>NC_048590.1:10270912-10918412 GCF_013265735.2 Oncorhynchus mykiss
TCCGGTTGGTTTGTACAGTAGTCACTATCTGGTGTACTCTTCTACTGAGCTAATTTGAGTTATGTCCCTAACACGTGTCCTAATTCACATAGCGAACCGTGTGGTAGTTGTAGAATTATCCTAATTTCCAAGGAGAAATCCATGGTCATATGAACATACTGGCAGAGTAGTGCAGTAGACCTTTTGAGTTTGGCAAGTGTGCCCTGGTGTCTCCCAAAGTAAACATGGCTGGTGGAACTGGATTATTTAGGAGTGTCCTGCTGTATCCTATTTGGGTCTTTTGGAATGTTCTGCCATAGCAAACCATCTAGTTGTTTTGTCATTTGATCTACTTATATACTCTTGCTCTCTGAGTACTAAATCCCTCTTCTCAACCAATGATGCAGTGAGTGTGACTAATTTAACTGCCAATGCTGTTTCGATTTGTGTCGCAATAGTCTACAATGGAAATAATTGGCACACAGACTGCCAGCTCAGCAAAAGCTTGAGCACAGGTCCACCCCATTCACAAATGTTTCTATAGTGTGTTCGCTGTCCACTAAAATGTATGAGCATTGGCTTTAATAAACCTGTTGCAGGTGTCACTGTATTGGTAATCATTTGTAAGGTGTTTGTTATCCATTTTTCATCAACCAGACTGTTTGCCTTTAACCTGAGTGACACACCCAACAAAAGCAGTGATAGTTTAGCTTAGGACCATTTAGGGACTGGGTAGCTGACGCTAGCTTAGTTTAGCACAAAGCTAGGCAACTTCATATAGGCCTGTGTGGTTTTGTTACTGCCATGTTACTGAATGTTTATCGTTATGTGTTTCTACAACAATTTCCACACCTGAACTTCTCCTTGAAGGTTAGATAAGAAAATCATTTGTTCAAAACCCAACACCAATGGTTTTGATTTATTGCAGCGTGGACTCCATCATGTTGGTTGAGGAGGGATTTAAGATGACGAGCGTGGACGCCAGCGACAAAATGCTCAAGTACGCGCTGAAGGAAAGGTGGGAGAGAAGAAAAGAGCGTGCCTTTGACCAGTGGGGTGAGTAGTGATGGTGTGTCTCACAGATTCAAATCTGCTTCTCCTGTGCGCAACAATGCTTTGTTAGTAGGCATGCACATTTTGGTCAATTTTGCTGCCGCCTGACTGACTTCATTTAACCGGTCAACAACAGTAACATGTTTTCCAAACAGTAAAATGACGTGACCAACAGAACACTATTAGAGATCTGTATATAATGATGAGATGCTTAAGTTTCCGCCCTAACAATGGGAGTCGGCCCAAGGTGGGAGGGTTGGCGACAAGCTTAGGCCCAAAATAAAATGGGTTTGTTTTGGACAGATTTTGGCGAGAGTGAAACTTCTCGCTTTGCCTCTTCCTTTCTGATACTAAGTATGCATACAAGGACTGGGCATTTTTCATTAAGAGCTTAATGGAAACATGCAACAATAGTAAGCCTATCGTCTTACTGTTCAAAAGGCTATAGCTTATTATTGAACATGCAAGTCCTGTAATGAAGCAGCTAATAAAACTGAATTTTCGCAAGGTAAGACATGCCTCATCATTTGAAGTAAAGTAAAACATTCAGGTTTCAAACAATTCTACTACTTCCAAGATCACATTGCAAGGTGGTGGGTGACACTTTGATAGTCAACGGTAGGCAGGCTTATAGCCTATACACCTGAATGGTGAATGGGAGGTGCACTTTAATTCAGAGTTCAGAAATTAAAATGTCTCCTTCTTAATCGTGGTCGCAAGTTAACACGTGATTGCGTTTAGAATCGTATATCGCCTCTTTATTGTTATTGTATTGTGTTAATTTATAATTTTAAAGCAGTGCAGTTCAAAAAAGAGTTGAGTTCTTTCACGGTAAGGTGAAAGACACCTGTTGTATTCAGTGCATGTGACAAAGTTTAATTTGAGAATTGTTATTTGTTGTGCAATAACTAGGCTTACAAAAACAGGTTTCACTCCAGTAGCCTACAGACCTTTTGAGGAGCTACTCTTGTGCTGTCTGACAGGTGGTAGGCTCTGTATGCTGTGGGTGTGTGATGATGATGATGATGATGATGATGATAATATGCATGACTATTGAAAACTGCAGCGTGTGTATTTAACTCCACACAATTATGCAAATGACCCTATAGACCAATAAGTATGACTGGTAAAATGTATTTTTGGCCGTTAACTGATTTAACGGTTAGCCGTTAACATCTCTATTTGTTAGCCTGCTGAGCTAAAGCTTAGCTCACAATTCCTCAGCTTTCTTAATTGGTATTAAACTAGGAGGGAAGATGTCAAAGAAAATACTCTAGACCTAAATATAATTTCTTAATTTTGTTCCTCTTTTTCCTTACCCTCCTCCAGTGATTGAAGAGGCCAACTGGCTGACTCTTACAGAAGATGTGCAGAAGCCAGGGAATGGGTTTGATGCAGTCATCTGCCTGGGAAACTCCTTCGCTCACTTGCCAGACTTCAAAGGTGAGTGAGGGGCAGGCAGCCAGTATTGTCATTACCTAACTGATTTTGGACTCACAAGTAACTTATTTGTGCACTCTTTGAAGTACTTGGTACTTTATTATTGTGCCTTCTCTGTGTTGGGCTGGAACGAAAGCCTGCACGTTGTGTAGCTTTGCAGGACTGGGATGATATCTGACCTTACAAGTAATGATTGATAGTTCCGTTATAACAGTATAAGTGCTAGTAACAGTATACAAGTAATGCACTCCCCACACATACGAGATGCAGAGATAGTCATCTCATTTAAATAAAAAAAACACCTCTTCAAGAAAGCCTATGGTCCATGTTTGACTCTGTCTACCCTTCCTTCAGTGCCTTAAGTTTCTTATGTTCCCCCCAAACCCTTACCCTAAACCAGGTCCGTTTCCTATTTCCAAACCTACTGCCTAAAACTTACCATAAACCGGGTTTGTATCCTGTACCCAACCCCTCCCTATTTTTATCTGTCCTGTATTGTCTTGCCCTTTGATTTTAAATTGTACTTTTGATAATGGCGTGATTACGGGCTCCTAACCAACTGTGCTATTTTTTTCACACTGTCACTCATTTTGTACATAATGTTGCTGCTACCGTCCTATGACCGAAAATAGCTTCTGGACATCAGAACAGTCATTACTCACCTCAAACTGGACAAAGACTTTTTCTTAAATGAGTCTGACGCAAAGGATAACCTGCTTTGGCAAGACTAGGCCCAGATACAGAGAAAAGGGGAGGATGGTCGGATGCTTTCACCGGCGAGTAGGTAAACCACGGATGTCTAATATTAAAGAAGTCTCGAGGCATTGCTCGTCTTGGTAGACCACACTATCTACCAAGAGTTCTCATCTATATTATTCGTAGCCATTTACTTACTGCCACAAACAGATGCTGACACTCATGAGCTGTATAAAGCCATGAGCAAACAAACATCTATTTTACCTAATTTCTACCAGCATGTCACGTATGTAACTAGAAGAAAAATACTCTAGACTGCCTTTACTCCACACAGAGATGCATACAAAGCGCTCCCTCACCCTCCATTTGGCAAATCTGACCATAATTCTATCCTCCTGATTCCTGCTTTACTTTTTGCTTGTAAGCAGGAAGTACCAGTGACTCGCTCAATACGGAAGTGGTCAGATAACGCGGATGCTACGCTACAGGACTGTTTGCTAGCGCAGGCTGGCTTCATCAATAAGTGCATTGACGACGTCGTCCCCACAGTGACTGTACGTACATATCCCAACCAGAAGCCATGGATTACAGGCAACATCCGCACCGTGCTAAAGGATAGAGCTGCCTCTTTCAAGGAGCGGGACGCTATTCTGGATGCTTATAAGAAATCCCGCTCTGCTCTCAGACCAACCATCAAACAGGCAAAGCATCAGTACAGGTCTAAGATTGAATACTACTACACCGGCTCGACTGATGTGGCAGGGCTTGCAAACTATTACGGACTACAAAGACAAACCCAGTGACGCAAGCCTACCAGACAAGCTAAATGCCTTCTAATACTCGCTTCGAGGCAAGAAACACTGAAGTATGAATGAGCTCACCAGCTGTTCCCGGACGACTGTGATCACGCTCTCCGTAGCCAATGTGAGCAAGACCTTTAAACAGGTCAACATTCACAAGGCTTCGTGGCCAGATGCATTACCAGGACTTATTCTCAAAGCATGCGTGAACCAGCTGACATTTTCAACCTCTCCTTGACTGAGTCTGTAATACCTACATGTTTCGAACAAACCACCATAGTCCCTGTGCCCAAGAAAGCGAAGATAACCTGCCTAAATTATTACCGCCCCGTGGCACTCACATTGGTAGCCATGAAGTGCTTTGAAGGGCCAGTCATGGCTCACATCAACACCATCATGCTGGATTTTTTTATTTATTTGATGCAATTGTTTGATTTTATGTAGACCTACTTTTAATGTAAGATGTCCTTGAGTGTCTTGAAAGATAAAATGTATTTTATATATATTATTTTTTGGGGGGCAGTAACAGTATATTGATTGTTTTGTGGTTAAGATGTATTGATGTTTGTCTATCCCAGGGGACCAGAGTGATCAGAAGTTAGCCCTGCAGAATATCGCCAGCATGGTGAGACCAGGGGGCATCCTAATCATTGACCACCGTAACTACGACTATATTCTGGAGACAGGCCGAGCGCCCCAGGGCAAGAACATCTACTACAAGGTACTAAATAAAAATAAACGTTTGAGAAACGTTGCATTCAGATACTACAATACGTATCAGCAGTGGTTGGCATATCTATTTGTCTATGTCAATCCATCTGACCATCATATTAGTTTGTCGCTCTGTCCTGACCAACCATTCCGTTCTTGCATCTAATCTCTCTATCAAGTTACTTACCCTTTTATTTAGTTAATTTGTTATTTTGGGGGGGGATGACATGTGTCACCGTCAAGGTGAAAAATCTGTTTGTGCCCTTGAGCAAAGCACTTAACCCTAATTTGCTCCAGGAGTGCTGTACTACTATGGCTGACCCTGTAAAACCACATGTTTTACTGAACCTATCCAGTGTATAAAATATACAGTACCAGTCAAGTTTGGACACACCTACTCATTCCAGGGTTTTTCTTTATTTTTACTATTTTCTACATAGTTTTGATGTCTTCACAATTACAATGAAATAACACATATGGAATCATGTAGTAATCAAAAAGTGTAGATTTTTCAAAGTAGTCACCCTTTGCATTGATGACAGCTTTGCAAACTCTTTACATTATCTCAACCAGCTTGATGTAGTCACCTGGAAATGCATTTCAATTAACAGGTGTGCCGTAAGTTAATTTGGGGTATTTCTTTCCTTAATGCGTTTCAAAAATATATTTCACATTTTATTTAACCAGGCAGGCCAGTTGAGAACAAGTTCTCATTTACAACTGCGACCTGGCCAAGATAAAGCAAACCAGTGTGACACAAACAACAGAGTTACACATAGAATAAGGAAACGTACAGTCAATAACACAATAGAAAATTCTATATACAGTGTGTGCAAATGTAATAAGACTAGGGAGGTAAGGCAATAAATAGGCCATAGTGGTGAAATAATTACAATTTAGCACTTAAACACTGGAGTGATAGATGTGCAGAAGGTGAATGTGCAGGTAAAAATACTGGGGTGCCAAGGAGCAAAAAATATAACAATGTGGGGATGAGGTAGTTAGGTGGGCTATTTACAGATGGGCTGTGTACAGGTGCAATTATTGGTAAGCTGCTCTGACAGCTGATGCTTAAAGTTAGTGAGGGAGATATGAGTCTCCAGCTTCAGTGATTTTAAAAAAAGAAAGAAATGTGCAATTTGTTCAAGTCTTTGGCAGCAGAGAAATGGAAGGAAAGGCGGCCAAAGGAGAAGTTGGCTTTGGGGATGACCAGTGAAAAATACCTGCTGGAGCACGTGCTATGGGTGAGCGCTGTTATAGTGAGCTGAGATATGGCGGGGCTTTACCTAGCAAAGACGTATAGATGACTTGGAACCAGTGGGTTTGGTGACGAATATGAAGCGAGGGCCAGCCAATAAGAGCAAACAGGTCGCAGTGGTGGGTATTATTATTATTATTATTATTATTATTATGGGGCTTTGGTGACAACGGATGGCACTGTGATAGACTACATCCAATGCTACCTAATATTATGTTTACATACCCTACATTATTCATCTCATATGTATACGTATATACTGTACTCTATATCATCTACTGCAGCTTTATGTAATACATTTATCACTAGCCACTAACTATGCCACTTGTTTACATACTCATCTCATATGTACAGTGCCTTGCGAAAGTATTCGGCCCCCTTGAACTTTGCGACCTTTTGCCACATTTCACACTTCAAACATAAAGATATAAAACTGTATTTTTTTGTGAAGAATCAACAACAAGTGGGACACAATCATGAAGTGGAACGACATTTATTGGATATTTCAAACTTTTTTTAACAAATCAAAAACTGAAAAATTGGGCGTGCAAAATTATTCAGCCCCTTTACTTTCAGTGCAGCAAACTCTCTCCAGAAATTCATTGAGGATCTCTGAATGATCCAATGTTGACCTAAATGACTAATGATGATAAATACAATCCACCTGTGTGTAATCAAGTCTCCGTATAAATGCACCTGCACTGTGATAGTCTCAGAGGTCCGTTAAAAGCGCAGAGAGCATCATGAAGAACAAGGAACACACCAGGCAGGTCCGAGATACTGTTGTGAAGAAGTTTAAAGCCGGATTTGGATACAAAAAGATTTCCCAAGCTTTAAACATCCCAAGGAGCACTGTGCAAGCGATAATATTGAAATGGAAGGAGTATCAGACCACTGCAAATCTACCAAGACCTGGCCGTCCCTCTAAACTTTCAGCTCATACAAGGAGAAGACTGATCAGAGATGCAGCCAAGAGGCCCATGATCACTCTGGATGAACTGCAGAGATCTACAGCTGAGGTGGGAGACTCTGTCCATAGGACAACAATCAGTCGTATATTGCACAAATCTGGCCTTTATGGAAGAGTGGCAAGAAGAAAGCCATTTCTTAAAGATATCCATAAAAAGTGTTGTTTAAAGTTTGCCACAAGCCACCTGGGAGACACACCAAACATGTGGAAGAAGGTGCTCTGGTCAGATGAAACCAAAATTGAACTTTTTGGCAACAATGCAAGACGTTATGTTTGGCGTAAAAGCAACACAGCTCATCACCCTGAACACACCATCCCCACTGTCAAACATGGTGGTGGCAGCATCATGGTTTGGGCCTGCTTTTCTTCAGCAGGGACAGGGAAGATGGTTAAAATTGATGGGAAGATGGATGGAGCCAAATACAGGACCATTCTGGAAGAAAACCTGATGGAGTCTGCAAAAGACCTGAGACTGGGACGGAGATTTGTCTTCCAACAAGACAATGATCCAAAACATAAAGCAACATCTACAATGGAATGGTTCGAAAATAAACATATCCAGGTGTTAGAATGGCCAAGTCAAAGTCCAGACCTGAATCCAATCGAGAATCTGTGGAAAGAACTGAAAACTGCTGTTCACAAATGCTCTCCATCCAACCTCACTGAGCTCGAGCTGTTTTGCAAGGAGGAATGGGAAAAAAATTCAGTCTCTCGATGTGCAAAACTGATAGAGACATACCCCAAGCGACTTACAGCTGTAATCGCAGCAAAAGGTGGCGCTACAAAGTATTAACTTAAGGGGGCTGAATAATTTTGCACGCCCAATTTTTCAGTTTTTGATTTGTTAAAAAAGTTTGAAATATCCAATAAATGTCGTTCCACTTCATGATTGTGTCCCACTTGTTGTTGATTCTTCACAAAAAAATAGTTTTATATCTTTGTTTGAAGCCTGAAATGTGGCAAAAGGTCGCAAAGTTCAAGGGGGCCGAATACTTTCGCAAGGCATTGTATATACGGTACTCAATACCATCTACTGTATCTTGCCTATGCCGCTCTGTACCATCACTCATTCATACATCTTTATGTACATATTCTTTATCCCCTTACACTTGTGTCTATAAGGTAGTAGTTTTGGAATTGTTAGCTAGATTACTTGTTGGTTATTACTGCATTGTCGGAACTAGAAGCACAAGCATTTCGCTATACTCGCATTAACATGTGCTAACCATGTGTATGTGACAAATAACATTTGATTTGATACTAGTACCCCTGGGGGTTACTTGGCCTATCCACCGGATGTACTTGAAGAATCAGAAATGCCTCTGCATCAGTTGCACATATTTTATTTTATTTAACTAGGCAAGTCAGTTAAGAACACTTTCTTATTTAACAATGACGGCCTAGCTCGGCGAAACCCTAACCCGGACGATGCTGAGCAAATTGTGCGCCGCCCTATGGGACTCCCAATCACGGCCGGTTGTGATACAGCCTGGGATGCAGTGCCTTAGACCGCTTCGCCACTCTGGATCACATGAGGGGGTACTGGGGGTTTAGTAACCTAAAGTATGCTGAGAACCACTGGCGTATGTGGGAGTGCTATCAGTGTATTTAGTGCTTGAAGAAGTCATTCGGACACAATTTATGGGGATGCTATTCCTGCCAAAACTGGTCAGCAGATGAGCGTTCGGCATAAATCTCCCA
Organism: Oncorhynchus mykiss; assembly: GCF_013265735.2. NCBI lineage: Eukaryota > Metazoa > Chordata > Actinopteri > Salmoniformes > Salmonidae > Oncorhynchus > Oncorhynchus mykiss. The sequence goes on from NC_048590.1 coordinate 10,279,521, forward strand.
AAAGCCTGTCGGATATTGTGTTCTTTGCAAAGAAAACAATTTCAGACAGTCCAGGAAAGTAGATGCAGATTTTATTGAACTCGATGCCCTGATAGAAGTAGACTGGGATCTACATTTTTTTTTATTTTTTTTAGGCCTGCTTAAAAATGTTAGCACTTGCTTTCAAAGTTACTCACTCGTTCTTAAAGTCTGGTAAAGTGCAGCCTATGAATACGGCCAGGTAAACAGTCCTTAAGCAAATTCCCCCCACTTATGGAAAAAGTCTGTCAGCGCCCAACGTCTTGTTGATCATAGCAACAGCTTCCTTATTTTTATGTGATTAGTTAGCAGTACCACCTTGCTATCAACACTTTGTTTATGCCTCTATTGGCCACTGAAGGGTTACAGTTGTCTTCTGTACTATTTTACACCAATATACTGTAGTCATAATAAAATGTAATGAGTTCTCTTACATGCTAGTGTTTGCATCCATGCCTCGGTATTATGCTGTATGCATGTCCTTATCCATACTGTTTTGTGGCTAACCACCGTGTGTGTGTGTGTGCCTGTCATTTTTCAGAGTGATCTTACTCAGGACATCACCACCTCTGTGCTGTGGGTCGACAACAAGCCTCACATGATCACCCTGGACTACACTGTACAGGTGCCAGAGGGCCCACAGAGTTCCCCCGAACTTAGGTACAATTACTTATATCATTAAGATGTATTCATAATGCATTGTGAAACTTGTCATGTGCACATTAAGATGCGGTCAAATATATTGACAACCTTACACCTTTGCAATGGAGCGCAATGTTCTGTTTTCTCTTTTCAAAACATGTTGAATGGCTATTGTTTACCCAGTAGGCACTTGTAACATACCACATGTGAGAAATCACCCAGTAAACGAGATTACTTGCCTCCAACCAAATTCATAATTTAGTCCAGTATTATTTTACATTGAAGTTTAAAATCTTAATTTCATTTTATATTTGTTAATTTTGTTCTTGTTGGCTAGGAGAGTAAGTGTGATCCCCCATTTTATGCCTCGTGTCTGTGTTCCTGCAGCAAATTCCGCCTGTCCTATTACCCTCACCGTATTGACAACTTCAAAGAGATCCTGACGGGAGCCTTCCACGGGAAGTGTGAGCACAGTGTCTACGGCGACTTCAAGACCTACACCCCCGGCCAGAGCCAGGCCCCCTGCTACTTCATCCACGTGGTCAAAAAGACCGCTTAGGGACCCCACAACTTTCCCACGATTTTGTATCTCAACCCTCATTATTTCTCCCTACACTTTCTGTCATGTCTCTTCTGCTGACCCTTCTGTTCAAACTGCCTCTTCTCCCTTTCTGAACCAAAACAAGCCTGAGCCCAAATGCCCATATTCATGCTGTTCGATCCCTTGGTCTTTCAGGGGCTTTTAACTCTCAGGCAACGCAAGAGACGAGACACTCAACAGCCATCTTGAGTGATGTGGAAGCATCTACCAACCATGCTTTGGTAGTATTTTGTCAGCCGGTGATTGTCGAGCAAATAACTGCCGGTCTCATCGTAATTTACAATTAATTAACATAAACACGTTTAGCATCTCCTGGCTTCCACACATAGCCTACAAGCCACTGATGCAGACCTTTTGGAACATCTACATTTAATCACAACTCTAATAAATACATTTAATATAGCCTACACCATCACAATAAATCCATTATTTATTTTAGACCAGTCTAAAGAAAATGTATTTTTCAGAAGAACAGAATAGCATACTCTGAGTTGTCCTTGTTAGACTCTGATCTGGCTATGCCAAATGGCTGTGGGCTACACTAGTTCATTTAGCAGATAAGTTTCTTAGAATTCTGTGGCATTATTTTATAGTGTGAAGAATACATTTGAACGTGGCTGAATAAAATAGAAAGTATATTTTCTCTAAACCGTTACCGAGAGAGTGCACACGCAGCTATTCTGTGTTGAGCGGTTAACAAAGAAACAGGTCCTCCTAAATGCTTAATTTAGTTAGTTATGCAACTTTATTTGTGATATGTTTGTTTAGATTTTAGGCTGCATGAAGAGACTAATGAATTCTTTAAAGTCTCATGAAATCAAAGAGCTCTGCTTTGTTTCTTATGCAGGCTGCACACACTTCATCAGTCTCTTATTCACAATTTGACAAGCACTTGATAATATTCTCACCAGGCCTCGAATTTCCTAACGGCATCCCCATTTTGTGGCCGTAATGCCATTTAAAACAAATCATGCCAATGTGGCCGTTGTGTCCTGAATATAATTATAATTCACCTGGCAGTCGTGCTCTGACGCACCTCTTACTCACATGGCTCTCTATCTCAATTATTATTAGCCAATGCCCGTTATGTGATCGGGTCCTTCTCACATGCATCTCAGCCCCGAAGTAGGCTACAAGTGAAGACGTTAAAAATGTCTATATTTTACTTTTTGTCAGCCGACAAGATGAGTAGGCCTAACGAACAGCAAAAGCACTAGCCTAAGTAGATCTCCCATAGGACAAAAGTTGATCTATTCTATTGGTGAACTCGTACTTCTGTGAGAAATATTTGTTTTTATTTGACCTTTATTTAACTAGGCAAGTCAGTTAATGACGGCCTAGGAACAGTGGGTTAACTGCCTGTTCAGGGGCAGAACAACAACCTTGTCAGCTCGGGGGTTTGAACTTGCAACCTTCCGGTTACTAGTCCAACGCTCTAACCACTAGGCCACCCCAAACATACTCTGGGACAGTTGTGGGATGTGATAGATCACAAATTAATACAACCACTCGCATCAAAAAACCTTTAAAAGCAATGAGGCTGACGCAACAGATCTGAACGTTAATCTTAAAATCTTGTTAGGCTACTTCACATTTGTAAGTGCAGCAATTCTCACACTGCAGTAGGCTATAGGTGTGAATGTTCCAAAATGCAATACATAAGCAGGAAAACACTTCTCAAATGTGACCGCAAATGTGATTCCTGCATGTAATGCAATATATAAAGGGGTATTTTTATGGTGAAAATGATCTTCACCAAACTCACGTGCTGCCTATGTATGCCAGTTTAGGCTCCACACTGGTTGTAAAGCAGATTTAATGTGCTTAATTTTAAGATGTTATTTGGCCACTTTAGTTATGATACAAACCTAATCAAAAAGGTTTGTATCATGAAGTAATTAAAAAAAAAGGATGTGCTCTTTCCTGCCTTACTGCACACATTCACAAGTGATAGGCTAATATTTTCACCCATCAGACTGTTCTTAATTTAATACTGTCTTTACATATACTAAATAATGTGTGTGAAATTAGTTTTGATTTAGAATGTACCATGGGCTCATGAAGTGTTTGATTAGATTTTCGAACACATTTGCATTGATGTCAGAGTGATTAGAGGGACAATAGAGTGCTTATTACCAGGCAGTTAGCAAGTTTAGTAGGCTACTAACGATCAGCAGCACTCTGAGTTTGGAGAAGCCTAGTTACCATGACTAAAGGGTGACATGGAATTTGACTGCGGTCAGACTCGTGACCGCAGGTGTGGCGGTAATACGGTCACCTGTAACCGCCCTACTTGGGAGCTAATGCTCAAAGCCATGAGCCTTCAGTTTATAGCGAATGCATCTGGGTCCCATTGTTAAAGTTGCACTCGTTGTCCCATGTAAGTCCCTGATTGCAAAAGCTTAGAGCATCTCTGTCACACTTTTCTCCCCTAATGATTACAACGATCCTCCTTTCAAGTTCTGTATTCAGACTTCAGTCATTTTGCATTGCACCACACACTCTGAGGTCAGAAGACCGTTGCATGAGTGAAGGCATGGTGGACATTTTGTTAGGTTTTGCAATGCTGTGCTCACCTGAAATCGACTTTTCATTTTCTGCGGGACGATAAACCTAGTGAAGTAACAAGTCTCTACTGGAACTGAATTAACAATAGCTTTTTTTCACCGATTTTGTTTTCATCTGAGTTTTGCATATGTTTGGAAATCCCACTTTGTCCACAAATTCCTTGTCGAAATTAGACTGCTTTTCCCACCTCTGATTTTTGCCCCAGGAATTTGGAGTGTACTGTGAAAAGGTTCAACCCAGGTTCAATCAAAAATGCCTCTCTTTGTGTCTCAGATATTAATTTTAAAACTTTAATCGGCTTGTTGGTCAGCCAAAAACAGTTTGTACTTTTGGTGGGGTATTTTGAGGAATGCGCTTAGACTCCCACACAAGGAAAGTGTTGTAGACACAGCACTGTGAGCTGATAAACCAAAATAAGGATCTCTGTCCCCCTCTGCTGGTTGAGTATAATACAAAGAATGAATGAAGTTCCTCTTTAAAATGTTCCAATGGGCATTGAAGATGTACAGTACTAAAAACAGTATAACTATCGGCCAATTACTTTAACTTTTGTATAGACTTATTTTGATCCAAGTATTATTCCACGTTAGTCGCCTTTGCAAAATCAAGGGATTATTCAAATGGTATGATAGACTGATTTGGCCATAAGTGACCCTTGCAAGGTACTGAAATGTTTTTTTCCACTGACATCTTTGAGCTTGCTCTACTCGCAAAGAAGTGCTTTACTTGATGAATATATTTTCATGATCCAAAGATTTGATTGTTCTAATGACAGCACACTTGCTTAATTTTTATTAATATTTCACTCTCAACTCTGAATATGGTTCATCTTAACTTTCCTCAAACAAGATTAGACATTATTCATAAAAATTGGTCATAACAAACCAAAATGGGACATTTCAAATGTCATGCATCACAACTGCCGTTTTTTATTTTATTTTTTTAGCTTGTGAATAAAATAAAAGTGTAATTGTAAATATGTAACATCATTATGTTGAATATTAAACAACATTTTATTGAGTTGTCCAACCCTTTTGGCCAAATTTTAATTGTTCTGAATTTGGAAGCATTTTGTGATTTAACAATTCAGTTTGTAAAATTTGTACGTTTTGGTAGTGATAATTATTATTATTTTTAAATAATGAGCTGCAGGACAACAATGGAACATTATATTTGGTTATGGTATTGGTAAATTCTGAAATGTTTTGTCGCCTAATCACAACCTCATGGTTATCCTGCAGATTTTAAACGATCTAATAGGCAATGGCTAAAGCATTAGTGAGATGCTTTTTATTGAAAATTCCACATCAGAAGGCAAGGTGAAGCAAAGAGCACATAGGGTTGATTTGAGTTTAGTTGTTGAGTTTAAATGCTGAGAAGTTAGTAAGGTTTAAGTGGTTAGAATGAATATATTTTTAGCCTTTGACTGTATTTGTGACTGTATAAATACAAAAATATCTTTCCTTGCAGAGAAGTTTTCTTTAAACAGTCTTACTCTGTCAAGCCTTAGTACAACAAAAATGTTTCAAATGTTTTTTCCTTATGTGATTATTGGAATTGTTTTATTGGACTGGAATACAGAAGCTTTTAAAGAATGAAGTGTTCTTATATATTTATTGTGTGTGTAAAAGTGCTTGAATAATTGATGTCAGTTTATCATTGATGCAAAGTGGACCGATTTATGGTTAAAGTCCTGGGCCTGATTTCCCACATTATGGTTTTTACTATGGATCATATCCATGCAACGCTAACATAATTGATATAACATGATGATTTGACATTCAGAATATAAATGCCTTCTTTAAGCCTAGCACTATTCTGTTTAGTTGTACCCTGGCCAATCATAACCCAAAAATTGCATTTAATACTCCTTTGTTTATGTTCATGTCCTGGCCTCCATAGCATTCTATGAATTTTGACAGAGGCTATGACGATGTAGCTTATTCTGTTACGAACTAGCATGGCTGCTATTGGGCTGAATTGTGGCTTCTACACAGATAGTGACTATATGTTTATCTGATTTAGTGCAACAATTGTTATTTTATTGTCTGATTGTCAACAATTTCATTTTTATAAAAAATGTTTTTTTTTAAATCAACATTTTAATAGGTTCTGGGGAAACGGGGCTTTGGTCCTCCAGTCTCTCAAGCATATCCCACTGGGAACAGTATGTAATTTCAACATGGACAATTGAGTAATATTTATTCAAAAAGTGCCACTCAAAAAGGCAGGCAAATGTGTCATCACTATGCTTTCAACATCTAAAAGCACAATGAACAAAAATTCAGACATTGTTTTTCAAGTGGTCACCTAAAGTTCAAAATGGGAATACACTGGCAGATATTTGGTTTATTTATACAATTTAATATATTTTCACATCACAACCTTATGACCTGGATTGCAGTTGAGATTACAATGTCATTTGAGATTCTGGGCAGATTTATATAGGTCTGTGGAGATCTTCACAATTTATCTTAAGCATGCCCACTTTCTATGATTACATTTTATAGTTCCACATCCATGGCCAACTTGAGGTTACTGTAACTCGTTTTAAGAATTGTCATTCTGCCCCCTGAACAAGGCAGTTAACCCACTGTTCCCGGGTAGGCTGTCATTGTAAGTAAGAATTTGTTCTGAACTGACTTCCCTAATTAAAGGTTAAAACATTTTATCTTAAGGTTGAAGAAAAAACGTTACCTTGGTTTGTAAGAGGCTATTTACTCGAGTTACAAAAGTAATATTGAATTGCGTTTAGTTGATAACGCAACCAAATATCAACATTTTTAAAGATATCTACTGCTTGGAGCCACTGGCTTAATCTTCGTTTTTTTTTATTTTTAGCTTTCATTTTTGGTTAAGTTGGAGACGTAAATCCAACATACAGCATCATTTGTTAACCTAAGTGGAACTCTCAATTATTCTTACTATAGTGCATTGGTAATAGTCAGTGACAAATAAAGCGAAGCGGGGCTGGGCTTGGTTAAAACCCTGGATGGAACACCAAAGGGATAACTGTAGCTAGACCAATTCTCCAGTAGGAGGGGTTGCACAGCCTACATTCATTTCAGGGCTGCTTTCATTAAATTTGAACTGGAATTAAAATCTATATAACAATTTTGGCTTTTACTAATTCTATTTCTACATTCAACTAGCATGTAGTCTATTGCGCAAAGAATCAGAACGGGAACAAAGAGTCAGCGCAACAGCTGAAACCTTGTCCGAACGCAACACCAGGCTCCAGAGCATCAAAGCTATAAATAAGGAAAATAGACAAGAGTTGAGAACATTACAACACAATTGACATCCCAAGTTTAGATAAGAATAAGTTCATAAAATGCAATTAAAATAATTTCCACCTGAAGTGCTGGTACTGCTTGATCTGTGGCAGCGGCCTGAAGTACAGAGTCAGGTGTTGTTGCCAGCCATAGCTTTTCACCAGCACCATACCATCCTCCAGTCCAACCAGCTGTGGGATGTTGACCCCAATCACAGTGCTATTCTTCACCACACCAGCAATCTCTTACAAAGTGTTCACTCTGGTCTTTCTGAAGCTCTGCTTGATGAGGCAGAAGCACCAGACTTGATGTGAAATGTGATCAGGAAGTGAAGGTCCAAACTGTGGTGGAGCTTGTGCATGGTCCGCTAGGCACAATACCAGAGCACAATCTTGTTCTTGTTTTGGCCGCTGCAGTTGTTACAATTCAGGTCCACACGTATTTCCCCAACTCCGTAGTTTGGTAAGAAATAGTGCATGTAGTTGATGACTGCGCTGCTGCCTTTGCTGGATGACATGCCTTCATAAATCAAGTAGTTGACTTGTGGTATTCCTTCACAACAGACACCAAACAAGCCACACTTGCGAGGAGTTAAAAAGTAGATGGGACCTTGCTGCATAGGGTCAGAATGTCGGGGCTCCTGAGTGGTGCAGCGGTCTAAGGCACTGAATTACAGTGCTAGAGGCGTCACAACAAACACCCTGGTTCGAATCCAGGCTGTTCCAGGCTGCCTGTTACCGGACAACTTTCTCGCGGTTTCTGGAGGGAAATACTGTAGGAATGCTTAACCGGTGTCGCTCAATTCAGCCGACAGAAACTTTCAACCGGTTCTCCCCATTAAGCAGCGAGTCGGAGTTAGAGGCCGAGCCTTCTCTGGTCTCAACTCCTCCCGTTAAGGGGTCTGAGACGCCGAAGCCTCCCACCATTAGCTCTGACAAATTGAAAACCCTAGTCATTGGCGACTCCATTACCCACATTATTAGACTTAAAACGAATCATCCAGTGATCATATACTGTTTACCAGGGGGCAGGGCTACCGACGTTAAGGCTAATCTGAAGATGGTGCTGGCAAAGCTAAAACTGGCGAGTGTAGAGAGTATAGGGATATTGTCATCCACGGCGGCACCAACGATGTTAGGATGAAACAGTCAGAGGTCACCAAGCGCAACAAGCGTGTAAATCAGCAAGAAAGATGTGTCGGCATCAAGTAATTGTCTCTGGCCCCCTCCCAGTTAGGGGGAGTGATGAGCTCTACAGCAGAGTCTCACAACTCAATCGCTGGTTGAAAACTGTTTTCTGCCCCTCCCAAACGATAGAATCTGTTCCTGGGACTCACCCACAAACAGGACCAAGCCTGGCCTGTTGAGGAGTGACGGACTCCATCCTAGCTGGAGTGGTGCTCTCATCTTATCGACGAACATAGACAGGGCTCTAACTAAAAAATTGTTTTAAATGTATTTGTCACATACACATGGTTAGCAGATGTTAATGCGAGTGTTGCGAAATGCTTGTGCTTCTAGTTCCGACAATGCAGTAATAACCAACGAGTAATCTAACCTAACAATTTCACAACAACTACCTTATACACACAAGTGTAAAGGAATGAATACGAACATGTACATACAAATATATATGAATGAGTGATGGTAAAGAACGGCATAGGCAAGATGCAGTAGATGGTATAGAGTACAGTATATACATATGAGATGAGTAATGTAGGGTATGTAAACATAAAAGTGGCATTGTTTAAAGTGGCTAGTGATACATCTATGTATGTGGATGACTCAGCACTATACACGTCAGCTACTACAGCGACTGAAATGACTGCAACACTCAATAAAGAGCTGCAGTTAGTTTCAGAGTGGGTGGCAAGGAATACGTTAGCCTTAAATGTTCATAAAACTAAAAGCATTGTATTTGGAACAAAACACTCACTAAACCCTAAACCACAACTAAATCTTGCAGTAAATAATGTGGAAATTGAGCAAGTCTAGAGGACTAAACTGCTTGTAGTAACACTATATTGTAAACTGTCATGGTCAAAACACATTGATGCAGTAGCAGCTAAGTCTATAATAATGCGATGCTCTGCCTTCTTAAAAACACTATCAACAAGGCAGGTCCTACAGGCCCTAGTTTTGTCGCACAAAAACAGACTTAGGAAAATTGCAGTTGGCTCAGAACAGGGCAGCACGGCTGGCCCTTGAATGTACACAGACAGCTAATATTAATAATATGCATGTCAATCTCTCCTGGCTGAAAGGGGAGGAGAGATTGACTTCATCACTACATTTATTAATGAGAGGTATTGACATGTTGAATGCACCGGGCTGTCTTTCTAAACTACTGGCACACAGCTCGGACATATGTCACATGAGGTCTCTTCACAGTCCCCAAGTCCACAACAGACTATGGGAGGCACACAGTACTACATAGAGCCATGACTACATGGAACTCTATTCCACATGAAGTAACTGATGGAAGCAGTAAAATTAGATTTAAAAAACAGATAAAATAACACCTTATGGAACAGCGGGGACTGTGAAGCAACACAAACATTGGCACAAACATAGGCACACACACGTACTATACATACACATGGATTTAGTGGTGGAGTAGGGGCCTGAGGGCACAAAGTGTGTTGTGAAATCTGTGAATGTATTGTAATGTTTAAAAATTGTACAAACTTAATTTTGCTGGACCCCAGGAAGAGTAGCTGCTGCTTTGACAGCAGCTAATGTGGATCCATAATTAATAGAAATACAAAATACTGCATCTGATCTGGCAGACTTACGAAACACAAATACTTCATTTGTAAATTATGTCTGAGTGTTGGAGTGTGCCCTGGCTATCCGTCAATAAAAATAAAAAATATAAAATTGTGCCGTCTGGTTTAATATGAGGAATTTGAAATTGTTTAGCACTTTGGATGGGGCTGGGGGTTATAGCATTTCTTTCACATGAGCCATCAATTTAGACAAGTATGTCTGGGTAGGATTAATCTAATATTTATAAAATCCTTTTATCTGGACACTTTCTGTTTACCTGGGATTTTCCCTTATTGTAGTCTGCTACCACTTTTAGTCTTAATCTTTACTACACTACTCACTGTTTAGCATATGACCTCACATGTGCATCCTTAAAGAGATGGGTGGGGCTGGTTTAAGAGGGTGTGAATAATGCTGAAATGGGTGTAGACAAAGGAGAGCTCTCCAGTAGGTACCAAAACATTCAAAGGCCCTTTTCTCAAAAGTGAGTTTAGAAGTTTATCAACTTTCAAAGCAGAACTACTTTCCCATTGTTCCTCAAAAATGCAGTGTATAATATACCATGTTGTAGCTCTGAGTCTCTACTTTTATTTAATGTAAAAAAAATAATAATCAAATTTTGCTACGTAAGACCGATTTGAGCCGCTCAGTCACATATTATCTCCTAAAGGGGCAGAGCGCCACCCTGAGGACTGGGATCATTAGTTCATTTTGTCATGCTTGTTTTCATATCCACCACTCTTGACAACCGTGTGTCTGAAATTGGGGACGGAACTGTGTTTATTATGCCCACAACTGGAAAATACCGCACTCTCAATACCCCTGAACACTGAGGAACCTTGGGTAGAAACTCTGTGTTTTTGCTTTACTGCTGTTCTGATTCCCGGCCCACAACGTTTACTTCGGCAACCAGTAATGTGCCCCCATTCGCCAAGCCACTTGATGGGTGTGGAGTCAGACGCAGAGAGCAGAAGGTAGACGGGAGAAAACGCTTTAATGTCCTCAATCACAGTCACAGGTACAAACATGGGTGAAGCCCAAAACACAGGCACAAAAAAAACCAAAACCACTGTTACAAAAATACAGGACAGCGAAAACCCAAAAGTCAACACCACTAACGTAAACCCCCAGACGCTCTATAAATGCCTTCCATACTCGGGACGTAAACTGGGGACCCCAATCAGAAACGATATGCTCGGGCACCCCGCAGTGCCGGAAGACATGGGTGAACAGTGCTTCCGCAGTCTGTAGGGCCGTAGGGAGACCGGGCAACGGGATAAGACAGGACTTCGAGAACCGATCCACAACGACCAGGATCGTCGTGTTCCCCTGAGACAGGGGTAGATCCGTAAGAAAATCCACCGATAGATGGGACCACGGTCGTTCTGGAACGGGGAGGGGTTGTAATTTCCCTCGTGGCAAGTGTCTAGGAGCCTTACTCTGGGCGTACACCGAACAGGAGGAGACATAGAATCGCATGTCTCTCAACAAGGTAGGCCACCAGTACTTCCCTCTAAGACCTCGCACCGTCCCCGAAATACCCGGGTGACCTGACGAGGGTAGACTATGAGCCCACCGAATCAATTGATCACGAACAGCGAGCGGCAAGTACCTACGACCCTCCGGGCTTGGCAGCCGGAATGATTGGAGTAGGATCGATGGACCGGTAATCAGTGTCGTATAGGCGGGAGAGCGCGTCGGCCTTAGTATTGAGGGAACCTGGTTGATACGAGATCGTAAAACGAAATCGGGTGAAATACATGGCCCACCTTGCCTGACGAGGATTCAGTCTCCTAGCTGATCGGATATACTCCAGGTTACGGTGGTCAGTCCAGATGAGGAAAGGGTGCTTAGACCCCTCAAGCCAGTGTCTCCACACCTTCAGGGCCTTAACCATGACCATCAACTCCCTATCCCCCACATCATAATTCCGCTCCGCTGGCCCGAGCTTCTTTGAAAAAAAAGCACAGGGGCAGAGCTTCGGTGGCGTACACGAGCTCTGTGAGAGCACAGCTCCAACCCCAGCCTCGGATGCGTCCACCTCTACTATGAATGCCAAAGAAGGGTCCGGGTGCGCCAACACTGGCGCGTCGGTGAACAGCGCCTTCAAACAACAGAAAGCTCCGTCTGCCTCTGCCGACCACTGCAAACGCACCGCCCCCCCTTCAGCAGTGAGGTAATAGGAGCCGCTACTTGACCAAAGCCCCGGATAAACGTCCGGTAGTAATTGGCAAACCCTAAGAACTGCTGCACCTCCTTTACCGTGGTCGGAGTCGGCCAATTACGCACGGCCTTGAAGTGGTCACCCTCCATTACCACCCCCGAGGTGGAAATGCGATAACCCAGGAAGGAAATGGCTCGTTTGGAAAACTCAGATTTCTCCGCCTTCACGTACAGGTCATGCTCCAGTAGTCGCTCAAGAACCTTGCGCACCAGAGACACATGTGCGGCGCGTGTAGCGGAGTAGATCAAGATGACGTCAATATACACCACTACACCCTGTCTGTGCAGGTCTCTGAGAATGTCATCAACAAAGGATTGAAAGATGGCTGGAGCATTCTTTAACCCATACGGCATGATGAGGTACTAAACGCGGTTTTCCACTCATCTCCCTCCCGAATACGCACCAGATGATACGCGCTCCTGAGGTCCAGTATCGTGAAGGATCGCGCCCCGTGAAAGGATGTGGTTAACTAAAACCCACAGTGATGGAATTTAGACCTCAATAACCAATACACGGACGCAAACCACCCTCCTTTTTCTTCACGAAAAAGAAACTTAAGGATTTGGGCCGAATGTACCCCTGTCCCAGGACTTCCGAGACATATGTCTCCATAGCCAACGTCTCCTCCTGGGACAAAGGATACACGTGACTCCTGGGTAGTGCAGCGTTTACCTGGAGGTTTATCACGCAATCCCCCTGTCGATGGGGTGGTAATAGGGTCGCCTTCTTCTTACTGAAGGCGATAGCCAAATCGGCATACTCAGCAGGAATGCGCATGGTGGAAACCTGGTCTGGACTCTCCACCGTTGTCGCACCGATGGAAACTCCTAAACACCTGCCTGAACACTCATCAGACCACCCCTGAGGAGCTCCCTGTCTCCATGAAATCCTAGGATTGTGAATAGCCAGCCAGGGAATGCCCAGCACCACCGGAAACGCAGGTGAATCGATAAGGAACAGACTAATCCGCTCCTTATGATTCCCCCGTGTAATCATTTCCAGAGGAATCGTGGTCTCCCTGACCAGCCCTGACCCTAAGGAGTGCATGGGGAAGGGGGGGGGTCTACTTTAACTAATGGAATCCTCAACCTCTGGGCAAGTCCGCGATCTATAAAATTCCCCGCTGCGCCTGAATCGTCTAGCGCCTTATGCTGGAGAGAGGGGAAAAACTTCGGGAAGCAAATTAACAAAAACATGTGACCAACAGGAAGCTCTGGGAGAGTGTGGTGCTGACTCACCTGGTGTGACCGAGGAGTGTTCTGCCTGCCCTCTCGACTCCCAGATGGACTCCTCCAGCACCGACTGGAAGTGTGGCCTCTCCGGCCACAATGGGTACAGGGGGAGCCTCCTCCTCCGGTCTCCCTAGATGCAGCCCCTCCTAGCTCCATCGGGATGGGAGCGGGGGTCCAGGAGGTGGAACTGACAGGACCCTTTCAGAACGTCCGTGAGCAGCTAGCAGATGGTCTAGCAGCTCATCCAAGCTGTGCGTAGTGTACCGACAAGCCAGCTCCCCGTGGACGTCCTCTCTTAGGCTACACCTGTAATGGTCTATCAGGGCCCTGTCGTTCCACCCCTCTTCAGTGGCCAAGGTCCGGAATTCCAGCGCGAAGTCTTGCGCGCTCCTCGTCCCCTGCCGGACATGGAACAACCTCTCACCTGCCGCTCGGCCCTCCGGAGGATGATCGAACACGGCCCTGAAACGGCGGGTGAACTCCGGGTAGCGGCCCCTTGCTGAGTCGGGCCCGTTCCAGACTGCATTGAACCACTCCAGGGCTCTACCCGTTAGGCAGGAGATGAGGACACTCACGCTCTCCTCGTCCGAGGGAGCCGGCCGAACGGTGGCCAGGTAGAGCTCTAGTTGTAACAGGAATCCCTGGCACCCCGCCGCCGCTCCATTGTACTCCCTCGGAGGCGTGATACACAGAGCATTGCCACCGGATCCAGCTGGAGGAGATGGTAGAGTTGCTGGTGGGAGGGTAGGTGGGGTAGTAGGGAGACCACTCCTCTCCCAACGGTCCATCCTCTCCATCATTTGATCCATCGCTGATCCCATGCGATGGAGGATGAACGTATGATGAAGGACTCTCTCCTCCATCGTGGGGAGAGGGGTGGTCGCTGCTCCTGCTGACTCCATATGGTGGGTGCGGGCTTCTGCAACGCCGGGAGAGTGATGGGTTACAAAAATACCGGTCAGCGAAAACCCAAAAGTCAACAAACACCACTAACGTAAAATAACTACAAGCCCGCACAAACACCAGCGGGCTAAACAAATTTAAATTACACCCATCCCAAAACCCCAACAAGGAACAATTAGACAAAAACAATGCTTCATTGCTGCAGGGACAGGAGGTAAATACCTTCCTCCAAACCTGGAGGAACTAGCCAATTCAACCCTTAGTTGAGCTGCCGCCCTACGACACATCATCAAAAGCACATTAACCACCAATAGTTCACGTTCCCCCGCCAAATCCAAAGCTTTAGGCTGTTCCGGATTGATGTCATCCGCTTCACACTCTAAAAACCCTCCGGAGCCAACCACGGATAGTATATCATCACTGGAATCCGGACACTGCCTGAGAAAACAGAATGAGCTTCACTCGGCTGGGATGATACCCATATGTACTCCAACCACCGCTGCTGCTTTCTCCTGACCTTAGATAACCGCATTCCCAAGGTCATTATCACTAGCAGCCCTAATCTTTCTCACAAAGTAAGCCCACTGTCAAATGGAAGTTGAACCCAGCCGGAGACAATGATCAAACAAACTGGTCCGAGCCAAAGCCTCCTGAGCATGTTCACACCCCAGGCAAACAGGACAGCACTCGTGAGTATCTTTCATTTTCATTGTAAAACCACGGTCGGAGGTTCAAACTTGGCTGCTTAGCCTTTTTTAACTTACTTTTACCACTGGCCATCTTACGCAAGCAAGGAAACACTGGCTACACAAGCAGTGCAAAACGTTGTGGTTTTTAGCAAACACAAATCCTACCCTAGCAAGGAAGAGATAGCTACACAAGCAGAGCAGAAAGTAGTTTGCTTTTATCAAACACAAAAACCGATACCAAGACCCAAAACTCACAGCATCTAGGGGAACGAGTACTCTCTCCCCACTAACAGACACCTAAGTCAGTGCTGAATCTCATGGTCTTCATGTGCTTGAAAAGTTTCTAAATTGCATGACACGTTCTTCCTTCAGGCGAGTTGAAGAGCAAAGAATTGAGGAAATGATTGCGAGCCCTGGTGTTATAGCCAGGAAGGTGGAGTTTCCAAGGGCGGGCTCGGCCTCCATTGGCCTGTTGGGTGGGATTTCAGTTTCTTCAGGTTCAATATGATTGGTCATTGACTCTCCACAGTATGCTATTTAGAGTGACCGACTGAAAGGGAACCTTGTATTTATGTGATGTTTTGACCTCAGATGCTAGACCATTAACAGCTTACTAAAGGTGGTGTTTAGTTTATTAATTTGACCATTTTTAAAAAAACAAGCACACATAAAACTTAAAATCCATACATGCACATTAATAAAATCATTGAGGATAACACACAATAAATTCAGGGACTTATTTCCATTGTGGCCCTCTTGACACAAGATCAAACGGCAGTGAAATAATAAAACAAAAGCATAGAAGAAGAACATCTATCTCAACATTCCAGTTACATCATAGGGGTTATTCATATGGGCACAGAAGACATCAAACATATTTTTACTTTCTTTTTAAAGCTGTCCAGAGAAGGCATTGTTTTTAGACAGAGGCAACTCATTCCATTCTGAGGCTCCAGTATACAAGAAAGTACCTTACCCAGCATTACTCCTGAACCTGTATAAGCACACATCAGCAACACCTGATCTGGTGCTGTGATTGTGTGCATCCCTAACATGAGGAAAGTAATCACTTAGATATCTGGGCGCAGGACCATAAATACTCCTGTAAACCAAACCTAGTCTAATCTGGGACACCCTAGCCTCAACAGACGTGACGCTTAGCAATAAGCCAAAGAGTTCAATCTTGGTTTCAACAGACCAGAGAATCTTGTTTCTCATGGTCTGAGAGTCCTTTAGGTGCCTTTTGACAAATTCCAAGTGGGCTGTCATGTGCCTTTTGCTGAGGAGTGGCTTCCATCTGGCCACTCTACCATAAAGGCCTGTTTGGTGGAGTGCAGCAGAGATGGTTGTCCTTCTGGAAGGTTCTCCCATCTCCACAGAGGAACTCTAGAGCTCTGTCAGAGTGACCATAGGGACCTCAGACTGGGGCAAAGGTTCACCTTCCAACAGGACAACGACTCTAAGCACACAGCCAAGACAGCGCAGGAGTGGTTTCAAGGACAGTCTCTGAATGTCCTTGAGTGGCCCTGCCAGAGCCCGGACTTAAAAATCTGATCGAACATCTCTGAAGAGGCCTGAAAATAGCTGTGCAGCAACGCTCCCCTTCCAACCTGAAAGAGCTTGAGAGAATCTGCAGAGAAGAATGTGAGAAACTCCCCAAACACAAGTGTGCCAAGCTTGTAGCGTCATACCCAAGAAGACTCGAGGCTGTAATCACTGCCAAACGTTCTTCAACAAAGTACTGAGTAAAGGGTCTGAATACTTATGCAAATTAAATATTTCAGTTTAACATTTTTTATAAATTAGCAAAAAATTCTAGAAACTTATTTTTGCCTTGTCATTATGGGGTATAAAAATGTATAAAATGTATTAAATGATCAGAGGCACTGAGGATGACCAGGGATGTTCTCTTGATAAATGTGTGAATTTGACAATTTTCCTGTCCTGCTTAGTATTCAAAATATAATGAGGACTTTTGGGTTTCAGAGAAAATGTGTGGTACATTACAAAGTGCATTATCTTATTTAAGAATGTAGTGAAGTAAAAATAAATATGGTCAAAAATATAAATAGCAAAGTACAGATACCCCCCAAAAAATGACTTATTATAAAATATTTTAACTAAAGTACTTTACACCACTGCAAACCCACCCTCCCGAGGCTGGCGACAACAGCCAGGCATTGTCAAAACTTGTAAAGAAAGTTGTTTATTTTGATGGACGGGGAAAGATCCATTTATCGTTTGGAGAAACAACTTGTAAGATACGGTATACATATTGGTAACCATCTGGATGTCACCGTGACATGACATTTAGCTAACATACCTGTGCTCAGGAAGCACAACAAGCTGCCATATCTTTGTTTTGTTTTTACTTAAATAGCAGTCTACCATTGTCAACAGCGATATCCTATGGCGGGTGGTAATTCGTTGAAGTTAATAGAAAACAAGTGGTTTGTTCTGTTTTCCTTGAGAAAAGCCTCCCGAAATCCACATCTGCCAATCCAAAATATAGAGATAAGCATTCTACAAGTTCCAATCTAACCAACCATATATAGTTTATTCCAAGTTACCTTGTGGCCTTTGAATTGTGGTAGTTTAAACAGCGCTACACCCCAAACGTTTGCCCCTGTTCTATTGATTTCAGCAGGATATCGATGGAAGTCATTAACAAATAAAGTGTTGCATTACACTTACTGCAATGGTGGCCTACTTTACTCAAAATACAACACTTCAAAATGTATCTCGCTGTCCTCTACAACGGGTCCTCTAACCAGTGATGTATTCCCAGATTCTGTGTGGTTTTTTATCTCTGTGTGTTTTTTTATAGCTTAGTTCGTTTTATCAGGACGTGCAACCTCATCTCTCCCATCTTGCACAATTGTCAATTTTTGACATTTGGCTATTTATCAATATGTCTTGTCAACAGGAAGCAGAGACAGCATCATTTTCAACTTACCTTTTAGAAATATAAATGGAACTTTCAACATTAATTTCCAATGGTATTTATACTTATTCAGGTAAAAATTGCTGAAATAGTGTAACGCTCAATGAGTGAATGGGTGTGGAGTCAGGCGCAGAGAGCAAAGGATGCGGGAAAAAACACGCTTTAATGTCCAAAATCAAAAGAACAAAATAGTTTTACCCAACACAGGCGTAACTATAAAAACAAATAGTACCCTTAGGTAAAATACCAGGACAGCGAGAAAACCCAACAAAACACTAACACCTCTCACAAATACAGAAGAACAAGCCCGCACAAACAGAAGTGGGCTAAACGAACTTAAATAACCCCACCCTAACAACCAAACAATGAACAGGTGAAACCAATTAGACAAAACCAAACGAACACGGAACAAAGGATCGGTGGCAGCTAGTAGACCGGCGACGACGACCGCCGAGCGCCACCCGAACAAGAAGGGGAGCCACCTTCGGTAATATTCATGACAAATAGTCCAAAAACATGCTGCAATTGATTTATTTTGATGATCTACCAGAAATCACCAAAATGGGTTTGCCCTGCCTACTAATGTCTTGGTTAATGTTCTAAGAATGGACTGAAAGTATATACAAAATTAAACACTAAGACAAAGTAGTTGTGTTTGATGCCATAGAAATCCTTTTTTAATCAATAAAAATCATAAAATACATTCTTACAAATCAAATCTGATCTCTAGTACACAGGTAAGTACAGAAGTACATTTACACACAGTGACACAAAGTCGTAGTAATTCCCAAGAGAAACATGTATAGAGCCGATCGAATCAGTGGTATAGGCAGTTTTTAAAAAGCAAGAAAATGAATCAAAAACTGAATTAAAACTATGTAAATCAACTAATTGACAAAATAATAATAATGCAAAGCATATAACATACTTGTAAACATGTTACGTTTCAAGCCATGGTAGTGTGAAAGATTTACAAAAAAGGGTGCCAAACCTAAATGTTTTCCATATTATACAGAGTCACTGTGCTGTGTCCTTTGTGCTATCAACTGCCAGCCGTGGCACTTTCTATGCACAACCAGTGCATAATGCCAGTGGTGGAAAAAGTACTCCATTTTCATACTTGCGTAAAAGTAAAGATACCTTACTGGAAAATGAGTCAAGTAAAAGTGAAAGTCACCCTGTAAAACACTACTTGAGTAAAAGTCTAAAAGTATTTGGTTTTAAATATACTTAAGTATCAAAAGTAAATGTAGTTACTAAAATATACTTAAGTATCAAAAGTAAAAGTACGAATAATATAATTCCTTATATTAAGCAAACCAGACGGCACAATTGTCTTGTTTTTATTTATTTACGGATAGCCACGGTCACACTCCAACACTCAAACATCATTTAAAAACAAAGCATTTGTGTTTAGTGAGTCAGCCAGATCAGAGGCAGTAGGGATGACCAGGGATGTTCTCTTGATAAGTGTGTGAATTTGACAATTTTCTGTCCTGCTAAGAATTCAAAATGTAATGTATACTTTTGGGTGTCAGGGAAAATGTATGGAGTAAAAAGTACATAATTTTCTTTTGGAATGTGGTGAATTAAAGTAATAGTTGTCAAAAATATATCAAGTAAAGTACAGATACCCCAAAAAGCTACGTAAAGTAGAAGTTTAAAGTATTTTTACTTTAGTATTTTACACCACAGCACAATGCATTATTAATAGTTTATAGTGACTTACAGTATATCACTCCATGCTGCATTATGAGCCCAAATTCCAAAGTGAATTATAAGACTATAAGCATTCATAACACCTTTTATAAAAACATATAGGCCATCAATATATTCAGAAAGAATTACATTCTGCATTCTAAAAACGTTATATACGCTTTTATCACAGTTTATGGCTCCCTATGGCAGCATGTATACTTTAAATACCTATAAATGCATTCGCATTGCGTTACACACAGGCGGGTTGTTGAGTGCAAGACCCCGCAGGCTAATTCAGATTTATCTGTTGTAATGCTGGTGAAAATCTGTGAATTCTGTCATAACATGACACAAGCAGATGTCTTCTTAGTTGATATTTCTTTGGTAACAAAACATTTAGGTCAATGGTGTTATCATTCGGAATGTCTGTCAGTGTCTGACAAAATTTGCTGACACTAGAACTTGTCTAACAATTACAAAATGTATAGGAAAGGTTTGAAAGGTGTATCATCGATGTTTCTCATGCAAGGGTACATTGTAATAAAGTGTGCCATGGGATTTCAGTGCTGGTATTTGTGGAGTCTTTTTTACTAATCTAAGTAAAAGCCTTCTTGAACTGCATTACTGAAATTTGATCACATCCTACATATATCAGGACACTGTTTACACACAGTAAATAGGCAAATACCAGTAGTAACTGTGCAAGTGTGTACATACAGTGTGGCAAAAAAGTATTTAGTCAGCCACCAATTGTGCAAGTTCTCCCACTTAAAAAGATGAGAGAGGCCTGTTATTTTCATCACTTCAACTACGAAAAAAAAAAAAAAAAGAAATCCAGAAAAAAAATCCAGAAAATCACATTGTAGGATTTTTTATGAATTTATTTGCAAATTATGGTGGAAAATAAGTATTTGGTCAATAACAAAAGTTTCTCAATACCTTGTTATATACCCTTTGTTGGCAATGACAGAGGTCAAACGTTTTCTGTAAGTCTTCACAAGGTTTTCACACACTGTTGCTGGGATCATTGTCATGCTGAAAGACCCAGCCACGTTTCATCTTCAATGCCCTTGGTGATGGAAGGAGGTTTTCACTCAAAATCTCACGATACATGGCCCCATTCATTCTTTCCTTTACACGGATCAGTCGTCCTGGTCCCTTTGCAGAAAAACAGCACCAAAGCATGATGTTTTCACCCCCATGCTTCTTTGGATGCAACTCAGCATTCTTTGTCCTCCAAACACGACGAGTTGAGTTTTTACCAAAAAGTTATATTTTGGTTTCATCTGACCATATGACATTCTCCCAATCTTCTTCTGGATCATCCAAATGCTCGCTAGCAAACTTCAGACAGGCCTGGACATGTACTGGCTTAAGCAGGGGGACATGTCTAGCACTGCAGGATTTGATTCCTTGGCGGCGTAGTGTGTTACTGATGGTAGGCTTTGTTACTTTGGTCCCAGCTCTCTGCAGGTCATTCACTAGGTCCCCCCGTGTGGTTCTGGGATTTTTGCTCACCGTTCTTGTGATCATTTTGACCCCACGGGGTGAGATCTTGCGTGGAGCCCCAGATCGAGGGAGATTATCAGTGGTCTTGTATGTCTTCCATTTCCTAATAATTGCTCCCACAGTTGATTTCTTCAAACCAAGCTGCTTACCTATTGCAGGTTCTGTCTTCCCAGCCTGGTGCAGGTCTACAATTTTGTTTCTGATGTCCTTTGACAGCTCTTTGGTCTTGGCCATAGTGGAGTTTGGAGTGTGACTGTTTGAGGTTGTGGACAGCTGTCTTTTATACTGATAACTAGTTCAAACAGGTGCCATTAATACAGGTAACGAGTGGAGGACAGAGGAGCCTCTTAAAGAAGAAGTTACAGGTCTGTGAGAGCCAGAAATCTTGCTTTTTTTAGGTGACCAAATACTTATTTTCCACCATAATTTGCAAATAAATTCATAACAATGTGATTTTCTGGATTTTTTTCCTTCTCATTTTGTCTGTCATAGTTGAAGTGTACCTATGATGAAAATAACAGGCCTCTCTCATCTTTTTAAGTGGGAGAACTTGCACAATTGGTGGCTGGCTAAATACTTTTTTGCCACACTGTATGTGTTAAAAATGGCAATAGGATTGGGGTGTTACCTCGTAAAAAATATTGACATCTTGAGAGACTGCCACTGGATGATTGAAACATTTGGTGGAGGACTGACACTTTCACTCTCATCTTATTCTGGACAAGAAGCCTACACCTCTGATTGAATAGCTTTGCTTTGATCAGACCAAGCCGTGAGAGAGAGAGAGAGAGAATGTGCTGTGGGACTTCTTGTGGAAGTTGACTTGACATATTTTCCTTTCTTTTTTCTTTATCCTTTTTTGGGGGGGAGATGGGGGTTACGAGCTAAAGAACTGTACAAGAAATACACATTGCTACTCTAAGTAATGCTGACAACAGCACTTAGAGACAACATCGCAGTTAGCAATAACATTCCCCCCCAGACATTTAGTTTTTATTTATATTATTCAATTCCCTACAGCATCTTATTTTGACAACAGCAATAAAACAAGAAAAGTGTGTTGCTTTGCTCTACTGTTCAACTGTTCAAATTATTTATCCATATATAAAGAAATAAATCAACTAAAGTGTTTGAACAACGTATGTGACTAAAAACAACTTCGCACAGAGCTATTTCCCACTATCAATACAAAAATAGATCAACATTTTCTTTAATTTATTGTATACAGGATATAACAATCAAGAAGTGAGAAGTATCTTTGCTGTAGTCAAATAGAACAATTAAGTAGTGGAACATATACAGGAATTGTGATACTCCACAGAAAAAGCAACAACCACGTACCAGCCATACTAGTTGTGCACTTTGAAATGTAATGCAAAATTATTTAATTCTGTCCGGAGTGACCGGTAGTAGAAAGGAGAAACCCAGAGTGTACGGCAAGTGAATGGGATTCTTGTTGTGCCACCACAGCACACAGCACCAGGGGTCAGGGAAAAGATAAATAATAAAGAACAGATGAGTGACAATGCTATATTAGACAGACAACGGTGTGCAATGTTGAATTCAACTGAAACGGTACTGAACAACCAGTTGAAAAGCGTTGAGATTATGGTGGCCCAGAGGGTGATTACTGTATGGTGTGCTGCACAAGGTTTGCGATGTCAAATGGTCACATCCATATTTTTTTAAAATTGTAATTTTACCCCCCTTTTCATGATATCCAACTGGTAGTTACGATCTTGTCTCATCGCTACAACTCCTCAACGAGCTCGGGAGAGGTGAAGGTCGAGTCATGCATACTCCGAAAACATGACCCGCCAAGCGCTGCTTCTTAAAACCGAAGTCAGCTTGCAGGCGCAAGGCCCGCAACAAGGAGTTGAAAGAGTGCAATGAGCTAAAGAAATCTCCCTGGTCTTAGCCTCCCCTAACCCAGACGACGCTGAGCCAATTGTGCGGGCACTATGGGGCTCCCGGTCACGGCCGGCTGTAACACAGCCTGGGATCAACCCACAGGGTGTAGTGGCGCTTCAACACTGCGACGCAGTGTCTTAGACAGCTGTGCCTGGCACAGGTCACACCCATATTGATCAGGCCACACCTCGCCACACCCACCAAACGGGTGCAAACATACCTCAAAAGCTGTTGAAGAACAGTGCACACCATTCAAGGAAAACATGTCCTTCAGTACAATCCGTCACACAACGTAGCAAATATTGAAGCAAATTGAATGCAGGTACAAAGAACCAAGTGACACATCATTAGATAAGGCTGCTAAAGATCCCTATCCATCATCGTTCACCGAAGGCTCAGAATTCCCTTGGTTTTGTGAAAAACTTGCTTAGTTGAAGGGCATGTGTGTTACTTGCACCTGCTTGATTGACCACCAACAATTCTTCACAACTCCAATTTGCTATTGTTATTAAAGTAGAAGCTCAAATATCTCCTACTAACGCACTCAAAGCGTCACTATTTAGTAATATGACAACACACATCAGGAGTGCTATTCCCCAAGCACTTCCAATTAGGAAATGTGTGGAGAGTACATGTGCAATTAAATCTGGATAAAAACATGCCACCTTTCTAACTCCAACTCCCCACTTACATTAGGCCAGTAACGTCATTGTGAGAAACAAGCAATGCTTAAAAGTTTAGACCAACCAGTCAGATTGGTATGTGAGAGTGCAGTCACTTAGCTTAGAGCAGGGTTCTCCAACCCTGTTCCTGGAGAGCTACGGTTCTGCAGATTTTCGCTCCAACCCTGATTCTAATAACTAACTGGTTGATAATCTGAATGAGGTTAGTTACAACTGTGGTTGGATTGAAAACCTACAGGAGGGTAGTTCTCCAGGAACAGGGTTGGAGAGCCCTGGCTTAGACCATTCACTCATCAAGACAGTTTCCTCTTTTTCCATTGTTAATCCCGGTACAGGTACAACAGCTGAGACGAGACAGTTTTATGCTGTTTTAAAACAATGTTTTCTTGATCTGAGCAGTCTAGTTTTAGAACATCTCAAGTCGGCTTCTGGAGTTTCCAAGATTCAACATGTCAAACCTTGGCTAAAGACTTGAGATGAGACAGGTCTTTTTAGCCAATCAGAGAACAGTGTGCTGAAGTTATGTGTTTAGCCAAGCAGCTAGCTAGTTAGCCAAGCAGACAGCTAGCTAGCTGTTTTGCTGCAATCAGTTAGCCTAATCTCAAAGTGGGCCCTGTTTCTGGTGCATGTATTTCATGATACTCGTTTGTAACAGCACCTTGCTACAACAAATGGCAATTTTGTTTCAAACTTTTATTACGTCATTGTAAAGAGGGAACGTTACCGTGGAAACGGTCTTAACCGCATCTCTTATATTTTTTACCTGAATGCCCCATCTTTAGTCTGCTGTTCTACAACACAACATTTTAAAATGGGCTAGTTTTTCTAATCTTGCCTCTCATTATGTCGGCTGTTGTATCTGTACCGGGCTTTAGTCTGTTATCCTATTTATAAGCATGTTTATATAGGCATATTTGGATCAGATATTTCACTCTGGGAGAGGGACTAGGCAAGCGCTAGTCAACAATCATCAGACAGCATGCAGTGTTTCTAAACAAGTTGCCACACTTGCTGAAAATTAGCCAGCTGTATGTTGGTTTTGACTCAAAGTGAACCTGTGTATAGTTGGTCCCATGTTTCATGAGCTCAAATCAAAGATCCCAGAAACTTTCCATACACACAAAAAGGTTATTTCTCTCAAATTGTGTGCACACATTTGTTTATATCCCTGTTAGTAAGCATTTATCCTTTGCCAAGATAATCCATCCACCTGACAGGTGTGGCATATCAAGAAGCTGATTAAACAGCATGATCATTACATAGGGAAATAAAAGGCCACTTTAAAATGTGCAGTTTTGTCACACAACACAATGCCATAAGTGTCTCAATTTTGAGGGAGTGTGCAATTGGCATGCTGAGTGCAGGAATGTCCACCAGAGCAGTTGCCAGAGAATTTAATGTTAATTTCTCTACCATATGCCACCCGAAACGTTGTTTTAGAGAATTTGGTAGTATGTCAAACTGGCTTCACAACCACAGACCATGTGTATGGCGCCATTTCTGCTAGCAGCTTGCTGATATCAATGTTGTGAACACAATTTAATTTTATCGATGGCAATTTGAATGTACAGAGATACCGTGCCGAGATCCAGAGGCCTATTGTTGTGCCATTCATTTGCCACCATCACACCATCATGTTTCAGCATGATAATGCAACACCCCATGTCACAAGGATCTGTACACAATTCCTGGGAGCTGAAAATGTCCCAGTTCTTCCATGGCCTGCATACTCACCAGACATGACACACTGCATACTCACCAGACATTGAGCATGTTTGGGATGCTCTAAATCGACATGTACAACATCATGTTCCAGTTCCTGACAATATCCTGCATTGTGCTTACTTACTTTATCGTGTTCTTCTTATTTGTTATTTTTTGTATTACATTGTTATTGATTACTGCATTGTTGGTGTTAGAGCTTGCAAAAAAGCATTTCACTGTAGTTGTGCATGACATTAAAACTTGAAACTAGACAAACTAGTTCTCTGTATCTGGGCCATTCTTGAATTCTGGTGGCATTTGGGCATGGCATTGTGAAAGAAAATATACTTAATTTTTTATGCATTCTGGTACATATTTACATTCTAAATAAACTAATATGGCAGCTTAATTACTTTAAATAATATTGACTAATTATGAATATATTGGAACAATTTACTAAAGTGATATGATTCAATTTAGCTTACAATGAAATGTACCTTCATTTAAATTGAGTAACATCAACGGCATTTTGTATTTAGACATACTAGAAGGTTGTGAATAGCAGAGAATGCTCAAAGTCCTTGTCCATCTTTGCATTAATCAATTTTCAAGGAATAACACCAATGGCATAAACTTAGGGACACACTGTATTTGTTATTCATAAAAAGAAAGGTATTTTAATAGCCTCATTTTTATTTATCTATACAATATGTTAAATATTTTTGTTTACTTTCTAGAGTAATAATTGATCGCTATCTCTAAATCCCCAAAATATGTCACTACAACTCTACCAGGTCACTGCTTGGAGAAGCCAATTTGCTTGCCCTATGTACTATAAACAATGCATAAACATAAAGTTCTGCAATATAATGGACTTGCATTATATTTTATGATTGATAAAGAGTTCAATATAAAAAAACATGTATGATGTGCAACTATTTGCAATTTTAAAGGGTTTTCATGGTTGCAAATGCGAGAGCCCAAATGCCACCACAATTCAAGATCTGTTCTTGATGTCAGAATGCAAGCTCACAACTCAAAACACACTGCAAGTTTTCAGACCACTAGACTTTTTCCACATTTTGTTACGTTACAGCCTTACTCTAAAATTGATTCAATTGATGTTTTTGACTGTCCACAAACAATACACCCCATAATGACAAAGAAAAAATAGGTCTTAGAAATGTTTGCAAATGTATACAAAAATACAAAACTGAAATATCACAAACTACATAAGTATTTCGACTCAGTACTTTGTTGAAGCACCGTTGGCAGCGAAAGCAGCTTAGAGTCTTCTTGGGTATGACACTAAAAGCTTGGCACACCTGTATTTGGGGAGTTCCTACAATTATTCTGTGCAGATCCTCTCAAGCTCTGTCAGGGTGGATGGGGAGCGACGCTGCACAGTTCTTTTCAGATCTCTCCAGAGATGTTTGATCTGGTTCAAGTCCAGACTCTGGCTGGCCACTCAAGGACTTTCAGAGACTTGAAGCCACTCCTGCGTTTTCTTGGCTGTGTGCTTAGGGTTGTTGTCCTGTTGGAAGGTGAACATTCACCCCAGTCTGAGGTCCTGAGTGCTAAGGGGCAGGTTTTCATCAAGGATCTCTCTGTACTTTGCTCCGTTCATCTTTCCCTCGATCCTGACTAGTCTCCCACTCACTGCCGCTGAAAAACATCCCCACAGCATGAAGCTGTCAACACACTTCGCCGCATGGATGGTGCCAGGTTTCCTCCAGACGTGCAGCTTGACATTCAAGCCAAAGAGTTCAGTTTTGGTTTCATCAGACCAAAGAATCTTGTTTCTCATGATCTGAGTCTTCAGGTGTCTTATGGCAAACTCCAAGGGGGATTGTGCATTTTTACTGAGGAGTGGCTTCAGTCTGGCCACTCTACCATAAAGGCCTGATTGGTGGAGTACTGCAGAGATGGTTGTCCTTTTTGAAGGTTCCTTCATCTCCACAGAGGAACTTTGGAGCTCTGTCAGAGTGACCATCGGGTTCTTGGTCACCTCTCTGACCAATTGCTCAGTTAGGCCGGGCGGCCAGCTCTAGGAAGAGTCTTAGTGATTTCAAGTTCTTCCATTTAAGAACGGATGCCATTGTGTTCTTGGGGACCTTTCAATGCTGCAGACATTTTTTGGTAGCCTTCCCAAGATCTGTGCCTCAACAAAATCATGTCTCGGAACTCTATGGACAATTCCTTGGACCTTATGGCTTTGCTTTTGCTCTGACTTGCACTGTCAACTGTGAGACCTTTATAGGCAGGTGTGTGCCTTTCCAAATCATGTCCAATCAATAGAATTTACCACAGGTGGACTCCAATCAAGTTGTAGTTATTTCTGTTTTTTATTTTTAATACATTTGCAAATATTTCTAAAAACCTGTTTTTGCTTTGTCATTATGGAATATTGTATATAGATTGATGAGGAACATTTTTTATTAAATCTATTTTAGAATAAGGTTGTAAATGTAACAAAATGTGAAAAAAGTCAAGGGGTCTGAATACTTTCCGAATGCACTGTAAGTACATGCGAAAGAGCACTGCTATTGTCAAAACAGAATGTATTCCTATTCCTCTCATTGTACAATTACGTGAGAGAATCGATGATTCATCCAGGTTTAGCATTAAACAGTGCAGATATGCAATACATACTGTATCTATCTTTGCTTCCCAAACACATGTGGAAACAATAGATGGAGCAGTAAGCACTTGAAGTAATATGATCTCTTTCAATTACAGCACAGATTTTGCACTGTAAATATTTCACCCAATGTGTCAAATTGTAAATGTATTGCAACCATGACAAGATGCTAGGACCCTGCAGGGAATTTCGTATCAGCTTTGACAAGTGTTCATCCTAAGTGTTCAACCTAATCAAAGACGATTTAAAAAATCTGGCATATTAAGTAACACTGTCAAGTCATTTGCCATCGCCTAGACCACATAACACCACCCACCATGCCCAACCCATCAACCCAGTCCACATAAAGAATGTTTCACCTGAGCAGAGACACCTATGGGCTTAGCCGTGCCTCTGTTCCCCATCCCTCTCTTCCTTCTTCTCAGCCACCTTTGCTTCCTCCTGTATTCTGTCGGTCTATGATTCCAACAGACTGTGCCACCGGCAGACCTGCTGTCCTTTGGACTCTTTCATCTGGGTCCAGTGAGTGAGTTCCTCCTCTCCAGAGCTGTTGAGGCCTAGCGAGATCCAACCGATCATCTCCTTGCGCTTCATGCTGCGCTTGTTGTACACGGAGAGGATGAGCGTCACGTCTGACAGCTGGAAGAGGGCAACCTGGAAGACAAACGTCTCCTTGTATGTAGGGTTGGGCTGGCCATGGCAGATCGACGTCTTACACTTGGACATCTCCTGGCCCATTGAGTTCAATAAGGTCAGCTTGACATATGTATCTAAGAGGAAGAAATGGGGAGAATGATTAAGGACTAGAAACAAAACAATTCTATATCTCAAATGCTGAGATACAGCTTCTAGTCCAAAAATAACAATTGTGTTCATTTTAGGAAATGCTAGCATTACATACTTTTTATTCAAATTAATGAGTTAGATTTCTTGAGGGGTGACAAATATGAAGAAAAAAAATGGGGGGGGGGGGGGGGGGGGGGGGTACATAATAGAATAAATGGATAAGCTACAGCACGGCAACATGCAAAACTGAACATGGGAAAGCAATTACGGAAGCATAAAACATGTATTAAATCATATCACTAAAGTTATTCCTAGATCATTCCTTATTCAATTACCTCCCAGAAAAACAATGTAGGGATTCAACTCCAACTATTAGAAAGTGAATAGTCATCACTTACTTTATTTAGTATTTTATCTACAGGCAAAAAACCCTGAGACAACAACTGATGACATCCGAGGCTGCAAACCAAATTGGAAGAAACAGCGGCAAGCATAGCAATCACAAAGGCTTTGATCATGTTTCGCCTTTGGCCATGTCATAACCATTTTCCATAATGTTCCATGTTTCTACTGCTGTGAATGAGTGGGTAAGGCATGAATTGACAGGGCTTTTATAACGATCAGTGCCATCTGCTTTTGAAGGCCTATACTGTAGCTCTTTGCCTTGAATTCAGGGGATCTCTTGCGCTCTTTGACACTACCAAAATATACTTTTTTTTTTTTTTTAGCTTGCTGTAGAATGGCTTAAACTGTAAAACTGTTGGTGTCTTAAGAGGCCAGTCGTGGTGGAGAAGTTCTTGTACCATTGTCAATGAATGAGAAGGGTTGTGACAGCTGATTAATGTGCCATTTCCATCCTCAACTACCTGTGTACTCAACTTTGCATACAAATTCAAAACATAATTCATGACTTCACAGCTTTTAGATTTGTCAGTGTATCCAGCCAGATGTTGCTATTTCTGTAAAGTCAATCACATCTGAATTTAGTCAATTATTCAGAAGACAAAAACTCCCCAGAACACCTGCTGACCGCACAAATAAATTCCCATGTGAATAGCGATATACTGTAGCATCAAATGAATGTAATAGAGCAATTACAATTACTTTTGGTTGACTGATGCTTTATTGTCAATAGATTTTCAGAAGCTTTAACTTCACTGGGAAAGCATTTACGCAAATCTCCAGAATTAAAATGGCTGTTCGTAACATATTGTAAAATATAACGTTACAATACTATAATAAAACAAAATTGTATGGAGAGACAGACAATTGTTATGAAGTACAGTGGGTTCCCAAATTGACACCTTTGATAAAGATGAGCAATAATGACTGTATAAAATAAATAATTCAAATACTGAGCTACATTGTATGCTCCAAAAAATTGGGAAATTACAATGAACAAAAATAGAAATGCAACATGTAATGTGTTGGTCCCATGTTTCAATAGCTGAAATAAAAGATCCCAGAAATGTTCCATACGCACAAAAAGCTTATTTCTCGCAAATTTCAAGCACAATTTTTTTTTTCATCCCTGTTAGTGAGCTTTTCTCCTTTGCCAAGATAATCCATCCACCTGACAGGTGTGGCATATCAAGAACCTGATTAAACAGCATGATCATTAGAGGTGCATCTTAAATAAAAGGACAATGAAAGGCCACTCTAAAATGTGCAGTTTTGTCACACAACACAATGTCACCGTTTTGAGGGAGTGTGCAACTGGCGTGCTGACTGCAGGAATGTCCACCAGACCTGTTGCCAGTGAATTTTCTGTTCATTTCTCAACCATAAACCGCCTTCAACATCATTTTAGATAATTTGGCAGTATGCCCAACCGGCTTCACAACTACAGATCACATGTATAGTGTCATGTTCGCGAGCAATTTGCTGATGTCAACATTATGAACAGAGTGTTCCATGGTGGTGGTGGGGTTATGGCATGGGCAGTCATAAGTTATGGACAATGAACACAATTGCATTTTATTGATGGCAATTTGAATGAACAGATACCGCGCCATTCATCCACTGCCATCACCTTATGTTTCAGCATGATAATGCACCGCCACATGCCGCAAGGATCTGTACACCATTCCTGGAAACTGAATGTCCTAGTTCTTCCATGGCCTGCCTATTCACCAGACATGTCATCCATTGAGCATGTTTGGGATGCTCTGGTTCGACATGTATGACAGCGTGTTCCAGTTCCCGTCAATATCCAGCAACTTCACACAGCCATTGAAGATGAGTGGGACAACATTTCACAGGCCACAATCAACAGCCTGATCAACTCTATGCAAATGTCATGCTGCATGAGGCAGATGTTGGTCACACCAGATACTGACTGGTGTTCCGATCCACGCCCATACCTTTTTTTAAAGGTATCTTTGACCAACAGCTGCATATCTGTATTCCCAGTCATGTAATATCCATAGATAAGGGAAAATACATGTATTTTAATTGACTGATTTCCTGATATGAACTGTAACTCAGGAAAATCTTTGAAATTGTAGCATGTTGCATTCATGTTTTTGTTCAGTATATATTATTTTATACTAATACAATTGCTCAGAGAAACTTGTTACTTACTTGTTGAACAAGTAATACTTTTTTTCTCAAAAAAGGTTGGGGGCTAAATTATTGACACCCCTAAAACTTATTACAAATAAGTAGTCAAAAGCTTAGTATTTGGTCCCCTTTTCCTAGACTACATCAAGCTTGTGACTATAAACTTTGTTGGATGCATTGCAGTTTGTTGTGGTTCAGATTATTTCGTGCCCAATAGAAATGAATGGTAAATAATACAACAACAATAATAATAATCGTACAAAAAAAAAGTATGAAAATGTATGCGATCATTATTGTAAGTCACTGGTTAAGATCGTCTGCTAAATTACAAAATGTTTTAATAATATATTGTGTCATCTTGGAATCACTTTTATTGTAAATAAATGAGACACTTCTACATTAATGTGGCTGCTACCCTGTTAACGAATAACCCTGAATGAATCGTGAATAATGATGAGTGAGACATTTACAGAGGGTCAAAGATCATACCCCCAAGACATGCTAACCTCCTCTGTTATTGGTAATGGTGAGTGGTTAGCATGTCTTGGGGGTATGATCTTCGACCCATACTCATCATTATTCACAGTTAATTCAGTATTATCTATAAGCATGGTAGCATCCACATTAATGTAGAAGTGTCTTATCTTACTTACAATAAAATATTATTTCAACAAAATAATTTACTCTGGGTAATTATATTAGTATAAAATAATATAATTTCCCAATTTTTGGAGCATACAATATAGATCTGTACTTGAATTATTTATTTTATGCAGTGATTATTGCTCATCTTTATCAAGGGTGTCAATAACTCCGGACCCGACTGTAGAATATGTGCCAAAAGACTGCATTGTTTGTCACCAAAAGCCACCAAAGTCACCAAAAGCAAAAAGTTGGCCTGAATTACTCTTAATATGGAGAAGCAAACTATCATGATTCCCACAAGCCCACATACAATGAAAAAAAGCAGGGAGCAAGGCTGGACGGGGAAATACATACATGAAAAATAACCAGGAATGGGGAGTAAGTGAAACACACACACACACACACACACACACACACACACACTTCAAAGCTTTGAATTAGCAATGTTCGGTAGCACTTTATAATAACTCCACGTAATAATAGCATTTATAATGGATTAGTAAATAGTTTATTCCTCATTTATGTATCATTACTCCCACATTTGTAAATGTTAGTAACATAGTTATTCACACATTTAGAAACAACTTTTAAAATATTGAATAATGATTCATAAGAAAATTAATAAGATATTTAATATAGGTCCCTACAAACCATTTACTACTCATTAGTGCACTAAATCTAGCAGATTCATTACTCACCAACAACAGCTGCAAATTCCAATAAAAACTACAAAATGTTTTGAAGTTCACTTTCCTTGCTTTGTTTAACCACACTATCATGAATCAAGCAAAGAAGTTTTGTGCGTCAGAGAGCAGTATTTATTTAGTTTCATAGAACAAACGTACATCGTATTCGGAAAGTATTCATACCCCTTGACTTTTTCCACATTTTGTTACGTTACAGCCTTATTCTAAAATTGATTCAATTGCTTTAGTCTTCATCAATCTACACACAATACCCCAATGACAAAGAAAAAAACAGGTTTTTCTTCACATAAGTATTCAGACACTTTACTCAGTACTTTGTTGAAGCACCTTTGGCAGCGATTATAGCCTAGAGTCTTTTTGGATATGAAGCTACAAGCTTGGCACACTTGTATTTGGAGAATTTTTCACATTATTCACTGCAGATCCTCTCAAGCTCTGTCAGGTTGAATGGGGAGCGTCGCTGCACAGCTATTTTCAGGTCTCTACAGAGATGTTCGATTGGGTTCATGTCCAGGCTCTGGCTGGGCCACTAAAGGACAGTCAGATTTGTCCCGAAGCCACTCCTGCGTTGTCTTGGCTGTGTGCTTAGGGTCGTTGTCCTGTTGGAAGGCAAACATTCACCCCAGTCTGAGGTCTTGAGCGCTCTGGAGCAGGTTTTCCATTAAGAATCTCTGTAATTTACTCCGTTAATCTTTTCCTCAATCCTGACCAGTCTCCCAGTCCCTGCCGCTGAAAAACACATTAGGGATGGTGCCAGGTTTCCTCCAGACGTGACACTTGGCATTCAGGGCAAAGACTTCAATCTTGGTTTCATCAAACCAGAGAATCTTGTTTCTCATGGTCTGAGTCCTTTTGGGGCCTTTTTTGCAAACTCCAAGCGGGCTGTCATGTGCCTTTTACTGAGGAGTGGCTTCAGTCTGGCCACTCTACCATAGAGTCCTGATTGGTGGAGTGCTGCAGGGATGGTTTTCCAATTGGAAATCTCTACAAAGGAACTCTGAAGCTCTGTCAGAGTGACAATAGGGTTCTTGGTCACCTCCCTGACCAAGGCCCTTCTCCCCCGATTGCTTAGTTTGGCTAGGGGCCAGTTCTAAGTAGAGTCTTGGTGGTTCCAAACTTCTTCCATTTAAGAATGATGGAGGCCACTGTCTTCTTGGGGACCATCAATGTTTCAGAAATCTTTTGCTACCCTTCCCCAGATCTGTGCCTTGACACAATCCTGTCTCGGTGCTCTAAGGACAATTCCCTTGGTTTTGGCTCTGACATGCACTGTCAGCTGTGGGACCTTATATAGACAGGTATGTGCATTTACAAATCATCTCAAAGATGATCAATGGAAACAGGATGCACCTGAGCTCAATTTCGAGTCTCATAGTAAAGGGTCTGAATACTTACCTAAATAAGGTATTTCTGTTTTTTATTTGCAAAAATTAATTTATGTACAGTACCAGTCAAAAGTTGACACCTACTCAATCAAGGGTTTTTCTTTATTTTTACTATTTTCTACATTGTAGAATAATAGTGAAGACATCAAAACTATGAAATAACACATATGTATGTATGTAGTAACCCCAAAAAGTGTTAAACAAATCAAAATATTTTTGTATGTTTGAGATTCTTCAAAGTAGCCACCCTTTGCCATGATGACAGCTTTGCACACTCTTGACATTCTCTCAACCAGCTTCACCTGGAATGCTTTTCCGACAGTCTTGAAGGAGTTCCCACATATGCTGAGCACTTGTTGGATGCTTTTCCTTCACTCTGCAGTCCAACTTATCCCAAATCATCTCAATTGTGTTGAGATCGTGTGCTTGTGGAGGAAAGGTTATCTGATGCAGCACTCCATCACTCTTCTTCTTGGTCAAATAGCCCTTACACAGCCTGGAGGTGTGTTGGGTCTTTGTCCTGTTGAAAAACAAATGATAGTCCCACAAAGCACAAACCAGATGGGATTGACGTATCACTGCAGAATCCTGTGGTAGCCATGCTGGTTAAGTTTGCCTTGAATTCTAAATAAATCACAGACAGTGTCACCAGCAAAGCACCTCCACACCTCATCCATGCTTCACTGTGGAAACTACACATGCAGAGATAATCTGTTCACCTACTCTGCGTCTCACAGTTCCAACGGTGGTTGGAACCAAAAATCTCAAATTTGGACTCATCAGACCAAAGGAGAGATATCCACCGGTCTAATGTCCATTTCTCATGTTTCGTGGCCCAAGCAAGTCTCTTATTTTTATTGGTGTCCTTTAGTTGTGGTTTCTTTGCGGCAATTCGACCTGATTCAAGCAGTCTCCTCTAAACAGTTGATGTTGAGATGTGTCTGTTACTTTTATTTATTTGGGCTGCAATTTCTGAGGGTGGTAACTCTAATGAACTTGTCCTCTGCACCAGAGGTAACTCTGGGTCTTCCTTTCCTGTGGTGGTCCTCATGAGAGCCAGTTACATCATAGCACTTGATGGTTTTGCGACTGCACTTGAAGAAACTTTCAAAGTTCTTGAAATTTTGCACCTTGACTGACCTTTATGTCTTAAGGTAATGATGAACTGTTGTTTCTCTTTGTTCTTGCCATAATATGGACCTGGACTTTTACCAAATAGTGCTGTCTTCTGTATACCACCCCTACCTTGTCACAACACAAATTACTGGCTCAAAGGCATTGAGAAGGAAAGAAATTCCACAAATGTAGGCCCACCTGTAAATTAAAATGCATTACAGGTGACTGCCTCATGAAGCTGGTTGAGAGATTGCCAAGAGTGTGCAAAGCTGTCATCAAGGCAAAGGCTGGCTACTTTGAATAATCTCAAATATAAAATATTTGTTTTATTTGTTTAACACTTTCTTGGTTACTACATGATTATGTATGTGTTATATGTCTTCACTACTATTCTACAATGTAGAACATAGTGAAAATAAAGAAAAACTCTGGAATGAGTAGGTGTTTCCAAACTATTGACTGGTACTGTATATATATATTTTTCTATACAAATGTGAAAATAGTTGTTGCATAAGTATTCAGCCCCTTTGTCTTGGCAAGCATAGTTCAGGAGTAAAGTTTGGCTTAACAAAATCACATAATAAGTTATATGGACTCACTATGTGTGAAATAATAGGGGTTGACATGATTTTGAGTGACTAAACCTTTCTCTGTTCTCTGTCCGTCAGGTATTTAATACCAAGCACATATTTAACTACAAAGACCAGGAAGCTTTTTGAAAGCCTCATAAAGAAAGGCAGTGATTGGTAGATGGGTAAAAATAACTAAATTAGACAATGAATATCTCTTTAATCATGGTCAAGTTAATTCTGATGTGGATTATGTATTAAACCACCCAGACACATAAAATATACAGTGTCCTTCTGAACTGATCTTCAGATCAGGAATTAAACTGCTCAGGGATGTTATCATGAGGCCATTGGTGATTTTAAAACAGCTACAGAGTTCAATGGCTGTAATGGGAGAAAACAGAGGATGGATCAATAACATTCTAGTGACTCCACAATAATGACCTAAATGAGAGTGAAAAGAAGAATACAAATATACAGAAAAAACATATCCAAAACATGCATCAAGGCATTAAAGTAATATTAGATAAAAACACAGCAAAGGAATACACTTTTTGCCTAAATGCAAAGCCTTATGTTTGTGGCGAATCCAAAAGAACACATCACTGAATAACTGCCTCCTTATTTTCAAGCATGCATCCCGGTATGGGTACGCTTGACATGGGCAAACACTAGGGAGATTTTTAGGATAAAAATAAACGTAATTGTGCTAAGCACAGTCAAAATACTAGAGGAACCTTTCAGCAGGACAATAACCTACAACACAAGGCCAAATCTACACTGGAGTACCAAGGACACCGTGAATGTTCCTGAGTGGATTTAAGTCTTAACTTAAATCTCCTTGAAAATCTGTCGCAAGACTTTGCTGTCTAGCCATGATCACCAACATCTTGACAGAGCTTGAATAGTTGTTTAAATTATATTTTACAATCCAGGTGTGCAAATGTCCTACAGACTTATCCAAGAGGACTCACAGCTGTAATCGATGCCAAAGGGGTTTCTAACATGTGTTGACTCAGGGAGCTGAATAATTATGCAACGACTATATTTTAGTTATTTCATTTTATATATATATATATATATACACAGTTGAAGTCAGAAGTTTACATACACCTTAGCCAAATACATTTAAACTCAGTTTTTCACAATTCCTGACATTTAATCCTAGTAACAATTCCCTGTGTTAGGTCAGTTAAAATCACCACGTTATTTGAAGAATGTGAAATGTCAGAATAATAGTAGAGATAATTATTTATTTCAGCTTTAATTTCTTTCATAACATTCCCAGTGGGTCAGAAGTTTACATACACTCAATTCGTATTTAGTAGCATTGCCTTTAAATGGTTTAAATTGGGTGAAACGTTTCGGGTAGCCTTTCACAAGCTTCCCACAATAAGTTGGGTGAATTTTGGCCCATTCCTCCTGACAGAGCTGGTGTAACTAAGTCAGGTATGTAGGCCTCCTTGCTCGCACAGGCTTTTTCAGTTCTGCCCACACATTTTCTATAGGATTGAGATTGAGGCTTTGTGATGGCCAATCCAGTACCTCGACTTTGTTGTCCTTAAGTCATTTTGCCACAACTTTGGAAGTATGCTTGGGGTCATTGTCCATTTGGGAGACCCATTTGCGACCAAGCTTTAACTT
Source organism: Oncorhynchus mykiss (assembly GCF_013265735.2). Taxonomy (NCBI): domain Eukaryota; kingdom Metazoa; phylum Chordata; class Actinopteri; order Salmoniformes; family Salmonidae; genus Oncorhynchus; species Oncorhynchus mykiss. The sequence goes on from NC_048590.1 coordinate 10,316,945, forward strand.
CCTGACTGATGTCTTGAGATGTTGCTTCAATATATCCACGTAATTTTCCTCACTCATGATCCCTGATGCCATCTATTTTGGGAAGTACACCAGTCCCTCCTGCAGCAAAGCACCCCCACAACATGATACTGCCACCCCCGTGCTTCACAGTTGTCCACCTTTTTCCTCCAAACATAATGATGGTCATTATGGCCAAACAGTTCTATTTTTGTTTCATCAGACCAGAGGAAATTTTTCCAAAAAGTACGATCTTTGTCCCCATGTGCAGTTGCAAACAGTAGTCTGGCTTTTTTATGGTGGTTTTGGAGCAGTGTCTTCTTCCTTGCTGAGCGGCCTATCAGGTTATGTCGACATAAGACTCCTTTCACTGTGGATATAGATACTTTTGTACCTGTTTCCGCCAGCATCTTCACAAGGTCCTTTGCTGTTGTTCTGGGATTGATTTGCACATTTCGCACCAAAGTATGTCCATCTCTAGGAGACAGAACGCATCTCCTTCCTGACAGCTGCGTGGTCCATGGTGTTTATACTTGCTTACTATTGTTTGTACAGATGAACGTGGTACCTTCAGGCATTTAAAAATTACTCCCAGGGATGAAACAGACTTGTGGAGGTCTATAATTTAGGTCTTGACTGATTTCTTTTGATTTTCCCATGATGTCAAGCACAGAGGCACTGAGTTCGAAGGTAGGCCTTGAAATACATCCACAGGTACACCTCCAATTGACTCAAATGATGTCAATTAGCCTATCAGAAGCTTCTTAAGCCATGACATCATTTTCTGGAATTTTCCAAGCTGTTTAAAAGCACAGTCAACTTAGTGTAAGTAAGCTTCTGACACACTGGAATTGTGATACAGTGAATTACAAGTAAAATAATCTGTCTGTAAACAATTTTTGAAAAAATTACTTGTGTCATGCAATTTGTTGAGTGGTTGAATAACGAGTTTTAATGACTACAACCTAAATGACTTCCGACTTCAACTGTGTATATATATATATATATATATATATATATATATATATATATATATATATATATATATATATATATATATATATAAATATAGTTCCAATTTTTCTTCCCCAAAAATACAATTAAATTAATCTTAATCTCACTTTGTAACACAATAAAATGTGAAGAAATCCAATAGATGGTCGGCCGAAGCCGAAAACGTGAAGTTGATCGATCCTTGTTGAGGGAGGAGCAGAGTTTCTTTATATGACAGCAAAACATTCTTATGATGACAAAAAATGTGTTGGCACCTTCAATTCTTGCACATTTTCTCATAAAAAGTATATTTCAACACTATCTGCTCAGGCAAAATTCAAAAACTGCTAACCTTGGAACCAATCAACTGCTATACCTAGAACCAATCATAACTCTCTGTAGCTGTAGGTTTAAAGAAACATTATTTTATTTAACCAGTTAAGTCAGTTAAGAACAAACAAATTATTTACAATGATGGCCTACCCCGGCCAAACCCGGAAAATTCTGGGTCAATTGTGAACCGCCCAATTGTGAACCGGTTGTGATACAGCCTGGAATCAAACCGGGCTCTGTAGCGATGCTTCTAGCACTGAGACGCAGTGCCTTAGACCACTGCACCACTCAGGAGCCCCCTATTCAATCATACACTTTGCATAGAAATCAATATAAAAGCACGTAGATGTGTGTGTGTGTCATGTATGCTAGAATGGATGTTTAAAAATGACAGCTGCATACAGTGCATTTGGAAAGTATTCAGACCCCTTCCCTTTTTCACCATTTTGTTGTGTTACAGCCTTATTCCTTATTCTAAAATGTATTAAATAAAAAATAATCCTCATCAATCTACCAACAATACCCAATAATGACAAAGCGAAAACAAGTTTTTAGACATCTTTGCAAATGTATTAAAAATAAAAACAATGTATTCAGACCCTTTAAACCAAGCCATGAGGTTGAAGCAATTGTCTGTAGAGCTCCGAGACAGGACTGTGACGAGGCACAGCTGTCTATCGTTGTCTCTGAATGAGAACCATACTTAGGTAGCCTTTCCCACCTGTGTGGTGTGGGTAGTTATTTTCTGTTTAGTGTGTTTCGCACCTGACGGAGCTGTTTCAGTTGTTCTTTTGTTGCTTGTTGTATATTGTTCAGCTTTACCATTAAAATGACGAACACGTACCACGCTGCACCTTGGTCCTCACCTTCTTCCACCAACGGCCATTACAGGGGCCTCCAGCATTCTTAAATTGAAGTTTAGAACCACCAAGACTCTTCTTAGAGCTTGCCACCCGGTCAAACTGAGTAATTGTGGAAGAAGGGCCGAGCTCCAGAGTCCCTCTGTGGAGATGGGAGAACCTTCCAGAAGGACAACCATCTCTGCAAGAGCAACAACATCTCAGCCACGAAATGGTAGGCCACACAAACTCACGGAACGGGACCGCAGTTCTGAAACGAGTAGTGAGTAAAAATCGTCTGTCCTCAGTTGCAAAACTCACTCTGAGTTCCAAACGGCCTCTGGAAGCAACGTGAGCACAATAACTGTTCGTCGGGAGCTCCATGAAATGGGTTTCCATGGCCGAGCAGCAGCACACAAGCCTAAGATCACCAATGCACAATGCCAAGCGTTGACTGGAGTGGTGTAAAGCTCGCCGTCATTGGACTCTGGAATAGTGGAAATGCGTTCTCTGGAGTGACGAATCACGCTTCACCATCTGGCTGTCCAATGGATGAATCTGGTTTTGGTGGATGCCAGGAGAACGCTACCTGCCCCAGTGCATAGTGTTAACTGTAAAGTTTGGTGAAGTAGGAATAATGGTCTGGGGCTGTTTTTCATGGTTCGGGCTCAGTCCCTTAGTTCCAGTGAAGGGAAATCTTAATGCTACTGCATACAAAGACATTCTAGATGATTCTGTGCTTCCAACTTTGTGGCAACAGTTCGAGGAAGGACCTTTCCTGTTTCAGCATGACAATGCCACTGTGCACAAAGTGAGGTCCATACAAAAATTGCACAGAGCCCTGATCTCAAACCCATCAAACACCTTTGGGATGAATTGGAACGCTGACTGCGAGCCTGTGGCTTAATGGAAGCAAGTCCCAGCAGGAATGTTCCAACATATTGTTTCATGTGAGACAAAAATAAAAGAATGAATAAACTAAATCATCACAGCAAAGGAATGTTTGTGAGCTAGAAAATGAACATCCTGACAGTCTGAGGCAGGGTGCTCTGTAATCCTCTGACTCTAACTATTGACAAGGATAATAATGTGGCATTTTTTATTTGTCAGTATGAATGAAATGGGTCCTGCCTTGACGACTGCATTATATTTACACTATAGACACTATAGATTTTTGTAGTCTTAAATTATTACTTGAAATAAACTGTTAGCTAAAATGTTCCTTTTTTCCGGAATGACATGCTAGCTAGTGATAAAGCTATCTGCTCCTGCTAGCAAGCAACAGTTCTACTTGATGTAACTAGCTAGCTAACTAGTAAGCTAGCTATATTATTAAGGTTGCAGTGTCTACTACTGTACCTTAGATACAGATAATGTGATTGGCAGACGTGATCAGCAGAGATAGTACCATATATAGTACAGAGTTTTGATTGGTTCACAGTTTAGTACTCTACGGTGTTTGCCTGTCCAACTGGCAGACTAATAAATAATAAATATTTTGAAACAAATTGCAAGAATTTACATTTCCAAAAAAAGACGGAGATCGATCATCTCGAAAACCAAAGCATATAGCTTGCCAAGTCCCACCACCTACAAGGGGTCTGAATACTTTTGCAAGTCACCGTAAAATTGAGATGTTGCTACATTTGCGGATAAAATTCTAATTTACTCAACCTTTTAAGTATTTTTATGTGGCCTCATCTTAATTTTGGGCTTTTATACGTTATACATACTTTATAAATGTTTTGAGTGTTGTTGATATATAAAATTGTTGCTATATTTCTTTTAACATGCAGTGTTGTGTGCTTATTCTTTTACCAATGATATGTTCTAGGCCAAGGGGTGGGCAATGATTTTGGCTTGATGGCCACATTGGGATTTCCAAATTCAAAGGAGGGCCATTTTTTTTGCGACCAATTTCTTAGTCAAAATCAATTTGCGGCATAGAAAAAAAGGCAGTTACTTGAAAACATACGGGTCCATTATAATTTCTACATACTTTATATCTAGTGTTAGACGTTCAAGAGTGGCCTGTAGTGTTTTGCTAACCCAAAATAATCACCCAACCCCCCCAAATAAAGTTTTTACTCAAACCTCTCCCGTATGTTGCTCTCCACTGTTCTCGGCTATTTGGAGACCTTAAGGGGCATGTCCCTCTTTTTGTGAGAAATTACACTGGTCACTCAAAACATTTATAAAGTACTTATAAAGTATAAATAGCCCACACTTTAGATGAGGCCATGCAACAACACTTAACTAATGATTATTAAATAGTTTACAAGGACCTAAATTAAATCTTATGAATGGAGTAATGATTAATAAATTATGAATAAACAATTTACAAATCCATAATAAATGCTTTATTACATGGAGTTATTATAAAGTGCTACCCAATGTTCTTCATGGATGAGTCATTTTTACATTTTAGTCATTGAGCAGATGCTCTTATCCAGAGCCACTTACAGGAGCAATTAGGGTTAAGTGACTAGCTCAAGGGCACATTGACAGATTTTTCACCTAGTTGGCTTGGCGATTCAAACCAGCGCCCTTTCAGTTACTGGCCCAACATTCTTAACCGCTAGGCTACCTGCCGCGTTATATGCAGTATGATAAGGTTAACAAATTAAGGCCAAGTATTGCCTATATCTGGTCCTAGTCAGTGATCTTTATCGTTTGTGTGACATATAATATAATGGTGAGCTGTAGGTTTTTTGGTACGTTTTCTCATCTTAGAATAATGTCAAATCAGAATTATTCACTAAGAATTGACATTGAAATTGTATATATTTTATTGGCAGCCTGACAACCTACATCCATGAGAATACATTGCAACTTTCTAGTCAACTTACATCTCAGTGGAGAGAGAGAGAGAGAGAGAGAGAGAGAGAGAGAGAGAGAGAGAGCGAGAGAGAGAGAGCGAGAGAGAGAGAGAGAGCGAGAGAGAGAGAGAGAGAGAGAGAGAGAGAGAGAGAGAGAGAGAGAGAGAGAGAGAGAGAGAGAAAGTACGAAAGAAAGAAAACTAAAGAAAGACAGATAGACAGTGTCCAACACTGATAGTTGGGAGCTGGCAGACACCTCAGTCTGTTAGCCAAAGAGACTCACCTCTGATAATATAAACCTGGCCACCTATCAAGTGTTTTAGGCAACAGAACAGCCCATCTGACAACAAGGGTTGGTAAGCAGTAAGAGAAACAATGGACCAAGATGTCAATAGTTGGCGTGAGAGAGTTCAGGAGCAGACAAAACAAAGAGAGAAAAAGTGGGAACACAAACAACAGCAGGAGAGAGAAACAGGGTCAGAAGGTCATCAGTATCACACAAACTTGCTGGAGCCTCTGGTCATTTTGGGGAGTTGGAAGGGAGATGAAGGGTAAAGGGGGTAAAAACAGGGGGGAAAGTTTGCAGCAAGGTAGTGCTCAGACAACTTCATACGGCCTACATATTTGATAATTTCCTGAAATTTAAGAGATACATTAACTAAATATTTTCAATTGTGGAATAATAATAATAAAACAATAGGAAATGTCAATTTTCAGAGGTGGGGGGGGGTCCCTCGATGACATGATCTTGCAAGGAATTTGATGGATGTGACCCAAGACACACTAACCTGAGATGTAGGTAATATTATTGTCAAACTCAAGTTCATTCTTTTTGACATGAATCAAAAAGAACTATAACTTATACCGTATGTTCTTCAAAAACAGCGTTTACCCTGAATGCGAAGGCAGGGATATTGGTTTTGTTCGAATACCCCTTGGGTTCTAAATAGTAGGCATTTTGGGTACTAAGTAACATTTTCAAAATGTTGTATGCTTTAAATGCCAGAATGTCTTTACTAATTTTGTCTTTTCATCTAGTAGAATGGGTGGGAATCAACTGCATTATTTTATTTAACCTTTATTTATTCAGTGGAACCCATTGAGACCAGGGTCTCATTTACAATTGTGCCCTGAAGACAACAATTCAACAATATCAATGGATATTTCCAATAAAATACAAATTAAAACAACAATTTGCAAATTCAGCACCACAATTTCAACAATACATACACATTTTTATACTCAATCAAAACAATTACAACTCTCATTTAACACATTCATCACCAGAGTCCTAAAACTGCTGTAGAGGCACCAGGGTATCAAGAGCCTTATAGGCCATTCCAAAACTTTTCCTAGCTCCGTGGAGACTAGTGGGACTTCAAGAGTTAATCAACCCTGTCAACGGGTTTGGTGCCTTGTATTTTTATACCTTAAAAGTGAGGCAAGATAAGCTGGAAGCATGTGCAGCAGAGCTTTATAAACAAAAATGGATTCATGAAGTGATCTTCTGATACAGGATGCAAGAATGTGTACTAAACATGTAAACCTGTCACTTGTGATAAAGTGAAGAGCGCATCTAAGGGTTTTAGAGTAGTGGCTGCTGCATTCTGATAGATGGTGTCACCATAGTTGAGAACTGGCAGGACGGTTGGCTGTACACTCTGCTTCCTGGTGTTAAGGGAAAGGCATGATCCATAAAGAAAAGCTTTAAATCCGTATGTATTTTTTAAGTTACATTTTTGTCAATCGAAATGCCCTGGGCCCGACTTCCCAAAAGCATCTTAAGGCTATGTTCATCGTTAGAACCTTGGTAGGAGCATCGTTAACTCTTCGAGCTGTTTCCTAAAACCATCTGCGGTAACTTTACAAGGATTATTATCCACTCCCGTTTCAATGTTTAATGCCTTTACTTGTAAACTTCAAAAATAAGGGGTACAGCCATGTACAAACGGTAGAAAACAGGAGTGCGATATTCGCAACTCAACATGAGGTAGAGTCCCATTAATGCTGTGCCAAATCTGGGTGATGACATCACAGGCATATAAAGGTCACCACCAATGTCCATAATAACCATACTCCCATGAATAGTAATTTTTACCTCGACTATCCGGTGCCCCAGCACATTGACTCTGTACCAGTACCCCCTATATATAGTCTTGCTATTGTTATTTTACTGTTGTTCTTTAACTACTTGTTACTTTTATATCTTACTCTTATTCATATTTTTTAAATAGCATTCTTGGTTAGGGGCTTTTAAGTAAGCATTTCACTGTAAGGTATACCTATATACCTATACCTAAGGCTACCTATTGCATTTGGAGCATGTGACTAATAACATTTAATTTGATTTGATAGTAATAATACTATACTGCAGTTAAGTACACCCCCTATTCAGTAGGAATTATTTACAGTGCCTTGCGAAAGTATTCGGCCCCCTTGAACTTTGCGACCTTTTGCCACATTTCAGGCTTCAAACATAAAGATATAAAACTGTATTTTTTTGTGAAGAATATCAACAACAAGTGAGACACAATCATGAAGTGGAACGACATTTATTGGATATTTCAAACTTTTTTAACAAATCAAAAACTGAATAATTGGGCGTGCAAAATTATTCAGCCCCTTTACTTTCAGTGCAGCAAACTCTCTCCAGAAGTTCAGTGAGGATCTCTGAATGATCCAATGTTGACCTAAATGACTAATGATGATAAATACAATCCACCTGTGTGTAATCAAGTCTCCGTATAAATGCACCTGCACTGTGATAGTCTCAGAGGTCCGTTAAAAGCGCAGAGAGCATCATGAAGAACAAGAAACACACCAGGCAGGTCCGAGATACTGTTGTGAAGAAGTTTAAAGCCGGATTTGGATACAAAAAGATTTCCCAAGCTTTAAACATCCCAAGGAGCACTGTGCAAGCGATAATATTGAAATGGAAGGAGTATCAGACCACTGCAAATCTACCAAGACCTGGCCGTCCCTCTAAACTTTCAGCTCATACAAGGAGAAGACTGATCAGAGATGCAGCCAAGAGGCCCATGATCACTCTGGATGAACTGCAGAGATCTACAGCTGAGGTGGGAGACTCTGTCCATAGGACAACAATCAGTCATATATTGCACAAATCTGGCCTTTATGGAAGAGTGGCAAGAAGAAAGACATTTCTTAAAGATATCCATAAAAAGTGTTGTTTAAAGTTTGCCACAAGCCACCTGGGAGACACACCAAACATGTGGAAGAAGGTGCTCTGGTCAGATGAAACCAAAATTGAACTTTTTTGGTAACAATGCAAAACGTTATGTTTGGCGTAAAAGCAACACAGCTCATCACCCTGAACACACCATCTCCACTGTCAAACATGGTGGTGGCAGCATCATGGTTTGGGCCTGCTTTTCTTCAGCAGGGACAGGGAAGATGGTTAAAATTGATGGGAAGATGGATGGAGCCAAATACAGGACCATTCTGGAAGAAAACCTGATGGAGTCTGCAAAAGACCTGAGACTGGGACGGAGATTTGTCTTCCAACAAGACAATGATCCAAAACATAAAGCAAAATCTACAATGGAATGGTTCAAAAATAAACATATCCAGGTGTTAGAATGGCCAAGTCAAAGTCCAGACCTGAATCCAATCGAGAATCTGTGGAAAGAACTGAAAACTGCTGTTCACAAATGCTCTCCATCCAACCTCACTGAGCTCGAGCTGTTTTGCAAGGAGGAATGGGAAAAAATTTCAGTCTCTCGATGTGCAAAACGGATAGAGACATACCCCAAGCGACTTACAGCTGTAATCACAGCAAAAGGTGGCGCTACAAAGTATTAACTTAAGGGGGCTGAATATTTTTCAGTTTTTGATTTGTTAAAAAAGTTTGAAATATCCAATAAATGTCGTTCCACTTCATGATTGTGTCCCACTTGTTGTTGATTCTTCACAAAAAAATACAGTTTTATATCTTTATGTTTGAAGCCTGAAATGTGGCAAAAGGTTGCAAAGTTCAAGGGGGCCGAATACTTTCGCAAGGCACTGTATATAGCGTCCACACTATAACACCAACGTTACTAAAGTTGCTCTTCAAAATGCTTGTTACTTAACAACTGCCTCAGACCACTCTTAAAATAGCTAAGTAAGTCGTTAGATGCGTTTTTGCCCTTCCTTTACACACAAGATCTCCGCTAAACACAAAATCTAAATGTTTGTCTTTCTGTGACTGCTGATAACTTCAGAACGAATGTTACAGTAATACATTAGCATCCACAGTTTTTGTGCAAGGAAAGTCATACCATATAAAACACCTGTGAGCTGTTGGCTAGAGCACACATGCCAAGACGATGTAGGCACATTTATTATTTAACGCAACAATTTTTGTAACAAAACTAGCGGTAGAGATGAAAATGTGATTGAAACACTTTGAAACTAAATTTTTTTTGCGGGATATTTAAACGTAGGCGAAAATGTACATTTTGTGTGCACTACCTCATCACGCACTGATTTTTATCTGCAACAAGTTTGTTTGGTGGAAACACAAAATATGCAGATTTTAGAATATATGGAAAACTAGCTACAAACTTGCCCATTCTTTGCCTAACAAGTGAAGATGCTTCAAAACAAAACTGAGATGAGTGTATTAAAAGATAAATACATAGACCGAATATCCAAAACATTAAGGACATCTGCTCTTTCCTTGACTTCTCCACATTTTGTTACGTTCCAGCCTTATTCGAAAATCGATCAAATTAAATACAAATTCTCAGCAATCTACACACAATACCACATACTGACAAAGCAAAAACAGGTTTTTAGAAATGTTTGTACATTTATTACATATAAAATAAGAAATACATTATTTAAATAAGTATTCAGACCCTTTGCTATGAGACTCAAAATTGAGCTCAGGTGCATCCTGTTTTCATTGATCATCATTGAGATGTTTCTACAACTTGATTTGGGTCCACCTGTGGTAAATTCAATTGATTGTGCATGATTCGGAAAGGCACACACCTGTCTATAAAAGGTCTCACAGTTGACAGTGCATGTCAGAGCAAAAACAAGCCATGAGATTGAAGGAATTGTCCTTAGAGCTCCAAGACAGGATTATGTCGAGGCACAGATCTGGGAAAGAGTACCAACACATTTCTGCAGCATTGAAGGTCCCAAGAACACAGTAGACTCCATCATTCTTAAATGGAAGAAGTTTGGAACCAACAAGACTCTAACTAGAGCTGGCCGCCTGGCCAAACTGAGCAATCGGGGAAGAAGGGCCTTGGTCATGGAGGTGACCAAGAACCCAATGGTCACTCTGACAGAGCTCCAGAGTTCTTCTGTGGAGATTGGAGAAACTTCCAGAAGGACAACCATCTCTGCAGCACTCCACCAATCAGGCCTTTATGGTAGAGTGGCCAGACGGAAGCCACTCCTCGGTAAAAGACACATGACTGCCCAAAAGGTACCTAAAGGACTCTTAGAGGACTCTTAGACCATGAGAAACAAGATCCTCTGGTCTGATGAAATCAAGATTGAAACTTTGGTCTGAATGGAGGAAACCTGGCACCATCCTTGTGGTGTAGATTGATGAGGAAAAAATATTTTAGAATAAAGCTGTAACGTAACAAAATGTGGAAAAGGTCAAGGGGTCTAAATACTTTCCCGAATGCATTGTATGTAGCCAGGTGAATCCAGGTGAAAGCTATGGTCCCTTATTGATGTCTCTGGTTAAATTCACTTCAATGAGTGTAGATGAAAGGGGAAGAGACAGGTTAAAGGATTTTTAACTGAATATTAGGAAGGTGTTCGTTAATGTTTGGTTTACTCAGTGTATTTGAAGGATATTGAAATCAGTTTAATGTTAATTTATTTTATTGAGTTTTATTTATCTATTTGTACGCTACTGTCACATTTTTGGCTCAATATAATTCATGATGTGTAATGTATGCAATGATGTAGCATCTTGATTTAGTTCATTATTGTAGGGAAAGCATTAAAATAAGCCTCCTCAATATTTGTAGCCATAGGTGATTATATCTCTATATGAGCTGATTCGTCGTAAGTATTGTGGAATAATTCTAATGTTAAGGTAAGATTGGAAAGGTAGAACACTGATCAGAGAGCAGCCCTGCCTTTCTGTCGATCCTATCAGTATCGACACATGCCTCAACAACGCACTTATCAAACGTTCTCTCTGCGTGTTGTTTTGGGAAATGCATATTACATCTTTGGCAGTTGTAGGAAAGATGCATCGTTAAAACACTCTAAGCCTAAATTCCATCGCTATCGGGAAAACGGGCCAAGATATTTTTAGGTGGGAACTCAATCCATGAGAGAACCATCCAATGAATAAATGTGTAATCCATTGGAGACATTTTTGCCTGAATAAGAGAACAACATAAGTCCTCAACTGGCAGCTTCCTTAAATAGTACCCGCAAAACACCAGTCTCAACGTCAACAGTGAAGAGGTGACTCCGGGATGCTGTCCTTCAGGCAGAGTTCCTCTGTCCAGTGTCTGTGTTCTTTTGCCCATCTTAATCTGTTATTTTTATTGACCAGTCTGAGATATGGCTTTTTCTTTGCAACTCTGCCTAGAAGGCCAGCATCCCGAAGTCTTCTCTTCACTGTTGACGTTGAGACTGGTGTTTTGCGGGTACTATTTAAGGAAGCTGCCAGTTGAGGACTTATGCTGTTCTCTTATTCAGGCAAAAATGTTGGTCGCGTACACAGATTTGTAGATGTTATCGCAGGTGCAGCTAAATGTTTGTGTTTCTAGCTCCAAAAGTGTAGTAATACCTAGCTCTGCCTGCCCTACGTACACTCACCTACGCTGTCTAGACTGCCTCATAAGTTCGTTTTTTTCACGTTTTCTTGCATTATTCAACAAGTGTTTCAATAGCAGGATACCTTCAGACAAAAGATCAACACGCATGGCTCTAGGTTACACCTATCTAAACATATTTTACATTGTTTTGCGAGATCAGACATAATATCACTCACTGTAATCCGAGTGTTCATTTTCGGAAGTGTGTAATCTAATTTGTAACCATTTCAACTGTATTAATAATAAAAATTCTACACGCTTGGCTCGAGATTACACCTATCAAAACATACTTTACATTGTTTGCGAGATCAGACATAATATCACTCACTATAATCCGAGTGTTCATTTTCAAGTGTGTAATCTAATTTGTAAACACTTGCATCAATACATTATTAATACAACTGTATTAATAATAAAAAATAAAATGACCTTTCTTCTGTTTCTTGTGATGTAAGTGTCAAGACGGAGCGTTAAATCTTCGACAAAGCTTTTGCATTCTAATAAATTCAACGGTTAGACAATATACTCCATTTAGCACATTTCAGCCATTACCAGGGTGTGTTTGACAGGTCATTACAATCTAGAGGCGAAAGAAACGTACACCTATTTAGGAGAGGTGCTGGCCAGTGGAATGAAACACTTAAAAAAATAAAGGAGAGCCGCACACTCTAGGAGTTCAGATGCAAAATATTTATGTCCAACGTTTTGACAGACAAGCTGTCTTCATCAGGGTATAATGACAGGTCATTACAAACAATTCCACGGTCATAATGTTAACGGGGAAAAATGAAAGGCACAAGCAAGAGTACAAAAGAGTCACAGGAGTAAATTTAGAGCAATCAATCCAGCGAGATTGAAGTGACAGGCTGAAAAAGTCAGATCCTCAGGTGGGCAGGGCATGAGCGTTGCTCATAATATTGTTGTATATAGACTCGGAAGTTTTAAAATTGATAAATTAAGGGCAGCTAAAGGGGAGAGTCAATTTAACCAACCATGGAAGTAGAGTTGAAGTCGGAAGAATACATACACTTAGGTTGGAGTCATTAAAACTCGTTTTTCAACCACTACATACATTTCTTGTTAACAAACTATAGTTTTGGCAAGTCGGTTAGGACATCTACTTTGTGCATGACACAAGTAATTTCCCCAACAATTGTTAACAGACAGATAATTTCACTTATAATTCCCTGTATCATAATTCAAGTTGGTCAGAAGTTTACATGCACTATATTGACTGTGACTTTAAACAGCTTGGAAAATTCCTGAAAATTATGTCATGGCTTTAGAAGCTTCTGATAGGCTAATTGAAATCATTTGAGTCAATTGGAAGTGTACCTATGGATGTATTTCAAGGCCTACCTTCAAACTCAGTGCATCTTTGCTTGACATCATGGGAAAATCAAAAGACATCCGAATTTGTTTTGCAGACCTCCACAAGTCTGGTTCATCCTTGGGAGCAATTTCCAAAAGTCTGAAGGTACCACGTTCATCCGTACAAACAAAAACTATAAACACCATGGGACCACGGAGCCTTCAAACCGCTCAGGAAGAAGACGTGTTCTGTCTCCTAGAGATGGACATACTTTGGTGCAAAAAGTGCAAATCAATAACAAAAAAACAGTAAAGGACCTTGTGAAGATGCTGGAGGAAACAGGTACAAACGTATCTATATCCACAGTAAAACGAGTTCTATATCGACATAACCTGAAATACCGCCATTGCTTCAATTCCACCATAAAATAGCCAGACTACGGTTTGCAACTGCACAAAGATCGTACTTTTTGGAGAAATGTCCTCTGGTCTGATGAAACAAAAATAGAACGGTTTGGCCATAATAATCATCATTATGTTTGGAGGAAAAAGGGGGAGGATTGCAAGCTGAAGAACACCATCCCAACCGTGAAGCACGGGGGTGGCAGCATCATGTTGTGGGGGTGCTTTGCTGCAGGGGGGACTGGTGCATGTCCCAAAATAGATGGCTTCATGAGTGAGGAAAATTATGTGGATATATTGAAGCAACATCTAAAGACATCAGTCAGGAAGTTAAAGCTTAGTCGCAGATGGGTCTTCCAAATGGACAATGACCCCAAGAATACTTCCAAAGTTGTGGCAAAATGTCTTAAGGACAACAAAGTCAAGGTATTGGAGTGGCCATCACAAAGCCCTGACCTCAATCCAACAGAACATTTCTGGGCAGAACTGAAAAATCATGTGCAGGCAAGGAGGCCAACAAACCTGACTCAGTTACACAAGCTCTATCAGGAGGAATGGGCCAAATTTCACCCAACTTATTGTGGGGAGCTTGTGGAAGGCTACCTGAAACATTTGAACCAAGTTAAACAAGGCAATGCTACCAAATACTAATTGAGTGTATGTAAACTTCTTACCCACTGGGAATGTGCTGAAATAAATCAATCTCTCTACTATTATTCTGACATTTCACATTTTTTAAATAAAGTGGTGATCCTAACTGACCTAAAACAGGGCATTTTTACTAGGATTAAATGTCAGTAATTGTGAAAAACGTACATTTATTTAGCTCAGGTGTATGTAAACTTCCGACTTCAACTGTATGTAGATATAATTTCAATAAAAAAACTGAATATCACTTAAAAAAAAAGTTTTTATCCTAATAAATTGGTTCCTCAAAGCGTAGACTTCTGACTTTAGTTTTTTATACATGGCAGCTAAAATCTAAATTGCTTATACAATTCAGCATATACTGCTGATGACAATGGTGCTGTGTCAACAGACATTTAATTTATAGTCAATCCATATGGTTGGGAATTTATTTTGGATAATTTGATAATTACTTTGGATGATTATGGTATGCACGTGACAATTAGTTCACATGTGGTGTAAGAAGGTGCTATATCTGCCTTGTAAGGTGGGATGGAAAGGAATCCCCAAAATAAAGGGCCATACCTATAAATGCTGTTTCTGATTGAAAAATAACCTACACACTGAGGAATGCTGTTAGGCCGAAACGTCTGTGTATGCTATCCTGTGGCAGTAAAAAGTCAGCTTTATGCAACATCTTTTTGAGTGTGGACCCATCACACTTTTTTTTGCTTAAATCAACAGTTGCACAGAAATGTATGATCTTGACAAACACATATAACTGCTAGTTACAAGGAAATTCCTCCTTCAATGTTGCTTCACTTGATCTATCCAGTGCTACTCTGGTCCTTCAAGTGACCGAGACCAGATCTGAAAGCAAGGACTCTCATTATCGTTAAATGAAAACTGGACTCGGGTGACACTGACTATTAGTGACAAAGTGTTGACAAGCAACCAGAAGAATGTCTTAGTGTACTTACTGGGTGGCTTGTTGGCAGCCAGATTTTTGAAGTGACTGCCTTTTATGATCTCCACTGAGAGACGGCCCGTGGTGGCATTGTAGACGAGCCCTACCAAGATCTCTGGTGTGGAGCCTTGGCTGGCTGACTGGAATGAAGAGGCACTTTCGCTGCAGGACATCTCCGATATACTAGGCTGGGATTCACCGCCCTGCTAGCACGTGGGTGGACAGATGGACCAACAAGAAGGTCAATGAATTTTCAGGGTCTGCATCTCAGAGTAGGAGTGTTGATATAGGATCAGTTTTGCCTGAATTTGTCATAATTAATACAATTACATGGACAGGGGGTGACTTGATCCTAGATCTTTATAAATACGGGCCCAGGATTCAATGTTAGTGAAATTTGTAAGGAAGTAAGGTAAGGAATCTACATTCTTATAATAAAAATGCAGAGATGCTGTAATAACTGGCAGACATGCTCTGACAAACCTTTGAGACAGCATTGGACAGTAAAATGTGAAAGTTGTTAGAGTTTGTACGAGTTTCTCTGTTTTGGACTATGTTCATTTACAACGAGCTACATAACTCAAATCAAATAACTGATGTTTGCAATGTGGAAAAGAATCCAGGCAAATACCAGAATGTCAGAAATAAAGTCTTCATGTATTATCCGGGTAGGTTCTTAGTAAGTACATGACAAAACTACCCCAGGAACAGCATTCTACCATCACAGCTGTTGTGTACAGTAAATGCTTGAGGCCTAGCTTTTACTTTGATCTACTCACAGGGAAGGCACAGCAGGGGTCCAGTATGACCGGCACCGACATCTTGCCCTGCAAGTTGAGCTTGGTGAGGTAGAACACCTTCTCTCCCAGCACCTTCTCTTTCTTCATCCGCCGCACGCTGTAGAGACGGAATCGAATGGAGTAGTTGCCGATCATCTCTGACTCCACGTGACTGAAGCGGAAGGTCTCTGTGAAGACCGGGCAGGGCCCTTTCTGGATGCACGTCTTCGCCCTCTGCTTTTTTGTGGGCAGCAGCACCAGATGTACCTGCCAGGCAACGTTGCCTGTACGCTTGAGGGCCGGGATGTCTGTTGCGGCCGTGACCGTCACCGCCAGCCGCTGGTCCTGGGAGTTGTAGTCGAACACCACATCTAGAGTGCCATATTTGGCCAGGGGTTCCGGTTCATAGCCCTTGGGGAGCTGAGACGCTGACCCCCGGGCTGACATGTCCTAAAGAGACACATTACACCACACAAGAAGTAATGTACAAAAGATTGGCAAACACAATACATTTTTTTAAGTCTACACCGCCATACGTATGATCTATCATACGTTATGCAGTCATCACAGCTCTTGGACTATTTCTACATTGCTAGTCACTTGAACTAGAGAAGTACTGAACGTTTGCTTAAAACTGAAAAGCCTCTACTATCACAAACACCTGAGCTACGAGAGAGATCCTAAAGACTCAACCTCTAGTTTCAACTTGGGTGAACAGGGTGAATTGGAGGATTTGAACTATGGGAGGTGAAATGGATCAGGACGATCAAAGTTACCTTATGTTTTCGACGTAGTTTATCGTTGCTCTTGTACCATGACCTGTATAAGGGCTTCTGTCAGAAAAACACAACACACATTTATGAAGGAAATATATCAGACAAAATCCTGACAGTGGTGTAATTGTTTATAAGGATGTTTCAAAGGCAGGATTACAATCTGATAATTTAGTTCCTCAGATTGCCCTTGTTGGCTCCCCCCTCGCAGATCTGAAAATATTTCTTGGTAGCAATATAGCAATAGCTCAACAATGTGGGGTGCCGTTTTCAACATCTTGTTTACATCCATCCAATCCTTCCCAATCTCTGAGGGTGAAGGGTTAACAGGGAATATATTGGATTGGAATTCAAGCAAAGAAAGTGGGACATTTATTGGGAGAAATAGAGGTTGAGAGACTTTGGCTATCTGTGTGCATGTGTGTGTGGTCGTGAAGCCCAAAATAAGTGTTTCATTCCGATCATTTCTTCCCACCATGGTAGTCTCATGCATGAAAAATCTACAGGTGCAAAAAGGAACTTTAGAATCATATTCTATTGACCACACACCCATATCATCAATAGTCAGAAAATGCAATAATCAAATTACCGAAACAGCTATACATCATGCTCTGAGCTCCAGTCTTGTCTAAACCATAAGGTTTCTCAATCAAAAGACTTCAATAACTTTTCTTCTTTCTTTTAATTTAAGCCTCCTGCTCCTTCGTGCGTCGAAAGAAATCTTGCTTGTTTGTAGGTGACCAAATACTTTTTTTCCATCATAATTTGCAAAAAAAGTTAATTTAAAATCCTCATTTTTTTCCTCATTTTGTCTGTCATAGTTGAAGTGTACCTATGATGAAAATTACAGGCCTCTAATCTTATTAAGTGGGAGAACTTGCACAATTGGTGGCTGAGTAAATACTTTTTTGCCCCACTGTATATATTTTTCCCCCATGAGGTTTCCATGGCAGTTGGTCCTTATTTTCCACATGATTTTCATGGTTTCAGTAATGTATAGAGTGCATTTCTCTTTTATTTTGTTGTTTTGTTGTTTTTTAACTATTGTTTGGCGTACTAAAATATCTGGTAACACTGTATTTTAAGGTACACATAAATTTGGGTCTAATGTACGTAGATTAACTAATTTAAACAACTGAACTTCCAAATATACTTTCATATACACTGAGAGTAAAACACTACTAATATTGAGTTTTGCTCTCATAACAGCCTCAATCCGTCGGGCTGGACTCTACAAGGTGCTGCTATGGTGACCAGTGAGCTGAGATAAGACAGGACTTTACCTAGCAAAGACTTGTAGATGACCTGGAGCCAGTGAGTTTGGCAATGAGTATGAAGCGAGGGCCAGCCAACGAGAGCATACAGGTCACAGTGGTGGGTAGTATATGAGACTTTGGTGGCAAAACGGATGGCACTGTGATAGACTGCATCCAATTTGTTGAGTAGAGTGTTGGAGGCTATTTTGTAAATGACATAGCCGAAGTTGACGATTGGTAGGATAGTCAGTTTTTCGAGGGTATGTTAGGCATCATGAGTGAAGGACGATTTGTTGTGAAATAGGAAGCCGATTCTAGATTTAATTTTGGATTGGAGATGGTGGATGTGAGTCTGGAAGGAGAGTTTACAGTCTAACCAGACACCTAGGTATTTGTAGTTGTCCACATATTCTAAGTCAGAACCGTCCAGAGTAGTGATGCTGGTCGGGCGGGCAGGTTTACTTGTATTTAAGATCAATTGGAGGCCACGGAAGGAGTGTTGTATGGCATTGAAGCTCGTATGGAGGTTTGTTAACACAGTGTCCAAAGAAGGGCCAGAAGTATACAGAATGGTGTCGTCTGCATAGAGGTGGATCAGAGAATTGGCAGCAGCAAGAGCGACATCATTGATGTATATAGAGAAGAGAGTCGGCCCGACAATTGAACCCTGTGGACCTTCCATAGAGACTGCCAGAGATCCGGACAACAGGCCCTCCGATTTGACACACTGAACTCTATCAGAGAAGTAGTTGGTGAACCAGGTGAAGCAGTCATTTGAGATACCAAGGCTATTGAGTCTGCCGATAAGAATGTGGTGATTGACAGAGTTGAAAGCCTTGGCCAGGTTGGTCGATGAAAACGGCTACACAGTAATGTCTCTTATCGATCGCGGTTATGATATCGTTTAGGACCTTGAGCGTGACTTAGGTGACCAGCTCTGAAACCAGATTGCATAGCGGAGAAGGTACGGTGGGATTCAAAATGGTCGGTAATCTGTTTATTGACTTGGCTTTCGAAGACCTTATAAAGACAGGGTAGGATAGATATAGGTCTGTAGCAGTTTGGGTCTAGAGTATCATCAGTGTCATCAGCTATCTGGATTTGGGTGAAAGAGAAAAAGGGGGAGGCTTGGGCAAGTTGCTGTGGGGGATACAGGGCTGTTGACCGGGGTAGGGGTAGCCAGGTGGAAAGCATGGCCAGCCGTAGAAAAATGCTTATTGAAATTCTCAATTATCGTGGATTTATCAGTGGTGACAGTGTTTCCTAGCCTCTGTGCAGTGGGCAGCTGGAAGGAGGTGCTCTTATTCTCCATGGACTTTACAGTGTCCCAGAACTTATTTGAGTTTGTGCTACAGGATGCAAATATTTGTTTGAGAAAGCTAGCCTTAGCTTTCCTAACTGCCTTTGTATATTGGTTCCTAACTTCCCTGAAAGGTTGCACATCACGGGGGCTATTCGATACTAATGCAGTAAGCCTCAGGATGTTTTGTGCTGTTCAAAGGCAGTCAGGTCTGGAGTGAACCAATGGCTATATTTGCTCCTGGTTCAACATATTTTGAATGGGGCATGCTTATTTAAGATGGTGAGGAAGGCACTTTTAAAGAATAACCAGGCATCCTCTACTGATAGGATGAGGTCAATATCCTTCCAGGATACCCGGGCCAGGTCGATTAGAAAGGCCTACTTTACTGAAGTGTTTCAGGGAGCGTTTGACAGTAATGAGGGGTGGTCATTTGACTGCAGACCCATTACGGATGCAGGCAATGAGGCAGTTATCGCTGAGATCTTGGTTGACGACAGTAGAGATGTATTTGGAGGACAAATTTGTTAGGACGATATCTATGAGGGTGCACGTGTTTATGGATTTGGGGTTGTACCTGATAGGTTCATTGATAATTTGTGCGAGATTGAGGGAATCAAGCTTAGATTGTAGAATGGCCGGGGTGTTCATAAGCATGTCCCAGTTTCGGTCACCTAGCAGCACAAGCTCTGAAGATAGATGGGGGGCAATCAATTCACATATGGTGTCCAGGGCACAGCTGGGGGCAGAGGGTGGTCTATAGCAAGCGGCAACGGTGAGAGACTTGTTTCTGGAAAGGTGGATTTTTAAAAGTAGAAGCTCAAATTGTTTGGGTACAGACCTGGATAGTAAAGACAGAACTTTGCAGGCTATCTCTGCAGTAGATTGCAACTCCGCCCCCTTTGGAAGTTCTATCTTGTCGGAAAATGTTACAGTTAGGGATGGCAGAGTGTGCTAAAGCAGTGAATAAAACACACTTAGGGAGGAGGCTTCTAATGTTAACATGCATTAAACCAAGGCTTTTACGGTTACAGAAGTCAACAACTGAGAGCACCTGGGGAATAGGAGTGGAGCTAGGCATTTTTTAACACGAGTTTGAATTAAGGTGGGTTCCGCCTACTCATTACTTCACATAGAAGTAGTTCATTTCAGTGTTGCGGACAATTTAAGTTTGAGGCTTTACTGAGCCAGACAAAATTCCCACTTCGAGGACAGCCCTTCCCCGTTTTTTCCGCACATCAAGAATACAGACATTTGATCAGTCTTGCACAAACTGTCGCTCACTTTCTTGCATTGTTGTTATCCTTCCAAATAATGACTTTGGACATCTGTGCGTTCCTATCATGTGTGCGTTCCTATTTTCTGTATGTCATTGTAGAACAATAGTGAAGATATCAAAACTATGAAATAACACATATTAGGTAGTAACCAAAAACGTGCTGAATAAATGAAAATATATTTTTGATTTTACATTCTTCAAAGTAGCCACACTTTGCCTTGATGACAGCTTTGGACACTCTTGGCCTTCTCTCAACCAGCTTCATGAGGAATGGAATGCATTTCAATTAATTAACATGTGTGCCTTGTTAAAAGCAAATTTGTGGAATTTCTTTCCTTAATGCATTTGAGCCAATCAGTTGTGTTGTGACAAGGTATGTGTGGTATACAGAAGATAGTCCTATTTGGTAAAAGACCAAGTCCATGTTATGGCAAGAACAGCTGAAATAAGGAAAGAGAAATGACATGAAGGTTAGTCAATGCCAAAATTTTCAAGTACTTTTGAAAGTTTCTTCAAGTGTAGTCGCAATAAACCATCAAGCGCTATGATTAAACTGGCTCTTATGAGGACCGCCACAGGAAAGGAAGACCAGCGTTACCTCTGCTACAGAAGATTAGTTCATTAGAGTTAACTGCAGATTGCAGCCCAAATAAATGTTTCACAGAGTTCAAGTAACAGACACATATCAACATCGTAAGAGGAGACTGCGTGAATCAGGCCTTCATTGTCGAATTGTGCAAAGAAATCACGACTAAAGGACACCAATAAGAAGAAAATACTTGCTTGAGCCAAGAAACACAAGCAACGGACCAGTGGAAATCTGTCCTTTGGTCTGATTTTTGGTTCCAACCGACGTGTCTTTGTGAGACGCAGAGTAGGTGAACGGATTATCTCCGCATGTGTGGTTCCCACCCTGAAACATGAAGGGGGAGGTGTGATGGTGTGGGTGTGCTTTGCTGGTGACACTGTTGTGATTTGTTTTTCGAATTCAAGGCACACTTAACCCACATGGCTAATGTATGGAAAGTTACTGAGTGAGACAACGAGGAGTGCAGAAAGATTACATTCTGTCAAAACATGTTAAACCTCATGGCTCCTAAGGAGGGAGACAAAGGACAACAGTCAGGTTTCAGTCACTGATAAGGTAAGACAGTCGTGGATTAGGGAGGAGCGAGCAAATCGGCCCGAGGTCAGGTCAGATGAAGTGAGAAGGAACAGTCCTACCCCACACACATGTAATTCCATGCCCACGAAGGTTCTAGCATGAGGCAAGGCCATGACTACACCAGTGAGTAGAACCAATTAAGTTCCTCACAGAGATGTATTGGCTGTCTAGATGTGCAAGGAGTTGACTCCACCTAGTAGGGGTGTATAAATATATGTGCTTGTGTAAACATGCATTTGTCTTTGCAGCTGTATGACCCAGTAGGTGGCTTAAACATGGTTTGAGCTTTTTCTAGTTGTCCGTGAGTGTGTTCAGAACCTAACAATAATTTCAAAATCTTAGCTAGCAAGCTAGACAAGCAGTCATCATGAAGTCGACAATCTACTGGGAAATCCTTTTCAATCGCTGTCATATGAAGATGAATTATAAATAAAACGTACCGGTGCACATCAGCCATTGGACATAAACATTACAAAACAAGTTGGAAATCGAAATAGCCCATGTGCCTCACCCTAATAACTTGGTCCCTTCTGACTTGGTGGTGCACATGTAGCCTATAGCCTGTTTTAGAGAAATGTCATCATAAAATATTGTAAGAGCTTTCAATGTCTGCTTATTTATCCCCTTTATTTATCCTACAGTTCTTACTTTGTGTACAGGGAAAATACTGTAAGAATGGCTCATGTTCTGAACTCTGTCGCTGTACAAATAGTAATATTGACTACGTCCGTTTTAGCTCGCTCATTAATGTCTTAATCGACATTTCGGATTGCCTCTTTTCCGCTCATCATTCCCTTATGCCATAGTTTGTACATTTCAATTGTCAGTAGAAACCACATTTGTTTAAGCAATCAGCCATACAAGCAATTTTTTTTTAAAGGCAGTAAATGAGGTTGAATGAACTGTTTCGCTGCCAGGGAAGGCTCCACTGATCCCAGGTGTTAACTTCTTAAGGTATAGGGGGCAGCATTTTCACTTTTGGATAAATAGCGTGCCCAATTTCAACTTCCTGCTACTCATGCCAAGAATATAAGATATGCATATTATTAGTAGATTTGGATAGAAAACCCTCTGAAGTTTCTAAAACTGTTTGAATCATGTCTGAGTATTACAGAACTTATGTAGCAGGCAAAACACCGAGGACTAACCGTTCAGAATAAAACCATTTTTGAGGTCTCTGTCTGTTCATTCAGTTCTCATTGGCAAACAATATTTCTTAGGAACTTGTTTTCAGTTCCACTGGATGTCACCAGTCTTTGAAATTTGGTTGAGGTTATTCCTTTGTGCAATGAAGAAGTCTGGCCATCTAGGAACTGCGTAACACTGTTGAGAGTAGCGCAAGACTTGAAAAGTAGCTTGGTTTGTTGTGTTCCTGTATTGAACACAGACAGACCCGTCTTCAATTTGATCGATTATTAACGTTTAAAAATACCTGAAGTTGTATTACAAAAGTAGTTTGAAATATTTTGGCAAAGTTTATAGGCAACTTTTGAAATATTTTGTAGTGACGGTGCGCAATTTGGAAGCTGTTTTTTTCTGGATCAAACGGGCCAAATAAATTGACATTTTGGATATATATGGACAGAATGAATCGAACGAAAGGAGCAATTGTGATGTTTATGGGACATATTGGAGTGCCAACAAAAGAAGCTCATCAAAGGTAAGGCATGTTTTATATTTTATTTATGCGTTTTGTGTAGCGCCTGCAGGGTTGAAATAGGCTACCCCTTTGTTTACTGTTGTGCTATCATCAGATAATAGCTTCTTATGCTTTCACCGAAAAGCCTTTTTAAAATCTGACATGTTGGCTGGATTCACAACGAGTGTAGCTTTAATTGAGTATCTTACATGTGTGATTTAATGAAAGTTTGATTTTTATATAATTTGTTTTGAATTTGCCGCTCTGCATTTTCCCTGGCTTTTCCCTGGCAAGCGTCCCCTATACCATAAGAAGTTAAGGATTCACTCCATGGTACTGAAATGAAGCTCTGCTGTTGGGATAGCTTTATGTAGGCCGGTACCGTTTGTCACCGTTATAGTCCAATTAATACATTGTTTAGTGTTGTGTTGTGTAGTGGGTTTGCTGGCAACCATTTTTTTGCCCCACTAAGATTTACATGCTAAAATTGTCACTGGCCTTTATACTTTGTAAAGACTTGATAAATATTTTGAGTGACCAGTGTAATTTCTCACTAAAAGATGGACATGCCATTGGTAGACATTCCAGCAGTACCTGTTGTTCCTTAAAACTTATTCGGGATAGGGGGCAGTATTCGGAAGTTTGGATGACTGAGGTGCCCAAAGTAAACTGCCTGTTACTCAGGCCCAGAAGCTAGGATATGCATAAAATAATGTCTGTGAGTATAAGAGAACTGATATGGCAGGCGAAAACCAGAGGAGAATCCCTCCAGATTTTTTCTTTTGAGCTCACCACTCATTGACATGGCTGTCTATGGGAATATCAATGGAATACCTCCTTTATTGCAGTTCCTAGGGCTTCCAGTAGATGTCAACAGTCTTTAGAAAGAGTTTCAGGCTTGTTTTTTGAAAAAATAATTTGTAGTTTTTCTAGGTGGCTCCCATTTTGGCTGTAGTGTTGTGGCATGTATCGGTGAGGGTGCGCATTTTGTTATTTATCTCCAGTAATGTAAATAGCGCTGTCCTCGCATGGTATGCTTTCGCTGTAAAGCCTTTTTGAAATCTGACAAAGCGGCTGGATTAACAAGAAGTTATGCTTTTAAACGATGTAAGGCACTTGTATTGTCATGAATGTTTAATATTCTGAATTTTGTATTTTGAATTTCGCACTCCGCAATTTCACCGGATGTTGTCGAGGTGGGGCGCTAGCGGCACGCTTATTCCAAAGTTAAGGTATGAAAATAGCCTAGAACAGGGACAGGCATTTTCGATGGGGGTCGGAGCCACAAAACAATGGAACTCAACATGAGGGGCAGCAGTGGCTCATGGGTCTGCGTACCCACATCCATACCCCATTATTTTTTAATGAACATCCATAATGTACTTTTTACTCCATACATTTTCCCTGACACCCAAAAGTACTTGTTTATATTTTGAATGCTTAGCAGGTCAGAGACATTTTCCAATTCACGCAAGAGAGCATCCTTGGTCTGCTCTACTGCCTCTGATCTGGTGGACTCACCAAACACACATGCTTAATTTGTAAATGATGTTGTGGTGTGCCCCTGGCTATCTGTAAATAAAATAAAAACAAGAAAATGGTGCCATCTCGTTTGCTTAATATATTCTTAGAAGTCTAAGCCAGTGAGGGAGGGGGGTTCTAAGCAGACATATAGAATTGTTTTAAGAAGGTCATACCATGGATCATCATCCATTTAGGACCCCTTTAGATATAAAAAATAGATATTGAATTTGGCCTTCACTACTATTGCCCATAAAAACACATTGAATAACACATTCATAAATGGCCAAAAAGACATAAGGGTTTGAAGCGTCTGTCCTATATCTCGGAGATATTAGAAAGGAAATAAATATTTTTTCTTTTACACAGGAATTATAGGTAAATATATATTATTTTCGCACCTATTCATTTGTATGCGTTACCTTAGACGAGTCGGAGAACACCATCGTGTTCGTGAGACTCTCCTTTTCCTACAGGGGGTCATATTTGGTTTTTCTAGGTCTAACCTCTCACAGATTCCCCGGTACTGCTGCTCATTCCCTACACCATCTCTGGAGGACTACGTCACCGGCCTCTAGGCGTCACTGAACTGTTTTAATACGCACACCTGGTTCCCATTTCCCCTGATTAGTAATTGTATACAGTATTTGTGCCCTCTGTTCACCATTGTCTTGTCGGTTATTGTTCCCATGTCCGTTGGTCTATGAGTACCTGTGCTTTGTTATTTTGTGTTGCGTGTACTGTGCACTTTTTATTACAGGTCTTGTCCTGTGTATTGTTGTGCATTTGTTATTACGGGTCTCGACACCGTGTAGTGTATTGCGGGTCTCGCCCCCGTGTATTTATTAGGTTTTACCTCGCTCTTTTGTTTGGGTTACATCCCTGTGTTTTTGTATACGTGTTTGTTTTGGGCTTCGTCCCTGTGCCTTTCATGGCAGGTACTCATCACACTGTTTTCACATTGCACGAGGGTGGAGAGAACTTTTGCGTAAATGCACAAATGCTTCACAATATCTGTGACAAGATCAGCCTCTTGTTTAGCACTCGCTCTGTACTTTCCTTGTTTTCACCACTGTTTATGGTCATGCCATATCACTGAGTCTCAGTTTACACCTTTTATTTTATGTTAGTGTCTGATCTCATCTCTGATTCAGACACTTTACACCTACATATTGTGGGAGGACCACCAGAGGGCAGGCTGGGCTCACAGATAGTAGCCCGACAAGGCATGGGAGACAAGGTAACCATAGGCAATTAAGCACAGCTGATGGTGCAAATGACATATTCTCCTTCCCCTATAAGAGAGAGTAAGGAACCAGCAGAGGGGGGGAACTATCTCTGGAAGATGGCCACCGAGA
Organism: Oncorhynchus mykiss; assembly: GCF_013265735.2. Taxonomy (NCBI): domain Eukaryota; kingdom Metazoa; phylum Chordata; class Actinopteri; order Salmoniformes; family Salmonidae; genus Oncorhynchus; species Oncorhynchus mykiss. Next base: position 10,343,109 of record NC_048590.1, read on the forward strand.
CAGAGGAGCTATCCATGAAGAACCACTAAGACGGTGACATTCCCGTAACTTTTGTTGTAGTTTAAAGATAATCGTATTGTGTTCCTATTTGATCTGAAGAAGATGTATGTTTTTTCCTTGGGAGATTTTCATTGATTATGTTGGAGTGTTTGTGTTGACCAAATGCCCTCAATAGAGACCTGTGTTCAATCAAGAAAATCTACTCCTGACTCGTTTATTCCACGTTTCCGCTTTAGAGTGACGCCCAATTACTTGCTCCGCTCACACAATATGATAATCACAAACATGCCTCACATCTTTCAAAAATAAATATATTCCAAATACATGTTGAACAAATATTATGTTTGATTCACTATTCAATTTGCATCATTGGCATACAAACTCAAGTGGTAATTTACCTTAGATGTAGCCTACATCCTTTATACGGTATGTTTTATAGAAATGTGGCAAAACACATTGGAGCGGTTTCCTGGACACAGATTAGGCCTAGTCCTAGACTAAAAAGCTAAGCCTAGTCCTAGACTAAAAAGCTAAGAATATCCAATGAAAATAATTTTGAGTCCAGGACTAGACTTAATCTGTGTCCGGGAAACTGGCCCTCAGGAAAAACTCTTTCTCCAATATGTTACTGGTTACGTCTTTCCGGTATGTCCTGTGGTGTCTCTCACCTCTGGGCTAAGCACAGCTGTGCTGTCGCTGGGTATGTCCTCCTCATACCCCTTGTTTAGGTAACTCTCTGTCTCCTGTCCATTGCTGGCCTCGCTCGGACACTTGCCGTAGGAGTGATGGGGACTGTCGCTGTTTTGGGACAGGTTGCACTTGGCGTCGCCCAGGTCTGATGGTGTGTAGGACATCCGCGGGGAGCCGTCCTCGTCCTGGTACGGTGGTGGTTGAAGCTCATCCAGCGGGGGCGTTCGCCTCATCCTCTGGATGCAGTTCGCTGTTTGGGGGGAAGGAGAAGAGATCATCAAACACAAACAAAATTACTTTGGCAGGCTCAAGCCCAAACCTGTCTCTTCCTGTACCCTTGTTGAGTGACAATCTCCTACAATTGTAAGGGATTGATTTGGTGTATTGTCACATTCAAGCCAATCTTAAAAATTAGTTTCTATCTAATTTCTGCTAGTCCTTTCTTGGATCACATTTTCAGTGTGAAACACTGATATTCAGGCAGTCCCTCCAGGATTTTTTAAATATATGCCACCCATAATCTGTAGGTACTAAAAAGATTAACATACATATCAAATCAAATGTTATTTGTCACAGACCTTACCTTACAGTGAAATGCTTACTTACAAGCCTTTAACAAACAATGCATTTTTAAGAAAAATACCTAAAAAAATAAGAAATAAAAGTAACAAATAATTAAAGAGCAGCAGTAAAATAACAATAGCGAGGCTATATACAGGGGGTACCGGTACAGAGTCAATGTGCGGGGCACCGGTTAGGCGAGGTAATTGAGGTAATATGTACATGTTGGTAGTTATTAAAGTGACAATGCATAGATAAAATCAGAGAGCAGCAGCAGCGCAAAAGAGCAATGCAAAATAGTCTGTGTAGCCATTTGATTAGATGTTCAGGAGTCTTATGGCTTGGGGGTAGAAGCTGTTTAGAACCCTCTTGAACCTAGACTTGGCGCTCCGGTACCGCTTGTCGTGCGGTAGCAGAGAGAACAGTCTATGACTAGGGTGGCTGGGGTCTTTGACAATTTTTAGGGTCTTCCTCTGACACCGCCTGGTATAGAGGTCCTGGATGGCAGGAAGCTTGGCCACAGTGACGTACTGGGCCATACGCACTACCCTGTAAGTGCCTTGCAGTTAGAGGCCAAGCAGTTGCCATACCAGGCAGTGATGCAACCCATCAGGTTGCTCTCAATGTTGCAACTGTAGAACCTTTTCAGTCTCCTGAGGCGGGAATAGGTTTTATTGTGCCTACTTCACGACTGTCTTGGTGTGCTAGGACCATGTTAGTTTGTTGGTGATGTGGACGCCAAGGAACTTGCTCCACTACAGCCACATCGATGAGAATGGGGGCGTGCTCGGTCCTCCTTTTCATGTAGTCCACAATCATCTCCTTTGTCTAGATAACATTGAGGGAGAGCTTGTTGTCCTGGCACCACACAGTCAGGTCTCTGACCTCCTCCCTATAGGCTGTCTCGTTGTTGTCGATGATCAGGCCTACCACTGTTGTGTCATCGGCAAACTTAATGATGGTGTTGGAGTCGTGCCTGGCCGTGCAGTCATGAGTGAACAGGGAGTACAGGGGGAGGGGGGGAGGGGGGGGCTGAACACGCACCCCTGAGGGACCCCCGAGTGGAGGATCAGCATGGTGGACGTGTTGTTACCTGCCTTTACCACCTAGGGGCAGGAAGTCCATAGGAAGTCTAGGATCCAGTTGCAGAGGGAGGTGTTTAGTTTCGGGGTCCTTAGCTTAAGATATGTGATGAGCTTTGAGGGTGCTATGGTGAGTTGTAGTCAATGAATAGCACTCTTGCATAGGTGTTCCTTTTGTCCATGTGTGAAAGGGCAGTGTGGAGTGCAATAGAGATTGTGTAATCTGTGGATCTGTTAGTGGTATGCAAATTGGAGTGGGGTCTAGGGTTTCTGGAATAATTGTGTTGATGTGAGCCATGACCAGCCTTTCAAAGCACTTCATGGCTACAGACGTGAGTGCTACGGGTTGGTAGTCATTTAAGCAGGTTATTTTGGTGTTCTTGGGCACAGGGACTAAGGTAGTCTGCTTGAAACATGTTGGTAATACAGTCTCAGACAGGGAGAGGTTGAAAATGTCAGTGAAGACACTTGCCAGTTGGTCAGTGCATGCTCGGAGTACACGTCCTGGTAATCTGTCTGGCACTGCGGCCTTGTGAATGTTGACCTGTCTTACTCACATCGGCTACGGAGATCGTGATCACACAGTTTTCCAGAACAGCTGATGCTCTCATGCATGTTTCAGTATTACTTTCCTCGAAGCGAGCATAGAAGTAATTTAGCTTGTCTAGTAGGCTTGTGTACATAAAAACCAAGAAAAACACCTGCGGTCCAATCTGCAATTAACCCCCATTAACATCAGTCCAGAGACCCCTGCAAAAAAAACGCTTTATTTTTCTGACTTTCATTTATCTACATGTCCGCCCTTAAACATAGCCTTACAATTATGCGTTTTACAATTTTATTTTCATGATAACCAGGGCTACAAGTAGAACACCATACAATTTGGCATACGGTCCAGTAAAAGGAAAAACCTGATAAAAACAAATTTATATGAATGCTGAAATAGTTTACACATTGGGAAAAAAATATCCAACTAGTCAGTGACAGCTTTGTGGAGTTTGTGACAGCAACCAAGATTGTTTTTTTATATTGAAATAAATCATGCCTTAGTTTTAAAAATAGGAGAAAGATTGTTCAAGCAACGTTTTTTCTTGTATTGGATGTTGGTGAAATTGTTAACTTGCATGCAGAAACCTCTGTTTTAAAACCCTTGGACGCAGTCTACCATTCCGCAATAAGTTTTATCACAGGGGACAATTTTAGGACTCATCATTGTAGTCTGTTCAAAAATGTGGGATGGACCTCTGTCTGTAAGAAGAAAGCTGCATTCCCTTTTATTTATTTCAAAGCAATCTTACAGAAACTCCATCTATATGTAACATCATTCATTAAGATAAGAATCATAAGTTACCAAACCCATTTACAGGAATGAATAACACTAGAGATCCCTTCAGTCTCCACAGATGTACGAAAATCCACGTGTAGTTTTTTTGCCCCTAATTTGTGGAGTTCACTGCAGCTAGATGTACTGTTGCCACTCAGGCAGTTTAAATTATTGATTGAGGACTTCTATGTAGTTGAATGTGATTGCTTTTATTAAATGTTTATTTTTGTTAATTGTGTGCTGAATTACATTGTTTTATACACTTGTATGTTTTAATATTCTGTTTTTATTGTAATGTGTACAGGGCTCTCTTGCAAAATAGATGTTTAATCTCAATGTGACTCCCTGTTTAAATAAAGGTTAAATAAAATAATAAAAACATAAAACTATGAGCCTATTAAAGTATTATAGACACTATGTCCTAGGATTTCCTATGATCTTCTATCTAACGACTCTTGTGTAGCTTGTCAGCATCATAGAGCAAAATATGCATTACTTGTGCGTGTTTGTGAGAGTCTCAGCATTTCATACATAGCTTTTAATAGTTTGTAGCTCAAACCATTCAGGCACTACTGTCACACCCTGATCTGTTTCACCTGTCTTTGTGTGCTTAGCTCCATTCTGTTTTTTTTTTAATCAGGAAAAACTCCCTAGCCCTTAATAATTACAAGGATACTCATAACATGATGCAGCCACCAGTATGCTTGATGTTGGGCTTTTCCCCAAACATAATACTTTGTAATCAGGACAAAAAGTGAACTGCTTTGCAACAGTTGTTGTAGTACAGTATTACTTTAGTGCCTTGTTGCAAACAGAATGCATGTTTTAGAATATTTGTATTCTGCACATTCTTTGTTCTTTTTACTCTGTCAATTAGGTTATTATTGCGAAATAACCATAATATTGATCCATCCTCAGTTTTTTCCTATCACAGCCATTAAACTCTAACTGTTTGAAAGTCAACATTGGACTCATGGTGAAATCCGTGAGCGGATACCTTCCTCTCCGTCAACTGAGTTAGGAAGGACGCCTGTGTCAAAAAGCAGGCGGCGGGTAGCCTAGTGGTTAGAGCTTTGGACTAGTAACCAAAAAGTTGCATGATCAAATCCCCGAGCTGACAAGGTACAAATCTGTCATTTTGCCCCTGAACAAGGCAGTTAACCCACTATTCCTAGGCCATCATTGAAAATAAGATTTTTTTCTTAACTGAATTGTCTAGTTAAATAAAAAAAATAGTGACTGGGTGAATTGATACCCAATGTACTGGTATCCATCTCATTCCACAAAGGGCTGGTTTTCACGTCTCCCTTGTACTAGATGAATTAAGGTCACTAATTGGTAAGGAACTCTCCACGCCTGGTTGTCTAGGGCTTAATTGAAAGGAAAAACAAAAACCAGCAGACACTAGGCCCTCCATGGAATGAGTTTGACACCCCTGGTCCAAAGTGTAATTAATAACTTCCCCATGTTCAAAGGGATATTCAATTTGTGCTTTTTTTACCCATTTACCAATAGGTTCCCTTCTTTGAGAGGCATAAGAAAACCTCCCTGGTCTCATGTGTTTGAAATTCACTGCTTGACTGAGGGACCTTACAGATAATTGTATGTTGGGGTACAGAGATGAGGTAGTCATTCAAAAATCATGTTAAACACTATTATTGCACACCGAATGAATACATGAAACTTATTAGTTGACTTGTTAAGCAATTATTTACTCCTGAACTTATTTAGGCTTTCCATAACAAAGGAATACTTATTGAATAGTTATTGACTCAAGATATTTTAGCTTTTTACATATATATTTTTTTACCTCTTATTTCTTTCTTTAAGTTCGTGGTATCCAATATGTAGTTACAGTCTTGTCTCATCGCTGCAACTCGCGTACGGACTCGGGAGAGGCAAAGGTCGAGAGCCGTGCGTCCTCCGAAACACGACCCAGCCAAGCCGCACTGCTTCTTGACACAATGCCTGGTTAACCTGAAAGTCAGCTGCCCCAATGTGTCAGAGGAAACACCGTACACCTGGCGACCGGGTCAGCGTGCACGCGCCCGGCCCGCCACAGGAGTCGCTAGAGCACGGATGGGACAAGGACATCTCTGCCAGCCAAATACTCCCCTAACCCAGACGATGCTGAGCCAATTGTGCGGCGCCTCATGGGTCTGCCAGTCAAGGCCAGCCCCACAAACAGAGCCTGGACTCAAACCAGGATCCCTAGTGGCACACAGCTTAAAATGTTTTATTAATTTGGAACATTTTCAAAAAACATCATTCAACTTTGACATTATTGGGTGTTGTGTAGGCCAGTGACAAAACATCTCGATCTAATCCATTATAAATTCAAACTGTAACACAACCAAATGTGGAAAAAGTCAAGGGCTGTGAATACTTTCTGAAGGCACTGTATTTATTAGAGTTATTGACCTCACAATAAGCCAGATTTAGAGTAACTTACACTGTGGTGATGAAACGTAAAGCAGCAGCCATGGCACAATCAATTGGAAATGGACAGCTATGGTGCTGAAATAAAATTTGAGTAGGCATAATTCATTTCAACTAGCTGTCAAGACCCGGCTACGAACTTGGGTCTCCGGTGTGAGAAACAGTCACTTAGCAAACTGAGCCACTAATAGTCGGCAGAACCCAGAAGATGAGGCAGACACAGCAGTACTTGAGATGGTGTTTTAATAAGGTAAAAAGGAAAGTAATTCCAAGAGAAAGAGGTAATCCTCCAAGTCAAAAGGTAAATCCACAAGGTGGTAGGTACAGCAGGAAAAAGCATCAAAAGATAATCAAAAATAAATAAACGAGAACAAAAACCGAGTACCACAAGAGAGTCCAACTGGAGCAACAAATGTTCACAGAATCGCTGGGGCTGGGTGCTATCATTCAAACACAGAGCAAAGAACTGAGGAAAACTAAGGGTTTAAATACATTCAAGGGAAACGAGGCACAGGTGCAAATAATAACTGGAAACAAGGGAAAACAAAAGGGTCAAAATGCACAATGGGGGCATCTAGTGGCCAAAACTGGAACAATCCTGGCCAAATCCTGACACTAGCTTCATTTTAATTTGACTTTACAAACAACAACAGGGCTTTGTGTTGGACCCCATTTACGAAATAAGAGGTAGGCCTACCTGTTTGACAGACACAATTAGGCTATAGGCTACTACAGTATACCCATAGATCTGTCAGTCAATTCCTCTAACCACCATACACTCTTTAAATAGTCTACCGTGTCAGTGAAGGGCTGTCAAGTTAAAAACCAATGCTCGAATTGAGGGGTTATGAAAGGGGATGCCATAGGTCTACCTTTTATTAAAAAATATTGCAAAAAGCACAGGACTACCTACCCCTTGTTAGCTTAAGGTTTTGAAGAAAATTAAACACAGAGTACTTTTGCTCTCAATTCCAAGTTAAATTGACCATAGAGCCACAAATGATTTTAAGGATGGCACAATTATCAACCAGCTGTTAAACAATAAAACCCAATGCAGACATCTTAGAGTGGCTCAAAGCAAACTTGCTCGCTCTTTGGAGTCCATCTCATGCAGACTGGAGTAGGATCATGGCCTTTAAGCAGGGCACAAGATACTATTTCAAATATGATATTGAATCTAGCACAAGAATCTTAACCAGGCATGTTCCATTACATCTAACTATGTTATGCCTAAACAGCACACTAAACAGTGTACTCACTGCAAGCGAACAGGACATGTAGTGAAAACTTGTTGGGAGGGATCGTGCCCCCAGGCATTTCAGCTAAGGTGGAGACTCTTACAGTTGCAAGATGCCTGATCTAGGCCTATTTCAGACAACCTTTGAACAAGTAAGAAATTGTCATCTGTATCAAACGCCTTCGACAAGTCAATAAATAAGGCAGCAGAATGATTTTTGTGGTTTAAACAATATAGCACATCATCAAAGACAAGTGAAAATGGCACGGACAGAGAAGGCTGCCTCGGTTCTTGCTCTTAGGAAACTGTTTTTTTTTATGTATTATTTCTTACATTGTTTTTATGTTATTACACACAGCCAGTGAGAACTATTGGATATCAGAGTGGCGGTAACTCACCAGGACTACCAGCATCACAACCAGGAATACGACATTCCTGAAGCAGATCCTTTGTTCGCACCCCCCAAGGCAATTGAACTGATTCCAGAAGCCAACCCAAAACAACGGGTTTAGGAGGCGCGCACAACACGGCTCTCTAGGGATATACTATCCAGCCAGCTGGATTCTCAGTTCATCACGCAGACAGGAATAAACATCTCTCCGGGAAGAAGAAGAGCGAGGGTATATGATTCATGATTAACGACTCATGGTGTAATTATGATAACATACAGGAACTCAAATCCTTATGTTCACGCGATCGAGAATACCTCACAATCAAATGCCGATCGTATGATCTCTCCAGAGAATTCTCATCGGACATAGCCAAGGCTGTGTATATCCCCTGTCAAGCTGATACAAAGACAGCCCTCAAAGAACTCTAATAACTGGTGCATCAAAAATTATTATTTTGCAAAGATTTTACAAACCAATGTAATCTTAGCGACATTTCAAGCAAGAATCATCGTAAGCGTATGAGAACCCCAACAAGTAATACAAACGTAAATGTAGGCTATGTTGAACGGGTGAAGATGGCAATGGCTTTCTTACTGCCGCCAAGAGTCGTGCGCATCTGTGCGTGATGTCAGTGTGTTGTGTACAGGAAAAAGGTCTATTACCAAGGCACACATTTAGGACATTTCAGACATTCAAATTGCTTAGGGACAGAGGTAATGAGAGATACTTCTGTAAATATCTGTAAATAATAAAGTCAATTTTGAATCAAACTTCTGGCATTTACATGAATCAGTCCAATGCCACAGCTGCGGGATTTCAAATCAGACGGAGTCTCTAATACAAACATACTATTCTCAGTTGGTAACCCCTAATTTTTAAATACCATATGGCTAGCTTGAATTGGTAAAATACAATATTTTCTAGAACTGTACCATTGGCCCTATGCCTCGAGTGAGGATGTGGGTTAAAACAAGAGTCAATGATGGGTACCTGTTGCAGGCCTGCAGTATGATGATAATTGTTGGTTGGGATTAACTGAGTGGGACTTGGGGTGTTGGTAAGTCAATGGCTCAGTGCAGCCTTAAAATGCGAGGACCGAGTCCAGGCATAAAGGTGATTTGGATGGACTACATCTTCTCTGTAAAGCATCTTCTCTTTCCGAAAGTTGTCAAAGTTAGTCACAAAAGTAACTCCAACAGAGCTGCAGTAGACTCGTAGCCAGTGTCAGCAACCAACTGAATCTTTCGCTGCCACGACTCAGTGATGGCACTGCGCCTGAAATACACTGCTCAAAAAAATAAAGGGAACACACTGTAACTCCAAGTCAATCACACTTCTGTGAAATCAAATTATCCACTTAGGAAGCAACACTTATTGACAATAAATGTCACATGCTGTTCTGCAAATGGAATAGACAACAGGTGGAAATTATAGGCAATTAGCAAGACACCCCCAATAAAGGAGTGGTTCTGCAGGTGGGGACCACAGACCACTTCTCAGTTCCTATGCTTCCTGGCTGATGTTCTGGTCACTTTTGAATGCTGGCGGTGCTTTCACTCTAGTGTTAGCATGAGATGGAGTCTACAAACCACACAAGTGGCTCAGGTAGTGCAGCTAATTCAGGATGACACATCAATGCGAGCTGTGGCAAGAAGGTTTGCTGTGTCTGTCAGCGTAGTGTCCAGAGCATAGAGGCGCTACCAGGAGACAGGCCAGTACATCAGGAGACGTGGAGGAGGCCGTAGGAGGGCAACAACCCAGCAGCAGGACCGCTACCTCCGCCTTTGTGCAAGGAGGAGCAGGAAGAGCACTGCCAGAGCCCTGCAAAATGACCTCCAGCAGGCCACAAATGTTCATGTGTCTGCTCAAACGGTCAGAAACAGACATCATGAGGGTGGTATGAGGGCCCGACATCCACAGGTGGGGGTTGTGCTTACAGCCCAACACCGTGCAGGACGTTTTTCATTTGCCAGAGAACACCAAGATTGGCAAATTCGCCACTGGCGCCCTGTGCTCTTCACAGATGAAAGCAGGTTCACACTGAGCATATGTGACAGACGTGACAGTCTGTAGATGCTGTGGAGAACGTTCTGCTGCTTGCAACATCCTCCAGCATGACTGGTTTGGCGGTGGGTCAGTCATGGTGTGGGGTGGCATTTCTTTGGGGGGCCGCACAGCCCTCCATGTGCTCGCCAGAGGTAGCCTGACTGCCATTAGGTACCGAGATGAGATCCTCAGACCCTTTGTGAGACCATATGCTGGTGCGGTTGGCCCTGGGTTCCTCCTAATGCAAGACAATACTAGACCTCATGTGGCTGGAGTGTGTCAGCAGTTCCTGCAAGAGGAAGGCATTGATGCTATGGACTGGCCCGCCCGTTCCCCAGACCTGAATCCAATTGAGCACATCTGGGACATCATGTCTCGCTCCATCCACCACAGACTGTCCAGGAATTGATGCTTTAGTCTAGGTCTGGGAGGAGATCCCTCAGGAGATCCACCTCATCAGGAGCATGCCCAGGCATTGTAGGGAGGTCATACAGGCATGTGGAGGCCACACACACTACTGAGCCTCATTTTGACTTGTTTTAAGGACATTACATCAAAGTTGGATCAGCCTGTAGTGTGGTTTTCCACTGTAATTTTGAGTGTGATTCCAAATCCAGACCTCCATGGGTTGATAAATTTGATTACCATTGATCATTTTTGTGTGATTTTGTTGTCAGCACATTCAACTATGTAAAGAAAAAAGTATTTAATAAGAATATTTCATTCATTCAGATCTAGGATGTGTTATTTTAGTGTTCCCTTTATTTTTTTGAGCAGTGTAATTGGACGATTGTTGGAGTCTTTCATAGTTCCAATCAGTTCTTTAAAAGCCGGCTGCAAAACCCTTGTGGCTGGCGGAGGAGCTAGTGTGTTAGACACCCTTGAGGTCTGATGAGAGGAGGAGCACAGCTGATCCGAGGCCGAGTCCCCACGGGAATGTGGAGGATGGGAGTCCGAGGCAGAATCTCGCTGGAAAGGAGTCCGGATAGGGGGCAATGGCACAGGAACATCCAAAGCCAAGAGGCCAAAGCTATTAGACAACTATGCTTACTATAGAATTCTGTAGTATACTGTAGAATACTGTACTACACACTATAGTATACAGTGCATTCGGAAAGAATTCAGACCCCTTGTCGTTTTCCACATTTTGTTGCGTTACAGCCTTATTCTAAAACGGATTACATATTTTTTTCACCTCATCAATCTACACCAAATACCCCATAATGACAAAGCAAAATCAGGTTTTTAGAAATGTTTGCAAATGTATAAAAAAAAATAAAAAATGAAATATCTTATTTACATATGTATTCAGACCCTTTCCTATGAGACTTGAAATTGAGCTCAGGTGCATCCTGTGTCCATTGATCTTCCTTGAGATGTTTCTACAATTTCATTGGAGTCTACCGGTGGTAAATCTAATTAATTGGACATGATTTGGAAAGGCCCACAGCTGCCTATATAAGGTCCCACAGTTGATAGTGCATGTCTGCGCAAAAACTAATCCATGAAGTCGAAAGAATTGTCCGTAGAGCTCCAAGACAGGATTGTATCGAGGCACAGATCTGGGGAAGGGTACCAAAAAAATCCTGCAGTATTGAAGGTCCCCAAGAACAGAGTGGCCTCCATCATTCTTAAATGGAAGAAGTTTGGAACCACCAATACTCTTCCTGGAGCTGGTCGTACGGCCAAACTGAGCAATTGGGGTAGAATAGCCTTGGTCAGGGATGTGACCAAAATCCCAATGTACTGATTAAAGGGTCTGAATACTTATGTAAATGTGATATTTCATTATTACTTTTTAATTTATATGCAAAAATGTCTAAACACCTGTTTTTACTTTGTCATTATGGGGTATTGTGTGGAGATTGATGGAGGGAAAACATTTTTTTTAAATCAATTTTAGAATAAGACTGTAATGTAACAATTGTGGAAAAAGTCAAGGGGTCTGAATACTTTCAGAATGCACTGTACCTCAATCATGTGCAGTACTTACTATAGAATGTTGTAGTATACTGTAGAATAATTGAGTAAATACTACACTGTACTACAGACCACAAAAATACTAAAGTATTAAAATACTACAGTAATGTCCGCAAAAACTTTACAGGAAATACTACACTGAACAAAAATATAAACTCAGAATGCAATTATTTCAAAGATTCTTTTGAGTTACAGTTCATATAAGGAAATCAGTCAATTGAAATAAATTCATTAGGCCCTAATCTATGGATTTCACAACTGGGAATAAAGATATGCATCTGTTGGTCACAGATAGTTGAAACCGGGATTGATCCGTGAATAGCACATTTCTCCAGCATGCCAGTGGCCATCGAAGGTGAGTATTTTCCCACCGTTGTCAGTTATGGCGCCGAGCTGCAGTCAGGTCAAGACTCTGGTGAGGACAATGAGCTTCCCTGAGAAGGTCTCTGAAAATATTTGCAGAAATTCTTCGTTTGTGCAAACCCACAGTTTCATCAGTTTTCCGGATGGCTGGTCTCAGATGATCCCGCAGGTGAAGAAGCCGGATGTGGAGGTCCAGGGCTTGCATGGTTACATGTGGTCTGTGGTTGTGAGGCCGGATGGTGGTACTTCCAAAATCTCTAAAACGACGTTGGAGGTGACTTATAGTAGAGTAATAGACATTTAATTCTCTGGCAACAGCTCTGGTCGACATTCGTATAGGCAGCATGCCATTTGCATGCTCCCTCACAAATTGAGACATCTGTATCATTGTGTTGTGTGAAAAAACTGCACATTTTAGAGTGGCCTTCTATTGTCCCCAGCACAAGGTGCACATGTGTAATGAGCTTGCTGTTTAATCATCTTCTTGATATCACACACCTGTCAGGTGGATGGATTATCTTGGCAAAGGAGAATTAGATTTTTTATTTATTTAACCTTTATTTAACCAGGTAGGCCAGTTGAGAACAAGTTCTCATGTACAACTGCGACTTGGCCAAGATATAGCAAAGCAGTGCAACAACAACAACAACAAAGAGTTACACATGGGATAAACAAACGGAAAGCCAATAACACAATAGAAAAATCTATATATAGTGTGTGCAAATGTAGTAAGATTAGGGAGGTAAGGCAATAAATAGGCCATAGTGGCAAAAATAATTACAATTTAGTGTAACGGATGTGAAACGGCTAGCTTAGTTAGCGTGGGCGCTAAATAGCGTTTCAATCAGTGACGTCACTTGCTCTGAGACCTTGAAGTAGTAGTTCCCCTTGCTCTGCAAGGGCCGCGGCTTTTGTGGAGCGATGGGTAACGATGCTTCGAGGGTGACTGTTGATGTGTGCAGAAGGTCCCTAGTTCGCGCCCGGCTATGGGCGAGGGGACGGTCTAAATTTGTACTGTTACATTAGCATTAACACTGGAGTGATAGATTTGCAGATGATGATGTGCAAGTAGAGATACTGGGGTGCAAAAGAGCAAAAAATAAACAACAATATGGGGATGAGGTAGTTGGGTGGGCTATTTACAGATGGCTGTGCACAGGTGCAATGATCGGTAAGCTGCTCTGACAGCTGATGCTTAAAGTTAGTGAAGGAGATATGAGTCTCCAGCTTCAGTGATTTTTGCTATTCATTCCAGTCATTGGCAGCAGAGAACTGGAAGCAAAGGCGGCCAAAGGAAGAATTGGCTTTGGGGAAGACCAATGAAATATACCTGCTGGAGAGCGTGCTATGGTGACCAGTAAGCTAAGGCAGGGCTTTACCTAGCATAGACTTATAGATGACCTGAAGTCAGAGGGTTTGGCGATGGATATGTAGTGACGGCCAGCCAAAGAGAGCATACAGGTTGCAGTGGTGGGTAGTATATGGGGCTTTGGTGAAAAAACGGATGGCACTGTGATAGACTACATCCAATTTGCTGAGTAGAGTGTTGGAGGCTATTTTGTAAATGACATAGCCGAAGTGGATTGGAGATGCTTAATGTGAATCTGGAAGGAGAGTTTACAGTCTAACCAGACACCTAGGTATTTGTAGTTGTCCACATATTCAGAACCATCGGGCGGGCGGGTGCGGGCAGCGATTGGTTGAAGAGCATGCATTTAGTTTTACTAGCATTTAAGAGCAGTTGGAGGCCACAGAAGGAGTGTTGTATGCCATTGAAGCTCGTCTGGAGGTTTGTAAACACTGTGTCCAAAGAAGGGCCAGAAGTATACAGAATGATTTCTTATGCTTAGAGGTGGATCAAATAATCATCAGCAGCAAGAGCGACATCATTGATATATACAGAGAAAAGAGTCGGCCCGAGAATTGAACCCTGTGGCACCCCCATAGAGACTGCCAGAAGGCCGGACAACAGGCCCTCCGATTTGACACGCTGAACTCTATCTGAGAAGCAGTTAGTGAACCAGGCGAGGCAGTCATTTGAGAAACCAAGGCTGTTGAGTCCATGGTGATTGACAGAGTAGAAAGCCTTGGCCAGGTCGATGAAGACGGCAGCATAGTACTGTCTTTTATGGCGGTTATGCTATTGTTTAGGATTTTGAGCGTGGCTGAGGTGCACCCATGAACAGCTCGGAAACCAGATTGCATAGCGGAGAAGGTATGGTGGGATTCGAAATGGTCGGTGATCTGTTTGTTAACTTGTTGACTAGCTTTCAAAGACTTTAGGAAGGCAGGGCAGGATTGATATAGGTCTGTAACATTTTGGGTCTGGAGTGTCTCCCCATTTGAAGAGGGGGGTGACCACGGCAGCTTTCCAATCTTTAGGGATCTCAGACGATACAAAAGAGAGGGTGAACAGGCTAGTCATAGGGGTTGCAACAATTGCGGCTGATAATTTTAGAAAGAGAGGGTCCAGATTGTCTAGCCCAGCTGATTTGTAGGTGTCCAGATTTTGCAGCTCTTTCAGAACATCAGCTATCTGGATTTGGGTGAAGGAAAAGCAGGGGGAGCTTGGGCAAGTTGCTGCGGGGGGTGCAGAGCTGTTGGCCGGGGTAGGGATAGCCAGGTGGAAAGCATGGCGAGCCGTAGATATATGCTTATTGACATTCTCGATTACAGTAGATTTATCGGTGGTGACAGTGTTTCCTAGGCTCAGAGCAGTGGGCAGCTGGGAGGAGTTGCCAGGAGGAGTTGCTCTCCATGGACTTAACAGTGTTCCAAAACATTTTGTAATTTGTGCTACAGGATGAACATTTCTGTTTGAAAAAGTTAGCCTTTGCTTTCCTAACTGACTGTGTACATTGGTTCCTAACTTCCCTGGAAAGTTGCATATCGCAGGGGCTATTCGATGCTAATGCAATACGCCACAGGATGTTTTTGTGCTGGTCAAGGGCAGTCAAGTCTGGAGTGAACCAAGGGCTATATCTGTTCTTGGTTCTAATTTTTTGAATGGGGCATGCTTATTTAAGATGGAGAGGAAAGCACTTTTAAAGAATAACCAGTCATCCTCTACTGACGGGATGATGTCAATATCCTTCCAGGATACCTGGGCCAGGTCGATTAGAAAGGCCTGCTCGCTGAAGTGTTTTAGGGAGCGTTTGACAGTGATGAGGGGTGGTCGTTTGACCGCGGACCCATTACAGACGCAGGCAATGAGGCAGTGATCGCTGAGATCCTGGTTGAAGACATCAGAGGTGTATTTAGAGGGCAGGTTGGTCAGGATGATATCTATGAGGGTGCCCGTGTTTACGGATTTAGGGTTGTACCTGGTAGATTCCTCTATAATTTGTGTGAGATTGAGGGCATCAAGCTTAGATTGTAGGATGGCCGGGGTGTTAAGCATATCCCAGTATTGGTCACCTGTCCTCTAAATTCACCTCTGATGTCTTAGTACAAACTCTGAAGATAAAAGGGTTGCAAACAATTCACATATGGTGTCCAGGGCACAGCTGGGGCCTGAGGGAGGTCTAAAATAAGCGGCAACAGTGAGAGACTTATTTCTGAAAATAAAAACTTATTTCTTAAAAGTAGAAACTCGAACTGGGCACGGACTTGGATAGCATGACAGAACACTGCAGACACTCTCTGCAGTAGATTGCAAGTCCGCGCCTTTTGGCAGTTCTATCTCGGCGGAAAATGTTATAGTTGGGTGTCACGTTCTGACCATAGTTCTTTTGTGTTTTCCTTGTTTTAGTGTTGGTCAGGACGTGAGCTGGGTGAGCATTCTATGTTGGATGTCTATGTTAGTTGCTTGTGTCAGCACAGTTCTTATGATAGCTTCACGGTCGTTATTTGTTTATTTTTTTTTGTACAGTTTACTTTGTGTTTTTTCGTCATCTATTAAATGATGCATTCACACCACGCTGCGCTTTGGTCCGCTTCTTACGACGATCGTGACATTGGGGATGGAAATCTCAGAATTTTTGGTGACCTTCCTAAGCCAGGATTCAGACACGGCTAGCACATCAGGGTTGGCAGAGTGTGCTAAAGCAGTGGATAAAACAAACTTAGGGAGGAGGCTACTGATGTTAACATGCATGAAACCAAGGTTTTGCGATTACAGAAGTCAACAAATGATAGCACCTGGAAAATAGATGTGGAACTGAGAGCTACAGGGCCTTGGTTAACCTCTACGTCACTAGAGGAACAGAGGAGGAGTAGGATAAGGGTACGGCTGAAGGCTATAAGAACTGGTCGTCTAGTGCGTTGGGAACAGAGAATAAAAGGAGCAGATTTCTGGGCATGGTAGAATAGATTCAGGGCATAATGTACAGACAAGGGTATGGTAGGATGTGAGTACAGTGCAGGTAGACCTAGGCATGGGGTGACGATGAGAGAGGTTTCGTCTCTGGAGGCACCAGTTAAGCCAGGTGAGGTCTCCACGTGTTTGGGTTGAGACAAAAGAGCTTAGGCATGTTGAGCGGTACTGAGGGCTCTACACTGAAATAAAACAATAAGAACTAGCCAAGACAGCAGTATTGACATTAGAGAGAGGAATAAAGCAATCACAGGTGTTCATCAGGAGAGCTAAGACAACAACGGGTAAATGGCGTTGAATGGGCAGAGCAGGTCAATTACAGTGCCTTGCGAAAGTATTCGGCCCCCTTGAACTTTGCGACCTTTTGCCACATTTCAGGCTTCAAACATAAAGATATAAAACTGTATTTTTTTTGTGAAGAATCAACAACAAGTGGGACACAATCATGAAGTGGAACGACATTTATTGGATATTTCAAACTTTTTTAACAAATCAAAAACTGAAAAATTGGGCGTGCAAAATTATTCAGCCCCCTTAAGTTAATACTTTGTAGCGCCACCTTTTGCTGCGATTACAGCGGTAAGTCGCTTGGGGTATGTCTCTATCAGTTTTGCACATCGAGAGACTGAAATTTTTTCCCATTCCTCCTTGCAAAACAGCTTGAGCTCAGTGAGGTTGGATGGAGAGCATTTGTGAACAGCAGTTTTTAGTTCTTTCCACAGATTCTCGATTGGATTCAGGTCTGGACTTTGACTTGGCCATTCTAACACCTGGATATGTTTATTTTTGAACCATTCCATTGTAGATTTTGCTTTATGTTTTGGATTATTGTCTTGTTGGAAGACAAATCTCCGTCCCAGTCTCAGGTCTTTTGCAGACTCCATCAGGTTTTCTTCCAGAATGGTCCTGTATTTGGCTCCATCCATCTTCCCATCAATTTTAACCATCTTCCCTGTCCCTGCTGAAGAAAAGCAGGCCCAAACCATGATGCTGCCACCACCATGTTTGACAGTGGGGATGGTGTGCTCAGGGTGATGTGCTGTGTTGCTTTTACGCCAAACATAACGTTTTGCATTGTTGCCAAAAAGTTCAATTTTGGCTTCATCTGACCAGAGCACCTTCTTCCACAGGTTTGGTGTGTCTCCCAGGTGGCTTGTGGCAAACTTTAACCGACACTTTTTATGGATATCTTTAAGAAATGGCTTTCTTCTTGCCACTCTTTCATAAAGGCCAGATTTGTGCAATATACGACTGATTGTTGTCCTATGGACAGAGTCTCCCACCTCAGCTGTAGATCTCTGCAGTTCATCCAGAGTGATCATGGGCCTCTTGGCTGCATCTCTGATCAGTCTTCTCCTTGTATGAGCTGAAAGTTTAGAGGGACGGCCAGGTCTTGGTAGATTTGCAGTGGTCTGATACTCCTTCCATTTCAATATTATCGCTTGCACAGTGCTCCTTGGGATGTTTAAAGCTTGGGAAATCTTTTTGTATCCAAATCCGGCTTTAAACTTCTTCACAACAGTATCTCGGACCTGCCTGGTGTGTTCCTTGTTCTTCATGATGCTCTCTGCGCTTTTAACGGACCTCTGAGACTATCACAGTGCAGGTGCATTTATACGGAGACTTGATTACACACAGGTGGATTGTATTTATCATCATTAGTCATTTAGGTCAACATTGGATCATTCAGAGATCCTCACTGAACTTCTGGAGAGAGTTTTCTGCACTGAAAATAAAGGGGCTGAATAATTTTGCACGCCCAATTTTTCAGTTTTTGATTTGTTAAAAAAGTTTGAAATATCCAATAAATGTTGTTCCATTTCATGATTGTGTCCCACTTGTTGTTGATTCTTCACAAAAAAAATACAGTTTTATATCTTTATGTTTGAAGCCTGAAATGTGGCAAAAGGTTGCAAAGTTCAAGGGGGCCGAATACTTTCGCAAGGCACTGTAGGTACATAGAGGACCTGAGTTCGAGGCTGAGGCCGACAGATAAACAAAATGAGGTACCGTGTTATTGAAACAGTCCAGGGTGTGTAGCTGTGTAGTCGAGTGATCATAAGGTCCAATGAGCATTAATAGGTGAGTCAGGGAGCCGTTCGGGAGTCAGTACTACGCTAGGCGAGCGGGAGACATGGCGTTCAGAAAGCTAGCGGACCGGGGCTAGCAGATGGTTCATCGGCGACATCGTAACAGAATAGCCTGTTGAGACAACATTGGGCGATTACGTTGGCAGACCAGTCGTGATGGATCGGCGTGGCTCCGCATCGACAATAATAATGGGTCCAGGCCAATTGGCAAAAGAGGTATTGTAGCCCTAGAATTAGCTGGTATATGGGCCTAGCTTGAGGCTAGCTCAAGGCTAACTGACGCTTGCTTCGGTTAGCCACTCGTTTGCAGCTACCTAGCTGCGATGATCTGGTGTAATGATCCAGAGTGGCAGGAATCCGGTGATGTGGTAGAGAGAAGCAGTCTGATATGCTCTGGGTTGATATCGCGCTGTGCAGACTGGCAGGTATTGTCCGAGCTAAGGCTGGCTGGTGTCCGATCTAAAGGTGAAGACCTCTAGCCGTGGCTAACAAAGACTATTAGCTAGTTAGCTGAATAGCTCCTGATGGAGGTTCCAGTTCTAAGGAATAAATATAACAGATCCGTACCACATTGGGTGAGGCGGGTTGCAGGAATGTATATTTAGTTCGTAGATATATGAAAAAGACTGGCTATTTACAAGGGATAGGACACGGGATAAGACAAAGACAAACACACGTTCGACTGCTACTTCATCTTGGTTCAAAGAAATGCTCACTAACAGGGATGTAAACAAATTTGTGCTTTTTGTGCGTTATGGAACATTTCTGGGATCTTTTATTTCAGCTCACGAAACATGGGACCGACACTTTACATGTTTATATTTTTGTTCAGTGGAAAATTAATATCCGCACTAACACTACAGTCTGCAAAAACACAACAGTAATTACTATAGTACTATAGTATATACCAGAGGTGTGGACTTGAGGCACATATATGATGACTTGCAACTCGACTTTGACTTTAACACCAATGACTTGTGACATAACTTGGACTTGAGCCTTTTGACTCGAACTGACTTGATACCCTCCCCAAGCCCAAATATTTAAAATGATGCTATTAAAAAAAAGGTGCAGCGCATCCACTCTTCATTTAACGGATTACAGTTTGAATCGGACAGCAGGAAATCAAATTGAGCCAGCTGAGAAATAGTTGCACGTGGCAGTGCAGAGGAACGTCGGCGGGTGAATTCAAATGAGCCTAAATCCTGCCTGATGTTGCTGCTGTTCCTAAAGCCATTGACATATGTTAGCCTATTGTAACAGTGTGTGTGTGTTATTGTTGGGCGATTGTGTACAAGCCTACATCGCTCGATTGCGCCCCATAGCGATCCTCGATAGTCCATCGCTATTGGGGTGGGGTGGGGGGGGGGGATCTTACTTATAGCTAGCTACTCATGTATTTCCATGGAAATATAAAGTTTATTTGGAAAGTAATAAATATATGTTTTAAAGCATTCATGATTTGCGTAAATGTAATATACTATTACTCTTGTTAAAAACATGAAATGGTATTACATTTGGTGAAGAGTACATTATGACTTGTTTAGGACTCGAAACTCAAGGTTTAGGACTTGAGATTTGACTTGGGACTTGAGGGCTAAGACTTGAGACTTACTTGTGACTTGTAAAACAATGACTTGGTCCCACCTCTGGTATATACTACAGTTTTTAATTTGCATATACCCTGCCCATTCCCCTCCCCATGTCCACATTTGTGCCACCTATCAGTGAGAAACCTACATGCCAAGAAAAGCCATATATTGTGTTGCCTACAGGTTATAAAAAAAAGAGCTAAAGCTTTGAACTATCTGTTCAGACCTCAGTTCTACCTACCTACAGGTTATGGAAAATTAGCTCTTTGAGTATTTTGTCCAGTAGGTTTCCTCAAGGACAAAGCCCCACTGCTATGTCAAAGATCATAAAATACAAACATTATAGTAAATACTACAGTGTACTACAGTCCGCAAAAACAGTTATTACTATAGTATGTACTACAGTTTTTTTGTTACTAAAGTAACTGTAAATACTACAGTAAAGACAGCAAAAAATGTAACTATAGTGTACTATAGTATTTCTTAATGTGGGAGGTGTACGTGATCTCCTCATTATGAATGCTGTTGGGGGCTGGGCGTGGCCTGCTGAAGAAAGGCGCTCCCCACTGCCGGGTGGTTCTGAAATAGAATCTACAGTGCACTGTTTGATGGCCGCACTCTTGTGGCTCCCGCAGGTTAACATAGAATTTTTTACTGACGCTTTTCAATGTAGTTACAAAAGACAGCACCCACACTGTGCCCACCGTTGCCCTAAGATTGCCCACCTTTGCCTTATAGACATAACCTACCGTCCTCTGCCGAGGCCTCGCTGCTGTAGCCGTCATACTCGGCTGATAGGGGGCTGTACTTCTGCCTCATCTCCCAGCCGTAGCCATTTGACTGGCTGCCGCTAGCCCCGCCTCGGAGACCCTGCGAACGGTTGATTGCTTCTTGGTACTGGCCCATCACCTCATCCTCGCTGTCTGACGACGAACCCTTCAGGTCACCGTCAGGGTAGATCTTTTCTAGAGGTGGAAGATAAAAAGGGAAAGAGATATGTTCCGGTGGATTTCTGTACTTAAGATCAAATGTAGGATCAGCTTTAATTACCAGTTTTTTTCATTTTTATTTCAACCTCTACTTGATCGCTGCCCCCTCCCCACGTTACGGTTAAGCTAACGTAGGCTAATGTGATTAGCTTGAGGTTGTAAGTAACAAGAACATTTCCCAGGACAGACATATCTGATATCGGCAGAAAGCTTAAATTCTTGTTAATCTAACTGCACTGTCCAATTTATAGTAGCTATTATAGTGAAAGAATACCATGCTATTGTTTGAGGAGAGTGCACAGTTATGAACTTGAAAATGTGTTAATAAACCAATTAGGCACATTTGGGCAGTCTTGATACAACATTTTGAACAGAAATTCAATGGTTCATTGGATCAGTCTAAAACGTTGCACATACACTGATGCCATCTAGAGGCCAACATCTGAATTGCACCTATATTCCTAAGTCATATATTGGCCTTTCTCTTGCATTTCAAAGATGAAGAAAAAAATTAAGTAATGTTTTTTTCTTTGTATTATCTTTTACCAGATCTAATGTGTTATATTCTCCTACATTAATTTCACATTTCCATAAACTTCAAAGTGTTTCCTTTCAAATGGCATCAAGAATATGCATATTCTTGCTTCAGGTCCTGAGCTACAGGCAGTTAAATTTGGGTATGTCATTTTAGGTGAAAATTGAAGAAAAGGGTCCGATCTTTACAACAAACGGGCCTCAGGATCTTGTCACGCTATCTCTGTGCATTAAAATGGCATTGGTAAAACGCAATTGTGTTCGTTGTCCATAGCTTATGCCTGCCCAGACCAGAACCCCACCGCCAGAGTGTGCTCTGTTGACCTGAGCATTCTGACCTAACAACAGCAGTCAAGCACCCAAGTTAACTGGCTAACGTTGGCTAGCTTGCTAGCTACTTCCATACCCAAATGAGAGAACAGCTCACTCTGACCATTTTACTCATTCTAGCAGAGCTGGTTAGACTGTTTTTATGTTATCCAGAGTGTTGGTGTCTGCAACTGTGCTGCTGGCGACAATTTAAAATGCTTTTCCCCCAAAGTTTACTGACACCGTCCATATTCAACAGGTGTTGAGCGTTCGTAAATTTGTCAGTTGTGATTCTGCGCTCTGGCACACTCAGACGAGCTCATGAAACATGTGACTAACACTGTTGCATTCATGTTTTTGTTCAGAATAGAAAGGCTATGTCACCACTAAACATGCAGTAACTTTTCCTAATATTGTTTCATAAATAATGTATACTTTTTGCCCCATATCAGGTCGAATGTTTCACAACAACAATCAAGAGTCAAATTAGAGGCTACTTTGAGCCAAGATGGCAGTGGACAGTCATCTGGTAGAGGCAACAAACTACCCAAAAGAGTAGACCTGACTAGGAAATCTCCTGGCCCTACAGTATCATATGCAGTGGTGTAAAGTACTTTAGTAAAAATACTTTAAACTACTACTTAAATAGTTTTGGTGGGGTATCTACTATCTACATTACTATTTATATTTTTGACAAATTTTACTTTTACTTTACTACATTCCTAAAGACAATTATAGACTTTTTTACTCCATACATTTTCCCTGACACCCAAAAGGACTCGTTACATTTTGAATGCTTAGCAGGACAGAAAATAGTCCAATTAGCACATTTACCAAGAGAACATCCCTGGTAGTCCCTACTGCCTCTGATCTGGTGGACTCACAAACGCAAATGCTTTGTTTTTAAATGATGTCTGAGTGTTGGAGTGTGACCCTGGCTATCCGTAAATAAATACAACATTTTGCTTAAAATAATGAATTTTAAATTATAGGTACTTAAGTATATTTAAAACCAAATAGTTTTAGACTTTTACTCAAGTAGTGTTTTACTGGGTGACTTTCATTTTCTATTAAGGTATCTTTACTTTTACTCAAGTATGAGAGGTAGTACTTTTTGCTACCACTGATCATATGAGGGAAAAAATGGCAGCACCCATCCATACCAAGCAAAAGAGCAGTAACTCAGTGAAACTGAGAATAATGACTTCAAAGTTTTTTTTATTGTCCAGCTAAATTAATTGTAGGCAGATCAATGGAGATGTGGTTATCTGATCCCTTACTATGACATAATAGTTTATTCATATTGACCCTGACCACTGATATGACCTTTGACCCTAGAAGGCAGTTACTGCCTTCTTGCTTGGTACAGCCACTGGAATACGTTTCCATGATGTAACGGCTGTCTTCCTCCTCCTCCTCCGACGACGAGTAGTAAGGATCGGAGGACCAATGCGCAGCGTGGTACGTGTTCATGCTCTTTATTAAAACAAGCGAACACTGAAACAAAACAATAAACGACACGTGAAATAACCAACCAACAGTTCCGTGTGGAACACACAGACACAGAAAATAAACACCCACGAAACACAAGTGGGAAAAGGATATATAAGTACGATTCTCAATCAGAGACAACTAACGACACCTGCCTCTGATTGAGAACCATACCAGGCCAAACTCAAAACACAAAATAGAAAACGGAACATAGATAAACCCACCCAACTCACGCCCTGACCATACTAAAACAAAGACATAACAACAGTCAGTGAAAGTGCAGGGCTCCAAATTCAAAACAGAAATCTCATAATTAAAATTCCTCAAACAGAAGTATTTTACACCATTTTAAGATAAACTTGTTTTTAATCCCACCACCGTGTCCAATTTCAAAAAGGCTTTACGATGAAAGCACACCAAATGATTATGTTAGGTCTGCACCTAGTCACAGAAAAACACAGCCATTTTTTCAGCCAAAGAGAGGAGTCATAAAAATCAGAAATAGAGAGAAAATGAATCACTAACCTTTGATGATCTTCATCAGATGACACTCAGGACTTGACTTAATGTTATACAATACATGTATGTTTTGTTCGATAAAGTTCATATTAAATACAAAAATCTGAGTTTACATTGGCGCGTTATGTTTAGTAGTTCCAAAACATCCGGTGATTTTGCAGAGAGCCACATCAATTTACAGAAATACTCATAATAAACAGTGATAAAAGATACAACTATTATGCATGGAATTATAAATACACTTCTCCTTAACTTCTCTAGGGTAGGGGGCAGCATTTGGAATTTTTGATGAAAAGCGTGCCCAAATTAAACTGCCTTCTACTCAGGCCCAGAAGATAGGATATGCATATAATTGGTAGATTTGGATAGAAAACACTAACGTTTCCAAAACTGTTAAAATAGTGTCTGAGTATAACAGAACTGGCGAAAACCCGAGAAAAATCCATTCAGGAAGTAGGATTATTCTTTTTTTTTCTTTTTTTCCCTATTCAACGCCATTACAGTATCCATTGACTTAGGACTCAAATTGCAGTTCCTATGCCCTCCACTAGATGTCAAAAGTCTTTATAAATCGTTTCAGGCTTGTATTCTGAAAAATGATGGAGTAGGACCACTCTGAATGAGTGGACCCTGCCGTGTCACAGAGCTTTTTCATGCGCGCGACCGAGATAGTGCCTTACTTGTTTACCTTTTATATTGACAACGTTATTGTCCAGTTGAAATATTATCGATTATTTAGGCCAAAAACAACCTGATGATTGAATATAAACATTGCTTGACATGTTCCTATGAACTTTACAGATAGAATTTTGATTTTTTTTGTCTGCCTGTTGTGACTGCGGATTACTGAAGAAAAAGCGTGAACAAAACAGAGGTTTTTGGATATAAAGAGAGACTTTATCGAACAAAAGGAACATTTATTGAATAAATTAATGTCTTCAGAGTGCAACCATATGAAGATCATCAAAGTTAAGTGATTAATTTTATCTCTATTTCTGACTTGTGTAACTCTTCTACTTGGCTGGTTAGTGTTTAATGATTTGTCTGCTGGGCGAAATGATCGTGAGGTATGCTTTCGCCGTAAAGGATTTTTGAAATCTGACACCGTGGTTGGATTCACAAGAAGTTCATCTTTAAACCTATGTAAAATAGTTGTGTCTTTTCTGAATTTTTATTATGAGTATTTCTGTATTTGAATTTGGCGCTCTGCAATCTCAATGTAGAGAGGTTAATGCAACCATGCAAAAAGCACACCATGCAATAATCTGAGTACAGCGCTCAGACAACAAATCAAGCCATACAGATATCCGCCATGTTGTGGAGTCAACAGAAGTCAGAAATAACATTATAAATATTCACTTACCTTTGATGATCTTCATCAGAATTCACTCCCAGGAATCCCAGTTTCACAATAAATCTTTGATTTGTTGGTAAAGTTCATAATTTGTTTCCAAATACCTCCTTTTTGTTTGCGCGTTTAGCCCAGTAATCCAAATGCCCAATGCGTGATCACTTAGTTCAGACAAAGTCAAAAAAGTCACATTACAGTTCGTAGAATAGAATCAATCTTTAGAATATAGAATATAGAATCAATCTTTAGGATGTTTTTATCATAAATCTTCAATAATGTTCCAACCGGAGAATTCCTTTGTCTTCAGAAATGCAATGGAACTCAAGCTAACTCTCACGTGAACGCACGTGGTCAGCTCATGCCTCTCTGGCAGACCTCTGCCTCAATCCCCTCTCATTCCCCCTCCTTCACAGTAGAAGCATCAAACAAGGTTCTATAGACTGTTGACATCTAGTGGGTGCCTTAGGAAGTACAATTTGACCCCATAGACACTATATTCGATAGGCAAAGAGTTGAAAAACTACAAACCTCAGATTTCCCACTTCCTGGTTGGATTTTTTTCTCAGGTTTGTTCCTGCCATATGAGTTCTGTTATACTCAGACATCATTCAAACAGTTTTAGAAACTTCAGAGTGTTTTCTATTCAAATCTACTAATAATATGCATATATTAGCAACTGGGCCTGAGTAGCAGGCAGTTTACTCTGGGCACCTTATTCATCCAAGTTACTCAATACTGCCCCCAGCCATAACAAGTTATTAATAATACGGAGGGTTGCTGGCGTTTTACTCCACCCATTACATTGGGGACTGAATCACATCACATGTTTGTTTACTACACTACAGAAAACCCGCTAACCAAACAACAGTGCTCTCTGAATTAAATGACAACTACACAAAAAAATTGTGTAAGTTTCTTACATTTTTACCCGATCTCAAGTCAACCCCAGATGTGGTTAAAGCATAGTTGTGAACACAGAAAATCTAATTTACATTTTTACCTATGGGTGGTCCGGGGAATCGAATCCAATATCCTGGTGTTGCAATGCTCTACCAAGATGCATGACAGGGTTATAAATGCTTTGTGAAGCCTCAATATAATATGATTTAGAAGCCCATTATTAAGCAGTGTTTAAGCCACCCTTTATAAAGCACAGGTTTCTGTCATTTTTGACATAGTGGGTCATGTCACACAGTTCTGCCACATTTATGAACACTTTTTTATAAAGCATGACATAAGATTATATATGATTTGTAACATTTACGTAATATTTATAAAGGCATTATGAAGGCTTCATGAAGCCTTTATAAGCAGGACCAAAAGGGTCATTCAAAAAGAACGAATCGTTGACAAACTAAACATCACTACTGCACATAATACAGCTGCTCATTTGCACTCCCTGTGTCAAACATATGAACATGCCCTCAAGGCATTGTCAATTCAACCCAGGGTTTCTTTACAGCTCACACACACAGAGTTCAGATTTACCTTGCAACTCCTTGGTTTTCCTGAACTCGTCTAGGCATGGCCGGCTCCCAGCATTCTCAAGTGACAGCTTGTTGTTGAGGTATAAGAACAGGATAATCATCAGAATGAGGAAGAGTCCGATGGCCGTCAGAAACCCCAGCGTCTCTGGAGAGACTGCAGGGAGAAGAGAAGTAGAGCAAAATGGTGATTGTATGAATGGACTGGGCCTCTCAAAACATCTATTTCTCAACTCATTTACAAAGCCTAAGGTGTGTACAATGATTATTGCTGCTGCAAAAATATCCAGGTTTGTTTCATTAGCTAGGTTTCCATCAATTCAAGCTAATATTCTAATATTTGAACAAAGAAATATACACATACACCGGCAATGGTGTGCTTGAGTCAAACTGGCTTCTTGAGAATAAAAAGCTGTGCATAATGATGAACAGCACATAAAAAGCACTTTTTTCGTCATATAACTACCCATTTTCTACTCTGCCGATGGTTTTGCAACAAAAAGTCTGCAATAAACAGCTAATGTTCCCAGTCTGGTCTTGGCATGTGCTCTGCCAACCACTTGCAGATTCAGTGCAGAGGGTAAATCATGAGATTATGGATAAGAACAAGGTAATTTT
Organism: Oncorhynchus mykiss; assembly: GCF_013265735.2. Lineage (NCBI taxonomy): Eukaryota > Metazoa > Chordata > Actinopteri > Salmoniformes > Salmonidae > Oncorhynchus > Oncorhynchus mykiss. The sequence continues at coordinate 10,370,515 of NC_048590.1, forward strand.
TAGTTGTCAACTGACAGCCAAGCACCGATCATCATGTCACCAGCATACAGTACCAGTCAATAATTTGGACACACCTACTTATTCAATATGTTTTCTCCTTTACATCACATTTGGTATGTTATGTATTAATTTGTGGCTGTCCATCATCCATTATGTTACGAATTCCAATTTGTTGTGGCTAGGTGGCTAACGTTAGCTAGGCTATGGGTTAGAGGTTGGGGTAGGAGTTATGTTTAGCTAACATGCTAAGTAGCTGAAAAGTTACTAATGCACTAAAGTTGTCCGTGATGAGATTCGAACACACAACCTTTGGGTTGCTAGACGTTTGCTTTATATGATCACCCATTCTCCCTGACCAAGCCCCCCATTCATTTTTGTCTTTTGCCTTCTATCTTATGTAATCAAACCAAATGTAACACATACTAATTTGAGTGTGCCCGATTTATGTTTACTATGTTATGTCTAGTCTATGAGACCGGCCTTAGATAATGTTCAAGTTCATTATTAAAAACATAATTGCATAACAGTATGAAATGAGATGCTCTTTACATGAAGAGGACACATACAATCACAAAACGATAATTTAAAAAGGTGAGTATTTTGTTGTTGTTAAGTTCATAAAGCTGTAACTTGATATCAGTTTTTGTGAAAGTACTGGCCATTTCTCAACTTCTTGTATGAGGTCAGATTCAGAATTTCAGGTCAGACTTTTCTCAAGATTCTAGTATACTATTTGCCTTTGTCAATAGTTCTCTTACATTTTTTGTATAGACCCTAAATGGATACAATTAGGAAACTTCTTACTATGTCCTCACCAGAAATGTTGTATTTATCCCCATTGCACTGCCTGAAGATGACTGCTATATGGTTGAAATGCATGCCAGTAAGTCTTTCGAGTATTCCATGAATATTGTTGACGATAACATAGGGCTCTATTCAATCCATATCACTGAAGCATTGCAGATTTCACTATAGAAATTTAAAGGCAATTTCCGATTGAGCCTACATATGCAGCATTTACCGTGAATTTCAATTGGGCTTTAGCAGGGAATTTCCACGATACGTATTGAATACAGCCCTTTATTTTTTATGGGAGTACTTTATTTCAATAAAACCTTTTTTTCCCCCTTCTTGTGGATTAAGACTTTTTAGCTCTCCTGGCTCACGCAAAAGTCTACACATCTAAAAGAACGCTTATTCGCGTTTAACTATTCGATACAAGCTGTCACACCAGACATAGCCCTAGAACCACAGACGAAGACGGATACACTAAAACTATTGCACTGTATTCTACACAGTACAACATGTTAAACAACATGACAGAGGACTAGGAGACATCTTTAGTCAGTAATAGTCTACATTCTGACAACAGGAGATGATCTGCGATTACACTGTTACACTGGCTTAATAAATACAGTACCTTTGGAAAGTATTCACACCCCATGGCTTTTTACAAATGTTGTGTTACAAAGTAGGATTCAAATGGATTTCTTTGTAATTCATGGTCAACAATCTACACAAAATACTCTGCAATGTCAAAGTAGAAGAACATTTTTAACATTTGTAAATAAAAAATAATTGTAAAAAATAAAACACTAATATATCTTAATTAGATAAGTATTCACCCCACTGAGTCAATACAGTACATGTTAGAATTACACCTGTGGGTCTAAGATTTTTCCACACCTGGATTGTGCAACATTTGCCCATTATTATTTAAAAAAATCTTCAAGCTTTGTGAAATTAGCTGTTGATCATTGCTCGACAACCATTTTTGGGTGTTGCCATAGTTTTTCAAGTAGATTTAACTCGGCCACTCAGGAACATTTGCTGTCTTCTTGGCAACTCCAGTGTAGATTTGGCTTTGTGTTTTAGGTTATTGTCCTGCTGAATGGTGAATTATGCTCCCAGTGTCGGGTGGAAAACAAACTGAACCAGGTTTTCCTCAAAGATTTCCCCCTATCACAGCCATTAAACTCTGTAACTGATTTAAAGTCACCATTGGCCTCATGCTGAAATTCCTGAGCAGCTTCCTTACTCTCCGGCATCTGAGTTAAGGATGCCTGTATCTTTGTAGTGACTGGGTGTATTGATAGACCATCCAAAGTGTAATTCATAATTTCACCATGCTCAAAGGGATATTCAATGTCTGCAGTCTTATTTTTACCCATCTATCAATAAGTACCCTTCTTATCAAGGCAATGGAAAACTTCTCTGGTCTTTGTGGTTGAATTTGTGTTTGAAATTCACTGCTCGACAGAGATCTTACAGAATATTGTATGTGTGGGGTACAGAGATGAGGTAGTCGTTAAAAAGTCACGTTAAAAACAATTATTGCACAGAGTCAGTCCACACAACTTATGTGACTTGCACATTTTTACTCCTGAAATTATTTAGGCTTGCAATAACAAATAGGTCGAATACTTATTGACTCAAGACATTTCAGTTTTTCATTTTGCATTATTTTTGTAAAGATGGAGAAAAACATAATTCCACTTTGACATTGTGGGGTATTGGGTGTAGCAAAGTGACAAAACATCTCGATTTAAACCATTTGAATTCAGGCTATAACAAAACAAAATGTTAAAAAGTTAAGGGGTGTGAATACTTGAGGGCACTTTATACCATCTACTGGATCTTGCCATCTTGATCTAATGTATCACTAGCCACTTTAAACAATGCCACTTTCTATAATGTTTTCATACCCTACATTGCTCATCTCATATGTATATACTGCACTCTATACCATCTAAATCAAATCAAATTTTATTTGTCACATACACATGGTTAGCAGATGTTAATGCGAGTGTAGCGAAATGCTTGTGCTTCTAGTTCCGACAATGCAGTAATAACCAACAAGTAATCTAGCTAACAATTCCAAAACTACTACCTTATAGACACAAGTGTAAGGGGATAAAGAATATGTACATAAAGATATATGAATGAGTGATGGTACAGAGCGGCATAGGCAAGATACAGTAGATGGTATTAAGTACAGTATATACATATGAGATGAGTATGTAAACAAAGTGGCATAGTTAAAGTGGCTAGTGATACATGTATTACATAAAGATGCAGTAGATGATATAGAGTACAGTATATACGTATACATATGAGATGAATAATGTAGGGTATGTAAACATTATATTAGGTAGCATTGTTTAAAGTGGCTAGTGATATATTTTACATCATTTCCCATCAATTCCCATTATTAAAGTGGCTGGAGTTGAGTCAATGTGTTGGCAGCAGGCACTCAATGTTAGTGGTGGCTGTTTAACAGTCTGATGGCCTGATGTTTTGCGGGTACTACTTAATGAAGTTGCCAGTTGAGGACTTGTGAGGCATCTGTTTCTCAAACTAGACAGAATGTGCATGTCCTCTTGCTCAGTTGTGCACAGAGGCCTCCCACTCCTCTTTCTATTCTGGTTAGAGACAGTTTGCGCTGTTCTGTGAAAGGAGTAGTACAAAGCGCTGTTCGAGATCTTCAGTTTCTTGGCAATTTCTCGCATGGAATAGCCTTCATTTATCAGAACAAGAATAGACGGTTGAGTTCAGAAGAAAGTTATTTGTTTCTGGTCATTTTGAGCCTGTAATCAAACTCACAAATGCTGATGCTCCGGGTACTCAACTAGTCTAAAGAAGGCTGGTTTTATTGCTTCTTTAAATCAGCAAAACAGTTTTCAGCTATGCTAACATAATTGCAAAAGGGTTTTCTAATGATCAATTAGCCTTTTAAAATTATAAACTTGGATTAGCTAACACAACGTGCCATTGGAACACAGGAGTGGATGCTGCTGATATTGGTCCTCTGTCCGACTATGTAGATATTGCATTAAAAAATCTGCCGTTTCCAGCTACAATAGTCATTTACAACATTATTAACAATGTCTACACTGTATTCCTGATCAATTTGATGTTATTTTAATGGACAAAAAAATGTGCTTTTCTTAAAAACGAGGACATTTCTATGTGACCCCAAACTTTTGACTGGTAGTGTATATATTTGATACAAGAGAGACTGGTTCACTTCACAAAATAGATGGCATCATGAGTGAGGAAAATTATGTGGATATATTGAAGCAACATCTCACGACATGTCAGGAAGTTAAAGCTTGGTCGCAAATGGGTCTTTCAAATGGACAATGACCCCAAGCATACTTCCAAAGTTGTGGCAAAATGGCTTAAGGATAACAAAGTCAAGGTATTGGAGTGGCCATCACAAAGCCCTGACCTCAATCCTTTAAAATATTTGTGGGCAGAACTGAAAAAGTGTGTGCGAGCAAGGAGGCTACCCGAAATGTTTGACCCAAGTTAAACAATTTAAAGGCAATGCTACCAAATACTAATTGATTGTATGTAAACTTCTGATGCACTGGGAATGTGATGAAAGAAATAAAAGCTGAAATAAATCACTATTATTATTCTGATATTTCACATTCTTAAAATAAAGTGGTGATCCTGACTGACCTAAGACAGGGACTTTTTACTAGGATTAATTGTCAGGAATTGTAAAACACTGAGTTTAAATGCATTTGGCTCAGGTGTATGTAAACTTTCGTCTTCAACTGTATTTCGGGGTCTGTGAGACACGGAAATTCTAAAAAAATCTATTTTAATTTCAAGCCAGCCTTGGAGAACACTAAGACCTCAATCGCTGCTTGACACTCACCATAACACTCACTGGCAGTCAACTCGGTAAAGATGGTCATCATGCCAAGATTCCGGTATCTGTTTCAGACTATTCCCCATCTTTATAGCAAAATCATTTTTTAAAGACCTGGATAGACATATATCTACTTTAATTTGGAATAAAAAGGATCTCACGGTTGCGTAAAGCGTTTTTGGAGAGACAGAAAGGGGAGGGAGGGTCTTTCCCTAACCAATTTCCTCCATTACGTTTGGGCTGCTAATATTCACAAGATAACCTTTTGGGTCTCTACATTTTTAGAGGGGGAAGGACCGGTGTGGAAAATCACTCATGTCATAAATCATCCCCAGTCTCCTTAGTCTGTGTCCCCCTACCATTGAGTAAGCAATACCACTCAAACAACCCAATTGTGAAAAGTTCACTCAGGATATGGTCTCAGTTTAGGATACACTTTGGAGACAGACAAGCTCTCTCATCCATGCATTTCATTTCCAACCCACTCTTCACACCCTCCCTCCTCATAAACACAGCCTTCCAGCTATGGTTTCAGAAAGGATTGAAGAATGTAAAATACCTTTTCCATGAGCGTGTATTTACCTCCTTTGAATATCTAGTTAGAGACCACAGTATACACCAGACACACTTCTTCAGGTATCTGCAGATTCGTTAACTTTACAATAAAGATTTTCCTCTCTTTCCCATCTCCACCCACCCACCAGCTGGCTTGATGAATGTCTGAACCTGGATCCTTATGTAAAAGGGACACATTTCTATGCTGTATGACATTATTCAGAATTTTGCATGCCCTACTCTTGACCATGTAAAGTGTTCATGGGAGGAGAGTTTGGAAGCGAGATTTCCGATATCACCTGGCATTCTGCAATTGACAGGATACACTCATCCTCTATCTGAATTAGACATGGGTTACTACAGTTTAAAATATTTAATCGCCTACACTTTTGCAGGAGTAGACTTGCCAGATTGTATCCAGATACAGTGGGGCAAAAAAGTATTTAGTCAGCCATCAATTGTGCAAGTTCTCCCACTTAAAAAGATGAGAGGCATGTAATTTTCATCACAGGTACACTTCAACTATGACAGACAAAATGAGAAAAAAAATCCAGAAAAATCACATTGTAGGATTTTTTTATGAATTTATTTGCAAATTATGGTGGAAAATAAGTATTTGGTCAATAACTGGCTAGGCCACTCCAGGACCTTGAAATGCTTCTTACGAAGCCACTCCTTCGTTGCCCGGGCGGTGTGTTTGGGATCATTGTCATGCTGAAAGACCAAGCCACGTTTCATCTTCAATGCCCTTGCTGATGGAAGGAGGTTTTCACTCAAAATCTCACGATACATGGACCCATTCATTCTTTCCTTTGTCTGTCATAGTTGAAGTGTCCCTATGATGAAAATTACAGGCCTCTCATCTTTTTAAGTGGGAGAACTTGCACAATTGGTGGCTGACTAAATACTTTTTTGCCCCACTGTATATGTTAAATAACCTGTCTGTAAACAACTGTTGGAAAAATGACTTGTGTCATGCACAAAGTAGATGTCCTAATCAACTTGCCAAAACTATAGTTTGTTAACAAGAAATTTACGGAGTGGTTAAAATACGAGTTTTAATGACTCTAATCTAAGTGTATGTAAACTTCCGACTTCAACTGTATGTATATTTAGCAGAAAAGCCGTAAAAATGCAAAATATATGTGTCCTCTCGTGGATAGGTTAATAAAAAATATAAATAATTTTAAAAAAAACTTGATATCCTATGGACTCGCCAACCATTTACTAGAGTTGCTCATTGAACCTCTGCTAGCAAGCTAGCTACATGCCAATGATTTGTTTAACATATCAACATGGGATGAATAGAATGTACGACTGGGTCAAAACATGAGAAGAGAACGGCAACCAGCCTATTTGGCTAGGAACCTCAGAATCCCAGAACTAATTACTGGCTTTTGCCTGAACTATTTTGTATGGTGGAAGGATGAAATAAAACAAAATGTACTCATTAAAATAAACTTTTTAATGAAAACATGTCGTTAATCTTTTTAATATGTTGGCAACCATTTTATAAGAGCAATAAGATCCTCGAACCCGCAAATTATGATGTGATAACTCCCTCCGAATGGCTGTTTTCCGGCCCTCAGCTTCGCATCGGGCATTAGAACAGCATAATTCCCAGGTTCTCATGCCTTATTGCTTAGTTCTTTGATGAAGCCAAATTAACTCAGTGATGAAGTCAGAATGTAGGCCTGTGTCCATTTGCTTTTCTCAATGGTGACTGTTTTTTTCATTAATGCTTATTCCTTCCTTTTTAACTCTGCTTGCCTCGCTTTATTCTGTTGGCATGGTAACAGTTGCCATCCGGAAGGTCAGAAAGCACCAATCATCTCCACGCAGACACCCACATACAGCCAGTACATAATCACTCTCATAGTGCCCCCACACTATATCCCACTCACCACGCACGCACACTGTCCCTGGCATCTCCCACATACAGACAAAACAAATGGTATAAAACAAAACACCATTTCAATAACAGAAAAGCAGTTGGTTGTGTGTTATAATAAACAACACAAGCTTACAGAACCAGACCACACAAATAATAATACACGTCCTCCGGCACACACTTGTCCAGTTGCGGCTATTAACTTGGGTCTTTGAGTCATTACAGTGAACTGCATGAGAGATGGAGGAAGGCATTGCATTAGCATTAGCATTACATAGGACATTCTGTACTGTCGCCTCATATGACCTTGATTTAACAATGTCTGCTGGAAATGAGCTTTGTCAGACTAGACAAACTGCAACAAGTAAAAGAGTTGGGCACGCTTTGCAAGATCTCATGTATTTTCATCTCTCACTGAAACACTGTAGAGACTCATTTTGTTTACAAGTAAACGTTAGGTACGATTGATGCATGCGCATCATTGCAACAAAAAGTTATTTAGCAGGATGGCTAATGATGGTGTCGGTATCTTGACAAACTTCACAGTGAGTGAGTGACAACCATGAAAACACGCAAGACTGTTGGCTATAGCTATGTTTAACAACTATATTATTCTTCTGGCTTTATCTAGCTCTATGTGATGTTTTACCTTGCCTCGTTGGCTTGCTAACTTGCTAGGTAATCAAATCCTCCGACGACACCTTTGATGTTGTAGATGACAACCATCTGATTACTTGTGTTAATTTTTTGTACTTGCATGAGCTGCATTTGAAGTCAGAGCATTGTAAACAATAAACAAATTCGTTTCTGATTCGGAACTGGGCACGCAACTTTTCATGATGCGGCCAGGATAGGGTCTATAGGATGAGGGTCCACAAAGACCATTTTATCAGATGGTGTTTGTTTTCAAGCTTTCAATGTCCTTTTGAGTAAATAAATAGTTGATCCTGGAGTTGTGAGATAGAAGTAAGAATTTCATCATACAGTGCCTTGCGAAAGTATTCGGCCCCCTTGAACTTTGCGACCTTTTGCCACATTTCAGGCTTCAAACATAAAGATATAAAACTGTATTTTTTTTGTGAAGAATCAACAACAAGTGGGACACAATCATGAAGTGGAACGACATTTATTGGATATTTCAAACTTTTTTAACAAATCAAAAACTGAAAAATTGGCGTGCAAAATTATTCAGTAGGCGAAATTAAGAGGTGAAAATAGATACAATTATTAGGTTGAGACACATAGGCTTCTAACAGCTTGCTACACAACATACACTTATGTATACTGTAGCTAATAAAGTAATACTATCTCCCTGGCATATTAAATAATTTATGCAGCAGCGTACAAGACATTTTTGGAATCACCTTGTTGTGCTGTGCTCACTCGAACAGGAGGGTGTCGTGGAGGTCCTTCGTGGGATAATTTTGTCATCAAAGTCTGCCAATCTCTGGATTTATATGGTGCTTCAAGACACGCTGGGAACTCGAAGGAAAAAAAAAATTCAATCATGATGACGTCAGTGATCTTCAGGTTGTAGCTCTAGAAAGAGGCCCGAGTTCCAAATTTACAATTCCGAGTTGGATCAAAGTTCAACACGTATTTTCCCAGTGGTAGTTCGTTTTTTCCCAGTTGTCTTGAGCTTACCAAAGTCAGATTTTGCATGTCCGAGTTAACAGTTGTTTTGAGCGCAGCACAAGTCATCCTTCATTGACAGCATGACCAATGTTGAATGTTTCATTTTAAACTAGGAAAAGAGACCCTAAATCTTAGACTTGGGACCCCACAGCCACTCCACGGAATAGCATGCTGATGATTGCATTGCAATGCTTGCAGTTAGCCACACTGATTCCTTCCAAACCACTCATTGTTGAATTTGTGATTTCAAACTTGTTGTGTAATGTTTATGTCCCAAGGACCATGAACACTGATACGTTTTATCTATAATTTATTTTCATTATTTATTTTCATTTGACAAGGATTAAAAAGAAACATACAGGAACTAAAATCCTTCTGTTCACCTGATTTAGAATTCCTCACAATCAAATGTAGACCGCATTATCTACCAAGAGAATTCTCTTCGATTATAATCACAGCCGTATATATCCCCCCCCAAGCAGACACATCGATGGCTCTGAACGAACTTTATTTAACTCTCTGCAAACTGGAAACGATTTATCCGGAGGCTGCATTCATTGTAGCTGGGGATTTTAACAAGGCTAATCTGAAAACAAGACTCCCTAAATTTTATCAGCATATCGATTGCGCAACCAGGGGTGGAAAGACCTTGGATCATTGTTACTCTAACTTCCCGCGACGCATATAAGGCCCTGCCCCGCCCCCCTTTCGGAAAAGCTGACCACGACTCCATTTTGTTGATCCCTGCCTACAGACAGAAACTAAAACAAGAGGCTCCCACGCTGAGGTCTGTCCAACGCTGGTCCGACCAAGCTGACTCCACACTCCAAGACTGCTTCCATCACGTGGACTGGGAGATGTTTCGTATTGCGTCAGATAACAACATTGACGAATACGCTGATTCGGTGTGCGAGTTCATTAGAACGTGCGTTGAAGATGTCGTTCCCATAGCAACGATTAAAACATTCCCTAACCAGAAACCGTGGATTGATGGCAGCATTCGTGTGGAACTGAAAGCGCGAACCACTGCTTTTAATCAGGGCAAGGTGTCTGGTAACATGACCGAATACAAACAGTGCAGCTATTCCCTCCGCAAGGCTATCAAACAAGCTAAGCGCCAGTACAGAGACAAAGTAGAATCTCAATTCAACAGCCCAGACACAAGAGGCATGTGGCAGGGTCTACAGTCAATCACGGACTACAGGAAGAAATCCAGCCCAGTCACGGACCAGGATGTCTTGCTCCCAGGCAGACTAAATAACTTTTTTGCCCACTTTGAGGACAATACAGTGCCACTGACACGGCCTGCAACGAAAACATGCGGTCTCTCCTTCACTGCAGCCGAGGTGAGTAAGACATTTAAACGTGTTAACCCTCGCAAGGCTGCAGGCCCAGACGGCATCCCCAGCCGCGCCCTCAGAGCATGCGCAGACCAGCTGGCCGGTGTGTTTACGGACATATTCAATCAATCCCTATACCAGTCTGCTGTTCCCACATGCTTCAAGAGGGCCACCATTGTTCCTGTTCCCAGGAAGAAAGCTAAGGTAACTGAGCTAAACGACTACCGCCCCGTAGCACTCACATCCGTCAACATGAAGTGCTTTGAGAGACTAGTCAAGGACCATATCACCTCCACCCTACCTGACACCCTAGACCCACTCCAATTTGCTTACCGCCCAAATAGGTCCACAGACGATGCAATCTCAACCACACTGCACACTGCCCTAACCCATCTGGACAAGAGGAATACCCATGTGAGAATGCTGTTCATCGACTACAGCTCGGCATTCAACACCATAGTACCCTCCAAGCTCGTCATCAAGCTCGAGACCCTGGGTCTCGACCCCGCCCTGTGCAACTGGGTATTGGACTTCCTGACGGGCCGCCCCCAGGTGGTGAGGGTAGGCAACAACATCTCCTCCCCGCTGATCCTCAACACTGGGGCCCCACAAGGGTGCGTTCTGAGCCCTCTCCTGTACTCCCTGTTCACCCACGACTGCGTGGCCACGCACGCCTCCAACTCAATCATCAAGTTTGCGGACGACACAACAGTGGTAGGCTTGATTACCAACAACGACGAGACGGCCTACAGGGAGGAGGTGAGGGCCCTCGGAGTGTGGTGTCAGGAAAATAACCTCACACTCAACGTCAACAAAACTAAGGAGATGATTGTGGACTTCAGGAAACAGCAGAGGGAACACCCCCCTATCCACATCGATGGAACAGTAGTGGAGAGGGTAGCAAGTTTTAAGTTCCTCGGCATACACATCACAGACAAACTGAATTGGTCCACCCACACAGACAGCATCGTGAAGAAGGCGCAGCAGTGCCTCTTCAACCTCAGGAGGCTGAAGAAATTCGGTTTGTCACCAAAAGCACTCACAAACTTCTACAGATGCACAATCGAGAGCATCCTGGCGGGCTGTATCACCGCCTGGTACGGCAACTGCACCGCCCTCAACCGTAAGGCTCTCCAGAGGGTAGTGAGGTCTGCACAACGCATCACCGGGGGCAAACTACCTGCCCTCCAGGACACCTACACCACCCGATGTCACAGGAAGGCCATAAAGATCATCAAGGACATCAACCACCCGAGCCACTGCCTGTTCACCCCGCTATCATCCAGAAGGCGAGGTCAGTACAGGTGCATCAAAGCTGGGACCGAGAGACTGAAAAACAGCTTCTATCTCAAGGCCATCAGACTGTTAAACAGCCACCACTAACACTGAGTGGCTGCTGCCAACACACTGACACTGACTCAACTCCAGCCACTTTAATAATGGGAATTGATGGGAAATTATGTAAATATATCACTAGCCACTTTAAACAATGCTACCTTATTAAATGTTGCTTACCCTACATTATTCATCTCATATGCATACGTATATACTGTACTCTATATCATCGACTGTATCCTTATGTAATACATGTATCACTAGCCACTTTAAACTATGCTCATTTGTACATACTGTACTCGATACCATCTTGCCTATGCTGCTCTGATTTCCTCTGACGTCATTTCCGGTCACGACTTGCAGACTTGTTTTCGAGTTGCTGTGCGTTTTGTTGCCAACCTGTTTTGCTACCTGACAAATTTACGGTTTTTACTTTTTAATTACCGTTTATATTTGTGTTTTTTCCTACTCAACTTTTTCACTCCGGACGCTTTATCTGGACACGGTTCGTCAGGATCTCCAACAGCCGAAGCTAAGTAGTAACATTAACATGATGCCTTCTAATTGCAGTCGCTGTACTCGCCTTACGGCGAGGATAGCTGTGCTACAAGCCCAGCTTCAGACGCAATCGCTAGGCAAGGGTAATTTCAGTGTAGGAAAGGATGAAACCGCGTCTGTGCCACCAGTAAGTACAGATAGTAGTATAAATCCCCTGGCACAGTCCCCGCAGCCGGACAACTTTCTCACGGTTTCTGGAAGGAAATGCTGTAGGAACGCTCAACCGGTGTCGCTCATTCAGCCGACAGAAACTTTCAACCGGTTTTCCCCATTAAGCAGCGGGTCGGAGTCAGAGGCCGAGTCTTCTCTGGTCTCTACTCCTCCCGTTACGGGGTCTGAGACGCCGAAGCTTCCCACCATTAGCTCTGACAAATTGAAAACTCTAGTCATTGGCGACTCCATTACCCGCAGTATTAGACTTAAAACCAATCATCCAGCGATCATAAACTGTTTACCAGGGGGCAGGGCTACCGACGTTAAGGCTAATCTGAAGATGGTGCTGGCTAAACCTAAAACTGGCGAGTGTAGAGAGTATAGAGATATTGTTATCCACGTCGGCACCAACGATGTTAGGATGAAACAGTCAGAGATCACCAAGCGCAACATAGCTTCTGCGTGTAAATCAGCTAGAAAGATGTGTCGGCATCGAGTAATTGTCTCTGGCCCCCTCCCAGTTAGGGGGAGTGATGAGCTCTACAGCAGAGTCTCACAACTCAATCGCTGGTTGAAAACTGTTTTCTGCCCCTCCCAAAAGATAGAATTTGTAGATAATTGGCCCTCTTTCTGGGACTCACCCATAAACAGGACCAAGCCTGACCTGCTGAGGAGTGACGGACTCCATCCTAGCTGGAGGGGTGCTCTCATTTTATCTACCAACATAGACAGGGCTCTAACTCCTCTAGCTCCACAATGAAATAGGGTGCAGGCCAGGCAGCAGGCTGTTAGCCAGCCTGCCAGCATAGTGGAGTCTGCCACTAGCACAGTCAGTGTAGTCAGCTCAGCTATCACCATTGAGACCGTGTCTGTGCCTCGACCTAGGTTAGGCAAAACTAAACATGGCGGTGTTCGCCTTAGCAATCTCACTAGGATAAAGACCACCTCCATTCCTGTCATTATTGAAAGAGATCATGATACCTCACATCTCAAAATAGGGCTACTTAATGTTAGATCTCTTACTTCAAAGGCAATTATAGTCAATGAACTAATCACTGATCATAATCTTGATGTGATTGGCCTGACTGAAACATGGCTTAAGCCTGATGAATTTACTGTGTTAAATGAGGCCTCACCTCCTGGCTACACTAGTGACCATATCCCCCGTGCATCCCGCAAAGGCGGAGGTGTTGCTAACATTTACGATAGCAAATTTCAATTTACAAAAAAAAAAAATGACATTTTCGTCTTTTGAGCTTCTAGTCATGAAATCTATGCAGCCTACTCAATCACTTTTTATAGCTACTGTTTACAGGCCTCCTGGGCCATATACAGCGTTCCTCACTGAGTTCCCTGAATTCCTATCGGACCTTGTAGTCATAGCGGATAATATTCTAATCTTTGGTGACTTTAATATTCACATGGAAAAGTCCACAGACCCACTCCAAAAGGCTTTCGGAGCCATCATCGACTCAGTGGGTTTTGTCCAACATGTCTCTGGACCCACTCACTGTCACAGTCATACGCTGGACCTTATTTTGTCCCATGGAATAAATGTTGTGGATCTTAATGTTTTTCCTCATAATCCTGGACTATCGGACCACCATTTTATTACGTTTGCAATTGCAACAAATAATCTGCTCAGACCCCAACCAAGGATCATCAAAAGTCGTGCTATAAATTCACAGACAACACAAAGATTCCTTGATGTCCTTCCAGATTCCCTCTGTCTACCCAAGGACGCCAGAGGACAAAAATCAGTTAACCACCTAACTGAGGAACTCAACTTAACCTTGCGCAATACCCTAGATGCAGTTGCACCCCTAAAAACTAAAAACATTTCTCATAAGAAACTAGCTCCCTGGTACACAGAAAATACCCGAGCTCTGAAGCAAGCTTCCAGAAAATTGGAACGGAAATGGCGCCACACCAAACTGGAAGTCTTCCGACTAGCTTGGAAAGACAGTACCGTGCAGTACCGAAGAGCCCTTACTGCTGCTCGATCATCCTATTTTTCTAACTTAATTGAGGAAAATAAGAACAATCCAAAATTCCTTTTTGATACTGTCGCAAAGCTAACTAAAAAGCAGCATTCCCCAAGAGAGGATGACTTTCACTTTAGCAGTGATAAATTCATGAACTTCTTTGAAGAAAAGATTATGATTATTAGAAAGCAAATTACGGACTCCTCCTTAAATCTGCGTATTCCTTCAAAGCTCAGTTGTCCTGAGTCTGCACAACTCTGCCAGGACCTAGGATCAAGAGAGACGCTCAAGTGTTTTAGTACTATATCTCTTGACACAATGATGAAAATAATCATGGCCTCTAAACCTTCAAGCTGCATACTGGACCCTATTCCAACTAAACTACTGAAAGAGCTGCTTCCTGTGCTTGGCCCTCCTATGTTGAACATAATAAACGGCTCTCTATCCACCGGATGTGTACCAAACTCACTAAAAGTGGCAGTAATAAAGCCTCTCTTGAAAAAGCCAAACCTTGACCCAGAAAATATAAAAAACTATCGGCCTATATCGAATCTTCCATTCCTCTCAAAAATTTTAGAAAAGGCTGTTGCGCAACAACTCACTGCCTTCCTGAAGACAAACAATGTATACGAAATGCTTCAGTCTGGTTTTAGACCCCATCATAGCACTGAGACGGCACTTGTGAAGGTGGTAAATGACATTTTAATGACATCGGACCGAGGCTCTGCATCTGTCCTCGTGCTCCTAGTCCTTAGTGCTGCTTTTGATACCATCGATCACCACATTCTTTTGGAGAGAATGGAAACCCAAATTGGTCTACACGGACAAGTTCTGGCCTGGTTTAGATCTTATCTGTCGGAAAGATATCAGTTTGTCTCTGTGAATGGTTTGTCCTCTGACAAATCAACTGTAAATTTCGGTGTTCCTCAAGGTTCCGTTTTAGGACCACTATTGTTTTCACTATATATTTTACCTCTTGGGGATGTTATTCGAAAACATAATGTTAACTTTCACTGCTATGCGGATGACACACAGCTGTACATCTCAATTAAACATGGTGAAGCCCCAAAATTGCCCTTGCTAGAAGAATGTGTTTCAGACATAAGGAAGTGGATGGCTGCAAACTTTCTACTTTTAAACTCTGACAAAACAGAGATGCTTGTTCTACGTCCCAAGAAACAAAGATATCTTCTGTTGAATCTGACAATTAATCTTAATGGTTGTACAGTCGTCTCAAATAAAACTGTGAAGGACCTCGGCGTTACTCTGGACCCTGATCTCTCTTTTGAAGAACATATCAAGACCATTTCAAGGACAGCTTTTTTCCATCTACGTAACATTGCAAAAATCAGAAACTTTCTGTCCAAAAATGATGCAGAAAAATTAATCCATGCTTTTGTCACTTCTAGGTTAGACTACTGCAATGCTCTACTTTCCGGCTACCCGGATAAAGCACTAAATAAACTTCAGTTAGTGCTAAATACGGCTGCTAGAATCCTGACTAGAACCAAAAAAATTGATCATATTACTCCAGTGCTAGCCTCTCTACACTGGCTTCCTGTCAAAGCAAGGGCTGATTTCAAGGTTTTACTGCTAACCTACAAAGCATTACATGGGCTTGCTCCTACCTATCTCTCTGATTTGGTCCTGCCGTACATACCTACACGTACGCTACGGTCACAAGACGCAGGCCTCCTAATTGTCCCTAGAATTTTTAAGCAAACAGCTGGAGGCAGGGCTTTCTCCTATAGAGCTCCATTTTTATGGAACGGTCTGCCTACCCATGTCAGAGACGCAAACTTGGTCTCAACCTTTAAGTCTCTACTGAAGACTCATCTCTTCAGTGGGTCATATGATTGAGTGTAGTCTGGCCCAGGAGTGGGAGGGTGAACGGAAAGGCTCTGGAGCAACGAACCGCCCTTGCTGTCTTTGCATGGCCGGTTCCCCTCTTTCCACTGGGATTCTCTGCCTCTAACCCTATTACAGGGGCTGAGTCACTGGCTTTACTGGGGCTCTCTCATGCCGTCCCTGGAGGGGGTGCGTCACCTGAGTGGGTTGAGTCACTGATGTGGTCATCCTGTCTGGGTTGGCGCCCCCCCTTGGGTTGTGCCGTGGCGGAGGTCTTTGTGGGCTATACTCAGCCTTGTCTCAGGATGGTAAGTTGGTGGTTGAAGATATCCCTCTAGTGGTGTGGGGGCTGTGCTTTGGCAAAGTGGGTGGGGTTATATCCTTCCTGTTTGGCCCTGTCCGGGGGTGTCCTCGGAGTGGGCCACAGTGTCTCCTGACCCCTCCTGTCTCAGCCTCCAGTATTTATGCTGCAGTAGTTTATGTGTCGGGGGGCTAGGGTCAGTTTGTTATATCTGGAGTACTTCTCCTGTCCTATTTGGTGTCCTGTGTGAATCTAAGTGTGCGTTCTCTAATTCTCTCCTTCTCTCTTTCTCTCTCTCGGAGGACCTGAGCCCTAGGACCATGCCCCAGGACTACCTGACATGATGACTCCTTGCTGTCCCCAGTCCACCTGGCTGTGCTGCTGCTCCAGTTTCAACTGACCTGAGCCCTAGGACCATGCCCCAGGAATACCTGACATGATGACTCCTTGCTGTCCCCAGTCCACCTGACTGTGCTGCTGCTCCAGTTTCAACTATTCTGCCTTATTATTATTCGACCATGCTGGTCATTTATGAACATTTGAACATCTTGACCATGTTTTGTTATAATCTCCACCCGGCACAGCCAGAAGAGGACTGGCCACCCCACATAGCCTGGTTCCTCTCTAGGTTTCTTCCTAGGTTTTGGCCTTTCTAGGGAGTTTTTCCTAGCCACCGTGCTTCTACACCTGCATTGCTTGCTGTTTGGGGTTTTAGGCTGGGTTTCTGTACAGCACTTTGAGATATCAGCTGATGTACGAAGGGCTATATAAATAAATTTGATTTGATTTGATTTGTACCATCACTCATTCATATATCCTTATGTACATATTCTTTATCCCCTTACACTGTGTACAAGACAGTAGTTTTGGAATTGTTAGTTAGATTACTTGTTATTACTGCATTGTCGGAACTAGAAGCACAAGCATTTCGCTACACTCGCATTAACATCTGCTAACCATGTGTATGTGACAAATAAAATTTGATTTGATTTGAAAAGGACTTGCCAGGACATTGTCAACTTGATTCATGATGATGACTGCTAGCTAAGATATTGAAAGCTATGATGTTGATTAGTCCAATCAAAGCTACTGTAGATGTAATGTGATTTTACATCATTTTATCTGTCGCCAATGACCTTGAGCCTTCTTGGATGGGCACTTCTAATGTAACTCTATGGCAGCACCCAAGGGGCTTAAATTTTGTAGCTCTACCCTTGGCGGTCACGTAGTGTCCCCATGAGTGACAGAACACAGCCAATCATGGGGCAACGCTCCGTATTTTCTGCTGGCTTGCCCCACCACCACAGAAAGCACTGAGCTAGGCTGAAACACCTGCATTTTGGAGCTGCCTTACTCAAGAAAACAAAAAAGAGACCATGTTTGTATGTGACTTTATTAACTCAATGATATATATTTTTTTACATTGTTTGCAAACTGATGTGACATGTACGAAGCCCCCCCCCCAAAAAAATCTAAAAATGTGGTTTGCCCCACCTGCCCTGCACGACTGAGTAGAGGACAGCTATTTAGAAACTGCATAGGAATCTTATCAATCACCTTCAAAACTGCCAGATGAGACTGAGCAAAGCAAAAACATTTGATGTGTGTACAGGTTTACATGTTTTTACTTCTTTAACCTTTATTTAACTAGGCAAGCCATTTAAGAACTAATTCTTATTTACAATGACGGCCTACCCCAGCCAAACAATAACCCGGACGATGCTGGGCTAATTGTGCGCCGCCCTATGGGACTCCCAATCACGTCCGGTTGTGATACATCCTGGAATCGAACCAGTGACGCCTCTAGCGCTGAGATTCAGTGCCATAGACTGCTGCGCCACTCGAGTGCCACATGTGCTACATACAGTACTCCACCTATCAGACCATATTGGGTGTGAACTGCTGTATGGGACTCCAGCTCTTTTCTGCATCATGGAAAAAAATCAATTGGGTATGTTCTAACACACTCAGACAACAGGGTCAATGCAACTGATGAGCTAGAATCAGGAGCATCAAAGCGCCTGCTGCTATGCTAACTACTGTATTTCAGCATCGCTAGGGTGGACTTACAGTGCCTTGCGAAAGTATTCGGCCCCCTTGAACTTTGCAACCTTTTGCCACATTTCAGGCTTCAAACATAAAGATATAAAACTGTATTTTTTTGTGAAGAATCAACAACAAGTGGGACACAATCATGAAGTGGAACGACATTTATTGGATATTTCAAACTTTTTTAACAAATCAAAAACTGAAAAATTGGGCGTGCAAAATTATTCAGCCCCTTTACTTTCAGTGCAGCAAACTCTCTCCAGAAGTTCAGTGAGGATCTCTGAATTATCCAATGTTGACCTAAATGACTAATGATGATAAATACAATCCACCTGTGTGTAATCAAGTCTCCGTATAAATGCACCTGCACTGTGATAGTCTCAGAGGTCCGTTAAAAGCGCAGAGAGCATCATGAAGAACAAGGAACACACCAGGCAGGTCCGAGATACTGTTGTGAAGAAGTTTAAAGCCGGAATTATTCAGCCCCCTTAAGTTAATACTTTGTAGCGCCACCTTTTGCTGCGATTACAGCTGTAAGTCGCTTGGGGTATGTCTCTATCAGTTTTGCACATCGAGAGACTGAAATTTTTTCCCATTCCTCCTTGCAAAACAGCTCGAGCTCAGTGAGGTTGGATGGAGAGCATTTGTGAACAGCAGTTTTCAGTTCTTTCCACAGATTCTCGATTGGATTCAGGTCTGGACTTTGACTTGGCCATTCTAACACCTGGATATGTTTATTTTTGAACCATTCCATTGTAGATTTTGCTTTATGTTTTGGATCATTGTCTTGTTGGAAGACAAATCTCCGTCCCAGTCTCAGGTCTTTTGCAGACTCCATCCGGTTTTCTTCCAGAATGGTCCTGTATTTGGCTCCATCCATCTTCCAATCAATTTTAACCATCTTCCCTGTCCCTGCTGAAGAAAAGCAGGCCCAAACCATGATGCTGCCACCACCGTGTTTGACAGTGGGGATGGTGTGTTCAGCTGTGTTGCTTTTACGCCAAACATAAAGTTTTGCATTGTTGCCAAAAAGTTTTTGGTTTCATCTGACCAGAGCACCTTCTTCCACATGTTTGGTGTGTCTCCCAGGTGGCTTGTGGCAAACTTTAAACGACACTTTTATGGATATCTTTAAGAAATGGCTTTCTTCTTGCCACTCTTCCATAAAGGCCAGATTTGTGCAATATATGACTGATTGTTGTCCTATGGACAGAGTCTCCCACCTCAGCTGTAGATCTCTGCAGTTCATCCAGAGTGATCATGGGCCTCTTGGCTGCATCTCTGATCAGTCTTCTCCTTGTATGAGCTGAAAGTTTAGAGGGACGGCCAGGTCTTGGTAGATTTGCAGTGGTCTGATACTCCTTCCATTTCAATATTATCGCTTGCACAGTGCTCCTTGGGATATTTAAAGCTTGGGAAATCTTTTTGTATCCAAATCCGGCTTTAAACTTCTTCACAACAGTATCTCGGACCTGCCTGGTGTGTTCCTTGTTCTTCATGATGCTCTCTGCGCTTTTAACGGACCTCTGAGACTATCACAGTGCAGGTGCATTTATACGGAGACTTGATTACACACAGGTGGATTGTATTTATCATCATTAGTCATTTAGGTCAACATTGGATAATTCAGAGATCCTCACTGAACTTCTGGAGAGAGTTTGCTGCACTGAAAGTAAAGGGGCTGAATAATTTTGCACGCCCAATTTTTCAGTTTTTGATTTGTTAAAAAAGTTTGAAATATCCAATAAATGTCGTTCCACTTCATGATTGTGTCCCACTTGTTGTTGATTCTTCACAAAAAAATACAGTTTTATATCTTTATGTTTGAAGCCTGAAATGTGGCAAAAGGTCGCAAAGTTCAAGGGGGCCGAATACTTTCGCAAGGCACTGTATGTTTTTTAAATATTTGTTAACAGTCCAAATGTCAATCTTTTAATGCCTTTAGTTGATGCAACAAGTCAGACATATGGGACGTAGAACAATAGGGAACGTAGATCAAGTTTTAAGATGGCAGTCTTGTGTGGTTAACACCACAACAGGGCATTTTTTTAATATAATCATGCCAACTAACACTCTAGACCAGGGGTCTCCAACAGGTTGATCCCAAGCTACCAGTAGCTCACAGCCCACCTATGAGTAGCTCGCCATACAATTATGGAAGTACATACGTGTTCCACCGCAAACTGTCATAAACAAATCTCACAAATGTCAGACACTGCAACCTCCCAGCTTCTATCCAATCAAAGCATCATTGATATTATCCCACACCTAGTTAGCCACAATTGGCTTAAAAAGCCAGACGTAACACAATATACAGTATGCCAATTAATTTACAGCAATATTGCTATCACTTTGTGTAGGCAGTTAGCAATGCTAAAGATAACCATCTTGTGGGCATACAGGCTTTGCCCAAAACATTATCTTTCTATTAAATGTTAACAGCAAATTAGGCCTACCTGACAGAATGATAGCATGATTATTTGTATCAATCTGGTGGGCCTTTGTTTCGCAAACTCTGCCATTACATGTGCAGTACAGAAACATCACTAGCCAAGCACATCCCACTCTCCCTAGGTGCACAATTGAATTAAAGAGAAATTACCCATGAAAAAATCTTAGTTTTTTCAGACCTAAACATTTTTATTTTGCTGTGATTTAAGCATTGACATGGACTCAGAACATCCAATTGTATTAATTCTATATAAATAATTGTAATTTTGAAAGTGAAAACAAACAAAAAAATCTGAACCCAGGAAAACTAAGACAGATTAAAAAAATTAAAACAGATTTTATAGGGCCCCCTGGAGTTGTTTATTAAGAATGTGCCTATTTGAAAGCAGAAAATGTGGAGCTTGCAACGTTTCATTTTTTAAAAAAGTACTTGTTGCAGTAGCTGTCATGCTAGAAAAGGTTGTTGACCCCTGTTATAGGCCCATTGTTACACCATATGTGATGTTTAGGAGGCTTATTTATTTCCTGGTTAACCCCAACCTCTCACCTCAAACCACTAAAACCTTCTCTCTTCATTATCTTCTAAAACAAAACAAGAACAAACAAAAAACCAGGGCGAGGAGGCCGAACACACACAGGACAGGCACAAGGAAACACCAAGTTTTTCTTGGTAAAGCAAAACAAATAGAACCAGACAAATGGACCATAAAAGAAGGCAATAAACAGTGAAACAGGTGGATTTTCGACATCGACAACATGACCAGACATTATACAGTGATTCATGGGAATGGTTGTGGTACAGGGAGGTGAGGTGGGGAGTGCCCCTACCTTTTCTGATGCAGATGAGCTCATGTACTCCGCAGTTGCGCTCACCACCTGGAAAGACAATGCATTTTAAATGGCCTGTAACGCATAATGGAAGACAAACAAATAATAACCATACATGGATATACAATAAAAACAACAGGGTAGGTAGGAGTCAATGACACAGATATGCTGACAAAAATCTGGATTTCACAAGAAGAGAGGGAATACACAAGACAACAGAAATGCGGTCAAACACGCATATGGAACTTTTATATCTGTTGTAATTCCACATGACTAAACAATATTGACAATAATGTGTGGCATTTTACATGTCATTGTTAACTTAATAGGCTATTTCTTGTATTTCAAAAGTGATATTGAATTGTGTTTGGTTGTCAATGCAAGCAGAAGATACATTTCCTTGATATTGATATTTAGTTGCGTTGACAACCAAACATAATTCAATATCACTAAATACACTGCTCAAAAAAACTAAGGGAACACTTAAACAACACAATGTAACTCCAAGTCAATCACACTTCTGTGAAATCAAACTGTCCACTTAGAAAGCAACACTGATTGACAATACATTTCACATGCTGTTGTGCAAAAAACAAGACTCCATGAGGGTGGTATGAGGGCCCGACGTCCACAGGTGGGGGGGTGGGGGGGGTTGTGCTTACAGCCCAACACCGTGCAGGACGTTTGGCATTTGCCAGAGAACACCAAGATTGGCAAATTCGCCACTGGCGCCCTGTGCTCTTCACAGATGAAAACAGGTTCACACTGAGCACATGACAGACGTGACAGAGTCTGGAGACGCCGTGGAGTACGTTCTGCTGCCTGCAACATCCTCCAGCATGACCGGTTTGGCGGTGGGTCAGTCATGGTGTGGGGTGGCATTTCTTTGGGGGGCCGCACAGCCCTCCATGTGCTCGCCAGAGGTAGCCTGACTGCCATTAGGTACCGAGATGAGATCCTCAGACCCCCTGTGAGACCATATGCTGGTCCGGTTGGCCCTGGGTTCCTCCTAATGCAAGACAATGCTAGACCTCATGTGGCTGGAGTGTGTCAGCAGTTCTTGCAAGAGGAAGGCATTGATGCTATGGACTGGCCCGCCCGTTCCCCAGACCTGAATCAAATTGAGCACATCTGGGACATCATGTCTCGCTCCATCCACCAACGCCACGTTGCACCACAGACTGTCCAGGAGTTGGCGGATGCTTTAGTCCAGTACTTATTTTCCACCATAATTTGCAAATAAATTCATAAAAAATCCTACAATGTGATTTTCTGGATTTTTTTTCTCATTTTGTCTGTCATAGTTGAAGTGTACCTATGATGAAAATTACAGGTCTCTTCTCATCTTTTTAAGTGGGAGAACTTGCACAATTGATGGTTGACTAAACACTTTTTTGCCCCACTGTATTTACAGCACAGATTACATGTCACAATACGTTGACAAATTACATTGAAATAACATTGATTCAACCAGTTGGTGACCAGTGGGAAGCCTCCTTAGTCATAAGAGTCAAACATATAATTTGACAGATAGAGACCTCAAGAGCTGTCCCAACCAGTTAAGCATTACCAGCAGGTGCAATGATTATAGAAAAAGGCAGCGAGTCAGTGGTTCCTGTGCCATAGACTGTCATTTTCTTTTGAGTTGATTTTTTTTTTTTTGATATATCTGTATGATAATCTAGACATGGCCTACATGCAACAGTATCTCTTGCACTTTTGACAATTTTTACATGAGGCCTAACTCACATGAAAGGCCTATGCCTAAATACTTATAACAACTACTGTCGGCAAATTAATAATAAAATATATTTTTCTTTTGATTATTTCATTAGCATACAGTGGCGTGCGAAAGTATTAACCCCCCTTGGCATTTTTCCTATTTTGTTGCCTTACAACCTGGAATTAAATTAGATTTTTTGGTGGTTTGTATCAACTGATTTACACAACACTTCGAAGATCCAAATATTTTTAATTGAGAAAAAAACAAGAAATAAGACAAAAAACGCACAAACTTGAGCATGCATAACTATTCCCCCCCCCCCCCCCCACCCAAGTGAATAATTTGTAGAGCCACCTTTAGCAGCAATTACAGCTGCCAGTCTCTTGGGGTATGTCTCTATGAACTTGAAACATCTAGCCACTGGAATTTTTGCCCATTCTTCAAGGCAAAACTGCTCCAGCTCCTTCAAGTTGGATGGGTACCGCTGGGGAACAGCAATCTTTAAGTAATACCACATTTTCTCAATTGGATTGAAGTCTGGGCTTTGACTAGGCCATTCCAAGACATTTAAATGTTTCCCTTAAATCACTCGAGTGTTGCTTTAGCAGTATGCTTAGGGTCATTGTCCTGCTGGAAGGTGAACCTCCGTCCCAGTCTCAAATCTCTAGAAAACTGAAACAGGTTTCCATCAAGAATTTCCCTGTATTAGCGCCATCCATCATTCCTTCAATTCTGACCATTTTTCCAGTCCCTGCCGATGAAAAACATCCCCAGAGCATGATGCTGCCACCACCATGATACACTGTGTGGATGGTGTTCTCGGAGTGATGAGAGGTGTTGGGTTTGCACCAGCCATAGCGTTTTCTTGATTGCCAAAAAGCTCAATTTTAGTCTCAACTGACCTGAGTACCTTCTTCCATATGTTTGGAGAGACTCCCACATGCCTTTGGAGAACACCAAATGGGTTTGCTTATTTTTTTCTTTAAGCAATGGCTTTTTTTCTGGACACTCTTCCGTAAAGCCCAGCTCTGTGGCGTGTACGGCTTAAAGTGGTCCTCTCTTGGCAGGTTTGTTGTGGCGCCATATTCTTTCCATTTTTTTATAATGGATTTAAATGGTGCTCCGTGGGATGTTCAAAGTTTCTGGTATTTTTTTATAACCCAACCCTTATCTGTACTTCTCCAGAACTTTGTCCCTGACCTGTTTGGAGAGCTCCTTGGTCTTCATGGTGCCGCTTGCTTGGTGGTGTTGCAGACTCTGGGGCTTTTCAGAACAGTTTTATATATACTGAGATCATGTGACAGATCATGTGACACTTAAATAAAGTCCACCTGTGTACAATCTAACTAATTATGTTACTTCTGAAGGTAATTGGTTTCACCAGATATTATTTAGAGGCTTCATAGCAATGGGGGTGAAAACATATGCACACACCATTTTTCAGTTTTATTTACTTAAGTTATTTTTTTAACTTCACCAATTTGGACTATTTTGTGTATCTCCATTATATGAAATTGAAATAAAAATCCATTTAAATTACAGGTTGTAATGCAACAAAATTGGAAAAACGCCAAGGGGGATGAAAACTTTTGCAAGGCACCGTACATCATGTTATTTCAAGTTATCCCTTTGGAGCGCAATATCACGTTGTTAAAAAAGATGCCTAAATTGGGCATGCCTATAAGTTGGGCAATTGACAGCATTTAAAGCATATGCATTCAGTGATTAATGATACCTTTAAAATATTTTATGCAATATTATCATCAAGTTATTTGATGCCTACTGTGCCAGAAGCTATTTAGAGAGTTGTTGAACGGGAGTGATGTGTGTGTTAATATAACGCAGGGTTTCCCCAAACGTGGTCCTCGGAACCCCCATGGGGTGCACGTTTTGTTTTTTTGGCCTAGCACTACTGATTCAAATAATGAAATAATCAAACGTGCAATCTTGGGGTTTCGAGGACCGAGTTTGGGAAACACTGATATAACGGTAATAAAAATTCCGCTTTTAACAACAATTCAGTACCATATGCCTGTCATGCTATTTAAAATACCAGAATTTGAACAAAAAATTATTATGAATGCCAACATATTAGGCATACGCATGTGATAGCAAAATTTCTGGAAATTTGTTTTAAAACTGGAAAAAAAAATATCTGTGAACAAAAGCATGAGATGAGCCTCCAGAGGTCTGTGCCCCGGGACTCCAAATGCGGTATTCTGGCCCAGCATAGAGTTCACAGCTGGCCTCATCTTGATTGGTTATTGCCCATCATTTGCAACCATGTCAATGAGTGTCATCAATATCTTTCCTTTGTGGTACCTTAAACTGTTGTGATTACCAGCTAAGAAACTTTTATGAGTTGATTTTACTCCTGGCTCAAGAGTTTTTGTCTGGGCAGTGTCTTGACATCATCATAAAACCTACTCTGAGCTGGGAGTGTTTTTTGTCTTAAAACAGGTATTAACATGATTCCTAGGATCTTTTCTGAGATGCTTTGTGGATACAGGCCCAGGATTGCAAATCGACCATATTTTTTATACTTTCAGCACAAAGCAATTATGAAACACAGTTAAAGTAAGAAGGTTACATACACTTAGGTTGGAGTCATTAAAACTTGTATTTCAACCACTCCACACATTTCTTGTTAACAAACTATAGTTTTGGCAAGTCAGTTAGGACATCTACTTTGTGCAAGATACAAGTAATTTTTCCAACAATTGTTTACAGACAGATTATTTCACTAATAATTCACTGTATCACAATTCCAGTGGGTCAGAAGTTTACATACACTAAGTTGACTGTGCCTTTAAACAGCTTTGAAAATTTAAAAAATTATGTCATAGCTTTAGAAGCTTCTGATAGGCTAATTGACATCATTTGAGGTGTACCTGTGGATGTATTTCAAGGTCTACCTTCAAAACCAGAGCCTCTTTGCTTGACATCATTGGAAAACAAAAGAAATCAACCAAGACCTCAGAAAAAAAATTGTAGACCTCCACAAGTCTGGTTCATCCTTGGGAGTAATTTCCAAACGCCTGGCTTAAGGACTTAAGAATGGCTTAAGGTCAACAAAGTCAAGGTATTGGAGTGGCCATCACAAAGCCCTGACCTCAATCCTTTAAAAGATTTGTGGGCAGAACTGAAATAGCGTGTGTGAGCGAGGTCTACAAACCTGACTCAGTTACCACAGCTCTGTCAGGAGGAATGGGCCAACATTTACTCAACTTATTGTGGGAAGCTTGTGGAAGGCTACCCAAAATGTTTGACCCAAGTTAAACAATTTAAAGGCTATGTTACCAAATACATAGAGTGTATGTAAACTTTTGTCATGTCGGGGAGAATCTGATCATTCAGAGATCAATAGACCTAAAGAAACCATATTTCATGACAAAGAACTTAAATACAGTGCATTTGGAAAATATTCATACACCTTGAAAATTCCACATTTTATTACATTCCAGTCTTATTCTAAAACGTATTTAAAAATAAAAAAAATATCAATCTACACACAATACCCCATATTGACGAAGTCAAAACAGGTTGACATTTTTGAAAATGTATTAATAAAAAAAAACGAAATACCTTTTTTTCATAAGTATTAAGACACTTTGCTATGAGACTCGAAATTGAGCTCAGGTACATCCTGTTTCCATTGATCATCCTTGACATGTTTCTACAACATCATTGGAGTATACCTGTGGTAAATTAAATTGATTGGACATCATTTGGAAAGGCACACACCTGTCTATATAAGGTCCCACAGTTGAATGTGCATAACAGAGCACCAAGCCATGAGGTCAAAGGAATTGGGGAAGAGGAAGGGTACCAAAACATTTCTGCAGCATTGATGGTCCCCAAGAACACAGTGTTCTCCAGCATTCTTAAATGGAAGAAGTTTGGAACCATCAACACTCTTCCTAGAGCTGGCCTCCTGGCCAAACTGACCAATTGGGGGATAAGGGCCTGGTCAGGGAGGTGACCAAGAGCCCAATGGTCACTCTGACAGAGCTCCAGAGTTATTCTGTGGAGATTGGAGAAACTTCCAGAAGGACAACCATTGAGTGGCCAGATGGAAGCCACTCCTAAGTAAAAAGGCACATGACAGCCCACAGGGAGTTTGCCAAAAGGCACCTATAGACTCTTAGGCCATGAAGAACAAGATTCTCTGGTGTGATGAAACCAAGATTGAACTCTTTGGCCTGAATGCCAAGCGTCACATCTGGAGGAAACCTGGCAACATCCCTATTGTGAAGCATGGTGGTGGGACTGGGAGACTAATCAGGATTGAGGGAAAGATGAACGGAGCAAAGTACAGAAAGATCCTTGATATAAACCTGCTCCAGACACTTAGGACCTCAGACTGGGGGCGAAGGTTCACACCATCCAACAGGGCAATGGCCCAAAGCACACAACCAAGACAACGCAGGAGTGGCTTTGGGACAAGTCTCTGAATGTCCCTGAGTGGCCCAGCCAGAGCCCAGACTTGAACCCGATCGAACATCTCTGGAGAGACCTGAAAATAGCTCCCCAGCAATGCTCCACATAAAACCTGACAGAGCTTGAGAGGATCTGCAGAGAAGAATGTGAGAAACTCACCAAATACAGGTGTGCCAAGGTTGTAGCATCATACCCAAGAAGACTCTAAGCTGTAATTGCTGCCAAAGGTGCTTTATCAAAGTAATGAGTAAAGGGTCTGAATACTTATGTAAGTGTGACATTTACGAGGGTATTTTTTTATATGAACTTGCAAAAATGTCTAAAAACCCGTTTTTGCTTTGTCATTATGGGGAATTGTCTGTAGACGATTTAATCCATTTAAGAATAAGGCTGTAACGTAACACTTTCAGAAGGCACTGTATGTCCTCTACCATTAGCAACTGTAATTTAATTTCTACGGTAAACTAGTTTAAATTAAATAGACAGAGAACAGAACTACCGCAACGTTACTTTTGTACCTGATGGTGGGCGGGAGTAACAGCCTTGGGACAGAAGTAACAGCTAGTGAAAAGTGCACACTATATGTCTTACCTTCATGTTTGAGGTTTGTAATGCTTGTCATTTTCAACAAATGTACTATCAGACATAATTTCATGTTTGTGTCGATTTGAATAATTAATGCTATAGGTTAGAAATTTAAATGAACCATAATTTTCTCATCTCACTTTAATTGGAATGTAGTAGATGTTTTTCACCATGTTCAATGACTATTCATGCTTAGCCTTACCAATTAGGTGCAATTCAACTGTCCTTGTCATGCATGCTCCTTGTGTCATGATATATTACATGTTTTTATTCTCTTCACAAATGGCAAACTCATCATGCTTATCACATTTCCATGGCTTGACACAAGGTAATTGCACCCCAGAATAATAAAGATATATATTTTTAACCACTAACCTGGCAATAGAAGCTTATGTGAGAAACTGATCCATCAAGTCAATGAAAGTATAATTCCAATAATTCCATAATTTTAAAACATGAAATCATTTCTTGATATTTTGCTAACATTCTAAAATAAATATGAACTAGAGGAGTTCTGGCCTGTTCTTAAGAATTTTTTGAAATGTTATTCCAGGTAATCAGTTTACATTGTGTTACTTTCATCCTACCCGTCTCCCCTGAAACTTCTCCCAGGCTAACCCCCGAGACTAGCTAGCATGATAGGGTTTCCGTTAGGGTGGACGCTAGGCCAATTGTGTGCCGCCCTATGGGACTCCCAATCACGGCTGGATGCGATACAGCCTGGAATCGAACCAGGGACTGTAGTGATGCCTCTTGCACTGAGATGCAGCGCCTTAGACAACTGTGCCACTTGGGAGCCATGACCAATATATATTGTCCTGCTAATTGCCCATCCTAGAAATGTTGTTTGCAGAATTCAGTCTGCTAAACTGGTGAAAAACAGGGTTAATAATATAATGTTAGATTATTTTAGAGGCTTTTATAAAATTCTAAATTAATAATAATAACAATAGCTTTCTTCTAAAAAATAATGCTATTTTGGAGATTATTTTGTTTTCAAAGTGAGCAAGAAAAAGGCCATTCTTGAACATGGGGTGAGACATTGTTACTCATTTGTAAATGAAGCCAGTTTGTTATTTAGAATGATTTATTTCTGTTTTTAGAGGGAAATAAATCAAAAGCCTACCATCACCTAATGGGTCTCCCTGTCGCAGCCGGCACGGTATTGAACCAGCATCTGTACCAACACAATTTGCACTGTGATGCAGTGTCTTAGACCGCTGTGACTCTCAGGCACTGTACAACGTGACCGGTTGGGAGTAGGCTACAGTACTACAGTAAGAGCAAAATAATCCTAACATTTCCACACCCTAATTGTAGACTAAATTTCTCTTTGAATAAAAACCTTTGTTTAACAACAGTTTTAGTAAGTAATACTAACAAGTAGTAACAAAAAAATAAAGTGTATTTTTACAGACACAGTAGCACCTTGGGACCCAAAAGCATAATCAGTGCTCTAACTCCCCCTCGTCTGGAGCAATGAAGTAGTGATGCAGGGTACCGTACTAAACCACAAATTAACTCTAAGCAGTATAATCACAAAACTTTTAGTTGAGCAACCACTGTACTCATACACACTTTCCCCCACAAACAACCACAAGCTCAGATGTTCAACAGTTGTTCCATCCCCAAGCCAAACTCAAGAAAGGACTTGATGTGCGAATGCATATACATTTGCAGCAGTTTGAGAAGGCATGCAAACTTGAGCAAAAATTTGATTAACAAATTTCAAGTCCTAGGTGATCATGATATATAAACTATAAACTACATTTATAATTTATTATAAATATTTGCATAAAATTGAAAGCTCTCTCTCACAACCCCTGCTCTTAGACACACATGTGCAAGCATTATCCTTTTTCACTCACTTAACTCCACACTTTTCCAAAGACAAAAACACACACCCCACCTTCCAAAACAATACACCCACACACTGTGCCTTCTTATGTCCTCTGTTTGCTGTGTTTTATCAAGAAGGAATAATGGTACTTGATGCACATTTGACTGCTGTTTTGAGGACAAAACATGTAGCCCAACAGGTTTTTTATATAGTTAAAGCCAGTATTTGAAACTTTTGAATTTACTACAATGCAATATCTTCTTGATCTATGACAATTGACGTTCAGATTCATTTTTGATAAAGCTATGAAATAGAAAACAAACCAATAATAAACTGGGAAGAATGCTGTTTTGTATCATTCCTGAAACATTTAGCTACCAATTCTGATATGCCTCTCTTGATATTGAAAGCCATTAAAGGGGGTGGGGGGGGTGATTGTACATTTTTGATTTTGTCGATTTTTAAGAATTGTTCAGCAGTCAAATGGCTTGGGGACCGAAGTTGTTGAGGAGCATTTTGGTCCTAGACTTGGCGCTCCGGTACCGCTTGCCGTGCGGTAGCAGAGAAAACAGTCTATTGCACTGCTGTAATAGAAATGTAATAGACTGGCCAGATTTCCTCTTCTCAGGGCTATTCATATCCCAGTCTTACTGTGAGGCAATATGTTTCTCACCTAAAACAGTCTTTTTAAATTCTATGAAGAGTGCAGTGCATGGGGGTTAATGAGTGACCACACACTGAGTAGGTCAACTACATGCTTAGGGCAGTGCAATTTCGTCAAGTGTATTTCGTTGCCCACTTTACTAATTTAGTATTCTATAACTAAATCATATTCTATACATTCATTGCATTTCCATTGCAGGAAAAATCGTATTTACTTAAAATGAAAATTATATCCGTCAATTTGCACATCAGCTTGTGGGATCAGTGTTCTGATTGACTGCATTGTGAAAATAAATCCATCATGTCAACATTGACAATTTTTCCTATGCATTTTGAGGAAAAGGACTGCTATCCATCTTAACAGGCACTTGAGTCTGACATTGCACAAATTCATAAAGGTAAAATGTTTGAGCCTCGAACACAAGGATATTAATCTTGATATCCACCGTAAAATAAGGCACAATGTTCACGAGAAAATACACAAATCACTGAATGAAAGATTTTTTTATTTTACCTTTATTTCGCCAGGTAGGCCAGTTGAGAACAAGTTCTCATTTACAACTGCGACCTGGCCAAGATTAAACATAGATAGACTACATCCAATTAGCTGAGTAGAGTATTGTGGGCTATTTTGAAAATGACATCGAAGTCCAGGATCGGTAGGGTAGTCAGTTTTACGAGGGTATGTTTGGCAGCATTCGCGAAGGAGGCTTTGTTGTGAAATAGGAAGCCAATTCTAGATTTACTTTTGGATTGGAGATGCTTTATGTGAGTCTGGAAGGAGAGTTTACAGTCTAACCAGACACAAAGGTATTTGTAGTTGTCCACATATTTAAAGTCAAAACCATCCAGAGTAGTGAAGCTAGTCGGGCGGGCGAGTGCGGGCAGCAATTGGTTGAAGAGCATGCACTTAGTTTTACTAGTGTTTAAAAGCAGTTGGAGGCCATGGAAGGAGTGTTGAATGGCATTGAAGCTTGTTTGGAGGTTTGTTAACACAGTGTCCAAAGAAAGGCCAGATGTATACAGAAAGTTTGTCATACGGGTAGAGGAGGATCAGAGTATCACGAGCAGCAGGAGCGACATCATTGATATATACAGAGAAAAGAGTCGGCCCGAGAATTGAAGCCTGTGGCACCCCCATTGAGACTGCCAGAGGTCCGGACAACAGGCCCTCCGATTTGACACACTGAAATCTATCTGAGAAGTAGTTGGTGAACCAGGCGAAGCAGTCATTTGAGAAACAAAGGCTATTGAGTCTGCCGATAAGAATGCGGTGATAGACAGATTCGAAAGTCTTGGCCAGGTCGATGAAGACTGCTGCACAGTACTGTCCTCTATCGATGGCAGTTATGATATCGTTTAGGGCCTTGAGCGTGGCTGAGGTGCACCCATGACCAGCTCGGAAACCAGATTGCATAGTGGAGAAGGTACAGTGGGATTCAAAATGGTTAGTGATCTGTTTGTTAACTTGAAGATTTTAGAAAGGCAGGGCAGGATGGATATAGGTCTATAACAGTTTGGGTCGAGAGTGTCTCCCCCTTTGAAGAGGGGGATGACCGTGGCAGCTTTCCAATCTTTAGAAATCTCAGACAATACGAAAGAGGTTTAACAGATTGTCTAGCCCAGCTGATTTTTAGGGATCCAGATTTTGCAGCTCTTTCAGAACATCAGCTGTCTGGATTTGGGTGAAGGAGAAGCGGGGGGTGCAGAGCTGTTGGCCGAGGTAGGGGTAACCAGGTGGAAAGCATGGCCGGCCGTAGAAAAATGCTTATTGAAATGATCGATTATCGTAGATTTATCGGTGGTGACAGTGTTTCCTATCCTCAGTGCAGTGGGCAGCTGGGAGGAGGTGCTCTTATTCTCCATGGACTTTACATTGTCCCAAAACATTTTTTTTTGCTATAGGATGAACATTTCTGTTTGAAAAAGCTAGCCTTCCTTAGCTTTCCTAACTGACTGGGTATATTGGTTCCTGACTTCCCTGAAAAGTTGAATATCGCGGGGGTTATTTGATGCTATTGCAGAACGCCACAGAATGTTTTTGTGCTGGTCCAGGGCAGTCAAGTCTGGTGTGAACCAAGGGCTATATCTGTTCTTAGTTCTACATTTTTTGAAGTGGGCATGCTTATTTAAGATGGTGAGGAAAGCACTTTTAAAGAGCAACCAGGCATCCTCTACTGACGAAATGAGGTCAATATCCTTCCAGGATATCCGGGCCAGGTCGATTAGAAAGGCCTGCTCGCTGAATTGTTTTAGGGAGCATTTGACAGTGATGAGGGGTGGTTGTTTGACCACGGACCCATTACGGACGCAGGCAATGAGGCAGTGATCGCTGAGATCCTGGTTGTAGACAGCAGAGGTGCATTTAAAGGGCAAGGTGGTCTGGATGATATCTAAGAGTGTGCCCATTTTTACGGATTTGGGGTTTTACCTGGTAGGTTCCTTGATAATATTGTGTGAGATTGAGGGCATCTAGCTTAGATTGTAGGACGACCGGTGTGTTAAGCATGTCCCAGTTTAGGTCACCTAACAGTACGAACTCTGAAGATAGATGGGGGGCAATCAATTCACATATGGTGTCCAGGGCACAGTAGAGGGGGGACTATAACAAATGGAAATGGAGAGAGACTTGTTTCTGGAAAGGTGGATATTAAAAGTAGAAGATCACATTTTTGGGGCACAGACCTGGATAGTATGACAGAAGTCTGCGGGCTCTCTCTGCAGTAGAATGCCACTCCGCCCCCTTTGACAGTTCTATCTCGGCGGAAAATGTTGTAGTTGGAGATGGAAATTTCTGGATTTCTGGTAGCCTTCCTAAGCCAGGATTCAGACATGGCTAGGACATCCGGGTTGGCGGAGTGTGCTAAAGCAGTGAATAAAACAAACTACGGGAGGAGGATTTTAATGTTAACATGCATGAAACCAAGGCTTTTACAGTTACAGAAGTCAACAAATGAGAGTGCCTAGGGAATGGGAGTGGAGCTGGGGGCTGCAGGGCCTGGGTTAACCATCTCGAAAGGAACAGAGGAGGACAAGGAGAAGGGTACGGCTAAAGGCTATAAGAACTGGATGTCTAATGCTTTCGGAACAGAGAGTAAAAGGAGAAGACTTCTGGGCATGGAAGAATAGATTCAAAGCATAATGTACAGACTAGGATGTGAGTACAGTGGAGGTAAACCTGGGCATTGAGTGACGATGAGAGAGGTTTTGTCTTTAGAGGCCAGGTGAGGTCACCGGATGTGTGGGGTGTGGAACAAAAAGGGCTATCTCAGGCAAATTGGGCAGGGCATGGGGCTCTACAGTGAAATAAGACCATCACTAACTAAAACAGCAATAGACAAGGCATATTGACATTAGTGAGAGGCATGTGTAGCTGAGTGATCATAGGGTCCAATGAATAGCAATAGATGAGTCAGGGAGCCGATTCAGTAGTCACTACTACGCTAGGCAAGCTGGAGACACGGCGATTCAGACAGCTAGCGGGCCGGGGCTAGCAGATGGGCCTTCGGCGACGTCGCAACGGAAGAGCCTGTTGAAACCACCTCGGACGATTACGTCGCCAGACCAGTCGTGATGGATC
Organism: Oncorhynchus mykiss; assembly: GCF_013265735.2. NCBI lineage: Eukaryota > Metazoa > Chordata > Actinopteri > Salmoniformes > Salmonidae > Oncorhynchus > Oncorhynchus mykiss. The sequence continues at coordinate 10,404,938 of NC_048590.1, forward strand.
AGCAGGGCTCCGTGTCGACAGTAAAGGGTCCAGGCCAACTGGCAAACACGGTATTGTAGCCCAAGAATTGGCTGGTGGACCTCGTCGGCTAGCCGGGAGATGGGCCTAGCGCGAGGCTAGCTCAAGGCTAACTGGTGCTTGCTTAGGGACAGAGACTTTAGCCAGGAGTAGCCACTCGGATTGCAGCTAGCTAGCTGCGATGATCCGGTGTTAAGGTTCAGAGCTTGCGGTAGAAATCCGGAGCTGTGGTAGAGAAAAAGCAGTCCGATATGCTCTGGGTTGATATCGAGCTGTGCAGACTGGCATGTATTGACCGAGCTGAGGCTTGCCGCATCCATATTAGAGAGCTGTCTGAAATTGTTTCTTGAATTGGCAACAGCGAAAAAAAAAAAAACTTTTTCGTGGTACCCAATTGGTAGTTACAGTCTTGTCCCATCGCTGCAACTCCCATTTCGGACTTGGGAGAGGCGAAGGTCGAGAGCCATGCTTCCTCCGAAACATGACCCAGCCAAGCGGCACTGTTTCTTGACACAATTCCCACTTAACCCGGAAGCCAGCCGCACTAATGTATCGGAGGAAACACTGTACACCTGGCGACCGTGTCAGCGTGCATGCGCCTGGCCCGCCACAGGAGACGCTAGAGCGAGATGGGACAAAGACATCCCGGCTGGCCAAACCCTCCCCTAACCCAGACTACTCTCGGCCAATTGTGCGCTGCCCCATGGGTCTCCCGGTCGCGACAGAGCCTGGACTCGAACCAGGGTCTCTAGTGGCACAGCCTTAGAACACTGCGCCACTCGGGAGGCCGAAAATACAATTTTGACATTTGACATTGCACTTTCGTTACTTTTCAGAAAGGACCTTCACCTCTAGGCATCAGAATGCCAACTGAGTTCAATGTTTATCTGTTTTGGGATGATTTAAGCCCTCTAAGACTTAAAAAGACCCATAATACTGTGTCATTGAGTCAATCTCCCTGACAGATTCCTACACTTAAGAAAATATATTGCTGGCTGTTGTTTATGCATATAGCCTAGTTCATCAGGATGTTTGATTGAAAGTGATGAATGCCGAAACACAATTGTTACAGATCTTCTAGTCAACTTTCATTGTCCCCCAATATTTACTGACATTAACATTATCAATTTGCAACTTCATTCATGCACCCTGGTTGGAAAGTGAGGTAGTGACCAAGCTACAGTAGGGTATACGTTTTCTCTGGTGGCTGATTAAAATCCACGTTGGGGTTAGTAAATAACATTTAAATTCCTCAATATCACACCTGTTTAGCATTATAATAACAATTTGCATGTCAAATTGATTGCCTGAATTGACAAACAAAAGAGATTTTAAATTGACCTCAACAAGTTGAACATTTAAAACAATATAGAAGTTTTGAACTATAACCAACCAATATCACAGTGTGGTACACTCTCCAAACATCCTTCTGACCAAAAGTTTCAAACAACCATTACATGTTCTAACACCTTGCCTCTTAGCTAGATTTAGAAATACTCCCAAAAAAGAATGGCTATAAAACACACCCAGACCAACTATTGTTTGCAACCAATACTCCCAAGTGGGCTCCCAAGTGGCGCAGCGGTCTAAGGCACTGCATCTCAGTGCTAGAGGAGTCACGACAGACCCTGGCTGATTCCAGGCTGTATCACACCCGGCCGTGATTGGGAGTCCCATAGGGCGGCGCACAATTGGCCCAGCGTCATCCGGGTTAGGGTTTGGCCGGGGCAGGCCGTCATGGTAAATAAGAATTTGTTCTTAACTGACTTGCCTAGTTAAATAAAGGTAAAATATATATTTTTTTAAATACAAACTAAGTCAAGCTGAAGTGTCTGCCAGACATACTGGTCCCACCTGCAGACAGTCGAGCTTGTATTTATAGGGCTTGTCCCAGTTTCCTTGAGGAATCTCCACTACCTGCAGAGCAAAATCAGGCCACAGTTGTTGTTTGCTATTGAGGACACTGTAGAGTGATGGACTCAGGCCAAAAGCTAGTAATACAAAGACAAGTCTAAGGTACAAGAAGTAGGGTATTATATATATAACCATATAGAGGAAATGCCTAGCAACTATCACTATATCTGAAGCAGTACTGGAATGGTTACTATGTTGAATTAGGCCTAGTCAATAGAAATCACTAGCAAATAAGAACATAGACTTTTAAAGAGATGGCTTGAAATTAGGGTGCTATTAAAAAGTTCACAAAGCACTTCATCACATTTTTTCTCCTCACTTTCTTTCTATCCCTCTTGTGGTCTTTCTCCACTCCAACCTCTCCCTGCTATGAAGTTCATTTGGACATTGTCAGTTGGATGGCAGATTGATTAATCTGTAAAACAAACAGATCTGAAAAAAATCTATTAGTTGTGGTTCATTTATTGGGTTGAATGGCATCACATCCTCTCGATGGAGATAAATTGCATTGTGATGTTAATTGCTTGTAGTTGCTCTGTAATAAGAATTACATGAAATCTGTTATTTTGGGAAAAAAATGGGGGGAAAAATGTCACCTTTATTTAACCAGGTAGGCAAGTTGAGAACAAGTTCTCATTTACAATTGCGACCTGGCCAAGATAAAGCAAAGCAGTTCGACACATTCAACAACACAGAGTTACACATGGAGTAAAACAAACATACAGTCAATAATACTGTAGAAAAATAAGTCTATATACAATGTGAGCAAGTGAGGTGAGATAAGGGAGGTAAAGGCAAAAAAAGGCCATGGTGGCGAAGTAAATACAATAAAATAAGTAAAACACTGGAATGGTAGATTTGCAGTGGAAGAATGTGCAAAGTAGAGATAGAAATAATGGGGTGCAAAGTAGCAAAATAAATACAGTAGGGAAAGAGGTAGTTGTTTGGGCTAAATTACAGATGGGCTATGTACAGGTGCAGTAATCTGTGAGCTGCTCTGACAGCTGGTGCTTAAAGCTAGTGAGGGAGATAAGTGTTTCCAGTTTCAGAGATTTTTGTAGTTCGTTCCAGTCATTGGCAGCAGAGAACTGGAAGGAGAGGCGGCCAAAGGAAGAATTGGTTTTGGGGGTGACCAGAGAGATATACTTGCTGGAGCGCGTGCTACAGGTGGGTGCTGCTATGGTGACCAGTGAGCTGAGATACAGCGAGAAAATAATGATCACTCGCAACAAGTCGTTCAGATGAATGTGGAGGTAATGAAAAAGCAAACATTTAGCGCAAAAAACTAAGCCTCACAATTTTTCCAATTTATAATCTAGTTATTTGGGATGGATTGAAATTGACAGAATTGTTACCTGGAAGAAAATGGGGGAGGTCCATGCTTTTTCAAATTAAATCAAGGGGAGGTATTTATTTTTTAATCTAGTCCAGGTTTGGATTATGTCATTTGTAATTTATCAAATTTCAACATTTCTCAGTGTTTAAGAAAATAGTTTAGAAAGAAACCGATTACGCCGCTCATCTCTGATTCTCCGCTGGGCGTGCAATGTCAAGTGCGCCTATAGGCCAATTAGTGTGGTCTCAATCAAAAGCTATAGGCTACGAAGGGCATGCTCAGAGAAGAAAAGAGGAAAGTTATATTTCTAAGATAGCCGCTGAGATGGGGTAAATACAAAAAGGCTGCATTACACACAGCAATTGATATTCCAACCCTGAACCCCCTGGCCTGCTCTACTCTTGCTAATCAAACCCGTTTTTGTGTGTTTCCCATGGCTGTGCTGTGTCGGCCTACGGTGGCAGTTCAGGAGGAGAGTCAAAGGCTTCTTCACCATTTTTTTTTTGATTAGGCCTAGTCCAAAAAATGCACTATATTGCGCATGGACTAGCCTATATTCTGTTCAGTTTGAGGAGACCGCAAAGATGAGGAGGACAGTAGGTCAACTTTGTTAGCTTGCTACTTCGATAATTTTTTGCCCATGAAGAGTTATTGACCTCAAAATAAGCCAGATTCAAGTAACTTACATTGTTGTGCTGAAACTTGAAGCAGCTGCAGCGGAACAATCAAATGGAAATAAGGGGTAGGGTAGGCATAAGTTGAGTAGGCATAATTAATTTCAACAGTCTTCATTTTAATTTGACTTTAACAATAAGAGGATTTTGTGTTGGAGCCTATTCCTTCCTATTTAAGAAATAAGAGGTAGGGCTACCTGTTTGAAAGACGAAATTAGGCTATAGGTTACGACAGTTTATTCGAAAAGTATTCAGACCCCTTGACTTTTTCCACATTTTGTTATGTTACATCCTTATTTTAAAATGGATTCAATTGTTTTTTCCCTCCTCAATCTAGACACAGTTCCCCATAACGACAAAGCAAAACAGGTTTTTAGAAATGTTTGCAAATGCATTCAACACAAGAAATGTAAATATCACATTTACATTAGTATTCAGACACTTTACACTCAGCACTTTGATGACACACCTTTGGCAGCGATTACAGAGTTGAGTCTTTTGGGGTATGACACTACAAGCTTGGCACATCTGTATTTGGGGAGTGTCTCCCATTCTTCTCTGCAGATCCTCTCAAGTTCTAACAGCGTCGCTGAACAGCTATTTTCAAGTCTATCGAAATATGTTCCATCGGGTTCAAGTCCGGGCTCTGGCTCGGCCCCTCAAGGACATTGAGAGTTGTCCCGAAGCCACTCCTGTGTAGTCTTGGCTGTGTGATTAAAGTCATTTTCCTGTTGGAAGGTGTCTGAGGTCCTGAGCGCTCTGGAGCAGGTTTTTAATCAAGGATCTCTCTATAGTTTGCGCCGTTCATCTTTCCCTTGGTCCTGACTAGTCTCCCAGTCCCTGCCGCTGAAAAACATCCCCACAGCATGATGCTGCCAACACCATGCTTCACAATAGGGATGATGCCAGGTTTCCTCCAGACGTGACGCTTGGCATTCAGGCCAATGAGTTCAATCTTGGTTTCATCAGACCAGAGAATCTTGTTTCTCATGGTCTGAGAGTCCTTTAGGTACCCTTTTGCAAACTCCAAGCGGGCTGTCATGTGCCTTTTACTGAGGAGTGGCTTCCGTCTGGCCACTGTACCATAAAGGCCTGATTGGTGGAGTGCTGAGGAGATGATTGTCCTTCTGGAAGGTTCTCCCATCTCCACAGAAGAACTCTGGAACTCTGTCAGTGACCACTGTCAGTCACCTCCCTGACCAAGGCCCTTCTCCCCTGATTGCTCAGTTTGGCTGGGCGGCCAGCTCTAGGAATAATCTTGGTGGTTCCAAACTTCTTCCATTTAAGAATGATAGAAGTCACTGTGTTCTTGGGGACCTTCAAATCAAACATTATTTGCCACATGAGCCAAATACAAATGTAGACTTTACCGTGAAATGCTTACTTACTTAACCAACAGTGCAGTTCAGGAAGAAGAAAATATTTACAAAGGAGGCTAAAATAAAAAGTAATAATGAAAAGTAACACAATAAGAATAAGAATAACGAGGCTATATAAAGGGGGCACAGGTACCGAGTCAGTGTGCTGTGGTACAGGCTAGTTGAGGAAATCTTTACATGTAGCTGGGGGCGAAGTGACGATGCATAGGTAACAAACAAACAGCGAGTAGCACCAGTGTACAAAGGAAAGGGGATGGTGCGGGGGGGGGGGGGGGGGGGGGGGGGGGGGGGGTTGGGGATAGAAGCTTTTGAGGAGCCTTTTGGTTCTAGACTTGGTGCCCGGCACCACTTGCCGTGCGGTAGCAGAGAAAACAGTCTACTTGGTTGACTGGAGTCTCTGACAATTTTATGGGCTTTCCTCTGACACCACCTATCATATACAGTTGAAGTCGGAAGTTTACATACACTTAGGTTGGAGTCATTAAATCTCGCTTTCAAACACTCCACAAATTTCTTGTTAACAAACTATAGTCCTGGCAAGTCGATTAGGACATCTACTTTGTGCATGACAAGTAATTTTTCCAACACTTGTTTACAGACAGATTATTTCACTTATAATTCACTGTGTCACAATTCCAGTGGGTCAGAAGTTTATATATATTAAGTTGATTGTGCCTTTAAACAGCTTGGAAAATTCCGAAAACGATGTCATGGCTTTAGAAGCTTCTGATAAGTTAATTGGCATCATTTGAGTCAATTGGAGGTGTACATGTGGATGTATTTCAAGGCCTACCTTCAAACTCAGTGCCTCTTTGCTTGACATCATGGGAAAATCAATAGAAATACGCCTTAGACCTTAGAAAAAAATTGTAGACTTCCACAAGTATGGTTCATCCTTGGGTGCAATTTTCAAACGCTTCAGGTACCACGTTCATCTGTACAAACAATAGCACGCAAATATAAACACCATGGGACCGCGCAGCCGTCATACCGCTCAGGAAGGAGACGCATTCGGTCTCCTAGAGAACGTACTTTGGTGTGAAAAGTGAAAATCAATGCCAGAACAACAGCAAAGGACCTTGTGTAGATGCTGCAGGAAACAGGTACAAAAGTATCTATATCCACAGTAAAACGAGTCCTATATCAACATAACCTGAAAGGCAGCTCAGCAATGAAGAAAGCACTGCTCCAAAACCGCCATAAAAAAGCCAGACTACGGTTTGCAACTGCACATGGGGACAAAGATCATTCTTTTTGGAGAAATATCCTCTGGTCTGATGAGACAAAAATAGAACTGTTTGGCCATAATGACCAACATTATGTTTGGAGGAAAAAGGGGGGGGGATCTTGCAAGCCGAAGAACACCATCCCAACTGTGGACCACGGGGGTGGCAGCATCATGTTGTGGGGGTGCTTTGCTACAGGAGAGACTGGTGCACTTCAAAAAATAGATGGCTTCATGAGGGAGGAAAATTACGTGGAAATATTGAAGCAACATCTCAAAACATCAGACAGGAAGTTAAAGCTTGGTAAATGGGTCTTCCAAATGGTTCTCAAATGCTTCTCGATTGGCTTAAAGACAACAAAGTCAAGGTATTGGAGTGGCCATCACAAAGCCCTGACCTCAATCCCGTAGAAAATTTGTGGGCAGAACTGAAAAAGCGTGTGCGAGCAAGGAGGCCTACAAACATGATTGGGTCACACCAGTTCTGCCAGGAGGAATCGGACAAAATTCACCCAACTTATTGTGGGAAGCTTGTGGAAGGCTTGCCAAAACGTTTAACCCAAGTTAAGCAATGCTAAATACTAATTGAGGCTAAGCCAAATACTAATTGAGTGTATGTAAACTCCTGACCCACTGGGAATGTGATTAAAGATATAAAAGCTGAAATAAATCACTCTCAACTATTATTCTGACATTTCACATTCTTACAATAAAGTGGTGATCCTAACTGACCTAAAACAGGGGATTTTTACTGGGATTAAATGTCAGGAATTGTGAAAAACGGAGTTTAAATGTATTTGGCTAAGGTGTATGTAAACTTCCGACTTAGGTCCTGGAAGGCAGTAAGCTTGGCCACAGTGATGTACTGGGCCGTTCACACTACGATCTGTAGCACCTTATGGTCAGATGCCATACCAGGCGGTGATGCAACTGGTCAGGATGCTCTCAATGGTGCAGCTAGAGAACCTTTTGAGGATCTGGAGACATTGCACAACCTTCAATGTTATGTCATAATTACGTAAAATTCAGGGAAATTAGGCGGCCCAAACTGTTGCATATACACTGACTCTGCGTGCAATGAACGCAAGAGAAGTGACAATTTCACCTGGTTAATATTGCCTGCTAACCTGGATTTATTTTAGCTTAATATGCAGGTTTAAAAATATATAAAAATATATACTTCTGTGTATTGAAAAACAGCTTCTATCTCAAGGCCATCAGACTGTTAAACAGCCACCACTAACATTGAGTGCCTGCTGCCAACACATTGACTCAACTCCAGCCACTTTAATAATGGGAATTGATGGGAAAGGACGTAAATATATCACTAGCCACTTTAAACAATGCTACCTTATATAAATGTTACTTACCCTACATTATTCATCTCATATGCATACGTATATACTGTACTCTATATCATCGACGGTATCCTTATGTAATACATGTATCACTAGCCACTTTATACTATACTATGCCACTTTGTTTACATACTCATCTCATTTGTACATACTGTACTCGATACCATCTACTGTATCTTGCCTATGCTGCTCTGTACCATCACTCATTCATATATCCTTATGTACATATTCTTTATCCCCTTACACTGTGTACAAGACAGTAGTTTTGGAATTGTTAGTTAGATTACTTGTTATTACTGCATTGTCGGAACTAGAAGCACAAGCATTTCGCTACACTCGCACTAACATCTGCTAACCATGTGTATGTGACAAATAAAATTTGATTTGATTTGATTTGATTTGAAGAAAGGCATTGATGTTTATGGTTAGGTACACATTGGAGCAACGACAGTCCTTTTTCACGAATACGCACCGCATCGATTATATGCAACGCAGGACATGCTAGATAAACTAGTAATATCATCAACCATGTGTCGTTAACTAGTGATTATGACTGATTGATTGTTTTTTATAAGTTTTATGCTAGCTAGCAACTTACCTTGGCTTACTGCATTCGCGTAACAGGCAGGCTCCTCGTGGAGTGCAATGTAATCAGGTGGTTAGAGCGTTGGACTAAGGTTGCAAGATTGAATCCCAGAGCTGACAAGGTAAAAATCTGTCGTTCTGCCCCTGAACAAGGCAGTTAACCCACCGTTCCTAGACCGTCATTGAAAATAAGAATGTGTTCTTAACTGACTTGCCTAGTTAAATAAAGATTAAATAAAGGTGTAAAAAAAGTATTTATTTTTTTAAAGGCTAAATCGGTGTCCAAAAATACTGGTTTCCGATTATGAAAACGGGCCTAATTAATCGGCCATTCTGATTAATCGGTCAACCTCTACTAATTACATACCCCTGAGAGGCCCCAGAGTTAAGGCTCAGCGTGGCAGACGTGTAGTTGCCTATCCTTACCACCTTGGGGCGGCCCGTCAGGAAATCCAGGATCCAGTTGCAGAGGGATGTGTTTAGCTTAGTGATGAGCTTCGTGGGCACTATGGTGTTGAATGCTGAGCTGTAGTCAATCATTTGCAGGCACAGCGGGATTTCTTATAAGCGTCCGGATTAGTATCCCGCTCCTTGAAAGCAGCAGCTCTAGCCTTTAGCTCGATGCAGATGTTGCCTGTAATCCATGGTTTCTGGTTGGGATATGTACGTACAGTCACTGTGGGGACGACGTCATCGATGCACTTATTGATTAAGCCGACGACTGAGGTTGCCATGGGATGAATCCCGGAACATATTCCAGTCTGTGCTAGCAAAACAGTCCTGTAGTGTAGCATCCGCATCATCTGAACACTTCCGTATTGAGCGAGTCACTGGAACTTCCAGCGACTCGCTTTTTGCTTGTAAGCGGGAATCAGGAGTATAGAATTATGGTCAGATTTGCCAAATGGAGGGCGGGGGAGAGCTTTGTATGCATCTGTGTGGTCTAGGAATTTTTTTCTCTGGTTGCACATTTGACAACTGGTAAAAATTTGGTAAAACGTATTTAATTTGCCTGCATTAAAGTCCCCAACCCCTAGGAGCACCGCTTCTGAGTGAGCATTTTCTTCTTTGCTTAAGGCCTTAGAGTTGGTTGAGAGCGGTCTTCGTGCCAGCTTCATTTTGTGGTGGTAAATAGACAGCTACGAATAATACAGATGAGAACTCTCTTGGTAGGACATGTGGTCTGCAACTTATCATAAAGTACTCTACCTCAGGCGAGCAATACCTTGAGACCTCTAATATTAGACCAAAAAAATACAAAATAGCACTGGTTGGGAGAATGTAAAACGTCAGCAAGTTCTTCGGCACCATTTTTCAATGATGCAGAAATGTTTTGGTACCCTTCCCCAGATCTGTGCCTCGACACAATCCTGTCTCTGTGCTCTTGGGACAATTCCCTTGACCTCATGGCTTGGTTTTTGCTCTGACATGCACTGTCAATTGTAGGACCTTATATAGACAGGTGTGTGCCTTTCCAAATCATGTCCACTCAATTGAATTTACCACAGGTGGACTCCTATCAAATTGTACAAACATCTCAAGGATGGGCAATGGAAACAGGATGCACCTGAGCTCAATTTCGAGTCTCATAGCAAAGTGTCTGAATACTTATGTAAATAAGGTTGTGCTGTTTTTGACTTTGACTAAATTTGCAAAAATTTCAAGAAACCTAGTTTTGCTTTGTCATTATGGGGTATTGTTTGTAGATTAATGAGGGGGGAAAAGATATTAAAAAACTATTTTAGAATAAGGCTGTAACGTAACATGTGAAAAGGAAAGGGGTCTGAATACTTTCCGAATGCACTGTATATCCATAGATTTGTCGGGCAATTCCTCCACCCACCATGCACTCTTTAAATAACACTGACTGTCACTGGTGTAGAGAGGAGTAGGCAGGAGGTAGTCGCAGGTTTAGAACCATAGAACGAAGCAGGACGAAGCCCAAACGCTGTTGTGCTCAAAATATATCTTCATAAACAAAAAGGCACAGGGTGAACCCAAAGTATTAAGTACTCAGGAAAATGTAGGAGATTTTTCTCAGGAAAACAAGTAACATTTACAATGATAGACAAAGACAAATGGTAAAGGGAGTATATATACGGTGATAGAGTGAGGATTGGAACCAAGTGTGTGTAATGATGATGAGACAAGTCTGGGGTTGATGAGTGAAGGGCGTTTGCCAGCAGTAGGTTCGGCAGCAGCTAGAAGGCCGGTGACGCCGAACACCTGAGCTGGACAGAAGAGGGAGCCAAAGCGAATGCTGGTGTGACACTGACACAGAGGTAGGCTAAATTAAACCAAGACTTGAATGGAGGGTTTGACAGTGTAATCCGTAGGCCTACCTTTTATTAAAGAAAATAGCAAAAAGCACAGGCTTACCTGTGCTTAGCTTAAGATAAACGGATTCGATTAAATAAAGTGTTCTATGACGGCGCTTTTGTTCGAGATGCTTTATGCTAGAAACAAGCTGTAAAATACATGAATCCGATGCATATGGGAATATAAATCGTTCCTTTTCTGACATTCAGAGGATGAGCTACAGCCTTCTATAGCCAAGGAGACAAAAAATAGACTTTGCCTGGTGAGTACTCAAATTCTGTCACTAGCAATTGATTATGTTATTCACTTTAAGTACAATAGAAGATCTTTAAACCTATACAGCTTTTAGGGAAACACTTGTGACCTTCTCTCATTGGATTAAGCCACAGAAGAGTAGCCAGTAGTTAAAACTTCCACTTTTCTGTCAGTAGGCCTACTGTCTGGGGCAGAAAGGTATGCCTACCTTTTGACAGTACCATGCTCAGATTCCTAATAACGTCTCAACTTTCATTATTTCCAAACAGGGAGTTTCATTGCAAAGAAAACACATTGATTTGGCATTGGAGAAATATTATTTAGATGAACACATACTGTAGGCCTACCTCTGTCCATTCTTAGCCTGCAATTTGGGTAATTTGTGTGGTATTAAAAAAGATTCAGCTAATATGTAAAATGACTAGAATTGCATGAAATGTTTATGAAAAGACTGACCAAGAAATTAGGGTAAATGGTTGTTTTCTTTCAAGCGTTTAGGGAAGTTGTAGGTAAAATATAAATTTACTAAAGTGAGGGCCTCCATTTTAATTTCAGAGGTCTGATTTTCTCCATGTAACGGTTATTATAAATAACATTCACTCCTTTATCCATGAAGAAGTGACAACAGCAATACAGCACCTAAAGACAGGGAGAGAGAGCGAAACAGAGAGATGAGAAAAACAGTCCTTTCTTCAGTTTTAACTTGGCTCTCTCAAAAATACCCAGTAAAATCAATTAAGAGGAGGACGCAGCTCATGTCAAAGATTAGTGGACTCTTTGATGGGTTCCACACAGGTGCCAACAGTGACAAAGACAGGACTCTTTTTTTTCTTCCAGCCAAACACCCACAATGTCTAAAAATCACTAACTCCATTGCCTCGCTTGGCCTATATGTTACATAGAGATACATTTTTCATAACTATAAAGCAGTAATCTATTGAAGGGTAATCCAGTTTGGTTAAGTCTTTAAATCATCATTATGGCAATTGGCCTCAAGCTTTACTTTGCACTAAATACTTAAGTAGTATTTTTAATTATTAATTTTTTTATCTGTATACTTTATTATTTATACTTTTGACAACTTTTACTCCATACATTTTCCGACACCCCAAAAAAGTACTTGTTACATTTTGAATGCTTAGCAGGACAGAACAATGGTTCAATTCACGCACTTATTAAGAGAACATGCCTGGTTATCCCTACTGCCTCTGATCTGGCGGACTCACTAAACACAAATGCTTAGTTTGTAAATGATGTGTCAGTGTTGGTGTGACCCTGGCCATCCGTAAATAAAAGAAAAAAGAAAATTGTGCCGTCTGGTTTGTTTAATATAAGGAACTTTAAATGATTTATACTTTTACTGTCAATACTTAAGTTTATTTTAGCAATTACATTTACTTTCAATTATTTTTACTCCCCTTTCTTGCCAATTGGTAGTCCAGAACAGACTATGGGAGGCACACAGTACTACATAGAGCCATGACTACATGGAACTCAATTCTTCATCAATTAACTGATGCAAGCAGTAAAATTTGATTTAAAAAAATTTGATTTAAAAACACTTTATGGAACAGCGGGGACTGTGAAGCAACACAAACATTGGCACAGACACACACATACAATAACATACGCACTATACATACACATGGATTTAGTACTGTAGATATGTGGTTGTGGTAGAGTAGGGGAGTGAGGGCTCACAGTGTGTTGTGAAATGTTTTGTAATGTTTAAAAAATGGTATAAACTGCCTTCATTTTGCTGGACCCCAGGAAGAGTAGCTGCTTTAGCAGTAGCTAATGGGGATCCATAATAAATACAAATACAGTATTGTCCCATCGCTGCAACTCCCATACGGACTCAGGAGAGGCAAAGAACCATGCATCCTCCGAAACACGACCCTGCCAAGCCGCACTGCTTCTTGACACACTGCTTAACCCGGAAGCCAGCCGCACCAATGTGTCCATGCAACTGGTGTCCGTACAACTGGCGACCGAAGTCAGCGTGCATGCACCCAGCCCGCTACAAGGAGTCGCTAGAGCACAATGGACCGGCCAAACACGACACAGCCTTTGGATCGAACCCGGGTCTGTAGTGATGCCTTAGACTGCTGCGCCACTCGGGAGGCCCATGATTTGTACTTTTACTTTTGATAATTAAGTATATTTTAGCAATTACATTTACTTTAAGTAGATTTAAGTACAGACAACAGTAAGTAGATTTAAAACCAAATACTTTTAGACTTTTCCTGAAGTAGTATTTTACTGGGTGACTTTCCCTGAAGTAGTATTTTACTGGGTGACTTTCCCTTTTACTTGAGTCATAAATGACAATTGGGTCTTTTTTCCACCACTGAATATTGGACACTGGCTTTCATTAGCAAGAGCTTTATTTTCTTCATTAGTGAAGCATAATGGCTATCCTGAGTGTCTTTGCCTTATTGTGTTCGTTAATGAATAAAGTTAATAATGTTATTGTTATTTGCAGGATATTTTTCATGAAAATTTGTAGGTCTTAAAAGTGTGAGAGTTCCACAATCACTCTTCTCCCCAAATCCCTGAGGCTCTTTGAAAGTAGTCCAATTGACACACAGCTTTTTAGAACTGACAAATCTATGCATTATTGCATCAAGACTGACATTTTGACATCTCACCTAACAATAACCATAGAGAAAGTCAAACTCAGAAACAATCTGCCTAATTATGTATTGCATGAGTTAAAAACATGCGCACCAAATATATTATAATATTCAGAGCTTACAGTGGACTTAGTTACATTATGGTTTCATTAGCAAAATCATTGGTGTTGGAGTATCAATTACCAAACTCAATTGAATTTAAACCAGTATCCACACCCATCGGATGTAGTGATAGTGTCCATATCTATAAAAACCAATGTTGCAAAAGTTGGGCCTAAAAGAGTGTATAACAGATCATTCAAGAGGTTTTGTAGTGATTTCTACGTTGAAGATGTAAAAAATATTTGCTGGTCTGTTGTGTGTAATGAAGAGCAACCAGACACCGCACTTGACACATTTGTGAAATTGCTACTTCCAGTTACTGACAAGCATGTACCCATTCCTCACAAATAAATCCTGGTAGGATCATCAGTCTGGTGTTTTCTGTAATGACCTTAGTGATCACTGTTTTACAGCCTTTGTTTGCAATGACTGCTCAGTGAAACGACACGTGTTGTGAGTCCAGCCAACATGTCAGATTTCAAAAAGGCTTGTTGGTGAAAGCAAACAATGCTATTATCTGAGGATAGCACCTCCATAAACATAGCGAGAGAAGCATATTTCAACCCTGCAGACGCGACACAAAACGCAGAAATAAAAATATAAATCATGCCTTACCTTTGTTGGCACTCCAATATGTCCCATAAACATCACAAATGGTTATTTTGTTCGATTAATTCCGTCGATATATATCCAAAATGTCCATTTATTTGGCGCGTTTGATCCAGAAAAACACCGGTTCCAACTTGCACAACGTGACTACAAAATATCTCAAACGTTACCTGTAAACTTTGCCAAAACATTTCAAACCACTTTTGTAATACAACTTTAGGTATTTTCTAAAGTAAATTATCAATAAAATTGAAGACGGAATGATGTTCAGAAAAAACCTGAACCAATTTCTAAAGACTGGTGACATCCAGTGGAAGTGGTAGGAACTGCAAGAAGGTCCGTTAGAAATCTGGATTCCCAATGAAACCTTATTGAAAAGAGAGTGACCTCAAAAACAAAACAAAAAACCTGAATGTTTTTTTCCTCGGGTTTCGCCTGCTACATAAGTTCTGTTATACTCACAGACATGATTCAAACAGTTTTAGAAGTTTAGTTTAGTTTTAGCAGTGTTTTCTATCCAAATCTACTAATAATATGCATATCTTATCTTCTGGGGATGAGTAGCAGGCAGTTGAATTTGGGCATGCATTTCATCCGGACGTGAAAATACTGCCCCCTGTCACCAAGAAGTTAAGGTTGCTGCCCCTAACATCACCAAGCCTATCTCTGACGTGTTAAACCTGTCCTCTCTGGAGAGGTTCCCATTGCTTGGAAGGCAGCCATGATGCACACTATATTTAAAAGGGGGAGATCAAGCTGATCCTAACTGTTATAGGCCAATTTCTATTTTGCCCTGTTTATCAAAAGTGTTGGAAAAACTTGTCAATAATCAACTGACTGGCTTTCTTGATGTCTATAGTATTCTCTTTTTATTGACTTGGTCAAATCTTTTGATACGGTAGGCCATTCCATTCTTATGGGCCAGCTAAGGAGTATTGGTGTCTCTGAGGGGTCTTTGGGCTGGTTTGCTAACTACCTCTCTCAAAGAGTGCAGTGTATAAAGTCAGAAAAATCTGCTGTCTCAGCCACTGCCTGTCACCAAGGGAGTACCCCAAGGTTCGATCCTAGGCCCCACGCTCTTCTCAATTTTCATCAACAACATAGCTCAGGCAGCTCTCTCATACATTTATATGCCGATACAGTTTTATACTCTGGCCCTTCCCCGGACTTTGTGTTAACTTCTTATGGCTTGGGGGACAGTATTTCGACGTTTGGATGGGAAGCGTGTCCAAAGAAAACTGCCTGTTACTCAGGCCCAGAAGCTAGGACATGCATGTAATTGGTGGATTTGGATAGAAAACACTCTAAAGTTTCCAAAACTGTTCAAATAAATGTCTGTGAGTATAACGGAACTGATATGGCAGGCGAAAACCTGAAGAAAATCTATCAGGAAGTGCGATTTTTTTTTTCTGTGGGTAGTTTTCAATTGAATGCCTATAGAGTATCTAATGGGTTAGGACACAGATTGCAGTTCTTATGGCTTCCACTACATGTCAACAGTCTTTAGAATTTTTTTTAGGCTTGTTTTCTGAAAAATGAAGAAGAATGAGACATTTGTGTCAGTGGACTGTAGAATCATGCAGGGCTGGTTTGAGCACGTGCCCTAGTGGGTGCCCTTCTTTGTTTTTCCTTTCTATTGAATACGCTATTGTCCAGTTGAAATATTATCGATAATTTAGACAATTGACAACCTGAGGAAGAATTCTAAACATCGTTTGACATGTTGACGAACTTTACCGGTACTATTAGGATGTATTCGTCTGCATGTTTCGACTGCCTTTGAGCCAGTGGATTACTGAACAAAACGCGCAAACAAAACTGAGTTTTTGGGATATAAAGAGGGACTTTAATGAACAAAACACACATTTATTGTGTAGCTGGGACTACTGCAACCAGAGGAAGATCTTCAAAGGTAAGTGATTAATTTTATCGCTATTTCTGACTTTCGTGACTCCTCTACTTGGTTGGAAAATGTTTGTATGCTTTTGTAAGTGGGGCGCTGTCCTCAGATAATCGCATGGTATGTTTTCGCCGTAAAGCCTTTTTGAAATCTGACAAAGCGTCTGGATTAACAAGAAGTTCATCTTTAAGCCAATGTATAACGTTTGTATTTTTATGAATGTTTATTATGACTATTTCTGTATTTTGAATTTGGCGCTCTGCAGTTTCACCGGATGTTGTCAAGGTGGGTTGAAAGCGGAACTCCTGCGCCAGAAAGGTTCAACGCTCTACAACAAAGCTTTCTTAGTGTCCAACAACTTCTCTGCCCTAAACCTTGTTCGGGAACACCTCTGAAAAAAAAGGTCATGTGGTTTGGAAAGAAGAATGCCACCTCTCCCCACCGGTGTGATTGCTACCTCTGAGGATTTAGAGCTTGGAGGTAGTCACCTCATACAAGTAATTGGGAGTATGGCTAAACGGTACACTGTCCTTCTCTCAGCACATAGCAAAGCTGTAGGCTAAGGTTAAATCTAGACCTGGTTTCCTCTATCGTAATCGGTCCTCTTTCTCCGCAGCTGCCAAACTAACCCTGATTCAGATGACCATCCTACCCATGCTAGATTACGGCGTTGTAATTTATAGATCAGCAGGTAAGGGCGCTCTCGAGCGGCTGCACTCTATACTCCTCTGTAAACTGGTCATCTCTATATACCCAACACAAGACCCACTGGTTGATGCTTATTTATAAAACCCTCCTCAGCATCACTCCCCCCTATCTGAGATATCTACTGCAGCCCTCATCCTCCACATACAACACCCATTCTGCCAGTCACATTCTGTTAATAGTCCCTAAAGCACACACATCCCTGGGTCACTCCTCTTTTCAGTTCGCTGCAGCCAGCGACTGGAACGAGCTGCAAAAATCCCTCAAACTGGACAGCGTCCATCTCTTCATTCAAAGACTCAATCAAGGACACTCTTACTGACAGTTGTGGCTGTTTCACGTGATGTATTGTTGTACCTTGTTGTGCTATTGTCTGTACCCAATAATGTTTGTACCATATTTTGTGCTGCTACCGTGTTGTGCTGCTACTATACTGTGTTGCCTCTCTTGTCCTATATTTTAATGTAAAAAAAAAAAAATCCCAGCCCCCTGTTCCCGCAGGAGGCCTTTTGCCTATTGGTAAGTCGTCATTGTAAATAAAGAATTTGTTCTTAACTGACTTGCCTGGTTAAATAAAGAATCAATAAAAATCTAATTAATTAATTAAGAAACGGACTATTAGAACGGCTAAATCCCTGTGGATTGATGAGGAATTTAAAAACTATGGTTGAGAGGGACGCAGCAAAAGGAATAGCAAATAAGTCTGGCTGCACAGCTGATTACTGCAAATTGGGAAATAATGTGAGTAAACTAAACAAACTGTAATACGAAACAGAGTACCTTAAAGGAAAACCCTACTTCCACCCTAAAACTATCTCTTGGTATTTGATCTTTTGGTATTTGTTTCATTAGTCCAGTGTGTGTGTGTGTATGTGTATGTGTATATGTGTGTATGTGTATATGTGTATATGTGTGTATGTGTATGTGTATATGTGTGTATGTGTATGTGTATATGTGTGTATGTGTATGTGTATATGTGTGTATGTGTATGTGTATATGTGTGTATGTGTATGTGTATGTATGTGTATATATATATATATATATATATATATATATATATATATATATATATATATGTGTATGTGTGTGTATATATATATATATATATATATATATATATATATATATATATATATATATATATATATATATATACACACATATATATATACACACATATATATATATATATACACACACACACAACTTCCTGACTGATGTCTTGAGATGTTGCGTCAATATATCCACATAATTTTTCTCCCTCATGATGCCATCTATTTTGTGAAGTGCAACAGTCCTTCCTGCAGCAAAGCACCCCCACAAATTGATGCTGCCACCCCCGTGTTTCACGGTTGGGATGGTGTTCGTCAGCTTGCAAGCCTCCCCCTTTTTCCTCCAAACATAACGATGGTCATTATCGCGAAACAGTTCTATTTCTGTTTCATCAGACCAGAGGACATTTCTCCAAAAAAGTATGATCTTTGTCCCCATGTGGAGTTGCAAACTGTAGTCTGGCAGCGTAGCCTTGTGGTTAGAGCATTGGACTTGTAACCGAAAGGTTGCACGTTCAAATCCCTGAGCTGACAAGGTACAAATCTGTCGGTCTGCCCCTGAACAAGGCAGTTAAACCATCATTGAAAATAAGAATTTGCTCTTAACTGACTTGCCTAGTTAAATAAAGGTAAAATAAAAATATTTTAAAAATGTATGGCGTTGTTGGAGCAGTGGCTTCTTCCTTGCTGACCGGCCTTTCAGGTTATGTCGATATAGGACTCGTTTTACTGTGGATATAGACCTTTTGAACCCGTTTCCTCCAGCACCTTCACAAGGTCCTTCGCTGTTGTTCTGGGATTGATTTGCACTTCTCACACCAAAGTACGTTCACCTCTAGGAGACAGAACGCGTCTCCTTCTTGAGCGGTATGACGGCTGCGTGGTCCCATGGTGTTTATACTTGCATACTATTGTTTGTACAGATAAACGTGGTACCTTCAGCCGTTTCTAAATTGCTCCCAAGGATGAACCAGACTTGTGGAGGTCTACAATTTTTCTTCTGAGGTCCAGGCTGATTTCTTTAGATTTTCCCATGATGTCAAGCAAAGATGCACGGAGTTCAAAGGTAGGTCTTGAAATACATCCACAGGTACACCTCCAATTGGCTCAAATGATGTCAATTAGCCTATCAGAAGCTTCTAAAGCCATGACATTTTCTGGAATTTTCCAAGCTGTTTAAAGGCACAGTCAACTTAGTGTATGTAAACTTCTGACCCTCTGGAATTGTGATACAGTGAATTATAAGTGAAATAATCTGTCTGTAAACAATTGTTAGAAAAATTACTTGTGTCATGCACAAAGTGGATGTCCCTACTGACTTGCCAAAACTATAGTTTATTAACAAGAAACACTCCAATCTAAGTGTATGTAAACTTCCGACTTCAACTGTGTGTCATTATTATACTTTTTGATCTAGACTCTTATGTTGGATCTTATTTTCTTTCAACCAGGAGAAATGGTGCAAAAGGGGCTCCAGCCTTCAGAGAGTTCTGATCCAGCGCCAAAGGTTGAGTAAAGATTGTCTTGTCACCGAATAAAACCAGTGCCCGTTAATTTCCTGGGCCAATATGCATAAAGCGTCTTCGAGGTGGTGTGCTGATCAAGGATCATTTCCCACCTGTTTGTTATCTCCTAAATATGGGGCCTTGTAATTTTCACTTCCTTCTCAACACTATCCTGTAGCCCTCAAATTGAAGAGGATGCCTATCCAGCTGATTTCCCATCATATAACAAGACAATATCTCTAAGTAATGATTGGTTGAGAGCCTCTAGGTCTGTGTGAGGGACATGCAAGAACACAGTCCTGCGCACTTTTAATATGAGTAGTGTTAGCTAAGATGATCAATAAAATAATTTTGCACATACACCCCTGTAAAAAAGAGATTACATCTTGAAACAAAGCAGTGTTTCTATAATATTTTCAAAAACATCAGATATGACATTTATCCACCCCTACAACTCACTGCACTTCACTTTTGAGAGTTTCTGTTAAAACCAGGGAATTCTGTAAACTCTCTGCCTGGTTGGGTTTTGAACAGCTCTGTCTCCCTGACAACCTCCACAAGGGCTAAAATGAAGAGGCTGAAAAGATTTGGCATGGGCCCTCGGATCCTCAAAATGTTCTACAGCTGCACCATCGAGAGCATCTTCACTGGCTACATCACCACTTGGTATGGCAAATTCACCGCAAAGTCCTACAGAGGGTGGTGTGAACAGCCCAGTACATCACTGGGGAAGAGCTCCTTGCCATCCATCACCTCTATATCAGGCGGTGTAAGAGGAAAGCCCGAAAAATGGCCAAAGACTCCAGCCACCCAAGCCATAGACTGTTCTCTCTGCTACCGCACAGCAAGCGGTACCGGAGTATTGATCTCGGACCAACAGGCTCCGAGACAGCTTCAACCCGCAAGCCACATGATTGCTAAATAACCAGAAAGCTAAATAGTAAATTAATGGAACCCAAACTATCTTGCACTGTCCCTACGCACACTCACTAGACTGTACAGTATACACACACTAAATTGACACTCCCACACACACACACACACACACACACACACACACATTACAAACACGCACACACAAACTTTTACACATCATTTGCTGCTGCTACTCTGTTCTTTATTTTACTCTTATTATTATCTATCCTGATGCCTAGTCACTTTACCCTGCCCTGTACATATCTACCTTAAGTACCTCTGCACATTGATCTGGTACTGGTACTCCCTGTATATAGCTCCATTCTTACGTAATATTTATTCCTCGTCTTACTATTTTATTTATATATATATTTTTTTTAACTCAACATCGTTGGGAAGGGCTCGTAAGCATCGCTGGGAAGGGCTTGTAAGAAAGCATTTCATGGTAAAGTCTAGACCAGTTGTATTCGGTGCATGTGACAAATACAATTTGATTTTGATGTCCTCGGTCTGGCGAGCAGCATGATGGACACATCTAGACTTTGATGCCTCCAACTCAGCATCTGTGGTGTCCATCAAGTCCTTCATGACACCAATGGACTTGCTAATCCTGTCTGCTGCTTTCTCAATTATGTTTGGACCCAGGCCCTTCAAAAACTAAGTTAATGAGTTATTCCAGGTGAAAGTCGAGGGGGATGTTGAAAGGTTCAGTAGAAGGGTACTACTGTAGGCATATTGGCTATGACCATAGGCCTTGTAGAATAACAGAGATCAATGTATAACCTCACCCTTGGCGTTTTTCCAATTTTGTTGCATTACAACCTGTACTTTAAATGTATTTTTATTTGGATTTCATGTAATGGACATATACAAAATAGTCCAAATTGGTGAAGTGAAATTTTAAAAAGTACTTATTTCAAAAATGTCAAAAAAAAATAACAACGGAAAAGTGATGCATGCATATTTTAATTGTTTTTATTTCACATTTATTTAACCAGGTAGGACAGTTGAGAACAAGTTCTCATTTGCAACTGCGACCTGGCCAAGATAAAGCAAAGCAGTGTGACACAAACAACATGGTATAAACAAACGTACAGTCAAGAACATATGTACTCACCCCTTTGCTATGAAGCCCCTAAATAAGATCTGGTGCAACCAATTACCTTCAGAAGTCACATAATTAGTTAAATAAAGTCCATAAAGACCTGTGTGCAATCTAAGTTTCACATGACCTGTCACATGATCTCAGTATATATACACACACCTGTTCTGAAAGGCCCTAGAGTCTGCAACACCACTAAGCAAGGGGCACCACCAAGCAAGCGGCACCATGAAGACCAATGAGCTCTCCAAACAGATCAGGGACAAAGTTGTGGAGAAGTACAGATCAGGGTTGGTTTATAAAAAAATATCAGAAACGTTGAACATCCCACGGAGCACCATTGAATCTATTATTAAAAAATGGAAAGAATATGGCACCACAGCAAACCTGCCAAGA
The DNA here is from genome assembly GCF_013265735.2 of Oncorhynchus mykiss. Lineage (NCBI taxonomy): Eukaryota > Metazoa > Chordata > Actinopteri > Salmoniformes > Salmonidae > Oncorhynchus > Oncorhynchus mykiss. The sequence goes on from NC_048590.1 coordinate 10,426,923, forward strand.
GAGGGCCGCCCGCCAAAACTCACAGACCAGGCAAGGAGGGCATTAATCAGAGGGGCAACAAAGAAACCAACGATAACCCTGAAGGAGCTGTAAAGCTCCACAACGGAGATTGGAGTATCTGTCCATAGGATCACCTTAAGCCGTACACTCCAGAGCTGGGCTTTACGGAAGAGTGGCCAGAAAAAATAAGCAAACATGTTTGGTGTTCGACAGAAAGCATATGGAAGAAGCGTATGGAAGAAGGTACTCTGGTCAGATGAGACTAAAATTGTGCTTTTTGGCCAACAAGGAAAACGCCATGTCTGGCGCAAACCCAACACCTTTCATCACCCCGTGAACACCATCCACACAGTGAAGCATGGTGGTGGCAGCATCATGCTGTGGGGATGTTTTTCATCTGCAGGGACTGGAAAGCTGGTCAGAATTGAAGGAATGATGGATTGCGCTAAATGCACGGAAATTCTTGAGGGAAACCTGTTTCAGTCTTCCAGAGATTTGAGACTGGGACGGAGGTTCACCTTCCAGCAGGACAATGACACTAAGCATATTGCTAAAGCAACACTCGAGTGGTTTAAGGGGAAACATTTAAATGTCTTGGAATGGCCTAGTCAAAGCCCAGACCTCAATCCAATTGAGAATCTGTGGTATGTCTTAAAGATTGCTGTACACCAGCGGTACCCATCCAACTTGAAGGAGCTAGAGCAGTTTTGCCTTGAAGAATAGGCAACAATCCCAGTGGCTAGATGTGCCAAGCTGATAGAGACATACACCAAGAGACTTGCAGCTGTAATTGCTGCAAAGGGTGCTCTACAAAGTATTGGCTTTGGGGGGGTGAATAGTTATACAGGCTCAAGTTATCCGTTTTTTTGCATCTTCAAAGTGGTAGGCATGTTGTGTAAATCAATTGATACAAAACCCCCAAAAATCTATTTTAATTCCAGGTTGTAAGGCAACAAAATAAGAAAAATGCCAAGGGGATGAATGCTTTCGCAAGCCACTGTATGTGTATTAAAGTAGTAAAAAGTTAAGTATTTGATCCCATAAGATTATTATCCATAATCATGGTAGCATACACAATAATGTAGACGTGGTTTAGAAACATATCCTAATCTTATTTACAATAAAAGTGACTCCAAAAGGACACAATATATTATTTCCATTGGGCAATAAATAATCTGAAACCCAAACAAAACAAACAGCAAATGCATTCAACAAGTTTGTACAGTCACAAGCTTAATGTAGTCTGTGTGATATGAATATGGGACCAAATACTTAACTTTTTGCTACTAATACACATAAGTGAATTTTTCCCAATACTTTTGGTCCACTAATTACAGTGCTGTAATTTCTAAAGCGGTTCACCTGGTATGGATGAAAATACCCTCAAATTAAAGCTGCACTTTAACCTCAGTCATTGTATAATTTCATATCCAAAGTGCTGGAGTACAGAGCCAAAACAATAAAAAAAAGCTGTCCCTGTCCCAATACCTTATGAGCTCACTGTATTTGCTGTTCTTTCAATTAAGTTATGCCTACCAGTTCTGATATAACCGCTGCTATAGCGGCATCAACACTAACTTCCTCAATTGCCGTCGTCAAAGAAACCACCCCAAAAAATGATCAGAGGACGCTGATTGGTCCGGCCATACGGTGGAGGGAAAAGTGCCATTTGAGCTCTTCTAAAAAGCAAACCACAATGAACTGGGGAAATGGACGAACTGAGAAAATGAACTGCAACTTTTAAAAGGGTACCGGTTTACTTTGTCTTTTGTCTACCTAGGTTTTTAAATTTGTCTAAATTTGCACTAAGAATCATATACCATATGCTGTACCTGTCGATAGAACTGAGGTAGCCATTTGTCAACTCATCTCCTGGAGAATGGTTACGGTAGATGGCAAATATGAAAGAGGAAACAATACTTTGACTAGATCATTTCAACTAATCATTTCTCCACAGGCAGTTCTAAATAGTGACAGGGGTTGGTTCTCATTTGAGTGATAGCTTGGCTGTATATTTGTTTGTGGCCAGCAACTTTTAAAGAGAGCGCCCCAATTTTTCACTGCGATTTGAGTTTGAAAATGACAACTGTGTTCTAAGTCCTGCAATGTACAGGGCCTTATGATAAAAATACACAGTTCCAAACCAAATATATGAATCTGTTTAAAGCAATTGATTTTGGGTCACCTTGATGACTAAACTTTTACATCCCGCTTTAAATGACATGCAGCTTATAAACACTTCATAATGCCTTCCTTCTAAGCATTACATGCATGTTACAAAGCATTTCTAACTGTATGTCATGCCTTATAAAAGGTTCATAAATGTGGCATAACCATGTGACAATAACCAATGTCAAATGTGACATAACCCACTATGTAGAATATGACAAACTTAAAGGGTGACATGTTGTGCTGCAGGATGACACGCTCTAACGAGAAGTCATGTTAGTCACATTACACCAGGCAACAATTACCTTGATGAAAGCCCCCAACATAAGGAAATTGAAAGTGTCTTTCTTCTGAAACCATGTTACATGTTCCTCAGGTCACAACACACACACACAGAAATATAACAGGCCATACAGTGGGGTGCTGGGCCCAGCCAGGTCTTTGACACAGCGATATAACAAGCCATACCATGATGGGGTGCTGGACCAAGTCAGGTCTTTGAAACAACAATATAACAAGCCATACCGTGGGGTGCGGGGCCCAGTCAGGTCTCTCTCCTGCAGAAATAACAGCCACAAAATGTTGGCACCGTTGTAATAGGTTGTAATCAAGCCTTGGAAACAGAAGAGGAATACCTGGTGCTATTGTCTCCGGTTCTGTAGGACGACTCTGTAGGACTACTCCAAGATTTGCAAAATGAAAATGAACCACGGGAAAAGCATTGTCCATTCGCTATTTAAGTGCATAGATTACATGTATTTTTTCCCCTGCTTCGAGACAGGTGCATGATCATGGAAAATTCTAAATCAAAACAAATGATTTAGTGTATGTAAAGACAAGATTAAATCAAGCGTAGTCTGATGGGGGAAAATATTAGCCTAGCACTTGTGAATGAGGCCCAGCTTGTGTGCAGTAAAGCAAGAAACAGCACATAGGCCTAAATGTTTTCATACGGTTTGTATCACAACTAAAGTGTCAAAATAACTTCTTAAAATTAAGCACATTAATCCACTTTACAACTGGTGTAAAGCCTAACTGGCACACATACACGGCGCATGAGTTTCAAATGGTCCACCCACACAGACAGCGTGGTGAAGAAGGCGCAGGAGCCGAAGAAATTCGGCTTGTCACCAAAAACACTCAAACTTTTACAGATGCACAATCGAGAGCATCCTGTCGGGCTGTATCGCCTGGTACGGCAACTGCTCCACCCACAACCGTAAGGCTCTCCAGAGGGTGGTGAGGTCTGCACAACGCATCACAGGGGGAAAACTACCTGTCCTCCAGGACACCTACACCACCCGATGTCACAGGAAGGCCAGAAATATCATCAAGGACAACAACCACCCGAGCCACTGCCTGTTCACCCCGCTATCATCCAGAAGGCGAGGTCAGTACAGATGCATCAAAGCAGGGACCGAGAAACTGAAAAATAGCTTCTATCTCAAGGTCATCAGACTGTTAAACAGCCATCACTAACATTGAGTGGCTGCTGCCAACATACTGACTCATCTCTAGCCGCTTTAATAATAAAATAATTGGATGTAATAAATGTATCACTAGCCACTTTAAACTATGCCACTTTATATAATGTTTACATACCCTACATTACTCATCTTATATGTATATACTGTACTCTATACCATCTACTGCATCTTGCCTATGCCGTTCGGCCATCGCTCATCCATATATTCATTCATTCCTTTACACTTGTAAAGTATAAGGTAGTTGTTGTGAAATTGTTAGATTACTTGTTAGATATTACTGTATGGTCGGAACTAGAAGCACAAGCATTTCGCTACACGCGCATTAACATCTGCTAAGCATGTGTATGTGACAAATAAAATGTTATTTGATGATAATGTTTCACCATAATAATCCATCTTTATAATAAAAGCATTACATGCATTATTGCATTTGCAGTCACTTTTGAGAATAGTGTTTTCCTGCTAATTGACTGCATTTTGCGCATTGCTGCGCTTATATGAAGAAGTAGCGTAATCGTTTATCAACATTTTAAGCTTAACTTTCTGATCTGTTGCATCAGCCTCAATGCTTTTAAAACATTTTTTGATGCAAGTGGTTGTATTAATTTGGGATCTATCGCATCCCACAACTGTCACCAACTATGTTTGGAATATTTATTTCACATAGAATAGGTCAACTTTTGTACTATGGGGGAGAGTAGACTGACATAGGCTAGTGCTTTTGCTATTCGTTAGGCCTATTCATCTTGTTGGCTGACGAAAAGTAAAATGTGGACAGTTCTTCCAACATCTTCAATATGCACCTCGGAATTTGATAAGGATGTTCGCAGTTGCATCCCCGATGTGTCTGTCTTCATTTGTAGCCTGTGAGAATGACCCGATCACGTGACAGGCATTGGCTAATAAGAATTGAGAGGGCCTATCAAGATGGCAGACTGAACACAGCAGTGCAGATCACCTCAAGACAAAAACATAATATTCAATACTGTAAGTTAGACTAAATATTAGCACTTCACATACTGGTGGGTAATAACCTTCAATCTGTATAACAACACAAAATGAATCATAAGGCTAGAGAAATGTATCTACAAATATTATGAAAACAAGCAACACCCGAACATGACGGAGAGTAAACAAGGAGCACCAATCTCTAAAAGAAAACGCGACTCCTCGACGGACACAGACAATTAAGCTTTTTGCCACCGGGAACATGATGTTTCCACCCCCATGCTTCACAGTAGGTATGGTGTTCTTTGGATGCAACTCAGAATTCTTTGTCCTCCAAACACGACGAGTTGAGTTTTTACCAAAAAGTTGTATTTTGGTTTCATCTGACCATATAACATTCTCCCAATCTTCTTCTGGATCATCCAAATGCTCTCTAGCAAACTTCAGACGGGCCTGGACATGTACTGGCTTAAGCAGGGGGACACGTCTGGCACTGCAGGATTTGAGTCCCTGGCGGCGTAGTGTGTTGAGTCCCTGGTAGGCTTTGTTACTTTGGTCCCAGCTCTCTGCAGGTCATTCACTATGTCCCCCTGTGTGGTTCTGGGATTTTTGTTCACCGTTCTAATGATCATTTTGACCCCATGGGGTGAGATCTTGTGTGGAGCCCCAGATCGAGGGAGATTATCAGTGGTCTTGTATGTCTTTTTTTTCCTAATAATTGCTCCCACAGTTGATTTCTTCAAACCAAGCTGCTTACCTATTGCAGATTCAGTCTTCCCAGCCTGGTGCAGGTCTACAATTTTGTTTCTGGTGTCTTTTGACAGCTCTTTGGTCTTGGCCATAGTGGAGTTTGGAGTGTGACTGTTTGAGTTTGTGGACAGCTGTCTTTTATACTGATAACAAGTTCAAACAGGTGCCATTAATACAGGTAACGAGTGGAGGACAGAGGAGCCTCTTAAAGAAGAAGTTACAGGTCTGTGAGATCCAGACATCTTGCTTTTTTAAGGTGACCAAATACTTATTTTCCACCATAATTTGCAAATAAATTCATAACAAATCCTACAATGTGATTTTCTGGATTTTTTTTCTTCTCATTTTGTCTGTCATAGTTGAAGTGTACCTATGATGAAAATTACAGGCCTCTCATCTTTTTAAGTGGGAGAACTTGCACAATTGGTGGCTGATTAAATACTTTTTTGCCCCACTGTATGTATATATGATCCCCATCAGCTAGGACTTAACAAATCTCCCCATTTTTGTAACATTTTCCATGCCTTGTCAAACAGTTGCGACTGTACATGCATTTGTAAATCAAGTCCTTTCTCGAGTTGGGTTCTGGGATGGAACAACTGTTGTGCATCCGAGTTTATGGTTGTTTGTGGGGGAAACAGCTTGAGTGTGTATGCATGCGTATATATCCCACAACTGTTGCTAGGGAGTAAATATGTTAGGGACAATATAGAAAGAATCACAATAATTGTATGCTATTTTTATTTTTGAAGATTCTGAGTTGCCACTCGTTGCCTTGACAGATTTGCACACCCTTGGCATTCAACCAGTTTCACCTGGAATACTTTTCCAACAGTCTTGAAGGAGTTCCCTCATATGCTGAGCACTTGTTGGCTGATTTTCCTTCACTCTGCGGTCCAACTCATCCCAAAACATCTCAATTGGACTTAGGTCGGATGATTGTGGAGGCCAGGTCATCTGATGCAGCGCTCCATCACTCTCCTTATTGGTCAAATAGCCCTTACACAGCCTGGATGTGTGTTGGGTCATTGTCCTGTTGAAAAACAAATGATAGTGGGACTAAGAGCAAACCAGATGGTATGGGGAAATCGCTGCAGAATGCTGTGGTAGCCGTGCTGTGTGCCTTGAATTCTAAATAAATCACTGACAGTGTCACCAACACCTCCTCCTCCATGCTTCACAGTGGAAACCACACATGCTAAGATCATCCGTTCACCTACTCTGCGTCTCACAAAAACACGGCGGTTGGAACCAAAAATTTCTAATTTGGACTCATCTGACCTAAGGACAGATTCCCACCGGTTTAATGTCCATTGCTCGTGTTTCTTGTCCCAAGCAAGTCTCCTCTTCTTATCGGTGTCCTTTAGTAGTGGTTTCTTTGCAGAAATTCAACCATGAAGGTCTGATTCACGCAATCTCCTCTGAACAGCTGATGTTGAGATGCATCTGTTACTTTAACTCTGTGAAGCACTTATTTGGACTGCAATTTCTAAGACTGATAACTCTTATCCTCTGCAGCATAGGTAACTCTGGGTCTTCCTTTCCTGTGGCGGTTCTCATGAGTGCCAGTTTCATCATAGAATCATACATTTTCCAGATTGACTGATCTTCATGTCTTAAAGTAATAATGGACTGTCATTTATCTTTGCTTATTTGAGCTGTTCTTGCCATAATAAGGACTTGGTCTTTTACCAAATAGGGCCATCTTCTGTATACCACCCCTACCTTGTCACAACACAACTGAGTGGCTCAAACGCATTAAGAAGGAAAGAAATTCCACATTAACTTAACAAGGCACTCCTGTTAATTGAAATGCATTCCAGGTGACTGCCTCATGAAACTGGCTGAGAGTGTGCAAAGCTGTCATCAACGCAAAGGGTGGCTACTTTGAAGAATCTCAAATATATTTAAAATTGTTTAAACTTTTTTTTGGTTACTACGTGATTCCATATGTGTTATTTCAGAGTGAGTAGGTGTGTCCAAACTTTGCACTGGTACTGTGCAAACATTTTGCAACCAATATGTTATATATATGGAGGACACAACCATCCCAGCTCTGCAGATTTTAGATCATTTGTTTGGTACTGTCCATATGTGGCTTGTTTTTGATCGCAGGTCCAGGAATGGCTGAAGAATGCAACATTTACCTGGAGCTAACTCTGCAAATAGCACTGCTGGGTGATTTGAAAAGTCATAGTCAATTGATAATAATAACAATTATAAAGTTGAAAAATATATGGCAAATTGAAGAAAATAAATGGATGATGTTAAGAGATAGATGAGAGGGGTTGTGTAGAATAGAGAGGGGTTGTGTAGAATAGAGAGGTAAAATATAGTTGGTCAGTAAAATGTACAGTGCCTTTGGAAAACATTCAGACCCCTTGACTATTTCCCCAATTACAGCCTTATTATAAAATGGATGAAATTGCATTTTTTCCTCAATCTACACACAAGAAAAAGCATTTTAAATGTTTGCTAATTTAAAATACAACTGAAATATCACATTGACATAAGTATTCAGACTCTTTACTCAATTTGTTGAAGCACCTTTGGCAGCGATTACAGCCACAAGTGTTCTTGGGTATGACACTACAATCTTGGCACACCTGTATTTCGTGAGTTTCTCCCATTCTTCTCTGCAGATCCTCTCAAGGTCTTGGCTTGCTGCACAACTATTTACAGGTCTCTGCAGAGATGTTCCATTAGGTTCAAGTCCGGGCTCTGGCTGGGCCTTTCAAGGAAATTAAGAGACTTGTCCCAAAGCCAATCTTGCATTGTCTTGGCTGTGTGCTTAGGGTCATTGTCCTGTTGGTAGGTGAACCTTCGCCCCAATCTGAGGTCCTGAGCACTCTGGAGCAGGTTTTCATCAAGGGTCTCTCTATAGTTTGCGCCGTTCATCTTTGCCTCGATCCTGACTAGACTCCCATGTTCCTGCCGCTGAAAAACATCCCCACAGACTGATGCTGCCACTACCATGCTTCACCGTAGGGATGGTGTCAGATTTCCTCCAGACGTGATGCTTGTTAGTCAGGCTAAAGAGTTCAATCTTTGTTTCATCAGACCCGAGAATCTTGTTTCTTATGGTCAGAGTCCTTTGGGTGACTTTTGGCAAACTTCAAGCGGGCTGTCATGTGCCTTTTACTGAGGAGTGGCTTCCACCTTGCCACTCTACCATAAAGGCCTGATTGGTGGAGTGCTGCAGAGATGGTTGTCCTTCTGTAAGTTTGTCCCATCTCCACAGAGGAACTTTATCAGAGTGACCATCAAGTTCTTGGTCACCTCTCTGACCAAGACCCTTTTCTCCCGATTGCTCAGTTTTGCCGGGCGGCCAGTTCTAGGAAGATTCTTAGGGGTTCCAGACTTCTTCCATTTAAGAATGATGGAACCCTGGGTCCCCAAGAACACAGTTGGTTCCATCATTCTTAAATGGAAGATGCTGCAGAATTTTTTTGATACCCTTCCCCATATCTGTGCCTCGACACAATCCTGTCTAGGAGCTCTACGGACAATTCCTTTGACCTCATGGCTTGGTTTTTGCTGTGACATGTACGGTCAACTGTGGGACATTATATCGATAGTTGTGTGCCTTTCCAAATCATGTCCAGTCAATTGAATTTACCACAGGTGGACTCCAAGTTGTAGAAACATCTCAAGGATGATCAATAGAAACAGGATGCACCTGAGCTCAATTTCGAGTCTCATAGAAAAGGGTCTGAATACTTATGTAGATAAGATAGGTTTTTTTTTCTGATACATTTTAAAAAAAATCTAAAAACCTGTTTTCGCTTTGTCATTACGGGGAATTGTGAGTAGATTGCTGAGGATTTTGATATAATTTCATCCATTTTAGAATAAGGCTGTAACGTAACAAAATGTGTATAAGTCAAGGGGTCTGAATACTTTCTGAAGGCACTGCATATAGGTTCATAACTTTTGTGAAACAGCACAGGATAAAAATATATTTGCAAATAAAAATCCAACTGGAGTGTTTTCAGAGATAGATGGGAGGGGTTGAGGGTATTTGAAGGATGGGATAAAAAACAAACAAAAAGGTAACAATTGTAACATACATTGTGTCCGTATAATGTATATAGTATGTATAAACTTGAAGTAGAAGCCTAAGTGTTGTTGTCCATTAGGTTAGGGTAAAATAATAAACAAAAAAATATATATTTTTTTTTAAACAATGGCATATGTACTGTGCACTGTCAGTTCACAACAGCTGTTTCCTAAAATGTTCATATTGTTTCCAAGAATAAATGAAACACTCATCCAATCCCATTGCCAGTTCACTCAGAATGTTGACAAGAAATGTATGGTTTTGCGTCAATATTCAAATACAATGTACATCAGCTCACTAGCGGTGGGAAGATAAAAATCACAGTGGAAGCCTAAAAATGCCATATTACAACCTGTGTGTTGTGATAATTGCATTGTTTGCTCTATAACCTGTTAGTTCATATGGCTTGCCACCTTGATATATACAGTGACCTAAGGCCAACACAATAAGAAGACACAGTGGCAGAATAAATTCAACCACACCTTTGTTTTATCACAAAACCGAGAGCAACATCTTTTCGGTAAAGTCCACAAAGCATATTGCATGTAACAAACAGTTACATGACCTACAGCATGGTCAATCAAGTTAATGTTTCTGATATTTTCGGACTACTAATCAACTATTGATTTAGATGTGTGTGTTTAAGTAGAAAAAACTATGTTGACTCACCATACTTGTAAAGAAACACCAATGCCATCCTCCTCTCTTTCATGTTACCAAAACGGTCTATAACTGTCATATAGTACACGCTTTTAGTTTTGTTGTCCTCGGCTACCTGGCTCATAACTAACATTAGCCAACGACATCTAGCTACATATTGAACTTCCATCCTTTCAGGCCAGGGGCGTAATGTATGAATTTATGGTTGGATCAGAATCAACGTTATAATCATTGGCTAGTACGGAGAATTATGTCTGTTTTTTTTGTTGGTCCAAATCCCTATCTCCATCCATGGCTAATTTAGGAAAGGGACAATTTTAGCTACCTAGCTAGCTAGCCAGCCAGCCCGGAGGACAACATCACAACGAGATGCAACAATTCAAGTTTTTTCTATCAATGATGTTTGGCTTTGGATGTGATGTGATGTGATTGGTGTGAAGCCAAATCCTTGTTTCAACTGGTTTCCCATTTCACTTTTTTTGGTGTGCCAATTAAGTTCACTCAGTTTGGCTCAAAGTAGATTTTTTTATTTAAAAATTATTATTATTATCATTATCATCATCAAGGGAGGCCAAATGCTCACTGGCTTCTCTTGCATTCAATGCTTGGGCGGCAACAACATCATACTCTTTTTAACCAGACAGCATTAAATGGGCTACACATACAGAGACAGAGGGGCGATGTTTTGCTTGTTCGGATGCTTTCTCCAATGAAATACTGTACATTCAGCCTCTTGTGAATTGAAGGAAAATTATGAAACACAGAGAGAAATTTGGCCTCCCTTGATAAATAATTGTATATGTTTTTTCTTTTTATTGGTACATTTTGGGGGAAGCCTGGCTTTCCTTGGCTTTCCAATACACACCACTGCATCAGCTTGCAATGTATTGCTTTAAATTCATGCCACTGCTTTTTATTTATCCTCCTGTTTTATTCTTATGAACAACCAAACTTTTTTTTATTGAATAGCAAAATGCTCTAATTTCATTTTCTTTGATCATGTTATTTCAATAAACATTGTAGATAAATCACTTACAAGTTATACATTTTACAAAGGCTATTTTTAGAATTGTATCAAGAAAAAGAGAGGTGTTACAAAAGTATTAAGACAAGTTATAATCGGGTAATAGCAGATACAGTCAGCGGTCAAAATGAAAGTTATTCAAACTATTGCAGTGAGAATGCAACTCTGTGTGTGTGGGTGTGGGAGATTAAGTGGTAACTACGCAGAAAGAACAGCATAAACTAGACCAATCTGCAAAATGCCAAGCTCCCCCGAGAGGACATATTTAGAAACAGATGTTCCTTGTAAACAGGTCAACTCTACACAATATACACTGAACAAAATTATAAAACCAACATGCAACAATTTCAAAGATTTAACTGAGTTACAGTTTATAAGGAAATCAGTCAATTGAAATAAATTCATTAGGCTCTAATCTATGGGTTTCACATGACTGGGAATACAGATATGCATCTCTTGGTCACAGACACAGTGTCTTAAAAAATACAAAAAGGCAGGGCCTGGATCAGAAAACCAGTCAGTATCTGGTGACCACCATTTGCTTCATGCAGCGCGACACATCTCCTTCATATAGAGTTGATCAGGCTGTTGATTGTCACCTGTGGAATGTTGCCCCACTCTTTTTTATATATTTGTTTAACCTTTATTTAACTAGGCAAGTGAGTTTAGAACAAATTCTCTTCAGTGGCTGTGCGATGTTGCTGGATATTTGAGGGTACTGGAACACGCTGTCAAACACGTTGATCCAGAGCATCCCAAACATGCTCAATGGGTGACATTTCTGGTGAGTATGCAGGCCATGGAAGAACTGGGACATTTTCAGCTTCCAATAATTGTGTACAGATCCTTGTGACATGGGGCAGTGAATTATCATGCTGAAACATGAGGTGATGGGCTGGATGGCAAGACAATGGGCCTCAGGATCTCGTCACGGTATCTCTGTGCATTCAAATTTCCATCGATAAAATGCAATTGTGTTCACAACATTGATATCAGCAAGCTGCTAGCAGAAATGGCGCCATACACATGGTCTGTAGCTTATGCCTGCCAATACCATAACCCCACCACTACCATGGGCACTCTGATGTCAACGTTGTGAACATCAACCGCTCACCCACACGACACCATACACTTCTCCAGTGTGCCAGTGGCCATCGAAGGTGAGCATTTTCCCACTGAAGTTGGTTACGACACTGAACTGCAGTGAGGTAAAGACCCTGGTGCGGACAATGAGCATGATTGATTTTCTGACAGTTTGTGCAGAAATTCTTTGGTTGTGCAAGCCCACAGTTTCATCAGCTGTCCCGGTGGCTGGTCTCAAATGATCCCGCAGGTGAAGAAGATGGATGTGGAGGTCCTGGGCTGGCGTGGTTACACATGGTCTGTGTTTATGAAGCCGGTTGGAGGTACTGCCAAATTCTCTAACATGATGTTAGAGAAAGTAACATTCAATTCTCTGACAACAGCTCTGGAGGACATTCCTGCAGTCAGCATCCCAATTGCATGCCCCCTCAAAACTTGAGACATCTGTGGCATTGTGTTGCGTGACAAAACTGCACATTTTAGAGTAGCCTTTTATTGTCCCCAGCACAAGGTGTGCCTCTAATGATCATGCAATTTAATCAGCTTCTTGATATGACATACCTTCCAGATGGGTGGATTATCTTGGTGAATGAGAAATGCTCACTAACAGGGATGTAAACAAATGTGTGCACAAAATGTGTGCGAAATAAGCTTTTTGTCCATATGGAATATTTTGGGGATCTTTTATTTCAACTCATGAAATATAGGACAAAGACTTTACATGTTGTGTTAATATTTTTACATGTTGCGTTTATATTTTTTACACGCTTGTTGCATGTAAGCTAAAACAGGAAGAACCCAATCCAAAACCAGCAAACAAGTTAGTTATTCATGTACCACTATAAGAACACATTGTGCTCTGCTTTGTTTTCCCGCTGATTAAACGCATTTGATAAACGACATCCAGACACCTGCTTGCCTACAGCGCTTTCCTGCTTTGTGCACGAGTACACATCTCACTATTTATTCTGGCTATTTATTTAAACTTCAGGTCTCCACCATTTCCTCACTACATGGCAACAGTTTCCCAATCGTAGCCTAAATATGAAACTCGCTATCGTAGTCAGACAAAAGTTGAATGGGTTAAAACATAGCGTTCAACAAACAACTCGATATCTTCTCAATCGAAAATAGCACACAGGCAGGGTGGAACAAAATCACAGCATTTCGGGGAAAGCTATCTTTTCAGCACCACATAAATTACATGCAGAGTAGGCTACATGATCTTTGCAGTGCTGCTATGAGATTTCACCGTTTCCAATGTAAACCCATCGCGACGTTGCAAACGACAAAAAACTTTTGCAAATGTCATAAATCAGTACGTTCACTAAATATATTCAATCACGTTTGTCGTGCCAATATTAATTAATTTCTATGGATGTTCATTATACAAGACGAGGAGACGCTTTATTGGCCTACTTACCATCAATCGCCATGATGTTCTGTTTTGGATTCAACCAAAGCGATCGTTGAAGAAGGGGAGAGACGCATTGTAAGCGAAAGGGAAGGGGGGTCACTAGAAGGTTGGTGTATCACGAAGCTTACCTTCTGTTGGTCTACTCCTATTCACCGAGACTTGAGGCCCAAAATCTGTCTTCTCCAGCAGGTGGCGTTTTTTCACCCACAATGCAAGGGTTTTTGAATGGAATTCAATGATTCAAAGTGTGGAATTTGGTCAACCAAAAAAATGTAATGGTTTATTTGCCACGTGAGGCTTAGTTGATACGTTCCGTAATGCTTAGGTTGTTACACATTGTACTGATATGGAGAAAACTATTTCACATCGGAGTTGTGCCTTTTGTTCACATACGTGTCTACCCTCTCATTGGACCATTTTAGCCAACCTGCTCTCGCCTCCTCCCGACTGCTCTCTGTCTTTGAAGACATGTCCTTCCAATTGTGAGCTCGGTCACTTGATTATCTGGTCAATATAATGGATAATCTGTGGGCACGACGAATTGTTTTACAGTGTGTGCAAAAGCATGCATTCTTAGGGAAAGAATTTAACCTTTACTTAACCAAGAGACCCATTGAGGTTAAAAACCTATTTTGCGAGGGCGACCTGGCAAGAAGGCAAAACATGTTTTCAGTGAGTGGAATTAAATTATAGTGGATCTATTTCCAAATAAAAATAAAGGTTATCATTTGTATATTCGTCAGCTTAAAAGACAGCCCATTTAAGCATGCAATAAAAAATCACATATGAATGATATGACAATAATTAATACATTCACAGTCTAAACACACCAGCACACTAAAATAATGTATCACTTTGAAAGCAATATGGATGTTATAGAAAACACAATCAACAGGTTCATAGGCTACCACCATTGTTAATGTAATCCAGTCTGTTTCATATCTAGTGTTGGCTACTGTGATTCCTACAAATGTGACAAATGATGGTTGCTTTTATATTACAAATTTCAAATCAAATGTTATTTGTCACATACACATGGTTAGCAGATGTAAATGTGAGTGTAGCGAAATGCTTGTGCTTCTAGTTCCGACCATGCAGTAATATCTAACAAGTAATCTAACAATTTCACAACAACTACCTTATACTTTACAAGTGTAAAGGAATGAATAAGAATATGTACATAAAAATATATATGGATGAGCGATGGCCGAACAGCATAGGCAAGATACAGTAGATGGTATAGAGCACAGTATATACCTATGAGATGAGTAGTGTAGGGTATGTAAACATTATATAAAGTGGCATAGTTTAAAGTGACTAGTGATACATTTATTACATCCAATTTTTTATTATTCAAGTGGCTAAAGATTGAGTCAGTATGTTGGTAGCAGCCACTCAATGTTAGCAATGGCTGTTTAAAATCAATACCTTGACGCAATATGCAATATGTAAGCTAATCAAAATGTTTTTTACAACATAAAAGTATATTTTCTCTGTCAATAATATAGTATTTATATCAATCAGTTTATGAATAACATGACATGTCAAGTTCAGTCGATTGTGGCTGCTTTCACATTAGCCTCGTGGTACAAAAGCAGACTGACCAACTCTGCCCGGCTCTGGAAGCAGAACAGGGTCAGTGCCTTGTGGCGGTTGGTCTCGATCTGAGCCTTGATGTCTGAGCCCATGTCCAGCGGCAGATTGACTGCAGGGACATGGCCAGTCATGGCAGCCAGCCTCAGAGGAGAGATACCCAGTGTACTTCTAGTCCTGAAAGGAAACAAATACAGTGAGAGAGGAACACAGGGAAGGGGGAAACATGTGGACAGGGGTGATTATACACACACACATTTAAAATCATTCAGAGTCTATTGACGCACCTGTGCAATCTAATTAACATCATCCAAAAATCCCCATCAAAATCCCTCCGTTTAAGCGAGAGATGTGTTTTTTTGCATGAGCTGTGTCTCAGTCCACCGCATCCGCCTTTGTCGGCCTTCCCCATCTGCGGTGGAAAGAGGCAGAGCTAAAGCAATGTTTGTCAGACTATGAGACATCGCGAAAATCAGTCTTCTCACAAAAACATCTGTAGCATCTGAACAGTTTGACCTACAAACCATTATGACCACTCTCATTATAAGTGCATAAGGCGAGATCCAGATGCAGACACGGGAGGCAGAAGGTTTGAGTCTTTGATATTTATTATATCCAAAAGGGGAAGGCAAGAGAATGGTTGTGGACAGGCAAAAAGTCAAAACCAGTTCAGAGTCCAGGAGGTATAGTGTGGCAGGCTTGAGGTCAGGGCAGGCAAAATGGTCAGGCAGGTGGGTACAGAGTCTAGAAAACAGGCAACGGTCAAAACAGGGAGGACTAGTAAAATATAATAGAAAAGGCAGGAGCTCTGGAAAAACATGCTGGTTGACTTGGAACATACAAGACGAACTGGCACAGAGAGATAGGAAACACAGGGATATATACACCAGGGATAACAAGCGACACCTGGAAGGGGTGGAGACAATAACAAGGACAGGTGAAACTGATCAGGGTGTGACAGTACGCCCCCCACCTGGGCGCAGGCAACGCCTTTTTATCCTCAGGAGGCTGAAAATATTAAGCATGGGTCCACAGATCCTCAAAGAGTTCTACAGTTGCACCTTTGAGAGCATCCTGACCTGTTGCATTACCACCTGGAATGGCAACTGCTCTGCATCCAACCGTAAGGCACTACAGGGGGTAGTGCTTACAGCCCAGTACATCAGTGGAGGCAAGCTTCTTGCTATCCAAGACCTATATGTCAGAGGAAGGCCCCCAAAATTGTCAAAGACTCCAGTCGCCCAAGTCATATACTGTCCTTTCTGCTACCGCACGGCAAGCTGTACCGGAGCGCCAAGTCTAAGTACAAAAGGCCCCTTAACAGCTTCTACACCCAAGCCAAAAGACTTCTGAACAATTAATCAAATGGCCACCCAGATTATTTGCATTGACACCCCCCCGCCCCGCCCCCTTGGTTTTTACACTGCTGCCACTCACTGTTTATTATCTGTGCATAGTCACTTTACACCTACCTACATGTACAAATTAACTCGACTAATCTGTACCCCCGCACATTGACTCAGTACCAGTACCCCTTGTATATAGCCTCATTATTGTTATTTTATTGTATTACTTTTAGTTAAAATGTTCTTAACTCTATTTTCTTAAAACTGCATTGTTGGTTAAGGGCTTGTAAGTAAGCATTTCGTATTCGGCGCATGTGACAAATAAAATTGGATTTGAAATAGGATTCCAAACATGTAAATAACAAGTATTGCATATCCAGCAAGCTAGGTTTACTTGCAAACAGCGAGGAGAAACAATACTATAACAATTTGCTGTCTAAATCTCTAAAATTAGAGCTATAAAATATTTGCTAGATAGACATCACTGTAGGTAGATACTGTCTGACTACCTATCTTAGGCTCATTTGTATGGTCTGATCACTGTGCAAAGGTTGATGGTTATGCCCTATTTCAGGGGTGTCAAGCTCAAATACCCAGTGGGCCAAAATGTAAAACCTGAACAAAGTCACGGGCCAACATTGAACAAATTAACCTTTTAATATGGACCCAAACAAGTTTTGCTTTAACATTGAATATGGAACAAGCATCGCTTATTACCATACAATATATAATTTAATAGTGGAGACATGCAAAATCGAATTTCAAATGAAAAAACACATCAATGGCATTCATTTATTAAATACATAAAATTTAAATAAAAATTGTATGCCTCTTTTCTATTTGCAGCCTTCTGATTTAAATACCAAAATAAACTTTTTCCACTGGCTGATAATTTTACAAATAAAATGATAATAAATCAATCAACCATTCAAGCCCATGCCTTGTAGCAAGAACAAGTGCATAAAGAAAACGTTAATTATTGCACACTGGTCTAATCTGATACCTGATACCAGATACCTGGCATCTCTTCTTGGATGCTAGTTCATCAATGTCTGGGCTCAAGCTCTGAGCTGAAGAAATCCTCAGTATCGAGCGAAGATGTTCATCAGTCAGACGTCTCCTGTGAGTTGTTTTGGTCATCTTCATCGAGGAGAAAAGTTGCTCGCATAGATAAGTGCTGCCGAACATGGAGAGCATCTGAGCAGCTTGGGTGCGGAGCTGAGGCATTGTGTCAGGGATGAACCGTGGAAACTGTGCGGCGCCCACAGCATCATACTTTGACTTCAGCGTGTCGTTGCACTGGAGTTCAATCAGCTCCATTTGGATGTTGGTTGGTGCATTTTCCACATCAACTGCGAAGGGATTACTAAGCAGTTCAAACTTGCATTTCTGGGCATCGAAGTCGGCAAATCGCCGGCTAAACTCAGCGGCGAGAACACTGAGTTTTTCAGCAAACTGTGCGCATGGGAACACGGCGGTAGAGATCTGCGCTTTTATGGATTGGCAGCAGGGAAAATGGCAAGGGTTTCCTTGCAGCATCTGATTCTCCCACAGGCACAGTTTAGTTTTGAAGGCCCTCACTGCAGCGTACATGTCTGTGATGATGCGCCCCCGCCCCTGAAGCTGCATCGAGATGGCTCGAGATGTCACAGAGAAAGGCCAGCTCACACAGGAACTTTTGCTCCCGGAGCTCTGCTGTGTCCTTCCCTTTGGTTTCCAGGAATTGACATATTTCCTCACGCAGCTCGAAACATCTGTTCAGTACTTTTCCTCTGCTTAGCCATCTCACCTCTGTGTGATACGGCACGTCTGCGTATTCCGAACCACACTCCTCCAGAAAAGATTTAAACTGGCGGTGATTTAGACCTTTGGCTCTTATAAAGTTAACTACCTGTGTTACTGTGGTCATAACATGTTCCATCTTTAGGGCTTTGGCACACAGTGCTTCCTGATGTATGATGCAGTGGTAAACAGTTAGCTCACCTGCACAGTTCTCTTCCCGCATCTTCTCCCGAACCATGCCCACCAGTCCACTCTTTTTACCGCACATCGCTGGCGTACCATCTGTCGTTAATCCAACGAGTTTATCCCACGGCAGCTTTATTTCAGTTACACATTTGGAAACCTCAAAGATTTCCTTTCCTGTGGTTGTGCCATGCATTGATTTGAATCCTAATAGCTCCTCCGTAACACACAGATTTGAGTCCACTCCACGGATGAAGACTGACAGCTGAGCAGTATCAGATGCGTCGCAGCTCTCATCCACAGCGAGGGAGAACGCAACAAAATCTTTTCCCTTTTCCATCAGCTGGTCATACAGATTGGTGGCAAGATCACATGTGCGATCAGCTACTGTGTTCCTGCTCAGGCTCACGTTTGAAAATGCTTGTTTTTTCTCTGGGCATACGAGGTCACAAACCTTCATCATGCACTTTTTCATGAACTCTCCCTCATTAAAGGGCCGGGCTGATTTTGCGATCTCTGCTGTCACTATATAACTAGCCTTTACAGCAGCCTCGCTTTGTGATGTGGCTTTTTTAAACATATTCTGTTGTGAAACCAAACTTCTTTTCATCTCCTCTACTTTCTGGCTCCTTTGAGTCATGTCCAGGTCCTTGTATTTGTCATGGTGTTTCGTTTCATAGTGTCGTCTAATGTTGTACTCCTTACTTACAGCCACGTTGACTCCACAAACAAGACAAACAGGTTTGTCTTTTACATATGTAAACAGATATTCTGCCTCCCACTTGTCCAGAAAGCTCCTGTTTTCTGCCTTTCTTTTCGCCATTTTTGGGAAGGGTTAGCTCGCTGACAGTTGTAGCGTCTATGTTGCTATGACTACTGTCACAGAGGAGAGAGCGTTTCTGGGTCCTGTCCTGATTGGCGCGCGAAAACAGCAGAGCATTATGGGATTTGTAGTATTAGTGGTGAATGCGCTGTATAATACCAGCGGGCCAGCTCTAGTAGTAATTTGGTATTGTCTCGCGGGCCAAATATAATTACCCCGCGGGCCAAATTTGGCCCACGAGCCAGAGTTTGACACCCATGCCCTATTTCATTCTATTAGGCTGATCACCAGTTCTCTTAGCTACAGATTGTTACACCAGATAGTGTTATTTAACCAAAGATTTTTGGTATCCATTACTAGGAGTTACAGGATAGTTACTGTTTGGTGTACCACAGAGAATTTTTAACCAACCTTAGCAATGCAGTCTTCGTCCTCGATTTTGGGAAACAGGAGTCTCATAAAATGTCCGTGTCCAGTTGCAGGGGCTCAGTTTAAATTTAGAAATGTATTAAAATGTATATTTCTTTGCGCAACCATCGTGTCTATTTCAAGTCTGTGTCATCATGACATGCAGCACTTTGGGGTGGACACCCACCTGTCTCAAACAATGAGAGAAGGAAAAATGGTGGTGTAAATCACATTATCTGGTGTAACAATCTGTAACTAGTTCCCTGTAATTGTGTGTCTCTACCCCCGAGACCCACTCAGATACTGAACTAGCTAACATTCTTGTTGAATACCCAGTTGTCCTGAATTAGCGTTAAGTAGTGTACACTTCCCTGTATTTTAGAATTTGACAAATAAACAAACATATCTGAATGTCTAGTATCTGTTTGATGTTACAGAGCCCTGTACAGCTTATATAAATATATTCTGTGTATCCATAAGGGCAGACACATTTCTACAATTGATAGAAAATATCCATATTTATTTCATGTGGTTCTAAATCCAACCCTGTTCCTGGAGAGCTACCGTCCTGTAGGTTTTCATTCCAACCCTAATCTAGCACACCTGATTCTAATAATTAGCTGTTTGATAAACTAAACCAGGTTAATTACAACTGGGATAGAAGCAAAAACCTACAAGATGTTAGCTCCTCTTGCCCTGGAAATCCATGGTTGTGGTGTTAGCATTTTACTATTTTTGTGTCAGGGTCTTAGGGCAACATGCGTTTGTTGGTAAAGGTATCAACCGAAAGGGACAGGCTGGTGTATTGTTTAGGGACAACAAGGGGACATTGGGATCTGCTATTCTTTTTTTTATGAGGGGGCTAAAGTAGGTGTGAAAGGTCTTAGGAAGGCAACTCTTACACAGTTTGATTTGTTGTGTGTAGGATATTGAGGAGAAATGGCACTTCAATTGCTCTCATACAAAACAATACATTTACTGTCTAAGCACAACCCTGCACAACCAAAGAACTGTCGGTAAACCTCCCCCAGCCCATTGACTTTGACAGATCATTTTTGTCAATAGTACCCCTTTGCAGGGTTATTTTGTAGACATGTCGTTGTACTGTGTTTTGAGAATCTGCAGAGAGAAGAATGAGGTGGTAGTGTCATTAGTTGTAGTCTTGAGTGTATACCTTTTAGTGTCCCTTGCTGGTTTCTGTCCCACAATCGTGTTGTGCTCCATAGCCGCAAGGTGTGTCCTCTCCCTCATACTTGTGTACTCAAAATGCTCCCGCTTTGGGGTATTTTTCAGCAGGGCACTGTCTAATGACTCCAGATATCCAGAGTTGTACAAAAATAAAAGATAAGACTAAATTGATTACATGTTCTGGATGTTCTGGAAGGTACTCTGTGATCCTCGGGCTTCCTCTAACCACCTGTAACTCCATAACACAAACCATACAAACACTACCCAATTGAGGTTTATACCATGCTTACTGTAAATGTAGCTATCTTTGCCGTCAACTTGGATTTTTTTTGCCAAATTACCTTCACCAGAGCTAGGGGTTGGAAGCGCATGTTGGTGTAATCAAATTCTGTACCACGTACAACAAAATACAATTTAACCGCTAATTGTACTGATCTCTATTACACCTGGTTATCTAAGCATACCCAATTTGGATATTTCGATATTGTCAGCTTGCTGTTAGCTAACTAGCATCACTAAATTGGGAGCAAGATTGCTAGCCAGCTGAGACTGGCTAAGAAACACCTACCCAACCATAGACGACTGATACACATTCATCATCGCTACCAACAGACAAACAGCTATATCGGCAATTATATTTTAGTAACAGAGTGTTTTCCAGACAAGGGTAGAATAGATGGCTATACCAAAAGATAGCTATACGAGCTGATGGCTTTCAGAGTTCAATACAGGACTGTAACGTTATCTAGCTGGCTAACTTTCCTAGATAGTCCAACTAGGCTAGCAAGCTAGCTAACCTTAGGTTACCTTTAATTGACTATATTCTGTTTTGCTGTGAAGGGAAAAAATCACTTCTCAGCTGTTGTTGAAATGGATTTCACATAAATTTTGCCTGAAAATCCCTCTGATAATCTTTGGTCACCATATCATTCTTAATATCCTGGAAGGATATTGACCTCATCCTGTCAGTAGAGGATGCCTGGTTGCTCTTTAAAAGTGCTTTCCTCACTATCTTAAATATGTAGCACTAATTCCAATAAAGGTTTGGGACACTGTAAAGTCCATGGAGAGAAGGAGCACCTCCTCCCAGCTGCCCAATGCACTGAGGCTAGGAAACACTGTCACCAACAGTAAATCTACGATAATCGATCATTTCAAAAAGCATTTTTCTACGGCTGGACATGCTTTCCATCTAGCGACCCATACCCCAGCCAACAGCTCTGATTCCCCTGCAGCAACTTGCCCAAGCCCCCCCTGCTCCTTCACCCAAATTCAGACAGCTGATGTTCTGAAAGAGCTACAAAATCTGGATCCCTACAAATCAACTGGGCTAGACAATCTGGACCCTCTCTTTCTTTCCCGATTGGTATAATGGCTACCTCTGTATTTTACGCGAGAATCACTCTGAGAGCATCAGGTGACCACTTGCACAATGTAGCCGCTTACGGGTATTCTTCAACAAAATGCGTAAAACTATGTCACAATGCTGTAGACACCTTGGGGAATACGGAGAAAAAGTAATCTGGTTGATAGCCTATTCACTGCTCAATAGGGACGTATTGGAACGCAGTGGTTTCAAAACATGAGGCACTTCCGGATTGGATTTTTCTCAGGTTGTCGCCTGCAATATCAGATCTGTTATACTCACAGACAATATTTTTACAGTTTTCGAAACTTTAGAGTGTTTTCTATCCTAATCTGTCAATTATATGCATATTCTAGCATCTTGTCCTGACAAAATATCCCGTTTACTACGGGAACGTTATTTTTCCAAAAATGAAAATAAGTCACAAAAGGTTAAAATGAATCACTTACCTTTGATGATCTTCATCTGGTGGCACTCCCAGGACTCCATGTTACACAATAAATGTTTGTTTTGTTCGATAATGTCCCTCTTTATTGTCCAAAAACCTCTGTTTTGTTGGTGCGTTTAGTTCAGAAATCCAAAGGCACAAAACGCATTCCCAATATCCAGACGAAAAGTAAAACAAATACAATAAAAGTTCGTAGAAGCATATCAAACAATGTTTAAAATCAATCCTCAGGTTGTTTTTCAATAATCAAGAATCAATAATATTTAAACCGGACAAAAGCATTGTCAAAAGAAAAGGAGAAACAAGAAAGGCGCACTCCCGATCACGCGCTGGAATCATGCCTGGAAATTTCCACTGTCCACTCATTGAAAGTGCTGTATCTCCCTCATTTTTCAGAGTAATCTAGGTTTCTTCCTAGGTATTGGCCTTTCTAGGGTATTTCCTAGCCACCGTGCTTCTACACCTGCATTGCTTGCTGTTTGGGGTTTTAGGCTGGGTTTCTGTACAGCACTTTGAGATATCAGCTGATGTACGAAGGGCTTTATAAATACATTTTATTTGAAGATTGGATTCTTTCATTGTAAAGTAAATCTACAAAAAAACTATAAGTAAACTATATATATATAAAACAACATTCTATAGGTTGAATGATTAGTGTTTGCAGCTGATCACATTCCTCACTTGCATACCATGTAAAGCGATGTGCTCGACAATACATGTCTTTGTCACGTCCTGACCATAGATCCTTTTTTATGTCTCTGTTTTAGTTTGGTCAGGGTGTGAGTTGGGGTGGGCATTCTATGTTTTCTATTTCTATGTGTTTGGCCTGGTATGGTTCCCAATCAGATTGAGAACCATACTTAGGTAGCCTATTCCCACCTGGTGTTTGTTGGTAGTTATTTTCTGTTTAGTGTGTTTTGCACCTGACGGAGCTGTTTTGGTTGTTTATTTTGTTCCGTGTTGTATTTAGTGTTCAGTTTATTAAAATAATGATGAACACTTCCCACGCTGCATCTTGGTCCTGACCTTCTTCCACCAACGGTCGTTACAGAACTACCCACTACAACCGGACCAAGCAGCGTGGTAACCAGGAGCAGAGGGTTCTGGAGTCTATCACTAGGAGAAATTAACATTGGATAACAGAAGAAGAAAACAAAAACAAAGCTATGCTCTCTAAGGGTCTCTCTGGCATGTCCCAAACTCAAATGGATAACCTTTGTCACAAGGAAACAGATTGTATTAGGTTAATTAATGGGCACATCTCTGAGCAACACTCACAACCTTCAAAAACATGCCACTTTGAGAGTAAATAAACACTGCAATCATGTGGTTATGATTAACTTGAATGATATAATGAGAACAAGAACAGTCAGATGTTGATATTTTTTAGATTGGTGTTTTTGTTCTGTAGATGTAGCAGTCACTTTGCTAAAATTGAAATCAGAGCAACATCCTTGGGGCAGGGTAAGTGAGCCCATTCTTTCTAGAGACACATTTTTGCAACTGATAAGAGTACAGATTGGATACAGTGGTATTTCTGGCCTGGCTGTGGCCTGAGGGACAACTTGGATAAAGTCAATGGAAAAATGTATCGGCTATGTATAAGGGGCCTGCCATGCCAAATAATGTTCCCAGGCCAAAAAGTGTACCCCTCTGCGTCACAATGGGATTCAATAAACTACTGTGTTACCGTCCGTTGTTATATCAACGGTGTGATGACCTAATGATTAGAATTTTGGAGATCATTACAGCCTAAATTATGTTGTTTTCATCATCGCTATGCAAACAAGGCTGATTTCCGTGACAATTTCGCTGTTTTGTTACGCTAATAAAATGAAAACATTACTTCAAACTACTTTTGGGTACCTTGTTAACATGAAATCCATGTCTTAAATGTTGCTATGTTTCGGGAAATGGCAAAGAAAACGTTATCTACTTGACACACTTGTTACTAACCTTACAGATAAAAGTCAGATAATTTCCACTCCATTCATATGCAAATCCATTTGATTCATACACTGGCTTGTCTGGCTGTCATGTTTTTATTTTCACCTGCCCTTCCCTTATCTACACTGAAATCGTATAATTTCAGTCGTACTCTATTAGGATACATATTTTTTCAATCTCGTGTAGCTCATTAATACACCCTTGTGGTTGAATATATATATATATAGTAGGTCCCAGGATACAACAATGATTAATGTGGAACAAATAAATACTGTCAAAGGAAACCTTACAATTTACAATGAAAACCAACCTGGCAATATTTAATATTTTTATACATAAATGTTTATATTTTTTGGTACAGTTGTGTCAGGAATTTATTTTCAGATTTTTTTGTACATTCACATGGCAATCAGACTAAAATACTGAATTCTGGAGTGTGGAATATAGAGGAGGTGGTTGCTGTGTGGGTGGGAGGTTCTGCCGGTCACTTCTCAACAGGCAGCCAGTCTTGGAAGGGGAAATTGAATAGGGAGGCTGCAAAGTCTGGGCACTGCTGCTCACTTTTTTGCAGTGCTAGTGTTTTTAGTTAATCTTTGCATCTCACATATTACGTGCCCAGTATGATAGAGCCAGAAAAATATCAGTGTTAGGGAAACTAAAACAAGCTTCAGGTTATTTTGTGTGCAAATGAAAATAGTTATTATCTGAGATTTTTTATATTCACTTTAACAGATGGTGACCCCAGCTAGGAGTGAAAGAACAACGAGGTTTCCCAGGTCTCGCCTTCCTTTCGTTCTTCTTCCAAACCAAGTAATTCGCTTGGATGTCGTAGCACTTGCTCCTGTGCTTGATTCTGCTCCGGTAGCTCTCCTTCTGTTTCTCCTGCGCCTTGTTGATGTTCAGTCCACCTTGACTGATAACAGGAATATATGCAATTATACTTCATATTTCAAATACATTTCTTACATATCTCTTGGAGGACCAGAAAATAAATTAACAGCAGACAATCATTTTAACCTGGTCAAAAACCTCCACATCCTTCTTAGTCCGTGCCTGAAGGTGGTCCTTGAAGGCGTTCTAATCTGATTTGACAGCTTCCACCACATCAGCTCGGGTTCCAGTGATCTGAAAGTACGTTATACAAAAATAGCAATAGACAAAGAACACTAAGTCAATCACAAATTTGAAAGACTATATGCAATAATTGTACATAAAAAATTGAATTGCATTGTTTACCTGAGTCAACAGCTGCGGCTCCTGTCCGTACTCGGTGGAGACCTGGATGCTGCTGTTGTGTGCAAAGAGAATTACCTTCAGGTTGTTTGCCCACCCTTCCTGGTACCAATCAAGGGACTTGCCCATGGCAGTCTTGAGGGTCTGGTTGGTCCATTCACCAAACCTGGAGGAGGGGGTAGGAAAGCAATATCTATTGACAATCTAAGATATTGAAATATGTCTGATACAAAAATAAATTGTAAAAAATAAATAAAACAAACCATTGTGCTCCCACAGTTGATTTCTTCAAACCAAGCTGCTTACCTATTGCAGATTCAGTCTTCCCAGCCTGGTGCAGGTCTATAATTTTGTTTCTGGTGTCCTTTGACAGCTCTTTGGTCTTGGCCATAGTGGAGTTTGGAGTGTGATTGTTTGAGGTTGTGGACAGGTGTCTTTTATACTGATAACAAGTTCAAACAGGTGCCATTAATACAGTGGAGGACAGAGGAGCCTCTTAAAGAATAAGTTACAGGTCTGTGAGAGCCAGAAATCTTGTTTGTTTGTAGGTGACCAAATACTTATTTTCCACCATCATTTGCAAATAAATTCATAAAAAATCCTACAATGTGATTTTCTGGATTTTTTTTATTCTCATTTTGTCTGTCATAGTTTAAGTGTACCTATGATGAAAATTACAGTCCTCTCTCATCTTTTTTAGTAGAACTTGCACAATTGGTGGCTGACTAAATACTTTTTTGCCCCACTGTAAGTACAGCAGCTCTAGCAACGTCAATCTAAAAACAGCTTAAATGATTTCTTCCTATTTAACAATATCTTCTTATTTAAAGACAAATATATGGTAAAGAAAGCGTGTTCTCTTTCCAGTCTTTCCGGTCCTCTGAAGCAGCACATAGTCAGCAGGTTGTCACCGTCAAAAACAGCATTCTTGGAGCAATTCTGAGGTAATAATTTTGTGAGGACTGAGCGAGTGTTTATGAAGTGAAATAGAACTAGAACTGCCCTCGTACTCCTTCCTTCGTGACCGCTACGAGTAAAAATAGAGCCAACCAGCATAGCAACGGAAGCTTTGGTTAATTACATAATCCGGTCAGTGTTTTTTGCTAATTCTAGCAACAGCCCTAGCAACAGAAGCTGGAACTCATCGAATCGAATTTCATGAACTGTGCCCTCATCAGGCTGAGTCTAATGAAAAGGAATGTGACATCATGGGGCAGTTTCAGGAGGTAGTTCATCAACATGATGTTTGTGGTCTGATAAGCAGTGTTGCCAACTCATTTTCATGGTAAATTGCTAGAGGCAGGTTGATTTGTTGCTAAAAGTTGCTAAAAGATGTTGCGATGTCATTGCGTGATAACGTAAAACTGCGTCATCACGTAGAATACACAGTAAAGTTACTGAAATTGACTGGCCATCTCAGAGAAAATGAGGTTCAGGTACAGACTCCCACTCTTTTCTGTACATTTGGCTGTAAAATTTTGATTGAGACTTTTTGATTGATGTTGTGAGTTCTGTTCAAGATCAAAACATTTGTGACCAACTATATTCATTGGGTTTGGCTCGTCGAACCCGTACTACTGCTGCTGCAGTCAGCCAACAATGATTTGCAATTTGCTGAAATTGGTGCTAGTGTAACAGGGTTATATTGATTCTATATATATTGATTATATTGATTCCCCTTGCCACTTTATTGTTAAGCCAATGGGTTTTTGGTTTGAGTTTGTCTTGCCTTCACCTACTCAACATGGCATCTTATTGGCTGGTTTGCGTAGCTTGCTTACGAGGGGGGATGTTCCAGTTGGAATCGTCCCAGTGAACAAGCACCAAACCAGCGGTAAGTTGTTGGTTGCAAAGCATTGTACATCAAAAGTGATTTTTATACTCTCAAGTGATGATTTAAATGTACAATTTATATCAAATTGTTTGTAAATGTTATTCGAACAGAATATTTGTTGTGCATTTTGTTGTAAAGAATTCCCGTCACTCACAATGCACTTTCGCAGCCAGGCATGTGTGTTGTGACTGAGTGTGTGACAGAGAAAATCGTTTTTGTCATTTAGAGGGAAAATGCGTGCATTTTAACGTTTGAGTCACTTTTCAAAAGTTGCTAAAAGTTCAAAAAACATTTTTAAAAGTTGCTAAAAACGTTGCCAGGGTAGTCTGAAAAGTTTCTAAATCTAGCAACAAAATTGCTAAATTGGCATCACTGCTGAGAAGTCCTCACTGAGCTCTGTTCTCACTTTATACGCACGCAAACATGCACAGAAAATGAAAGGACAAACATCATAGAAGTGTATATAGTACCCAAATGTTCCTTAACGGCAACAAGGCCATTATGGTAAAATATTAATCTCAAGTAAATCTCACTATTGATTTTATATGTTTATTTCATACACAGAGGTATAATATAAATATAGATATATTGTGCTATTTATTTCAAAACTGGCAAGACATCATTTGTATTGAACAGTTCAAGTCGACCTTGACTGGTTAATGCAGTTTTAACAGACACAAAACAGTCAAGATTGGGGGCAATTACATTTTCAGTCAGTCCTTTTACTGAACACATCAAATTGAAAAGTGCCTATCGTTTTCCATTGGGATATTTGAATTTGTGAATTTAATTTCAATTAATCTCCTGGACAGACCGGAAGTTAAATGGAATTGACCCCAACCATACATACAGTGTCCCCATAAATATGATACTGAAAAAAGAAAACACATCTGCACCAATGCAGAAATTGCATAATAGTCCATATCCAACATAATTATTGTTATTCAAACAAACAAAATAACAAACCGGACAGTTTCACAGTGTATGAATGAACAGAGAGTCATGGTGTGTTAGTGTTATTCTTTTTCACATGCTCTTGGGTGGGCTCCTTCAGTGAGAGTCAGAAAGTAAAGTATTGGGCGAACAAACTCCTTTTGTTCCTCCGATTCGTTTGGTTCCATGGTTGCCTTGTCAGTCTCAGGAAGGCTGCATAAGAAGGTTGAAATGACAGCAGTTACACAATGCCAAACACAACAACAAAAGGTTTCAAAGAGCCAACACAGAGTTTAATGAACACACTCAACATACAGTACATTCCAGAATGCAATGCAGCTACATAAAGAGGCTGCATATAGTCTTCATAACACTAAAAGTGCATTGCCTCAAACCCTTTGGCTCTCTTGATCCAAAAATCAGTTACTTCACCTTTCCACAATATTGTCCTTAAGTATTTTCAAAATGTAGTTTCTTATTGCTCAGTGATGGTGCGAATCAAAGCCAGACAGCATTCCCTCTTAACAATAGCTATTAGAGTAGTGAGTGAATTCTAAATATGTGTGGCACTGCCTTTTCTTTGTGTCCGACATTTATTTCCATAAAAAATAAAAACATTTTAACAACCCAATATACCCATCATGGACATTGTATTATTTGTTTAATTCTGTGTTGTTACAGGATTCAACCCACATAATGCATAGTACATTTAATAAAAATAATAATTGACCTCAAAAGGCACAAATTGCTCAGCACTAATTCAAGCTTTGGTTGTTATGTACAGTGCCTTCAGAAAGTATTGAAACCCCTTGACTTTCTCCATATTTTATTGTGTTACTGAATTAAAAAAATGCATAAAAAAATAATTCTTACCCCTCTACACACAATACACCAAAGTCAAAACATGTTTTTTGAAAACTTTGCAACGTTACTGAAATTAAAATACAGAAATATCTCATTTATATAAATATTCACACCTAGAATCACCTTTGGCAGCGATCACAGCTATGAGTCTTTCTGGGTTAGTCTCTAAGAGCTTTGCACACCTGGATTGTACAATTATTATTTTTTTAATTCTTCAAGCTCTGTCTAGTTGGTTGTTGCTAGACAGCCATTTTAAAGTCAAACCGTAACTAGGCAACTCGGGAACATTCAATGCCATCTTGGTAAGCAATGCCATCCTTGTGTTTTAGGTAATATTTCTGCTGAAAGGTGAATTTGTCTCCCAGTGTCTGGTGGAAAGCAGACAACCTGGTTTTTCACTAGAATTTTGCCTGTGCTAAGCTCTATTCAGTTTATTTTTATTAAAAAAACCTCCCTAGTTCTTGCCAATGACAAGTATATCCATAACATGATGCAGCCACCACCGTGCTTGAAAATATGGACAACGACCCAACACATCTTTGGACACTGTGTTAACTAACCTCCAGACGAGCTTCAATGCCATACAACTCTCCTTCCGTGGCCTCCAACTGCTCTTAAATGCAAGTAAAACTAAATGCATGCACTTCAACAGATCGCTGCCCACACCTGCCCACCTGTCCAGCATCACTACTCTGGACGGTTCTGACTTAGAATATGTGGACAACTACAGATACCTAGGTGTCTGGTTAGACTGTAAACTCTCCTTGCAGACTCACACTCTCTAATCCAAAATTAAATCCAGAATCAGCTTCCTATTTCACAACAAAGCATTCTTCACTCATGCTGCCTAACATACGCTCGTAAAACGGACTATCCTACCGATCCTGGACTTCGGCGATGTCATTTACAAAATAGCCTCCAACACTCTACTCAGCAAATTGGATGCAGTCTACCACAGTGCCATCCGTTTTGTCACCAAAGCCCCATATACTACCCACCACTGCGACCTGTATGCTCTCGTTGGCTGGTCCTCGCTTCATATTCGTCGCCAAACCCACTGGCTCCAGGTCATCTATAAGTCTCTGCTAGGTAAAGCCCTGCCTTATCTCAGCTCACTGGTCACCATAGCAGCACCCACCCATAGCACGAGCTCCAGCAGGTATATTTCACTGGTCACCCCCAAAGCCAATTCCTCCTTTGGCCGCCTTTCCTTCCAGTTCTCTACTGCCAATGACTGGAACAAACTGCAAAATCACTGAAGCTGGAGACTCATATCTCCCTCACTAACTTTAAACACTAGCTGTCAGAGCAGCTCACAGATCACTGCACCTGTACATAGCCCATCTGTAAATAGCCCATCCAACTACCTCATCCCCATATTATTGCACATTCATCTTCTGCACATCTATCAGTCCAGTGTTTAATTGCTATATTGTATTTATTTCGCCACTATGGCCTATTTTATTGCCTTACCTCCCTTATCCTACCTTATCCTACTCACTGTGTGTACAGTGCCGTGCGAAAGTCTTCGGCCCCCTTGAACTTTGCGACCCTTTGCCACATTTCAGGCTTCAAACATAAATATATAAAACTGTATTTTTTTGTGAAGAATCAACAACAAGTGGGACACAATCATGAAGTGGAATGACATTTATTGGATATTTCAAACCTTTTTAACAAATCAAAAACTGAAAAATTGGGCGTGCAAAATTATTCAGCCCCCTTAAGTTAATACTTTGTAGCGCCACCTTTTGCTGCGATTACAGCTGTAAGTCGCTTGGGGTATGTCTCTATCAGTTTTGCACATCGAGAGACTGACATTTTTTCCCATTCCTCCTTGCAAAACAGCTCGAGCTCAGTGAGGTTGGATGGAGAGCATTTGTGAACAGCAGTTTTCAGTTCTTTCCACAGATTCTTGATTGGATTCAGGTCTGGACTTTGACTTGGCCATTCTAACACCTGGATATGTTTATTTTTGAACCATTTCATTGTAGATTTTGCTTTATGTTTTGGATCATTGTCTTGTTGGAAGACAAATCTCCGTCCCAGTCTCAGGTCTTTTGCAGACTCCATCAGGTTTTCTTCCAGAATGGTCCTGTATTTGGCTCCATCCATCTTCCCATCAATTTTAACCATCTTCCCTGTCCCTGCTGAAGAAAAGCAGGCCCAAACCATGATGCTGCCACCACCATGTTTGACAGTGGGGATGGTGTGTTCAGGGTGATGAGCTGTGTTGCTTTTACGCCAAACATAACATTTTGCATTGTTGCCAAAAAGTTCAATTTTGGTTTCATCTGACCAGAGCACCTTCTTCCACATGTTTGGTGTGTCTCCCAGGTGGCTTGTGGCAAACTTTAAACGACACTTTTTATGGATATCTTTAAGAAATGGCTTTCTTCTTGCCACTCTTCCATAAAGGCCAGATTTGTGCAATATACGACTGATTGTTGTCCTATGGACAGAGTCTCCCACCTCAGCTGTAGATCTCTGCAGTTCATCCAGAGTGATCATGGGCCTCTTGGCTGCATCTCTGATCAGTCTTCTCCTTGTATGAGCTGAAGGTTTAGAGGGACGGCCAGGTCTTGGTAGATTTGCAGTGGTCTGATACTCCTTCCATTTCAATATTATCGCTTGCACAGTGCTCCTTGGGATGTTTAAAGCTTGGGAAATATTTTTGTATCCAAATTCGGCTTTAAACTTCTTCACAACAGTATCTCGGACCTGCCTGGTGTGTTCCTTGTTCTTCATGATGCTCTCTGCGCTTTTGACGGACCTCTGAGACTATCACAGTGCAGGTGCATTCATACGGAGACTTGATTACACACAGGTGGATTGTATTTATCATCATTAGTCATTTAGGTCAACATTGGATCATTCAGAGATCCTCACTGAACTTCTGGAGAGAGTTTGCTGCACTGAAAGTAAAGGGGCTGAATAATTTTGCACGCCCAATTTTTCAGTTTTTGATTTGTTAAAAAAGTTTGAAATATCCAATAAATGTCGTTCCACTTCATGATTGTGTCCCACTTGTTGCTGATTCTTCACAAAAAAATACAGTTTTATATCTTTATGTTTGAAGCCTGAAATGTGGCAAAATGTTGCAAAGTTCAAGGGGGCCGAATACTTTCGCAAGGCACTGTATATAGACTTTTCTATTGTATTATTATTATTGTATTATTTTTATTATTGTATTATTGACTGTATGTTTGTTTATTCCATGTGTTGTTGTTTGTGACGTACTGCTTTGCTTCATCTTGGCCAGGTCGCAGTTGTAAATGAGAACTTGGTCTCAACTAGCCTACGTGGTTAAATAAAGGTGATATATATATATATATTTTTTTTTTTTAATATATTTTTTTTTTAAACACCTCCAGGCTGTAAGGGCTATTTGACCAATAAGGAGAGTGATGGAGTGCTAAATCAGATGACCTGGCCTCAATAATCTTCAACCCAATTGAGATGGTTTGGGATGAGTTGGACTGCAGAGTGAAGGAAAGGCAGCCAACAAGTGCTCAGCATATGTGGGAACTCCTTAAACGGTTGGAAAAGCATTTGGTCGGTGCGCATATATATGTATGTATAGACAGGGATCTGAATACTTTCCGGAAAGTATTCAGATCCCTTGACTTTTTCCACATTTTGTTACGTTAGTCTTATTCTAAAATTGATAAAATAAATAAAAATCCTCAGCAATCTTAGCAATCTACACACAAAACCCAATAAATACAAAGCCAAAAAAGTTTTTTAGAAATAAAAAACAGAAATACCTTATTTACACAAGTATTCAGAGACTCTAAATTGAGCTCAGGTGCATCCTGTTTTCATTGATCATCCCGTTTCTAAAACTTGATTGGAGTCCAGCTGTGGTAAATTTGATTAATTGGACATGATTTGGAAAGGCACAAACCTGTCTATATAAGGTCCCACATTTGACAGGCCATGTCAGAGCAAAAACCAAGCCATGAGGTCGAAGGAATTGTCCGTAGAGCTCCTAGAAAGGATTGTGTCGAGACACAGATCTGGGGATGGGTACCAAAAAATGTCTGCAGCATTGAAGTCAAAGAACGCAGTGGCCTCCATCATTCTTAAATGGAAGAAGTTTGGAACCACCAATACTCTTCCAAGAGCTGGCCGCCCAGCCGAACTGAGTAATCAGGGGAGAAGGGTCTTGGTCAGGGAGGTGACCAAGAACCCGATGGTCACTCTGACAGAGGTCATGAGGTCCTCTGTGGAGATGGGAGAAACTTCCAGAAGGACAACCATCTCTGCAGCACTCCACCAATCAGGCCTTTATGGTACTTGGGAGTTTGCAATCAGCCAACTTGGAGATTACCAAAAGGCACCTAAAGACTCTCAGATTCTCAGGTCTGATGAGACCAAGATTAAACTCTTTTGGCCTGGAGGAAACCTGGCATCATCTCTACCGTGAAGCATGGTGGTGGCAGTATTAAGCTGGTGGGGATGTTTTTCAGCAGCAGGGACTGGGAGACCAGGATTGAGGGAAAGATGAACGGAGCAAAGTACAGAGAGATCCCTGATTAAAACCTGATCCAGAGCGCTCAGGACCCAGATTGGGGTGACGGTCCACCTTTCAACAGGACAACGACCCTAAGCACACAGCCAAGACTATGCAGGAGAGGCTTCGGGACAAGTCTCTCTAGGTCATTGAGTGGCCCAGCCAGAGCCCGGATCCAACCTGACAGAGCTTGAAAGGATCTGCAAAGAAGAATGGGAGAAACCCAAATACAGGTGTGCCAAGCTTGTAGCATAATATCAAATAAGACTCGAGGCTATAATTGTTGCCAAAGGTGCTTCAACAAAGTACTTAGTACTTAATAGTGAAGACATCAATACTATGAAATAACACATTTGGAATAATGTAGTAACCAAAAAAAGTGTTAAACGAATCAAAATATATTTTAGATTTTAGATTCTTCAAATTAGGCAGGCACCCTTTGCCTTGATGACAGCTTTGCACACTCTTGGCATTCTCTCAACCAGCTTCATGAGGTAGTCACCTGGTGTCACGGTCGTCATAAAGAGGAGACCAAGGCACAGCGTCGTAAGCGTACATTCTTCTTTAATTAAAGAAAGAACACTGAACAAACTATCAAAACGAACCATGAAGCTAATGTGCGTAGTGCAGACAGGCAACTAAACATAGACCAAGAACCCACAAAATACCCAAGGAATATGGCTACCTAAATATGGTCCCCAATCAGAGACAACGATAAACAGCTGCCTCTGATTGGGAACCAATTCAGGCCACCGTAGACCTACATATACCTAGACTTACAAAACCCCCTCGATATACAAAAACCCCTAGACAATACAAAAAACTAACATACCCACCCTAGTCACACCCTGACCTGACCAAAATAATAAAGAAAACAAAGATAACTAAGGTCAGGGCGTGACACCTGGAATGTAATTTCAATTAACAGGTGTGCCTTGTTAAGTTAATTTGTGGAATTTCTTAATGCGTTTGAGACAATCAGTTGTGTTGTGACAAGGTAGAGATGGTATACAGAAGATATCCCTATTTGGTAAAAGACCAAGTCCATATTATGGCAGGAACTTCTCAAATAAGCAAAGAGAAACGATAGTCCATAATTACTTTAAGACATGAAGGTCAGTCAATTCGCAAAAATTCAAT
This sequence comes from Oncorhynchus mykiss, assembly GCF_013265735.2. Taxonomy (NCBI): domain Eukaryota; kingdom Metazoa; phylum Chordata; class Actinopteri; order Salmoniformes; family Salmonidae; genus Oncorhynchus; species Oncorhynchus mykiss. Next base: position 10,462,125 of record NC_048590.1, read on the forward strand.
AACTTTGAATGTTTCTTCAAGTGCAGTCGCAAATACCATCAAGTGCTATGATGAAACTGGCTCTCATGAGGACCACCACAGGAAAGGAAGTCCCAGAGTTACCTCTGCTGCAGAGGATAAGTTCATTAGAGTTACCAGACTCAAGCCCAAATTTGACTAGAAGACACGAGGTGGGAAAGAAGAATCCCATCTCCGACAATCGTTGGTACAGCTGAAGTATCTATCTAACAAACACTTCACTACCAGAGAAGCTCAACAACTAAGAGCGACATTCTGACCTCTGGTGGACAACCAGAGCCTTACACCCATCCATCCCTTCCTCATAGAAGGACTGATTGGTTTCAACAGAGAGACGACAAAGAAAGACATCTCCGCGTAAATATATATATTGCATTTCTTATCCGAATGAGCGGTGGTTCATGTGCAAAGTATTACTATTCCATTGAGCGTCGGTTCCAAATGTATCAAAGTGTTCTCGCTTTGTCTCTCCCTCTCTTTACCTACCCCTCCATATGTGTAACAAGCCGTCATATCTTGTCAGTCCACTTCGGACCCGTTTCATTGTATTACGTTTCTAATCAATAATCTATACCTGTGTGTTTTTATGTATTCTGTGTTATTATTTAGTTAGTTAGTAAATAAATAATTAAGCCAATTTGTGTATTGCTGATTCATCAATCAATCAAATTGATTCATAAAGCCCTTTTTACATCAGCCGATGTCACAAAGTGCTATATAGAAACCCAGCCTAAAACCCCAAACAGCAAGCAATGCGGCTAGGAAAAATTCCCAAGAAAGGCAGGAACCTAGGAAGACACCTGGGGAGTAACCAGGCTCTGACGGGTGGCCAGTCCTCCTCTGGCTGTGCCTGGGTGGAGATTATAACAGTACATGGCCAAGATGTTCAAACGTTCATAGATGACCAATAAGGTTAGAGTTCTTGCAGATATAAAGGAGTATGTGAAGTTCAACATGAGACTGATATGAGGTCATAATAATTAATACGTGACTGTTATCGAGATATATATCTATATATCTTCCAAGAGTTTAATTTGGGAGACGGTAACTCATTAAACAACTTTTCCCGTGCTGCCCCAAATTCCAAATGAGTTAGTTGTTACATGATTTGTTTAATCAAGTAACAATTAAACAGTTAATTGATTTGATAAATAACAGCCACATTAGCGATAGTCATGTCACGTGACATTAAAACTTGAAACAGCCAAGCCTCCTAACTCCTGATTGGTCAGTTCAGTGGAGCCAGATCCTTATCATTCCTTCTGGCTGTTGGAGAGGTCGGAGGGGTAGTTGAGTGAGCTTGGGCCTTTTATGGCAAAATGAAAATAAAGACTTTTCAATTTGGAGAGAATACTGGACACTAGGGGACACCTAGGCCTTGTTATGGATAAAAGTCTATAAAGATAGATTGGTATAAAATATCTGCTCCATTTTCAGAGCACATGTTGACAAGATGTTGGGGAATCACTTGAGGGAATTATTGACCAACCTCAGTGTACAGGTCAATAAACATACTAGTTGTTTTGTTATGTTTCAGTCTTCTGTGATGTATATAAAGTGTAATATTGTGATGCAAACTCAAAATTCAATACATTTTAACTCTCTTTAATATCTGATATGGTATAGGTGTCTTCTTTAATTAAGCCGGCTCTGTGTGACCCTGATTTAGCCCTCTGCAGTAAAAGGTTAATGGAAGGATGTTCCTTGTTACAATTGTTGTTACCAGGTACTAGCCTTTTTATCAACCCTGGCATTACATGTGGATTCAATGGTAGTGGCAGCTTGTGGTTACATATAACAAGGTCATATTTTGGTTTGATTTATTGACATGGTAATTCACAGGTGACTTTCAAATGTGTAATTACATTAGTTACATAGTGGAACAGGATGTAATAATATCAGTAGTTACACATGTGGGATAACATTAAGCAAGTGAATGTGTAAGTACACAATCCTAGTTCCAATTGTGCAATAACTGATTCCGCAACAACCCCATTACCATGTAGTTACATAGTAAAATCGATGTAACTACTATGTTGTTTACACAGTTATTACTGTGTTACTTACATAGTAATAGTGGCAACTTAATGTAAAGTGTTACCAAATATGGTGGTGTGTCTGATGTGATGGGGCTGTTTTGCTTCCACTGGTTCTGGGACCATGTTAAGGTCAATGGCATCATGAACTTTACCCAGTACCAGGACATTTTTTAATATTTTTTTACATTGGATAAAAGTAGAGACTCAGAGCTAGAAAACTGTATATAATACACTACAATTGAGGAAAAATGGGAAAGTAATTTTTAATTGAAAGTCGATAAACTTGTAACTCCACTTTTGAGAAAATGGCACTTAAATGTTTCGGTACATCTACTGGAGACCTCTTCTTTGTCTACACCCATTCAGCATCGTTCACACCCTCTTAAGCCTTAGCCCCACACATCTCTTTAAGGATTCACATGTGAGGCCATGTGCTAAACAGAGTGAGTACGGTAGTGTACTAAACAACCAAAGATTTCAAGACTAAAGGCTGGTTGATACTACAACTATCGACATGTCTATACAGTTGTAAAATATAGCTTACGGTTGTGAGTGTGACAAAATAAAAGCAGATCATTCTACCAGAAAATGTTAGAACTTGGACACTGTCTTGTTGGCCAAACGTTATATCTTAATTTGACTTTGGTGCAGGTCATGTTGTTCGTTACATTACACTATTAAAATCTAAGTTAATTGTCACATGCACAGAATTACACAAGGTGTAAACGGTACAGTGAAATGGTTACTTGTATAGTGGAGTCTTTTGTTTAGACATGTAGTTAGCTGGCACAACAATTAACCATAATTCCAACTCATAACGTTACTACCCTGCATGAATCTACAGGTAGCTAACACTAACCAAGTAGGTTCAATGTTAGCTAGCTAGCTAACATTAGGCTATAACTAGCAGTGCAAATGGCTCTGAGATACGAACCATATTACTACACGGATCATACATGTAATGTCAGCTAGCGAGCCAGCAAAAGAAAAAACAACTTTGACAAAAACAACTTTGACAAAATTACAAATGTATATCAGAAAATGTAGCTAGCTAGACTCTCCTACCCGTACACATGGATGAACACTTCTCCCTCTCTGTCACATATTCCATGGATGCCCTTAGTTTGAAGATATCATCTGGATTTGCAATCAAACGCCTGAATTTTCTCCATCTCCTTAGCTATCATACTCCGTTTCCACCGGGCATTCCACTGATTTCAAAACTCGGTCCTCTAAAAAGTGCAACACTTTTGCAGTTCTTCATGATATCTTTAAAAAAAAGCTGTGTTAGAAAGGATTACCTACACATACTGAGCAGCTCATGTTATAGACAGAAGCGTGATACATGGCAGACCCATCCGAACTGATCTCTCGGCATGTCCAGCCCAACCATTATCTCAGCCAATCATAGCTAGGGAAGGTTCCCCCTCTTTTTCCGTGGCTAAACCAAATAGGCTTGTAATTTAACAATTTCATTCATATTTACAGATGGCATAGAAGTTTGTTATTAAGGCACAATAAACTTAGCCTGTTCCAGAAGGCATTTCTGCCAAAACAATATATAATATATAATATATATATATATATATATATATATATATATATATATATATATATATATATATATATATATATATATATATATATATATATATATTGCTCAAAAAAATAAAGGGAACACTAAAATAACACATCCTAGATCTGAATTAATGAAATATTCTTATTAAATACTTTTTTCTTTACATAGTTGAATGTGCTGACAACAAAATCACACAAAAATGATCAATGGAAATCAAATTTATCAACCCATGGAGGTCTGGATTTGGAGTCACACTCAAAATTAAAGTGGAAAACCAAACTACAGGCTGATCCAACTTTGATGTAATGTCCTTAAAACAAGTCAAAATGAGGCTCAGTAGTGTGTGTGGCCTCCACATGCCTGTATGACCTTCATACAACACCTGGGCATGCTCCTGATGAGGTGGCGGATGGTCTCCTGAGGGATCTCCTCCCAGACCTGGATTAAAGCATCCGCCAACTCCTGGACAGTCTGTGGTGCAACGTGGCGTTGGAGGATGGAGCGAGACATGATGTCCCAGATGTGCTCAATTGGATTCAGGTCTAGGGAATGGGCGGGCCAGTCCATAGCATCAATGCCTTCCTCTTGCAGGAACTGCTGACACACTCCAGCCACATCAGGTCTAGCATTGTCTTGCATTAGGAGGAACCCAGGGCCAACCGCACCAGCATATGGAATCACAAGGAGTCTGAGGATCTCATCTCGGTACCTAATGGCAGTCAGGCTACCTCTGGCGAGCACATGGAGGGCTGTGCGGCCCCCCAAAGAAATGCCACCCCACACCATGACTGACCCACCGCCAAACCGGTCATGCTGGAGGATGTTGCAGGCAGCAGAACGTTCTCCACGGCGTCTCCAGCCTGTCACGTCTGTCACATGTGCTCAGTGTGAACCTGCTTTTATCTGTGAAGAGCACAGGGTGCCAGTGGCGAATTTTCCAATCTTGGTGTTCTCTGGCAAATGAAAAACGTCCTGCACGGTGTTGGGCTGTAAGCAAAACCCCCACCTGTGGACGTCGGGCCCTCATACCACCCTCATGGAGTCTGTTTCTGACCGTTTGAGCAGACACATGCACATTTTTTGGCCTGCTGGAGGTCATTTTGCAGGGCTCTGGCAGTGCTCCTCCTGCTCCTCCTTGCACAAAGGCAGAGGTAGCGGTCCTGCTGCTGGGTTGTTGCCCTCCTACGGCCTCCTCCACGTCTCCTGATGTACTGGCCTGTCTCCTGGTAGCGCCACCATGCTCTGGACACTACGCTGACAGACGCAGCAAACCTTCTTGCCACAGCTCGCATTGATGTGCCATCCTGGATGAGCTGCCCTACCTGAGCCACTTGTGTGGGTTGTAGACTCCGTCTCATGCTACCACTAGAGTGAAAGCACCGCCAGCATTCAAAAGTGACCAAAACATCAGCCAGGAAGCATAGGAACTGAGAAGTGGTCTGTGGTCCCCACCTGCAGAACCACTCCTTTATTGGGGGTGTCTTGCTAATTGCCTATAATTTCCACCTGTTGTCTATTCCATTTGCACAACAGCATGTGAAATTTATTGTCAATCAGTGTTGCTTCCTAAGTGGACAGTTTGATTTCACAGAAGTGTGATTGACTTGGAGTTACATTGTGTTGTTTAAGTGTTCCCTTTATTTTTTTGAGCAGTATATATATATATATATATATATATATATATATATATATGATCAAATGACTCTGGTGAAGTAGTGATGGGAACCATCTGCTTAGTTTCCTGGAACAAGTTATAAAAAAAGATCAGTGCCGTTATCCTTGCAAGTGGAGGGTGACGGATTACTGAAAAGGGGCGCCAATAATTTTTATAATCCCTATCTTTTTGAGAGAACAAAAATAAAAATTCTCTAAGCAATTGTATTAGTATAAAATAATATAATCTAACCCCCTTTTTTTATATACATACAATATAGGTATTTTTTGTTCATTTTTATCAAGGGTGCCAATAATTTTGGACATGACTGTATATTATGTACCTATTTACGTTATATTAAATATCAACCTTAAAGCAAAAAACGTATCAGTTGTGGACCGGTTGTGTACAACAATTTTATGTATGCTTTTTGGTATCCATACCAGATTCAATCAGTATATTGTTGATCAGAATAAAGGTGATTCTAATTGAAATAGTATAAACTGAGCAGGTGTTCAATGGATAACTAACCTTGATGAGAGGGTTAATGACTCCAACATTAGGACTGGTGTTGAACACTTTGTTGAAGCCAGTCTCTCTGTTGACCAGCTCCAGCTGATAGAACTTCTTGTCATCCTACAAAAAAAACAGGAAAGACTGGTCAGTTCATGTCTGTAACAGAAGGACCACTTTGGAAACAAGTGTTTAAATTACTGCTTTGAAGTAGGGAACCAATGGACATCTTGTTGTATTATTTCATACCCAAATAAATCAAATTCAACATGTGAGTCAGAGGACTGACATGGATAGAATGGGACCACACTCAGAGCCACACTAAGGTCCCAATTTAAGTCAATAAAATAAATGCCAACTGTAGGTTCACTTAGAATATTTCTGCTGTATTTTATGGTAAAGCTGTTCCTCTGGCATAGGATGTATTGGATATCAACAGGAATCCATGCCACAGCTATCATTCAAATACAGTGTTAACATTCTGAGTTAACCCTCAGTGAGGATTTCCTTTATCTGCAACTGATTGAATTGAGTTAGGGCCCTTAAGTGTTTGCATCAGTACAATGTGTTGTATCATTCACAGGGAATAAAACATTGAAGTTGGAATGTTGGTAAAATCATTAGAAGTTTTAAGAAGGTAAAATAAAGTCCACTAAAAGGAGGAAATCTTAAGGTAAAGTATAGTGGGGCAAAAAAAGTATTTAGTCAGCCACCAATTGTGGAAGTACTCCCACTTAAAAAGATGAGAGAGGCATGTAAGTTTCATCATAGGTACACTTCAACTATGACAAACAAAATGAGAAAAAAAAATCCAGAAAATCACATTGTAGGACTTTTTATGAATTTATTTGCAAATTATGGTGGAAAATAAGTATTTGGTCACCTTCAAACAAGCAAGATTTCTGGCTCTCACAGACCTGTAACTTCTTCTTTAAGAGGCTCCTCTGTCCTCCACTCATTACCTGTATTAATAGCACCTGTTTGAACTTGTTATCAGTATAAAAGACACCTGTCCACAAGCTCAAACAGTCACACGCCAAACTCCACTATGGCCAAGACCAAGAGCTGTCAAAGGACACCAGAAACAAAATTGTAGACCTGCACCAGGCTGGGAAGACTGAATCTGCAATAGGTAAGCAGCTTGGTTTGAAGAAATCAACTGTGGGAGCAATTATTAGGAAATGAAAGACATACAAGACCACTGATAATCTTCCTCGATCTGGGGCTCCACGCAAGATCTCACCCCGTGGGGTCAAAATGATCACAAGAACGGTGAGCAAAAATCCCAGAACCACACGGGGGGACCTAGTGAATGACCTGCAGAGAGCTGGGACCAAAGTAACAAAGCCTACCATCAGTAACACACTACGCCGCCAGGGACTCAAATCCTGCAGTGCCAGACGTGTCCCCCTGCTTAAGCCAGTACATGTCCAGGCCCGTCTGAAGTTTGCTAGAGAGCATTTGGATGATCCAGAAGAAGATTGGGAGAATGTCATATGGTCAGATGAAACCAAAATATAACTTTTTGGTAAAAACTAAACTCGTCGTGTTTGGAGGACAAAGAATGCTGAGTTGCATCCAAAGAACACCATACCTACTGTGAAACATGGGGGTGGAAACATCATGCTTTGGGTCTGTTTTTCTGCAAAGGGACCAGGACAACTGATCCGTGTAAAGGAAAGAATGAATGGGGCCATGTATCGTGAGATTTTGAGTGAAAACCTCCTTCCATCAGCAAGGGCATTGAAGATGAAACGTGGCTGGGTCTTTCAGCATGACAATGATCCCAAACACACTGCCCGGGCAACGAAGGAGTGGCTTCGTAAGAAGCATTTCAAGGTCCTGGAGTGGCCTAGCCAGTCTCCAGATCTCAACCCCATAGAAAATCTTTGGAGGGAGTTGAAAGTCCGTGTTGCCCAGCAACAGCCCCAAAACATCACTGCTCTAGAGGAGATCTGCATGGAGGAATGGGCCAAAATACCAGCAACAGTGTGTGAGAACCTTGTGAAGACTTACAGAAAACGTTTGACCTCTGTCATTGCCAACAAAGGGTATATAACAAAGTATTGAGATAAACTTTTGATTTTGACCAAATACTTATTTTTCACCATCATTTGCAAATAAATTAATTTGAAAATCCTACAATGTGATTTTCTGGATTTTTCTTCTCATTTTGTCTGTCATAGTTGAAGTGTACCTATGATGAAAATTACAGGCCTCTCATATTTTTAAGTGGGAGAACTTGCACAATTGGTGGCTGACTAAATACTTTTTTGCCCCACTGTATATATAAACTTAAATAGAGTTTAATGATTTCAGTGTTCTTTTTTGTTTATTTTATTCCCTTATGACCATAGCAGGTGCAAACACTTAAAACAATACCCTCTGATTTGTAGCTAGATGGTAGATATTCAAATCCTATAGTCACATCTTGGCCACAAATTCTGAGTGGGTATTTTTCTATTTGTTTGATGTGTACTTGAAGCACGGAATTCAGACATTACATACATTGAAATAAATCACAAGGGTTAATACAAATCAATGAATCATGGCATACAATCAAAGAATGTCAGTGCCTGTTCATGGTTTGAAGGTCTCATTGAGTGTCAGTGAGAGGACATTTGTATAGATAGTGATGGAGCTAGCTGGGGGGTTCATGTTGGAGCCTCTTAGGCTTTTGTGATATCCGTTGTTGGTTCCCAAAATGTTTCTGGTAGGTTCCGAAACTACAGCTGCAGTCCAATTCTCTCCCTTTCTCAATGAAGTGTGCACCCATTCACTCTCCCTCATGGACTCAATAGCATTGGATAGGTGTGTACATGGGCTTGCAAGACTCCCCCTTTTTCCTCCAAACATAACGATGGTCATTATGGCCAAACAGTTCTATTTTTGTTATATCAGACCAGAGGACATTTCTCCAAAAAGTACAACCTTTGACCCATGTGCAGTTGCAAACTGTAGTCTGGCTTTTTCATGGCAGTTTTGGAGCAGTGGCTTCTTCCTTGCTAAGCAGCCTTTCAGGTTATGTCGATATAGGACTCGTTTTACTGTGGATATAGATACTTTTGTACCTGTTTCTTCCAGCATCTTCACAAGGTCCTTTGCTGTTGTTCTGGGATTGATTTGCACATTTCGCACCAAAGTATGTCCATCTCTAGGGGACAGAATGCATCTCCTTCCTGAGCGGTATGACAGCTGCGTGGTCCATGGTGTTTATACTTGCTTACTATTGTTTGTACAGATGAACGTGGAACCTTCAGGCGTTTGGAAATTGCTCCCAGGGATGAAACAGACTTTTTTTTTTTTCTGATTTCTTTTGATTTTCCCATGATGTCAAGCAAAGAGGCACTGAGTTCGAAGGTAGGCCTTGAAATACATCCACAGGTACACCTCCAATTGACTCAGATGATGTCAATTAGCCTATCAGAAGCTTCTTAAGCCATGACATGGAATTCTCCAAGCTGTTTAAAGGCACAGTCAACTTAGTGTATGTAAACTTCTGACCCACTGGAATTGTGATACAGTGAATTATACGTTAAATAATCTGTCTGTAAACACTTGTTGGATAAATTACTTGTGTCATGCACAAAGTAGATGTCCTAATTGACTTGCAAAAACTATAGTTTGTTTAATAAGAAATGTGTGGAGTGGTTGAAAAACTAGTTTTAATGACTCCAACCTAAGTGTATGTAAACATCTGACTTCAACTGTATGTCTTTCTTAAACCATGCTTTAAATCCATGCGGGGGAGTGAACGAGGGTGAGAACTGCCAAGTAAAGATTTATAAAGATTCTGTCATATACGATTTCAGGACCATTCATGACAACGGACATTTGTTTTTCCAGATCATGTGATCTAACCAGGGACCTAGTTATTGTTATAGTTGACTATTTAAGCAATAAGGCATGAGGGGGTGTGGTATATGGCCAATATACCACGGCTAGGGGCTGTTCTTAATCACGACGCAACGCAGAGTGCCTGGATACAGGCCTTAACCGTGGTATATTGGCCATATACTACACACCCCAAGGTGCCTTATTGCGATTATAAACTGGTTATCAACATAAGTAGAGCAGTAAAAATCTATGTTTTGTCATACCCGTGGTATACGGTCTGACATACCACGGCTGTCAGCCAATCAAATCAGCATTCAGGGCTCGAACCACCATGTTTATGAAACAGTATATACAACTTAGGGCCTATCAGGACGTATTTCATTGTGGACAATTAGGTAATATTTGATTGAGACCTTGATCAATGAGATATCCACCCACTCAAGTAAACAGGGAAAAGTTTGTGCTTAATCCTATTCTTTAACTTACATTTTTGGTTGAGTTAGAGATTATTTGTTGACCTGTCGTCAAGTTAGTATTCACTGTATTGCAAAAGTTATACTGAATTGTTTGGTTGTCAACAAACCACATATCAACATTTGAAGGAGATGTACTGTATCTACTGATTGGATAGTTCAATCTATGCCACCCACGTGGTCCTATTCTTTAACTTTAGAGTTTTGGTTGAGTTGGAGACATGAATCCAACATGTACATTTTTAACTGCTATTTAGGCCGGGACTCAATCTGATACGCATTATAGCGCCCTTGACATTTAAAGGTAATTTCCATTGCATTTACTGTGAATGAGATCTCCACAAATGTCAGGGAAAATGCCTTTAAAATCCGAATTGTCGACTGTACAACACGCTGTGCTATAAATTAAATTGTGGCCTTACTGTATTGCAAAAGTGATATCGAATTGTTTTTGGTTGTCAACTAAACCAAATATTAACATTTGAAGGAGATGTATCTACTACTTGGACAGTTTCATCTGTGCCACTGGTTTAGTGCTATTCTTTATCCGTTTCCAACTTCTAGGAATATTTTAATCCACTTAACCCCAATATTTCACCATCATTGTAAAGCCCTAGTTCTTTGTTGCTTTGGGAAAGTCAATTCTGAAGATTTTTACTTAATTTAATGTGATTCTAAATTAATTTACATTTGTCACTCAAGTTTAGATGTAATTCGTAGTAAGGGGAATCAGTGTCACTGGCCGCCATAGTTGTTTTTGTTGCCGAGCTGAGGAGCGTCACCCAGCATGGTAAAATTAATTGCAGTCCATATCTTCTCTTCTATCGCGGGGATTCAATGATGTCCGAGGGGGAAAAAAACGTGTTTGTTGTTGTAATATCTCAAACGGACGTGGCAATTTCACCATTAAGGGGAAGGGGATACCGAGTCAGTTCCATAACTGTATCCATTCAACTGAAATGTGTCTTCTGCATTTAACTCAACCCCTCTGAATTAGAGAGGGGGCGGGGGGCTGCCTTAATCGACATCCAGGTTATCGGTGTCCGGGGAGCAGTTTTTGTGGGGGTTAACTGCCTTGCTCAAGGGCAGAATGGCAAGTTTTTCCACCTTGCCGGCTCAGGGATTCTAATAAGCAACCTTTTGGTTACTGTCACAGCGCTCTAACTGCTGGGATTCCAGCTTTAAGGTCAACCCTGTAACGTGAACTCTCGTATTCCTTTCAAATCTTTTTTTTTGACGAAACAAACATTGATCATCTAATAGCTAAATCAAGATGTAAAAGCAGTTGAGCTGGTTCTAATCTTTTTGCCATTTTCTGGTGTTTTGTGGTGGAAAACTGGGCCCATCTAGCATAACACGTCAGCGCTGTTGCCCATACATAGATAAACTGGAAATGTTTTAACAATTTCAACATCAAAGGGCACACAACAACTTTCTATTTCCTTTGTCACAAGGGGAGATGAAATCTAAGATAAAAATCGTCAACCCTGTCAGTTTAAGTCACTTTTTTTTAATGTATTTTTTATTTTACCTCTTGAGATGGAAAAATATGTTTGTTATGAAGTTGAACATGTGCTCTTTGTGACAGAATGTTAAAATTAAGTGAAATTGTTATATTTGACAAAATTAAAGGACCCAAAAGTTACTCGTGGAATAACACAATAATGTAAAAAATAATGTCCAGGGAACATACTTCCACAACAGCGCCCAACCAAATGGTAATTACTTTATGTTCCGAGAAGGTTTCTTATTAGTTGACCAAACAACCAATTCCCTGAGAATTACTTTTCTACTGAATTCTACTGTGTCAGGGGCAGATCTCAAAAATGGAATTGGGTAATGGCATACAACTATAATAGGATGAATTGGATGGTAGAAATGTCAATGTATCCCCTCATCAAATTTATTTAAAGTCACCAGTGAATTTGCTGTTTATTTTCCCCCCAATGTTCAAGTGAAACCTACGCCCTTGAGTTGACCACCCACCACCAGTTTCTTGACAAGGGCCTCTCGCTCTGTCACCATGTCCTTGAGCTCAGCAATGACCTGTAGGTCCTCATGACGACTCTCTCTGTTCCGAAACTTATCTTCTGTCCCCTCCAATCTAGACCAGGGTGAAACATCAAAACATAAAATATGCATTAGGTAACCATAAAAGTATCAAATTGCCAAGTAGACGCCACACAGTACCTTGTATGGCATCTTAGATGACGCACACATTGAAAATTATCGAAATCAAATCCAATTTATTTCTATAGTCCTTCTTACATCAGCTGATATCTCAAAGTGCTGTACAGAAACCCAGCCTAAAACCTCAAACAGCAAGCAATGCAGGTGTAGAAGCACTCAGGTGTGCAGGTGTAGAAGCATCTAAATTAGGTCACCATAGATGGCATTAAGAATGTAAGCAGAACAATGGGGGAGGATCTGTGTATCAACATTTCAACAGTGGCATAACATTCTAGCACACGTCATCGGATAAAAATAACATTTGAGGTGAGATCCCTGGCTTTTGATTGCTCTCTCTCACACACACACACATACACACACCGTGCCCTTACAGTATCTGGAGGGCAGAGATCTTGTCCTTCAGTAGCTCCTGGGCTTTGTTGAAGTCTGAGAGCATGATCTGAGTCTCTCTATGGTGAACAGCACTCAGCTCCCCCAGCTCTCTCTCATGTCTCTTTGTCAGGTCCTGTTCATGAGCCCTGAGGCACAGAGAGAGAGAAACAGAGGTCAGTCACATATCCCCTTTGGCTGAATGTAAACAAAGTTTGCAGCCAAACTATGTTAAAATGAGTCTCTGTACACTCTCCAGTCAATAATGAGTAAATAATTAAAGCAAGCTAAAAATAACTATAATGCATTTATATAACAGGCACTCACTCCTGTGAGATTTTTACCTCTCTTCCCATATCTAATCATGGAATTTATCCAAACACAACACTACCTTTCCCCAAATCCAAACTGCAATACAGTCTCTGCTTAACTGGTTGTGGATGTTGTAGAATTCAAGTGGAATAAAAGAGGGATGTGTATGTCAGTCACCTCCAAAAGATACACCTGCCATGTCCTGAGAAATGGGACTTTATTTATATCTTGAGAGTCTCTGTAGGACACGTCATACTGAAGGATGGCCACAATCACGTCAATCATTCTAGCCACAGAGCATAGCATTATGCCAGAGATAGAGATCTTCAGTTATCTCCGGGTACATATAGTGCATTCGGAAAGTATTCAATCCCTTTCCTTTTTCCACATTTTGTTACGTTACAGCCTAAAAATTATGAAATTCTTTCCCCCCCTCATTAATCTACACACAATGCCCCATAATGACAAAGCAAAAACAGGTTTTTAGAATGTTTAAAAACAATGTAACTGTATTGCCTAATGTGAATGCAAAAGGGGTGCAACTCAATATTAGGAAGGTGTTCCTAATGTTTTGTACATTAAGTAAGTTAACTAGGCACCACATAATTTTGGTTCAGTAGTTATCAGTTTTGAGCAGTTTGATAAAGTCATAGTTAACAGTATTGTTGACAAATGACAAGAAAATAATATCAAAAGTAAAGACAATATTGCATTTTGAAAAAAGCTGATCCAAATTGAAATAGTGATTTGGTACAGTGAACAAGTTACTTTGTGAATTTGTTTGTTGTACTCACTCAATTGAAAATGTGCTTAGAATTGTGAATTATGAGCCATTTTGATTATCTGTTTAGATTTTTGTGCTTAGAGTTTTAAAAATATACCACTTTAGCACCAAAGTGATTGGGGGAAAAAAACTGTAAATCACACCTCACATGATAATGTGGGCTCTTGAAAAATATAATACTATTTTTCATGTCAATCTAGCATTTCTAAGACCATGAGGGTCCACATATACTGAGAGGTTTGGAAGACCTGGGTACTCCCTCGCTCCCTTAGGGGTCACTATAAATAGATGCCAGTTAATGGGTCCCAGTACCTGATCTGCTGGTTGGCCTCGCTGCGGACTCGGAGAACCTCTTTGCCCTTGAGCTCCAGCTCTCTGGTGAGGGTGCTGATGGTCTCATTGAGGGAGTGGATCTCGTGGTCCAGGTCTGTGATACGGTGGGTTCTGCAGGACACCTCCTGCTGCAGGTCTGATATACTACCCAGCAGGTCCTCCTCCTGGTTCCAAGTCAGACAAGATAATGAAGACAATCATAATTGCTGAGGTGACAATTCCAATCTAATTCAGTCAATTCAGAACTAGAATTGAAATTCCAATTCAAGAATGAAAAAGCACACATTTTCAGGTACTTTTTTAGGATCCCAACTCTAGGGATAGCTATCAAAGCGAATTAATCCTATTGGTACAGAGCTTAGTACGCCTGCTCTAAAAACATAGGGGGGCTGGTTTGATTCCATCCATAAATAGTTCCACAACTTTGCTACAGCCAATTCAATAGTAATTGCCAGTGTGTAAATGTAGGGTTACACCAAGAAACAAACTTGTTTCCCCTCTTTCCCTCATTGATGTGAGTTTGTGACACCCAGGTATTATTCAAAACAATATGGTTACAACAATACTTCAACATTTCTAAAGCGGTTTACAGACTGTGTGTCCAAATATATAAATATTTGATTTGGGACCCTATTTCTAATTTGTTTAATTTGTAAGAGATATTGTAGAAGCTGCTTGGAAGAGGCATGGGTAGATGTCAGCCCTAAGGCGCAGTCTACATTTTTAAGTGGGTCATGTTAAAAGCTGTAGCACTGCAATTAACTGAAATGAGTTGTCCTTGTATTTCTGAGAAATAAAAAGAGAGCAAGGGAAGGAAAGAGAGAGAGAGACAGGGAAAGAGAGAGTGTGGTCCAACATAGGAAAATTATGCAACCGAAGTGCTCGGAAATATATATAGAAATGTGTACACACATGGAACCTTTCAGATTCTTTGTTGTTCTTCACTTATGTATTATTATTCACCCTAAAGATTAAAGCACAGACTATGAGAAAATGGGTAATCTTGGACCTCTGGGCAGTTTGCTTATCTATACGACTTAGTATCATCCTACCCTATTATGTTTGTGTTACTGCATACCCCAGTTTGTCAATGCAAAAAGCAACATCAAAAGCAGCATTTACTTTTCAAAACGCTGCCTCAGCCTGTATATGAGATGCACATGATGTGATCGTAAGCTGTTGTATTTCAAATATAATTATAATATTGTTTTGGCTACATCACAGATGCTTGGCAAACAGTGAGCTTCAGCTCCCAAGGGATGAGTCCCAAATAACAATTTATAAAAATAAAAAAATAAGCACAAACACACCCTAAAAGTCCTCCTCTGGTCCTTTCTAGCCACTGATAGCAAGTCAGGGGCCATGTGTATCAAGCATCTCAGAGTAAGAGTACTAATCTAGGATCAGGCAAAACTTATCCTAGATCAGAACTCCTACTATGAGACGTGTAATACATACACCCCCAGATATAATTTCACCCCCCCCCCCCCCCAAATTGTTATGGGTATGATTAAGAGTGTGGTTAGGGGCAACTTCTACCTCAAGCAGCAAAAAGTGTCAACTACGGACTGACCTGTTGCTGACTCTGTTCCAGAGCACCCTGTAGCTCCAGTTTGGCAGCAGTGTTATCCTTCAGGTGAATCTGGCGCAGATGCTCTATGGCTGTTGCATGGAGGTGGTTCAGCTCAGAGCGCAGGGAGGCTACAGGGGAGGAAGAGGAGGAGGGGAACATTAAAGTCCCGTGAGGCTCAATTGGTAGAGCATGGCTTTGAAAATACATATTTTACTTTGAAACAACGTCTTTTTTTGGTAATCATTTCGATGGCTAAATTTCAACCGTACATACAGTTGAAGTCGGAAGTCTACATACACCTTAGCCAGATACATTTAAACTCAGTTTTTCACAATTCCTGACATTTAATCCAAGTAAAAATTCCATGTCTTAGGTCAGTTAGGATCACCACGTTATTTAAAAAATTTGAAATGTCAGAATAATAGTAGAGAGAATGATTTATTTCAGCACATTCCCAGTAGGACAGAAGTTGACATACACTCAATTAGTATTTTGTAGCATTGCCTTTAAATTGTTTAACTTCGGTAAAACATTTCGGGTAGCCTTCCACAAGCTTCCCACAATAAGTTGAGTGAATTTTGGCCCATTCTTCCTGACAGAGCTGGTGTAACTGAGTCAGGTTTGTAGGCCTCCTTGCTCTCACACGCTTTTTCAGTTCTGCCCACACATTTTCTATAGGATTGAGGTCAGGGCTTTGTGATGGCCACTCCAATACCTTGACTTTGTTGTCCTTAAGCCAATTGAGAAGCATTTGATAGCCTTCAATAGTGGCTGTACTAGAGAATTTAAAACCTTTTTTGTACAGTCTTGGCCAAAAGTTTTGAGAATGACACAAATATACATTTTCACAAAGTCTGCTGCCTTAGTTTTAATGATGGCAATTTGCATATACTCCAGAATGTTATGAAGAGTGATCAGATGAATTGCAATTAATTGCAAAGTCCCTCTTTGCCATGCAAATGAACTGAATCCCCCAAAAACATTTCCACTGCATTTCAGCCCTGCCACAAAAGGACCAGCTGACCAGCTGTCATGGCAGTGATTCTCTCGTTAACACGTGTGTGAGTGTTGACGAGGACAAAGCTGGAGATCACTCTGTGTGAGCATCTGCATGCAGACTTTTTTTAGGGTGGCCTGGTGTCAAGAAGGGCAGCAAAGAAGCCACTTCTCTCCAGGAAAAACATCAGGGGCAGACTCATATTCTGCAAAAGGTACAGGGATTGGACTGCTGAGGAACTGGGGAAAAGTAATTTTCTCTGATGAATCCCCTTTCCAATTTTTTGGGACATCTGGAAAAAAGCTTGTCCGGAGAAGACAAGGTGAGCGCTACCATCAGTCTTGTGTCATGCCAACAGTAAAGCATCCCGAGACCATTCATGTGTGTGGTTGCTTCTCAGCCAAGGGAGTGGGCTCACTCACAATTTTGCCTAAGAACACAGCCATGAATAAAGTATGGTAACAACACATCCTCCGAGAGCAACTTCTCCCAACCTTCCAGGAACAGTTTTGTGACGATCAATGCCATTTCCAGCATGATGGAGCACCTTGCCATAAGGCAAAAGTGATAACTAAGTGGCTCGGGGTGCGAAACATCGATATTTTGGGTCCATGGTCAGGAAACTCCTCAGATCTTAATCCCATTGAGAACTTGTGGTCAATCCCCAAGAGGCGGGTGGACAAACAAAATCCCACAAATTCTGACAAACTCCAAGCATTGATTATGCAAGAATGATTATCCATGTTGCCCAGAAGTTAATTGACAGCCAGGGCAGATTGCTTAGGTCTTGAAAAAGAAGGGTCAACACTGCAAATATTGACTCTTTGCATCAACTTCATGTAACTGTCAATAAAAGCATTTGACACTTATGAAATGCTTGTAATTTTACTTCAGTATTCTATAGTAACATCTGCCAAAAAAGATCTAAAGACACTGAAGCAGCAAACTTTGTGGAAATTAATATTTGTGTCACTCAAAACGTTTGGCCACGACTGTACATGGGACTGATTTTAAGACATTTTGCTTAATTGATTTGATTAATATTATGGTGTTTCTATTCCAAGAAAATTTAAAAACCTTTTCCGTTAGGATGGGTCTAAGTTAGGATGGAATGGAAATGATGGCGCTGTAAAACGGGACGTCGGGAGTAGGCTACAGTACTTGGCTATTTAGCTAAATAATCTCTGTGTTGTGCGGGCACGCAGGAGACCGGGGTTCAATTCACTGATGGGGAGGAAGGATAAGGAAGAAGGCTGTCCTTGTAAATAAGAATTTGTTCTTAACTGACTTGCCTAGTTATATAAAGGTTACACTAAGAGCATAACATTTCTACACCATAATTATAGTCTAACCAATACCCAAACGGAGATTCAGTCAAAATGACAATCTCATTGATTTATCAAGACCAGTCCCCATGCTTATCTCAGAGCAGCGAGAAACGGTTGTAGGCTATTGCTTCAAATCCTATTGCTTTTTTAAATAAATAAGACCTACACCACTTAACAGCACATTACTCAACACTTTTGAGACTCATGTCGCCTACGGTACACCTACAGTATATCGAAAAATATGATGTGACTCTCTGCCAATAATTACATATTGGAGGATATTTCTGTAATTCAGTGATATTTATTCCCATAGTAATTCATTATGGATCCATAACTAAATAAACATTGGCATGTTGAAAGAGTATTTTTATCATTCTTTTATTAACGAAAGCATAAAGACGCCATTATTAGTTACATTGTTTAAGTTTGAACGTTCAGACTGGCACTAAGAACAGCGGGAACGTTCCCCCTTAAAGTGTTGCTCTGTGCTACCCAGTGTGGCAGGGTGGGGGTCAACCCCCCCTCTCCCTTCCCCATGGGCTAGGTCCATCTTCTGTGCGCTGCTCTGCGGACTATCCCATGCCCCATGCCCTCGTGCCTTGCACCTCACATGCTTTCAGTGGATACAGCTGGAGAACTGTAAGGCAATCCCATTGTGCGCCATGACCAATATACTGTCCTGCTAATATAACAGGGTTAATAATATATCTGACAATATCCACGGGGCTTTTATATAATTCTAAATTAATAATAATGACTTTGTTTATAAAATAACAACATATTGATAATTATTTAATTTTCAAATAACGTAAAATGAGTGAGAAAAATACCATTCTTGAACACGGACTGAGACCTTGTTGCTAATTTGTAAATAAAGCCAGTTTGTAATTTAGAATTATATATTCATGTTTTTAGACAGAGGGAAACCAAAAACCTACAGTCATCTCATGGGTCTTCCAGTCGAGGACAGCACAGGTAATGAACCAGCATCTGTAGCAACACAGCTTGCACTACTATGCAGTGTCTTAGACCGTTGCGACACTCAGGCGCTGTACAACATGACAGGTCGGGAGTGGGCTACACTACTAGTCAGAGCAAAATAATCCTAACAAAATAAAATAATAAAAACCTTAGTGTAACAACAGTTTTAGTAAGTAATACTGAAGTCGTGCAAAATTATCAGTTTCTATTTATGTTTATGTCGCCCATTCATTGTCAGAGAAACAGTAGGACCCAAAAGCATAATCAGTGCTCTAACTCCCCCTTGCTCTGGTCTGGAGCAATGAAGTGGTGACGCAGGGTATCGTACTAAACCACAAATTACCTCTAAGTCCCGCAGCATAATCACAAAACTTTTAGTGGAGGAACCACTGTATGTTTGGGCCAAATCGATGCTGGTCCAGACATCTGTGGACGTTGAAATCAAGGCTGGTCTGGACCAAATCTGAACCAAACATAGACCTATAATTGGTTCAGATTTGGTCCGGATACGATAATATATAACTTTATTTATTAAAGGAATTATTTGAGAAGAAATATCTTAAATTAAAGTCATTACTAGCTGGATTCCTAGTGTTTTTATTTGTCCAACATAAATTGTGCAAATAAAATCACTTGTGAGCCAAATTGAGCCCCCTGTTGCTGACACCTGATTATTGACAGGTAGTACACCACCTACATTGATAATAAACTGTTAGAAATGTACAATTAGGTATCTCTCACTCGTCATTCATTATCACTTTGAAAATGATGCCTTGGTTCATTAAAAATAGCTTTGGAGAGTGTGTGTGGGGGGGGGGGGTGTTTGTGTGTGTTCTTTCAAAGGTGGCTTTTGTGATCGAATAGTCCAGCACGGTGGCTTAGGGTTGTCTTTCGGTTTAAGCTGTTGCCTCTGGATCACATATACCACTGCCGCATGGGTTCTACCTTTACCTCCATACTATCCAATAAACAAAAAATATGTGGAGAGTGGTACTGCCCCACTTCTTTAAAAAATTGTCCAGTGTGTGAGGCTCTTACCCAGCATGGCCTTGCCTTCGTCCTCCAATTCAAAGCGCAACGTCTGCAGCTCCTGTTCTGACTGCTGTCTGAGGATGTCCAGTGTGCGTCTGTGGGCATCCTTCAGCGCCAGCACCTCCTCCCTCTGCTCCTGCTTCAAACGCTCCTCCAAAGCCTAGACCCCTCCCCACCACCACACACACACACACACACACACACACACACTGTGTTTAATCATTCAACAAAACATTGTACAAATGGTAGCAACATATACAGTACATCACCTAAAATGACATAATATATTTTCAAACATATGTAAATGCATATCCGCGCACACACAGCAAGAATGTTTTCTAGAATGTGCATAATATCTAACAAGCAGAGCAAGGGGAGGAAAAACATGAAAAGCTTATGCGCGTTCTGACTGAGTGTCAGCAAACTCATCTGCCTGCAAGTTTTGAGAACAAACACACAGACACACAAGTCCGCTGCTGCTGCTGCTGCTGATCTGCAGCTTCATCTGCAGGGAGATGATTATGTATTGCCATCCTCTATTTAGGCATTTTAAAACACTTCTGTTATTCTGATTATGAGTATTATCTGATCCGACTAATAACTGTCAATTTACGGATTCGATTATGAATATGGTCAGATGGGCACACTCCTAATAGGCACACATACACACTAGGGTTGGCCGATATTTGGAGAGTGTGGTGGAATTATTGTAATCAAAAGGAGAGACTTGTAGATGTCTTCAAAACAATCAAACTTTATTATTTAATTACTGCAGTAATGGAGCTGGTTGGTAATCACCCCTGGAGGTGATCACTGAGAACTCAACGAGCTGTTTTGAGCCACAGCATTTTATAGAAAAGTCCACCCTCCTTCAGTCTACATGACAAACAACAGATGTATGAAACAGGTCACAAGGTTAAGATTTGTATGAAAGACACTTCTAATTCACAGCAGACAGTATCTCATTGTGAAGAGACCAGGGTCTGGCCCTGGAGTCATCTCTCCCGGGTACCTTACAGAACAGAAACATTAACTCATGCTCTGGAATGCGGTATCACCCAAAGACAACGTAAATCTTCCAGCGGCCCATCCTCAGTAGAAGACACACAGATCAGCGTTCTAACAAGCCCTTATTCTGTTGCATAAAACAACCATTTGATGCAATAACAGCATTATAACCTCTTGTCATTTCTGTTCTGACAGGAGACCTGTTCTATGATATGCTTCTCCAAATATTGTGATATCCAATATAATCCTTTTTGCGCCATTAAAGACTAGATCATTCCAGATTGTGCCATTTTATGTGCTTGTTTATAATATTATAGTCATATTCTCATTAATTTATCTTAGCATGGCAAAAAAATAAGCCTGCCGGAAGGGCAGGGTGGCCTAGTGGTTAGAGGGTTGGACTAGTACCCAAAAGGTTGCAAGTTCAAATCCTCGAGCTGACAAGGGACACATTTGTCATTCTGCCCCTGAACAGGCAGTTAAATGCGGCCTAGGGACAGTGGGTTAAAGTAAGAATTTGTTCTTAACTGACTTGCCTAGTTAAAAAACATTTTTTGACTTAAATGTCAACATATTGAGTTCTCAGCCTAACTGAGAAAACTGCAGTCTCTCAAATTATAGTCTTGCACATCACAATGTTAAGTATCGTCACGCACTTGAAAATATATCATTGATATATAATTGATGTAAATATCACAATAAGATGTGACAAAGGCTGACATTACAGATGGATGAGCTGATGGACAGAGCAGCCCACTACCATGAGATAAACAACTGTCCACCATTTTAGTGTCTCAAATTATACTGAACAAAAATATAAGCGCAACATGCAACAATTTCAAAGATTTAATGAGTTACAGTTCATATCAAATCAAATTTTGTTGGTCACACACATGGTTAGCAGATGTTAATGCTAGTGTAGCAAAATGCTTGTGCTTCTAGTTCTTACAGTGCAGTAATATCTAAATAATCTAACAAATTCACAATGACTACCTTACCCACACAAATGTAAAGGGATGAATAAGAATATGTACATATAAATATATGGATGTGCGATGGCCGTGCGGCATAGGCAAGATGCAGTAGATGGTATAGAACACAGTATATACATATGAGATGAGTAATGTAGGATATGTAAACATTATTAAAGTGGTGTTATTTAAAGTGACTAGTGATACCTTTATTAAATAAATGTATTAAAGTGGCAAGAGATTTGAGTCTGTATATTGGCAGCAACCTCTATGTTAGTGATGGCTGTTTAACAGTCTGATGGCCTTGAGATAGAAGCTGTTTTTCAGTCTCTCGGTCCCAGCTTTGATACACCTGTACTGACCTCGCCTTCTGGGTGATAAGCGGGGTGAACAGGCAATGGCTTGGGTGGTTGTTGTCCTTGATGATATTTTTGTCCTTCCTGTGACATCGGGTGCTGTAGGTGTCCTGGATGGCTGGTAGTTTGCCCCCGGTGATGCATTGTACTCCCTCTGCTGTTTCCTGAAGTCCATGATCATCTCCTTTGTTTTGTTGATGTTGAGTGAGAGGTTATTTCCTGACACCAGACACCCTGAGGGCCTTCACCTCCTCCCTATAGGCCGTCTCGTTGTAGTTGCTAATCAAGCCTACCACTGTGGTGTCGTCTGAAAACTCGATGATTGAGTTGGAGGCGTGCATGGCCACGCAGTCATATAAGGAAATCAGTTAATTTAATAAATTAATTTGGCCCTAATCTATGGATTTCACATGACTGGGAATACAGATGTGCGTCTATTGGTCACAGAAACAGTACCTTTAAAAATAAGGTAGGGGTGTGGATCAGAAACCAGTCGGTATGACAACCATTTGCCTCTTGCAGTGCAACACATCAGGCTGTTGATTGTGGCCTGTGCAATGTTGTCCCATTCCTCTTCAATAACTGTGCGAAGTTTCTGGATATTGGCATGAACTGGAATACACTGTTGTACACGTTCTTCCAGAACATCCCAAACATGCTCAATAGGTGACTTCTGGTGAGTACGCAGGCCATGGAAGAAATGGGACATTTTCTGTTTTCAGGAATTGTGTAGATCCTTGTGACATGGGGGTGTGCATTATCATCCTGAAACATGAGGTGATGACGGTGGATGAATGGTATGACAATAAGCCTCAGGATCAATTCAAATTGCCATTGATAAAATGCAATTGTGTTCGTTGTCCGTAGCTTAAACCTGCCCATACCATAACCCCACCGCCACCATGGGGCACTATTTTCACGACGTTGACATTAGCAAACCACTCGCCCTCACGAGCCCATACTGTCTGCCATCTGCCCTCTACAGTTGAAACCGTGATTCATCCGTGAAGAGCACACTTCTTCAGCGTGCCAGTGGCCATCGAAGGGGAGCATTTTCCGACTGAAGACGGTTACGACGCCGAACTGCAGTCAGGTCAAGACCCTGTTGAGGATAACGAGCAGAGCATGACGTAATGCAAAATTCTCTAAAATGACATTGGAAGCGGCTTATGGTAGAGAAACTAACATTACATTCTATGGCAACAGCTCTGGTGGACATACCTACAGTCAGCATGCCAACTGCACGCTCCCTCAAAACTTGAGATATCTGTGGCATTGTGTTGTGTGACAAAACTGCACATTTTAGAGTGGCCTATTATTGTCCCCAGCACACGATGCACCTATGCAATGATCACGCTGTTTAATCAGCTTGTTGATATGCCATACCTGTCATTGTGGATGGATTATCTTGGCAAAGAAGAAATGCTCACCAACAGGGATATAAACAAATTATTGCCCCAAAATAAGCTTTTTGTGCACATGGAAAATTTGTTGCGCTTATATTTTTGTTCATTGAAATATGTGCTGTTTTTTATGACCAAGCGCTGCACTGTGACTATGAAGAACAAACTTTTTTTTTCTCCAGATACATTTTAATATAAAAGCAGCTGCCTGTTGTTTAAAAAAAATATTATGTTAATTCTTATGGAACAGTAACTTAAGAGGTATAGCTTTCAAGGCCCCAGCATGGGTGTGAGGCAAATATAGAGCCTGTTAGCCTCTGTATACCGCTTTTTCTACATCAAAGGTTTTCTACTGGGTTCAATCTAATTTAACTGGAGGTTAGTCCTGATAACACTGCTCTATTACAACCCTCTTTACAATTGAAACAAATTTGATCCTTCGGAAACAGGTGCTGGTCGATACGGTATATTGCACTGTATTCACAAATTAAATGGATTGATATGTTAGGTAAGAGGCCAGTAGAGTTATTAAGGTCCCAATTCAATCAAAGTTAGTAACTGGGTTTCCGACGAAAACAATTTCCTTACTGCGCAAACACAGAATATTATATGAATTATTATGCAGACTAACTTCCTTTTGTTTCACACTACAATATAAATACTGCTTTGATGCAAACTTGAAATCCAATTACTATACCTGCAACTCCATGATTTTTCTTTAGAGCCTGAAGTCTTTCTTGAAGAAGCCCACATTCTTGTAACAGGCAACAATTCAGCAGTGGTTTTCAATTGGGATAATTGTAATTGCCATTACATCAGCAGGTCTGGTAGCAGCAGCACTGCAGTTTTTCCAACTCACTGCTCTGTGGTTTGGTGACTGAGGCTTAAGGTCAGAGGACACATCCAGATGGTGACATGGACACAAAGGTGGGAATGAATCCAACTGGACATGGACTAATGGAGAGAGGGAGTGAGGAAGGGGGCTGAGTGGAAGAAAGGAAAGGGAGCAGGGGTATAGATACATTAGGAGAAGAGAGGGGAAGAAAAAGAGAGAGAAGGAGCCAGCTGGAGGAAATGGAGAGGTATAAGAAAGAGAAGAGAAATACACTCAGTGTTTCGGTTTATTAGGTACACCCATCTAGAACAGGGTTAGACCCCACTTTGCCTCCAGAACAGCCTGAATTCTCACGGGCAAAGTTTCTACAAGGTGTGGCATTCAAACGTTGCTCAAATGGTATCAAGGGACCTAACATTCCCCACACCATTATACCACCGCCACCAGCCTGTACCGTTGACACCATGCAGGACGGGGCCTGTGGACTCCTGCTGTTTACTCCAAATGCTGACTCTTTCATCAAGCATGACGCAACAGGAACCGGGATTTTTCAGGCAATGTTTTTCCAGTCCTCAATTGTCCAGTGTTGGTGGCCACTGGACCTCTCTCATCAATGAGCTGTTTTCGCCCACAGGACTGCCGCTGACGGGATGTTTCTTTGTAATACCCTAGACACTGTCATGCATGAAAAGCCCAGGAGGCCGTCCGTTTCTGAGATACTGAAACCGGCGCGCCTGGCACTCACGATCATACCAAGCTCAAAGTCTCTCAGGTCCCTCGTTTTGCCTATTCCAACGTTCAATCGAACAGTAACTGAATGCCTCGATGCCTGTCTGTCTGTTTTATATAGCGGTCCCGTGACTCACTGTCTGTAGGACCAAAGCATTTTCATGAACGGGGTGGTGTACCTAATAAACTGGCTAAAAGTGCATTTACTGTAGGTACTAGAGAGGCAGATAAAAAGGGAGGGGAGAGAGTGAGGGAGGGAGATAAAGAGGGAGAGTGAGACACAGTGACCATTTCAGATGAGTGACACTGACAATGTATATCTCAGGTGTAGCTCAGTTGGTAGAGCATGGCGCTTGCAATGCCAGGGTTGTGGGTTTGATTCCCATGGGGGACCAGTACAACAAAAAAAGGATCAAAATGAACGCGCTCACTACTCTCTGGAGCGTCTGCTAAATGACTAAAATGTAAAACATTTAAGTATCTGACAGGATATGGAGACACAGAGTAGGGGATGGTTAACAGTACATGCTATCTTATACCACAAAAACTATTGGAGAAACAATGGTCAATGAGTGAGGTGTATGGAGCATGTGTATGGGTACAAAGTATTTACAATGCCTTCAGAAAGTATACACACCCCTTGACAAAAACATTTACCAATTAATTAAACATGAAAATCTGAAATGTCTTTTGTCAATAAGTATTCAAACCATTTGTTATGGAAAGCCTAAATTAGTTCTGGAGTAAAAATATGCTTATGAAGTCATATATTAAGTTGCATGTACCCCAAACATACAAATGTCTTTAAGGTCCCTAAATCGAGCAGTGAATTTCAAACACAGATTCCACCACAAAGACCAGGGAGGTTTTTCACTGCCTCTCAAAGAACGGCACCTACTGGTAGATGGGAAACAAATCTAAAAAGCTGACATTGAAATTCCCTTTGAGCATGGTGAAGTTATTAATTACACTTTGGATGGTGTATCAATACACCCAGTCACTACAAAGATACAGGGGTCTTTCCTAACACAGATGCCGGAGAGAAAGGAAACCTATCTGGGAATACACCATGAGGCCAATAGTTTATTGTCTGTGATAGGAGAAAAGTGAGGATGGATCAACAACATTGTAGTTAGTCCACGATACTAACCTAAATGACAGACAAAGAAGGAAGCCTGTATAGAATTTAAATATTCCAAAACATGCATCCTGTTAGCAATAAGGAACTAAAGTAAAACTGCAAAAAATGTGGCAAAGAAATTAACTTATGTCCTAAATACAAATTGTTATGTTTGAGGCAAACACAACACATCACTGAGTACCACTCTTCATATTTTCAAGCATGGTGGTGGCTGCATCATGTTATGGGTATGCTTGTCATCAGCAAGGACTAGGGATTTTTTTTAAGATAAAAATAAACGGAACAGAGCTAAACACAGGCAAAATCATAGTGGAAAACCTGGTTTAGTCTGCTTCGAACAGACACTGGGAGATAAATTCACATTTCAGAAGAACAATGACCTAAAGCACAAGACCAAATATACACTGGAGTTTGCTTACCAAGACAACATTGATGTTCCTGAGTGGTCTAGTTACAGTTTTGACTATAATCAGCTTGAAAATCAATGGCAAGACTTGAAAATGGCTGTCTAGCAATGCTCAACAACCAACTTGACAAAATCATTTCAAAAAGAAGAATGTGCAAATGTTGTACAGTCCAGGTGTGCAAAGCTCTTACAGACTTATTCAAGAACTCACAGCTGTATTCGCTGCCAAAGGTGATTCTAACATGTATTGACTCAGGGGTGTGAATACTTATGTAAATGAGATATTACTGTATTTCATTTTCAATAAATAGCAACAAAAAAAAAAAAAACGTGTTTTCATTTTGTCATGATGGTGTAATATGTGTAAAATGTTGAGATAAAATAAACATTTCATCAATTTTGAATTCAGGCTGTAACACAATTTTTGTTGGAACAAGTCAATGGGTATGAATACCTTCTGATTGCACAACATATATGAGGGGTGTGTGTGTGTATTATTCTCTCACCCTGAGCTGGTGCTGGCGGGCGTCTTCCAGTGTGCCATGGGCGCAGCGTTGAGCCTCCTGCAGCCGGTGCTCTCTGCGCTGGTGCTCCAGCTGCAGCTCCTGGAGTTGCTGGCTCAGGTGCTCTCTCTCCTGGCTGAACTGGGCCTGCAGCTGCTGCAGCGCGCCCTGGGACTGGGAGAGCTGCAGCTCCAGACTCTGCTTCAGCAGGGAGATCTGGAGAGAAAGGGATAAGAGGGAGTGGTGTGTTATATGCTATGTGTCCCTAATGGCACGCTATTCCCTGTATTGCATTACTTTGAGCCCTGGTCAGACGGTGCACTATATAGGAAAGAGGGTGACATTTGTGACACAACCATGAATGTGCAATTCGTCTTCATTTTTCCCCTCTAGTGTATTAATAAAAAAAAAAAACACAAAAACAATATATACAATTATTATTATATTTGTATATAGCACTTTTCATTACAAAGTCATCTTAACACTCTACCTAGGGGGGGAATAAAATATACAGTTCAAGTCAGAAGTTTACATACACCTTAGTCAAATACATTTAAATTCAGTTTTTCACAATTCCTGACATTTAATCTGAGTAAAAATTCCCTGTCTTAGGTCAGTTAAGATCACCACTTTATTTTAAGAAGGTGAAATATCAGAATAATAGTCGAGAGAATGATTTATTTCAGCTTTTATTTCTTTTATCACATTCCCAGTGGGTAAGAAGTTTACATACACTCAATTAAGATTTGGTAGCATTGCCTTTAAATTGTTTAACTTGGGTCAAACATTTCGGGTAGCCTTCCACAAGCTTCACACAATAAGTTGGGTGAATTTTGGCCCATTCCTCCTGACAGAGCTGGTGTAACTGAGTCAGGTTTTAAGGCCTCCTTGCTCGCACACTTTTTCAGTTCTGCCCACAAATTTTCTATAGGATTGAGGTCAGGGCTTTGTGATGGCCACTCCAATACCTTGACTTTGTTGCCCTTAAGCCATTTTGCCACAACTTTGGAAGTATGCTTGGGGTCATTGCCCATTTGGAAGACCCATTTGCGACCAAGCTTTACTTCCTGACTGATGTCTTGAGATGTTGCTTCAATATATCCACATAATTTTCCTTCCTCATGATGCCATCTACAGTGCCTTGCGAAAGTATTCGGCCCCCTTGAACTTTGCGACCTTTTGCCACATTTCAGGCTTCAAACATAAAGATATAAAACTGTATTTTTTTGTGAAGAATCAACAACAACTTTTTTAACAAATCAAAAACTGAAAAATTGTGCGTGCAAAATTATTCAGCCCCCTTAAGTTAATACTTTGTAGCGCCACCTTTTGCTGCGATTACAGCTGTAAGTCGCTTGGGGTATGTCTCTATCAGTTTTGCACATCGAGAGACTGACATTTTTTCCCATTCCTCCTTGCAAAACAGCTCGAGCTCAGTGAGGTTGGATGGAGAGCATTTGTGAACAGCAGTTTTCAGTTCTTTCCACAGATTCTCGATTGGATCCAGGTCTGGACTTTGACTTGGCCATTCTAACACCTGCATTTGTTTATTTTTGAACCATTCCATTGTAGATTTTGCTTTATGTTTTGGATCATTGTCTTGTTGGAAGACAAATCTCCGTCCCAGTCTCAGGTCTTTTGCAGACTCCATCAGGTTTTCTTCCAGAATGGTCCTGTATTTGGCTCCATCCATCTTCCCATCAATTTTAACCATCTTCCCTGTCCCTGCTGAAGAAAAGCAGGCCCAAACCATGATGCTGCCACCACCATGCAAACCATGCAGACAGTGGGGATGGTGTGTTCAGCTGTGTTGCTTTTACGCCAAACATAACGTTTTGCATTGTTGCCAAAAAGTTCAATTTTGGTTTCATCTGACCAGAGCACCTTCTTCCACATGTTTGGTGTGTCTCCCAGGTGGCTTGTGGCAAACTTTAAACAAAGTTTAGCTTTGCACACCTGGACTGTACAAATTTTGCACGCCCAATTTTTCAGTTTTTGATTTGTTAAAAAAGTTTGAAATATCCAATAAATGTGGTTCCACTTCATGATTGTGTCCCACTTGTTGTTGATTCTTCACAAAAAAATACAGTTTTATATCTTTATGTTTGAAGCCTGAAATGTGGCAAAAGGTCGTAAAGTTCAAGGGGGCCGAATACTTTCGCAAGGCACTGTACTGCGTTCAAATCTTTGCGATCCGGCAGAAGTCATTAATTTTTAGTGGAGGCAGACTGTACTGCTGCTAGGCTGCGTAGCTTTGCCGCAAGTCTGCATGTGTTGGATTTGTCCTACTTCTGTGTTGAGTTTCACCATTCCGCAACCACAGGACATTAATTTAAAGGCCCAGTGCAGTCAAACATTTTGGATTTTTCTGTATTTTATATACAATGGGGCAAAAAACGTATTTAGTCAGCCACCAATTGTGCAAGTTCTCCCACTTAAAAAGATGAGAGAGGCCTGTAATTTTCATCATAGGTACACTTCAACCATGACAGACAAAATGAGGAAAAAAAAATACAGAAAATCACATTTTAGGATTTTTAATGAATAAAAGGCCTCTCATCTTTTTAAGTGGGAGAACTTGCACAATTGGTGGCTGACTAAATACTTGTTTGCCCCACTGTATATTTCCACACTGTGAGGATGAAATAATACTGTGAAATTGTGAAAACGATGATGGTGTCGTTTTAGCGTAAGACCGCCTGAAACTTCTGCCTATTTGGGATGGAGTTTTGGACTGCCTGGCAGACCAATAAGAGATAGAGTTCTGAACCTCTCTGCCAATAACAGATGGTTTTTCCCTCCCCACTCAGACCACTCCCAGTCAGTCCTAGCAAAATGATTGCTTGAAAAATTGCTCTTTGATACGAAGCTATTTTGGTTTCTTTTTGACCATTTTAAACAATCACAGTTAGGTACTTAATTGTTACCCAGAAATTATTTGATATTGAGTTAAAAACAGCTGCACTGGACATTTGTATTTATTATGGCTCACATTTAGCTGCTGTCCGGCAAAATTAAGGCAGTTGTACAATTTTAAAAACATTACAGTACATTCATTACAGAATTCACAACACACTAAGTGTGTGCCCTCAGGCCCATATTCCACTACCACATATCTACTACGCAAAATCCATGTGTACGTGTGTGTATAGTGCGTATGCTATCATGTGTTTGTTTGCATATGTCTGTGCCTATGTTTGTGTTACTTCACAGTCCCCACTGCTCCATAAGGTGTACTTTTACCTGCTTTTTAAATCTGATTCTACTGCTTGCATCAGTTACCTGATGTGGAATAGAGTTCCATGTAGTCATGGCTCTATGTAGTACTGTGCGCCTCCCATAGTCTGTTCTGTACTTGGGGACTGTGAAGAGACCCGCTGGTGGCATGTCTTGTGGGGTATGCATGGGTGTCCGATCTGTGTGCTAGTATTTTAAACAGACAGCTTGTCAACACCTCTTACAAAAACCAGTACTGAGGAAGTCAATTTCTCTTCCACTTTGAGCCATGAGAGATTGACATGCATGTCATTAATGTTAGCTCTCTGTGTACTTTTAAGGGCCAGCCGTGCTGCACCGTTTCTGAGCCAACTGCAATTTTCCCAAGTCCCTCTGTGCTGCACCTGAACACACGACTGAATAGTAGTCTAGTTGCGACAAAACCAGAGCCGGTAGGACCTTCCTTGTTGATAGTGTTGTTAAGAAGGCAGAGTACCGCTTTATTATGGACAGACTTCTCAATTACTGTTGTATCAATATGTTTTGACCATGACAGTTTTACAATCCAGGGTTACTCCAAGCAGTTTAGTCACCTCAACTTCCTCAATTTCCACATTATTCATTATGAGGTGTAGTTGAGGTTTATGGGTAGTGAATGATTTGTCCCAAATGCAATGCTTTTAGTTTGGAAATACTTAGGACTAACTTATTCCTTGCTACTCATTCTGAAACTAACTGCAGCTCTTTGTTAAGTGCTTCAGTCATTTCAGTTGGTGTAGTAGCTGACGTGTATAGTCATCCGCATACATGGCCTTACTCAAAGCCAGTGGCATGTCGTTAGTAAAGATTGAAAAAAGCAAGCTACTGGGGAATTCCTGTTTCTACCTGGATTATGTTTGAGAGGCTTCCATTAATTTCTATGGGATCAGGCTTCCATTAACTTCTATGGGATCAGTGTCCACCAGTGGGACGGTTGTGCTAACATAGGCTAATGTGATTAGCATGAGGTTGTAAGTAACAAGAACATTTCCCAGGACATAGACATATCTGTTATGGCAGGAAAACTTAAATTATTGTTAATCTAACTGCACTGTACAATTTACAGTAGCTATTACAGTGAAATAATACCAAGCTATTGTTTGAGGAGAGTGCACAGTTATGAACTTTGAAATGTATTAATAAACCAATTAGGCACATTTGGGTAGTCTTGATACAACATTTTGAGCAGAAATTCAATGGTTCATTGAATCAGTCTAAAACTTTGCACATACACTGCTGCCATCTAGTGGCCAAAATCTAAATTGCACATAACCTGGAATAGTACACTATGGCCTTTCTCTTGTATTTCAAAGATGATTAAAAACATGTTTATCTTTTACCAGATCTAATGTGTTATATTTCCCTACATTAATTTCACATTTCCACAAACTTCAAAGTGTTTCCTTTTAAATGGTATCAACAATATGCATATCCTTGCTTCAGGTCCTGAACTACAGGCAGTTAGATTTGGGTATGTCATTTAGGCGAAAATTGGAAAAAAAGGGTCTGATCCTTAAGAGGTTTTAAAGAACAGCCTCTGTGTTCTATTAGACAAGTAACCCTTTATTCACATTATAGCATGGGGTGAAAAGCCATAACACATACAGTATGTTTTTCCAGCAGCAGACAGACTTTCCAGCAGCAGACTATGATTGATAATGTCAAAAGCTGCACTGAAGTCTAACAAGCCAGCCCCCACAATAATTTTATCATCAATTTCTCTCAGCCAATCATCAGTCATTTGTGTAAGTGCCGTGCTTGTTGAGTGTCCTTCCCTATATGCATGCTGAAAGTCCGTGGTCAATTTGTTTACTGTGAAATAACAATGTATCTGGTCAAACACTATTTTTTCCATAAGTTAACTAGGGGTTGGTAACAGACTGATTGGTTGGCTATTTGAGCCAGTAAAGGTGTTTTTAATATTATTGGATAGCGGAATAACTTTAGCTTCCCTCCAGGCCTGAGGGCACACACTTTCTAGTGGGCTTAAATTGAAGATGTGGCAAATAGGAGTGGCAATATCATCCGCTATTTTCCATCCATTTTCCATCCAGATTGTCAGACCCCGGTGGCTTGTCATTGTTGATCAACAACAATACTTTTTTCACCTCTTCCACACTGACTTTACAGAATTCAAAAGTTCAATTTCTTGTCTTCCATAATTTGGTCAAATATACTCGGATGTGTAGTGTCAGCGTTTGTTGCTGGCATGTCATCCCTAAGTGTGTTTATCTTTCCAATGAAAAAGTAATTCAAGTAGTTGGCAATATCAGTGGGTTTTGTGATAAATGAGCCATCTGATTCAATGAATAATGGAGCCGAGTTGGCTTTTCCCCCAAAAATTTCATTTAAGGTGCTCCAAAGCTTTTTATTATCATGCTTTATATAGTTTATCTTTGTTTCATAGTAAAGTTAATTTTTATTTAGCTTAGTCACATGATTTTTTACTTTGCAGTACATTGCCAATCAGTTGGGCTGCCAGACTTAATTGCCATACCTTTTGCCTTATCCCTCTCAACCAAACAATTTCTCAATTACTCATCAAACCACAGGGATTTAACCGTTTTTACAGTCATTTTCTTAATGGGTGCGTGCTTATTAGTAACTGGAATAAGCAATTTCATAAATGTGTAAAGTGTCTGGTTGCTTCTCATTACACACCTAAGACCAGCAAATATTCTTCACATCATCAAGATATGAATCACTACAAAACGTATTGTATGACCTCTTATAGACTATATTAGGCCCAGCCTTGGGAACTTTGGTTTTCCTAGATATGGCTATTATACTGTGATCACTACATCTTATGTATTTGGATACTGCTTTCAAGCAAATGTATGCAGCATTAGTAAAGATGTGATCAATACATGTTGATGATTTCATTCATGTGCTGTTTGTAAATACCCTGGTAGGTTGACTGACAACATGAACCAGGTTGCAGGCACTGGTTACAGTTTGAAGCTTTTTCTTGAGTGGGTAGCTTGATGAAAGCCAGTCAATATTTAAATCACCCAGAAAATATACCTCTCTGTTGATATCACATACATTATCAAGCATTTCACACACATTATACATATACTGACTGTTAGCACTTGGCGGTCTATAGCAGCTTCCCACAAGAATGTGCTTTAGGTGAGGCAGATGAACCTGTAGCCCGAAACGTTTGACCCAAGTTAAACAATTTAAAGGCAATGCTACCAAATACTAATTGAGTATGTAAACTTCTGACCAATTGGGGAAAGAAATCAGATCTGAAATAAATCACTCTCTCTACTATTATTCTGACATTTCACATTGTTAAAAAAAAGTGGTGATCCCAACTGACCTAAAACAGGGATTTTTTTTACCAGGATTAAATGTTAGGAATTGTGAAAAACAGAGTTTAAATGTATTTGGCTAAGGCGTATGTAAACTTCCGACTTCAACTGTATATACACACACACACACACACAGTACCAGTCAAAAGATTGTACACACCTACTCATTCCAGGATTTTTCTTTATTTGTACAATTTTCTACATTGTAGAATAATAGTGAATAGATCAAAACTATGAAATAACACATATGGAGTCATATAGTAACCACAAAAAGTTTTACATTAAAATATATTTTATATTTGAGGTTCTTCAAAGTAGTCACCCTTTGCTTTGATGACAGCTCTGTACACTCTTGGCATTCTCTCAACCAGCTTCATTAGGTTGTCACCTGGAATGTATTTCAATTACCAGGTGTGCCTTGTTAAAAGTTAATTTGTGCAATGTATTTTTTTCTTAATGCGTTTGAGCCAATCAGTTAAGTTGTGACAAGGTAGGGGTGGTATTATACAGAAGATAGCCCTATTTGGTAAAAGTCCATATTATGGCAAGAACAGCTCAAATCGGCAAGGAGAAATGACAGTGCATCATTACTTGAAGACATGGTCAGTCAATACACAAAATGCAAGAACTTTGAAAGAGGCTCTCATGAGGACGGCCCAGAGGAGGAAAAGAAGACCCAGAGTGAGTGCTGCATCAGATGACCTGGCCTCCACAAATCACCCGACTTTAACCTAATTGAAATGGTGTGGGATGAGTTGGACTGCAGAGAGAAGGAAAAGCAGCCAACAAGTGCTCAGCAACTCAGCAACTCCTTCAAGACTGTTGGAAAAGCATTCCAGGTGAAGCTGGTTGAGAGAATGTCAAGAGTGTGCAAAGCTGTCATCAAGGCAAAAGGTGGCAACTTTTTTGTTTACTACATGATTCCATATGTGTTACTTCATCGTTTTGATGTCTTCACTATTATTCGACAATGTAGAAAATAGTAAAAATAAAGAAAAACCTTTGAATGAGTAGGTGTCCAAACTTTTGACTGGTACTGTAGATATATCAAAAGCATTTGATAAAATATAAATTTTGGCCTTCACAACTAAAGCCCATAGAAATGCATTGAATAACAAATTCATAAATGGGAAAACAGAGGTTTTGAACTGTCTGTCCTAAATCTAGGATATATACATTTTATTTTAACACATATTTAACCCCTTTTTTTGGTAGGCACAAAACTACCTTCATATTTCTATTCGTTTTTTAAAAACCGGTACCAGTTACCTTCAGATGAGTCCCGTGACACTTGTGAGGGTCCTAGAGCAAAATGCACCCTTGAGAATCTCCCCTTTCCAAAGTGGGGTCCCATTAGTTTGTAACTAAAATGGTTTGGGCGCTACCAAACAGAAGTTGGCACATCGACAGTACTTCAGACAAGTCTTTCTGACACTTGTGGGGGGTGTGAGAGTCTCCCCTTTCCAAAGAGTGGTCACGGATTTTGCTGGGTATTTTTTTGTTATTTCCTAGTTGCTAAAACTCTAATAGTTTGCCTATTTTCAGTTTTATTTTAATTACACAACTTTCCTAGGCCTTTATATCCTGTAACACAAAAAATTATATGTTTTGTGATAACTGCACTGTGATTTTAATTAAGTGAAGAAAAAATATATATACACATTGTCTTTCGGATATGGATTTTTCTTAACATTAAGGATCCCAACTTAGTTTAAACGTTTTAACATTTAAACGTTCACACCCCTACTCTAAATAATAATGTATGTTTTCTTGAATTTGTTCTGGATTTGAGGACTGTGAAATGTGGTATGTCTGGTGGGGTAAGTGTGTATGTTATTGCATTGCTGTGTGTAAGTTGACTATGCAAACAATTTGGAATGAAGTGATGCATTCAGTCTCTCCTCTACTTTTAGCCAAGAGAGACCGTCATGCATACTTTAGCCCTCTGAAGAGCAAGACTGTTCTGGGCCAGCTGAAGTGTTTCTATGTCCTTCCTTGCAGCACCAGACCATATGACTGGGCAATAATCAAAATACGATAAAACTGGCATGTCTCAGGCTGGACACATTGCCATTCAGGTCTCCACCGAGTGTGGCTAACACCTCATGTTCCTTTTATCCTACAGTTGGTAGAGAAAGCAACTTGAGTGTTCCAAGATAAAACACAAGTTCTCCCAACTGGCATGGAAGTGGCTAGAATATTATGAAGTGTAAGGATAATTAGGAGTCTGAAACTAGGGTATTTGGTGCAGTGTGAGTGTGTGACGTGTTCAACAGGCTGTAGTGTTGTTACAATCCCAGTATCCTGATGATATGATACTACATTTGCCATGGCAAAAAAAGAAAACAAGACACAGACTAAACTCTATGGTCATTTACAAACCTGATTCAAGTAAACTGGTGAGCTATAGCTTGAAAAATTAACAAATGTGACAACATAAATCCACATTTTAAAATTAAAACCATTTTCCTCAGCAAATCCAGTCTGCTTCATGTTTTCTTTCCTTACTTACTCAAAAGTACTGTGATACTGAAAATCGTGACAATGCGAAAGGGAGTGTGTTCCACTACCTGTTCCAGCAGGTCCTCCACTTTCCTCTGCCAGCCTTCCCTGGCCGCCATCAACTCCAGCTCCTTCTGCTGAGACAGCTGGGACAAGGAGGCTTGTCTGTCAGCCTCATATTCCTCCGTCAATTCCTCCTTCAGCAACCTCAACTCCTCCCTATAGAGTGGGTAAGGGGAAGGAATGGGTAGAGAGAGAGAGAAAGAGAGACTTTGATGATCCTGAAGCCTGAAACACTACATCTCAGATTCTGGGTTGCACAGGGGTAATCTCATTCACCAGACACTTCAGCCCAATGCTTGAAAGGTCTACTGGATCAACAAGTCAAACATAGCCTTTGTAAACCCAATAGAAAGAGATGGTAAAAGTCCTGATCCAGTAGAAAAAGAACCAATCTATAAATGTATTCCACCGAAATGTGTCTTGCACATTTAACCCAACCCCTCTGATGAAAGAGGTGCAGGGGGCTGCCTTAATCGATGTCATCATGCCTGGGGAGCAGTTGTTGTTGTGGGTAAACTGCATTGCAGGCTCGAGGATTCGAACCAGCGACCTTTCGGTTACTGGCCCAACGCTATGAACTGTGCTTCTACACCTGCATTGCTTGCTGTTTGGCGATTAAGGCCGGGTTTCTGTACAGCACTTTGTGACATCAGCTGATGTAAGAAGGGCATCATAAATACATTTGATTGATTTGATTGAACCGCTAGGCTACCTGCTGTAGCCATTACCATTATCTCTAATCAATCATCTCCCTCCCGCTTGGCTTTAACTCTAATAAATAATCTCCCTCCGAACCTCAAAACCCATTCCCCTATCTTGTGTACCTCTGATTCGGAGCCACGCCTTGCAGTCATGTGATTTGCTAAAATCAAATTCTGCCAAACAATTTTAATTTATTTAGTCACTACCACATAGGCCATATTTGAGTTGTTATTCCAGGCTTATCTGCACTATCCACAATAGCTTAGGGACGATGTTACCTACTGGCTGAAATAAAGGCCTACCTCAGAGCATAAGTCCATTTTTGGTCCAGGTCTTCAGCCATTTTGTCAATTTTCTGCTTCTCCTCTGTCCTTATGGACATTACCCTG
This sequence comes from Oncorhynchus mykiss, assembly GCF_013265735.2. NCBI lineage: Eukaryota > Metazoa > Chordata > Actinopteri > Salmoniformes > Salmonidae > Oncorhynchus > Oncorhynchus mykiss. The sequence goes on from NC_048590.1 coordinate 10,499,717, forward strand.
GCTTCATGCTGCTGTTTCTGGGTCTCAATCTCCTCCTGGACACGGGACAAACCAGAGACAAGTTCAGGGAAGTTGAGGCACGATACAATATAAGTTATGAGTACAGAAAAGGGCAATGTAGTTAAACATTTGGTTAAAAAAAATATATATACTATTTCCTTCTCAATGAGGAGAATCTGCAGTTTAGACTGACACCAAAAGCAAGATTATAATGATAAATGTTCCACTTTGTTTCTCTTTTGATATACTCTGTAATTACACATCAACCCAAGCTATTAACCAGGGACAGGTTTGCCAAAAGCATCTTAAGGCTAAGTTCATTGTTAGAATCTCCGTAGAAGCATCGCAAAGTTTCAGAGCTGTTTCCCAAAACTATTGTAACTAATGTTGCACTTGAAAACACTTGTAAGCTAACGACTGCCTCAGACCACTCAGAATAACTAAGTGCGTCATTACTTTACACATAGAAGATCTCCACAAAAAAACAGAATCAAAATGTTTGTCTCTCTGAGTCCAAAAATGACTTTGTTGAATACAGGAACTCGCTCCGCCATTTCCTGTTTACTCAAATTTGAATAGTTGGCTGAACTCCAGTTCATAGGACAAAACAAGCAATGTATAGTGTAGAGAATCATTGCACCATTTAAACCGTTGTAAAAATATATTTTTAATAACCCCCATAATTGTGTTTTTAGCTGTTTGAAACTGGTGTACAAAACCAAAAGTAAAAGATGCAAAAACTAAATTTATGAACGGGAGGCATAGAAAGAGCGAGCATAGAACAGATCTATCACTTCTTAGAATTGCTTTCAAAGGGAATGACAGGTCTATAACTCACATTTCTATGTGAAATTGGTTGGGTCTCCCAAAGAATGACATATTGCAGCGTTAATCAATTGAGTTATTTTGCCAACTGTAGGCTACTGTGATGTGTACAACATGTGCACAATGATGTACCAACTGTGATTTTTGTCAAATGTTTTAAGCCAAACTGACTAAATATTAAATAAATAAATAAATAATTTTACCACGAACTGTTTTCCTTTTAAGATAGTGGCCAAACCTCAAAAAGGTCTTCAGTTTTGGAGATACCCCTACCCGAGCTAGAACAAAACACAACCATGTCTCTTATGTATCCCATATTTTAAAAGTATGGTTGTGTAAAAATATTTTATGCCAAATTTAAATTTATAGATATTGTGACACGCCCCCTAAACTCAAAAAGTACAGAATATGCCTGGCTGGAGGGTGAATCGGCCACATAAGCTCATGTAACCCAATATTGCAAGCTTTGATATTTTTTACATTTGAAATACTAGTAGTCAGTTATCTGCACCACATACACAAGAAACAGCATTAGCGTAATTTGCTCTCATTCAATGCTGTATGGTCCTGCCTGACAGAAATACATAGTTAACATTTTTTTTAAATGTTGTGGCTATTGTAATCTAAATCGGCTCTAAGGAAAACAAATGGGCTCAGACACTGAAAACTGTCATTTTTTTCAGTCAAAGGTTCCTCTGTGGATTAATTTGTTTAGCCCCTACACTTGCAATAACATTAGGCACCCCCTAAACTATTGGCTAACTCTTATGTGTGATAGCAGTTTCGGTATAGTGTAGATTCGATGGGCCGGATGTGTAGGCTGACTGGCATTGTTTGTTTCCCGCTAATCAAGTTGGATAGAGTCAATTATATGTTTTGCATTATTCTAAAGGCCTATTGCAACATGTAGCATGCTCCAACGAAAGGAAAGAGAATCGAACGCTGGACTCAGGCACCCTCTCCCTAGCTCTACAATTTTCCCCCACTCCAGGATTGGGCTTTTAAGTCACCTTATCATTTACTGTAGAAGTAGGCTTTGATTCACGGATAGTCCAATATGGCTGCCTGAATCCAACATGACCTTACGCTGGCTCACTGCATTCGTGATGCACATTGGGACGTTCCGATGCACTCTTATGCCGTTCAGGTTGAGATGGCACATTTATTTTTCCAGAAAATCATGTCTACCATCCTGGTTTTCTGCCTTGGAGTTGCTGTATATGTTGACTTCATGGTGTATAGGGAGAATGCAACCACACAATATGTGACCGACTGCCTTGATTCTTATGTAGCAACAATTGCAATTGTGTTTTTTTTTTACATTGGATAAAAGCAGACACAAAGCTACAAAATGGTATATCATACAATGCATTTTAGGAACAATGAGAAAGTAATTATGCTTTAAAAGTTGATAAACTTGTAACCTCACTTTTGAGAACATTTCCTCTGGATGTTTTGGTACCTATTGAAGAGCCCTTCTTTGTCTACACCCATTCAGCATCATTCACACCATCTTAAGCTTTAGCACCACCCATCTCTTTAAGGGTCCATCAGAGTGTTCTGTCCTAACAACCACACCCAAGCTAACTGGCTAACATTGGCTAGCTTGCTAGCTACTTCCAGACACAAATGAGAGAACAGCTCAGTGAACCTTTTACTCACACTAACAGGGCTGGTTAGGCTGTTTTTATGTTATCAAGAGCATTGGTGACTGCAAATGTGCTGCTATCAACAATTTACGTTTTTTTGCCAACCGGCCATATTCAACTGGTGTTGAGCGTTCGTAAATGCGTCAGTTATTCAGCACTATGGCAAACAGACAAGAGTGCGCTGAAATCAGAGTAGATAGCCAGGGCAAATTTACCAGCTACGTCTATCGACAGTTGTTGCAGGGACATTCTATTGACATGGTTATTGCATAATAGTATTTTGTTAAGACATGTAGCTAGCTAGGTAAACAATTGAACCATAATCCCAACTCATGACGTTACTACCCTGCAAAACTCTGCAGGTAGCTAACCAACCAGGTTCAATAAATAGCAAAGCAAATGGCTCTGAGATACGAATAATAAGATCATACACATAACTTTAGCTAGCGAGCCAGCCAGCTAACGTTAGCTAGCTAGCTTACAGTGCATGTTAATTTGAAATTAAAACGACTGTCAAAATTAGAAATGTGTAATATCTGAAAATGTAGCTAGCTAGACTCTCTTACCCTTATACATCATGGGTGGACGCCTGTCACGGATGCCATGGTTACCCTTAGATTGAAGATGTAATCCGGAAACAGGTGTTTTTCCCCATCTCCTTAGCTATCGTACTCAAATTCCACTGATTCAAAACTCAGTCCTCCAGAAAGTGGAGAGCAACACTTACAGTGCCTTGCGAAAGTATTCAGCCCCCTTGAACTTTGCGACCTATTGCCACATTTCAGGCTTCAAACATAAAGATATAAAACTGTATTTTTTTGTGAAGAATCAACAACAAGTGGGACACAATCATGAAGTGGAACTACATTTATTGGATATTTCAAACTTTTTCAACAAATCAAAAACTGAAAAATTGGGCGTGCAAAATGATTCAGCCCCTTTACTTTTAGTGCAGCAAACTCTCTCCAGAAGTTCAGTGAGGATCTCTGAATGATCCAATGTTGACCTAAATGACTAATGATGATAAATACAATCCACCTGTGTGTAATCAAGTCTCCGTATAAATGCACCTGCACTGTGATAGTCTCAGAGGTCCGTTAAAAGCGCAGAGAGCATCACGAAGAACAAGGAACACACCAGGCAAGTCCGAGATACTGTTGTGAAGAAGTTTAAAGCCGGATTTGGATACAAAAAGATTTCCCAAGCTTTAAACATCCCAAGGAGCACTGTGCAAGCGATAATGTTGAAATGGAAGGAGTATCAGACCACTGCAAATCTACCAAGACCTGGCCGTCCCTCTAAACTTTCAGCTCATACAAGGAGAAGACTGATCAGAGATGCAGCCAAGAGGCCCATGATCACTCTGGATGAACTGCAGAGATCTACAGCTGAGGTGGGAGACTCTGTCCATAGGACAACAATCAGTCGTATATTGCACAAATCTGGCCTTTATGGAAGAGTGGCAAGAAGAAAGCCATTTCTTAAAGATATCCATAAAAAGTGTCGTTTAAAGTTTGCCACAAGCCACCTGGGAGACACACAAAACATGTGGAAGAAGGTGCTCTGGTCAGATGAAACCAAAATTTAACTTTTTGGCAACAATGCAAAACGTTATGTTTGGCGTAAAAGCAACAAAGCTGAACACACCATCCCCACTGTCAAACATGGTGGTGGCAGCATCATGGTTTGGGCCTGCTTTTCTTCAGCAGGGACAGGGAAGATGGTTAAAATTGATGGGAAGATGGATGGAGCCAAATACAGGACCATTCTGGAAGAAAACCTGATGGAGTCTGCAAAAGACCTGAGACTGGGACGGAGATTTGTCTTCCAACAAGACAATGATCCAAAACATAAAGCAAAATCTACAATGGAATGGTTCAAAAATAAACATATCCAGGTGTTAGAATGGCCAAGTCAAAGTCCAGACCTGAATCCAATCGAGAATCTGTGGAAAGAACTGAAAACTGCTGTTCACAAATGCTCTCCATCCAACCTCACTGAGCTCGAGCTGTTTTGCAAGGAGGAATGGGAAAAAATTTCAGTCTCTCGATGTGCAAAACTAATAGAGACATACCCCAAGCGACTTACAGCTGTAATCGCAGCAAAAGGTGGCGCTACAAAGTATTAACTTAAGGGGGCTGAATAATTTTGCACGCCCAATTTTTCAGTTTTTGATTTGTTAAAAAAGTTTGAAATATCCAATAAATGTCGTTCCACTTCATGATTGTGTCCCACTTGTTGTTGATTCTTCACAAAAAAATACAGTTTTATATCTTTATGTTTGAAGCCTGAAATGTGACAAAAGGTCGCAAAGTTCAAGGGGGCCGAATACTTTCGCAAGGCACTGTATGCACTTCTACTATGTGATATATATATAAAAGTTGAGTTAGACAGGATTACCTACACATACTGACCAGCTCTAATAGACAGAAGCATGCAATATGGCAGACCAATCCAAACTCATCTCTCGGCATGTCCCACCTACTCATTATCTCAGCCAATCATGGCTAGCGGTAAAGTTGGTGTATTTTTCTGTGGCTAAACCAACTAGGCTCGTAATTTAACCATTTTATTCGTATTTACATATGGCATACAAGTTTATTATTAAGGCACATGAAATTTCACATGTTCCAGAAGGCATTTCTGCCAAAAAAAACGCATTTTGATAAAACATTTTAAAAAGTTCACATTCAAATGAAGTGAAGTAGTGACCCGCAACATAAGCCTAGTTTCCTGAAACGAGTCACAAGAACATAAGGCAGCTGTTCACTATAATGAACCAACACAACCTGACACTCATTGACAAGAAATTCCACCGACTTAGTGGGCCTTCACATGTGATAGGAATTGCATCTCTCTAATGTCAATGCCATCCTGAATGTATGATTTTTATTAGGATCCCCATTAGCTGATGCCGATGGCGACAGCTAGTCTTCCTGGGGTACCACGCAGCAAAAAGACATAAAAGACTTAAGACTTAATACTTAATCATTGACATACATTTAAACATTAACATAGACATTACAGACTGACAGTGCATTCACAAAGTATTCATACCCCTTGACTTATTCCACATTTTGTTATGTTACATCCTGGATTCATTCCACATTTTGTTATGTTACATCCTGGATTCATAATTGATTAAACAGATTTTTCTTCTCAGATTTCACCCATCTACACACAATACCCCATAATGAAAGTGAAAACATGTTTTTAGAAATGTTTGCATATTTATTGAAAATTAAATACAGAAATATTTAAATGTACCTAAGTATTCACACCCCTGAGTCAATGCTTTGTAGGAGCACCTTTGGCAGCGATTACATCTGTTACTCTTTCTGGGTAAAGTCTATACGAGCTTTGCACGCCTGGACTGTGCAATTCTTCAATCTCTGTCAAGTTGGTTGTTGATCATTGCTATAGCCATTTTCAAGTCTTGCCATAGATTTTCAAGCTGATTTAAGTCAAACCTGTAACTAGGCCACTCAGGAACATTCATTCAATGTCGTCTTGGTAAGCAACTCCAGTGTAGATTTGTCCTGGTGTTTTAGGATATTGTCCTGCTGATGAGTGAATTTGTCTCCCAGCATCTGTTGGAAAGCAGACTGAACCGACCAGGTTTTCCTCTAGGATTAAAATATTTTTTAACTCCTTTGCCAATGACATAATGAAGCCACTACCATGCTTGAAAATATAAAGAGTGGTACTCAGTGATGTGTTATGTTGGATTTGCTTTGTATTCAGGACAAAACATATATTTCTCTGCCAAATTCTTTGCAATACTACTTTAGTACCTTGTTGCAAACAGGATGCATTTCTTGGAATATATCTGTACAGGATTCCTTATTTAACTCTGTCATTTAGGTTAGTAATTGTTGAGTAACTACAATGTTGTTGATTCATCCTCCGTTCTCTCCCGATCACAGCCATTAAACTATGTAACTGGCCTCAGCAGTTTATGTTCACTCCTACAACTGACTTAGGAAGGACGCCTGTATCTTTGTATTGACTGGGTGTATTGTAATTCATAACTTCACCATGCTCAAAGAGATATTCAATGTCTACTTTTTATTTTTTACCCATCTACCAAAAGGTACCCTTTGTGAAGCACTGGAAAACCTCACTGGTCTTTGTGACTTAATCTGTGAAAACACATTTTTTTCCCAAATGTTTGCTAAGAGCCGGCATCAAGCTGATTGGTCAACTGTTAGAATCAGTAAAGGGCGCTTTGCCATTCTTGGGTAGCGGAATGACTTAAGCTTACCTCCAGGTCTGAGGACAAACACTTTTCTCCAGGCAATATAGTCCGCTACCATCCTCAGTAGCTTTCCATCTAAATTGTCAATACCAGGTGGTTTCTCATTAAGTGATAATTCCCGAGAAGCCGGTGTTTGGAGGATATATTACCACAGGTTTTGTTAGGCCAGAGAAGAACAGTTCCAATTTATCCTCCAAACACCAGCTTTGAGGGCATTATCACTTTTATACAACAGGTAATCAACATATTCATTAAATGATTGACATATTTTCATTAAAAACATTATTTGGATGAATTTATTCATAGTAATTTCATCCTTCCACAAGATATAGTCCCGAAACAAATCTAGTGTTGCTACCCAAGCCAGCTGGTCCTTCATTCTATTTGTTCGGTTGCCAGAGACGCGACCAAGTAATTCAATAATTTTGTTCTGTATCTATGGACGCAACCTCGTTGTTAATTCTAAATGTTCCATTGCAATACTGGTAAGCAAAGCTTTTATCCATTGCTTGCTATCTAGCCAACTACGGCTAATTTACAGTCACGTCAAACAGTGCAGACAGAATAACAACAGTACCTGCATTTGTTTAAGCAGTTTTCTAGTGACATTTATTTGGATACATCCATATCAATGAGCTAATGAGGCACGATTTTGCATGGCATAGAAAATCTGCTCTCTCATTAGGACACTGTTGTTCAGAGGAACTAGCTAACAACACAGCTAAAACAATATCTTCAAACTGAAGCTAGAAAGACTGCAAACTAGCTGCACTTCAATTAATATGACCTTTTTTCAGTTGACATTTCTTATATATATCCATAACAATTATGTCAGCTGATTCATGACTTTGACTGGCTGAGAAACGCTGCCTGCCTATGTCTCTCGTCATGACTCCCGACCCCTACACGTTCATTACTATGGGACAGTTGGAGATCGAAATTTGAATATTGAAACAAAGTTGCAAAATGGCGGAGAGACAGACAGCAAGGTTAATACAAATCTCCGCTGTTGAAAACTAAATGTTAGTCTAAAAGAAATGTGAGATAATGTCTAGATGCTTTTTATAGTGGAGAATTTATAACTTCCCTGCCTGGGCTGATGAGACAATGGATTGCACAGTCAAATGGAACAGAGTAAATAACATCATAGATTTAGCCAGTGGTATCTTGTGGAATAGACACCAGCTGGAATGCACTTTTAACCAAATCAGGATTAAACAATTCAGGATTAGACCCAGCCGTTGTATAAGTATTGATGGACAACAATACATTTTTCCACCTCTCCCACACAAACTTTACAAAATTCAAAATTACAATCCTTTTCTTTCATTATTAGGTATTTTATGCATGAATATGATGGCTCACAGTTTGTTATTGGCATTTCCTGTCTGAGTTTGCCCACTTTGCCAATTAAATAGTTGTAATTGGGAATATGAGCCTTCTGATTCAATGAAAGACGGAGTTGAATTAGTCTTTCTGCCTCCACTGTACACGCACCCTACCATACCCCTGTCTGTATGCCCTGAATCTATCCAACAACGGCCAGAAATCTGCTCCTTTTATTCTCTGTCCCCAACGCACTAGACGACCAGTCTTGATAGCCTTTAGCCGTACCCTCATCCTGTTCCTCCTCTGTTCCTCCTCTGTTCCTCGGGTGATGTGGAGGTTAACCCAGGCCCTGCATGTCCCCAGGCGCTCTCATTTGTTGACTTCTGTAACCGTAAAAGCCTTGCTTTCATGCATGTTAACATCAGAAGCCTCCTCCCCAAGTTTGTTTTACCCACTGCTTTAGCACACTCCGCCAACCCCGATGTTCTTGCCGTGTCTGAATCGTGGCTTAGGAAGGCCACCAAAAATCCTGAGATTTCCATCCCCAAATACAATATTTTCCATCAAGATATAACTGCCAAAGGGGGAGAAGTTGCAATCTACTGCAGAGATATCCTTCAAAGTTCTGTCATATATTCTAGGTCTATGCCCAAACAGTTCAAGCTCATTTTTTAAATAAATTTATCCAGAAACAAGTCTCTCACTGTTACCACCTGTTATAGACCCCCCTCAGCTTCACAGCTGTGCCCTGGACACCATATGTGAATTGATTGCCCCCCATCTATGTTCAGAGTTCGTTATGTTAGGTGACCTAAACTGGGATATGCTTAACACCCCGGCCATCCTACAATCTAAGCTAGATGCCCTCAATCTCACACAAATTATCAAGGAACACAACAGGTAGAACCCTAAATCCGTAAACATAGATATTATCCTGACCAACTTGCCCTACAAATACACCTCTGCTGTTTTCAATCAGGATCTCAGCGATCACTGCCTCATTGCCTGCATCCGGGTCCACGGGTCCGCGGTCAAACGACCACCCCTCATCACTGTCAAACGCTCCCTAAAACCCTTCTTCGAGCAGGCCTTTCTAAATCGACCTGGCCTGGGTATCCTGCAAGGATATTGACCTCACCCCGTCAGTTGAGGATGCCTGGTCGTTCTTTAAAAGTAATTTCCTCAACTTAAATAAGCATGCCCCTTTCAAAAAAATGTAGAACTAAGAACAGATATAGCCCTTGGTTCACTCCAGACCTGACTGTCCTCGACCAGCACAAAAACATCCTGTGCGGACTGCACTAACATCGAATAGTCCCGGCGATATGCAACTTTTCAGGGAAGTCAGGAACCAATACACGCAGTCAGTTAGGGAAGCAAAGGCTAGCTTTTTCAAACAGAAATGTGCATCCTGTAGCTCCAAAAAGTTTTGGGACACTGTAAAGTCCATGGAATATAAGAGCACCTCCTCCCAGCTGCCTACTGCACTGAGGCTAGGAAACATTGTCACCACCGATAAATCCACGATAATCGAGAATTTCAATAAGCATTCTCTACATCTGGCCGTGCTTATCTCTTGGCTACACCAACCCCGGCCAACAGCTCCACACCCCCACAGCTACTTTCCCATGCCTCCCCAGCTTCTCCTTCACCCAAATCCAGATAGCAGATGTTCTGAAAGAGCTGCAAAATCTGGACGTGTACAAATCAGCTGGGCAAGACAATCCTAACCCTCTCTTTATAAAATTATCCACCGCCATTGTTGCAACCCCTATTACCAGTCCGAGAAGTTTAGAAAGCTGCCGCGGTCATCCCCCTCTTCAAAGGGGGTGACACTCTAGACCCAAACTGTTACAGACCTATATCCATCCTGCCCTACCATTCTAAAGTCCTCGAAAGCCAAGTTAATAAACAGATCACCGACCATTTCGAATCCCATCGTACCTTCTCCCCTGTGCAATCCGGTTTCCGAGCAGGTCACGGGTGCACCTCAGCCACGCTCAAGATACTAAACAATATTATTACCGCCATCAATAAAAGACAGTACTGTGCAGTCGTCTTCATCGACCTGGCCAAGGCTTTCGACTCCGTCAATCACAGCATTCTTATCGGCAAACTCAACAGCCTTGGTTTCTCAAATGACTGCCTCGCCTGGTTCACCAACTACTTTTCAGAGAGTTCAGTGTGTCAAATCGGAGGGCCTGTTGTCCGGACCTCTGGCAGTCTCTATGGGGGTGCCACAGGGTTCAATTCTCGGGCTGACTCTTTTCTCTGTATATATTAACGATATCGCTCTTGCTGCGGGTGATTCCCAGATCCACCTCCACGCAGACGACACCATTCTGTATACATCTGGCCCTTCTTTGGACACTGTTAACAAACCTCCAAATGAGCTTCAATGCCATACAACACTCTTTCCGTGGCCTCCAACTGCTCTTAAAACGCTAGTAAAACTAAATGCATGCTTTTCAACCGATCGCTGCCCGCACCCGCCCGCCCAACTAGCATGACTTCTCTGGACGCTTCTGACTTAGAATATGTATACAACTACAAATACCTAGGTGTCTGGCTAGACTGTAAACTCTCCTTCTAGACTCATATTAAACATCTCCATCTCCTAGAATTACCTTCCAATTTCGAGAAAAAAGCTCCTTCACTCACGCTGCCAAACATACCCTCGTAAAACCCACTATCCTACCAATCCTCGACATCGGTGTTGTCATTTACAAAATAGCCTCCAACACTCTACTCAGCAAAGTGGATGTAGTCTATCGCAGTGCCATCCGTTTTGTCACCAAAGCCCCATATACCACCAACCACTGCGACCTGTATGCTCTCGTCGGCTGGCCCTCGCTACATATTCGTCGCCAGACCCACTGGCTCCAGATCATCTATAAGTCTTTGACAGGTAAAGCTCTGTCTTATCTCAGCTCACTGGTCACAATAACAACACCCACCCGTAGCACGTGCTCCAGCAGGTATATCTCACTGGTCATCCCCAAAGTCAACACCTCTTTTGGCCGCCTTTTCTTCCAGTTCTCTGCTGCCAATGACTGGAACGAATTGCAAAAATCGCTGAAGTTGGAGACTTATATCTCCCTCACTAACTTTAAACATCAGCTATCTGAGCAGCTTACAGATTGCTGCAGCTGTAAATAGCCCATCCAATCTACTTACCTCATCCCCAAATTGTTTTTATTTTGTTTTTTGCTCTTTTGCACACCAGTATTTCTACTTGCACATCATCTGCACATCTATCACTCCAGTGTTCATTTGCTAAATTGTAATTACTTCGCTACTATGGCCTATTTATTGCCTTACCACCTCACGCCATTTGCACACAATGTATATAGACTTTTTTCTATTGTGTACATTTGTTTATTCCATGTGTAACTCTGTGTTGTTGTTTGTGTCGCACTGTGTCGCTTTATTTTTGGCCAGGTCGCAGATGTAAATGTTCTCAGCTGGCCTACCTGGTTAAATAAAGGTGAAATAAAACACATTTTAAAAATCTCGAGCATCAGCCTTTGTGGGTTTGTTTCAGGCTCAAAATGACCAGCAACAAAGACGTTTCTAATGAAACTCGTCAGTCTATTCTTGTTCTGAGAAATGAAGGCTATTCCATGCGAGAAATTGCCAATAAACTGAAGCTCTCGTACAACGCTGTGCACTACTCCATTCACAGAACTGCGCAAACTGGCACTAACCAGAATAGAAAGAGGAGTGGGAGGCCCCGGTGCCCAACTGAACAAGAGGACAAGTACATTAGTGTCCAGTTTGATAAACAGACACCTCACAAGTCCTCAACTGGCAGCTTCATTAAATAGTACCCGCAAAACACCAGTCTCAACGTCAACAGTGAAGAGGCAACTCCGGGATGCTGGCCTTCTAGGCAGAGTTCCTCTGTCCAGTGTCTGTGTTCTTTTGCCCATCTTAATCTTTTATTTTTATTGGACAGTCCGAGATATAGATTTTTTTTGCAACTCTGCCTAGAAGGCCAGCATCCCGGAGTCGCCTCTTCACTGTTGACGTTGAGACTGGTGTTTTGCGGATACTATTTAATGAAGCTGCCAGTTGAGGACATGTGAGGCGAGGCGTCTGTTTGTATTTCTGATCAATTTGATATTATTTTAAATGGACAAAAAAAGTTTATTTTCTTTAAAAAACACACACAAAAACATGTGGAACTATATGTATTTTGTCAGGCAGAATTTGACTTGGAAAGTTGTCTATTAACCTTTTGTGACTAGGGGGAAGTATTTTCATTTTTGGAAGATGCTAGAATATGCATATAATTGACAGCTTAAGTTTCCAAAACTGTAAAAATATTGTCTGTGAGTATAATAGAACTGATTTGCAGGCGAAAGCCTGAGAAAAATCCAATCCGGAAGTGCCTCATGTTTTGAAAGCGCTGCGTTCCAATGCGTCCCTATTGAGCAGTGAATGGGCTATCAACCAGATTACTTTTTCTCCGTATTCCCCAAGGTGTCTACAGCATTGTGACGTAGTTTTACGCATTTATGTTGAAGAATACCCGTAAGCGGCTACATGGTCACCTGATGCTTTCAGAGTGATTCTCGTGTAAAATACAGAGGTAGCCATTATTCCAATCGGTCCTACTGAAAAACGAATTGTCCCGGTGGATATATTATCGAATAGATATTTGAAAAACACCTAGAGGATTGATTATAAACAACGTTTGCCATGTTTCTGTCGATATTATGGAGCTAATTTGGAATATTTTTCGGCGTTTTTGTGACTGCAATTTCCGGGCGATTTCTCAGCCAAAAGTGAAGAACAAACGGAGCTATTTCGCCTACAAAAATAATATTTTTGGGAAAAAAGGAACATTGGCTATCTAACTGGGAGTCTCGTGAGTGAAAACATCCGAAGGTCATCAAAGGTAAACGATTTAAGTTGATTCCTTTTCTGATTTCCGTGACCAAGTTACCTGCTGCTAGCTGGACAAAATGCTATGCTAGGCTATCGATAAACTTACACAAATGCTTGTCTAGCTTTGGCTGTAAAGCATATTTTGAAAATCTGAGATGACAGGGTGATTAACAAAAGGCTAAGCTGTGGCTCAATATATTTCACTTGTGATTTTCATGAATATGAATATTTTCTAGGAATATCTATGTCCGTTGGGTTATGCTAATTAGTGTCAGTCGATGATTACGCTCCCTCATGCGGGATGGGGAGTCACTAGAGCTTTTAAATCAGCTACCAAAAAGTAAAACTTACATTCATCATAAATATTAATAGTTGACATTTCCACCTGTGTTAACAGGTCTATATTTCCAAGATGCATTAAGATTTCCTGATACTGTTTGTTTGTGTATTATGGGCAGACAACTGACTACTTGTGTTCCACATTTTTGTCCATCCCCCTTCCAACCAGGCATTATTCTGTACTTTTTGAGTTTAGGGTGTGTGTCACAATATCTATCAATTGAATCACTTTTGCAGTAAAATATTTTTACACAGCCATCCATTTCATATACAAATAGCCCTTAAACAGCATGGAGCTGTATTTCGTCATTGTCCTGTTGAAAAACAAATGATAGTGGGACTAAGCAGTGGGGGTAGGTTTGTGACAGTCATAAATACCTCTTCCCCCCTCTTTCATCTTTCTACCCTACTGATGTGAAATTTGAAAACCCCTTGGTTAACATAGAGATTCTGGGAACATCAGAAGGCGGGGGGAAATTAACTATATTCTGGTAATCCGACCAATTGAACATATGCGGTGGTACTTAATGAATATGATGTCAGTTTGGTTGTCATCTGAGAAATTCTCGTCAATGATAGGATGACATAAACTCTACAGTGGAAAGTCTGCACATTGTAGTTATCGGAGTCACATGGAATTGTTGTTCAATTTAAATGTTGGAATATGAAATTATTGGTGAAGAGATTAAATGTAATTTTAGCTTCCAAATGAGAGATTTGGGTTTTCATAAGGTTAGGGCTCTGCTCAATCAGTGGCCCGCCTCTGTGAAGAGACATGGGTTATAAAACTTTTCAAACACACCCTTCTCGCTCCACTATATAAAGCCTTGACAAAAATGTAACCTCCTGTTCCAAGTACGTGAGGTCTGCAGCCTCTGCGTTAAAAGGACTAACATGTCAACTACAGAACTAAGCCAACCTCAGCGTGAGCTTTGGTTGCGAATGGTATGAACTTTGAACTCTTATTCACTACAGAAGTGATACCTCCTAGCCGTTGAGTTAGCAACAGCAGCTGCAAACGCGGGCTAGGAAAGAACAGACACAGTATCCTGTCTACCACACAACGACGTTACTACAACGTATCCAATTGACCACCAGAGACATTCTTCAAAGGACAAAGGACTCGGTTTGGCAACACGGCATTCCATCTACCACTAACCTACCGAAGCGCAGCTCAGAGTAAATATTTATTGCATTTTCCTTTTCCAAATGGGCGGTAATTTAGAATGCATAAGATACTGTATTTACGATAGCACAGCTTCTCCCTTTGTCTCTCAGTCTTCCCGCTCTTTCACTCAAACCCAGCCCCCTTTCTTTTGTGTAACCAGCTGTCACATCTGTTCCGCACAACAGGGACGTTTTCCTTTATGACGTAATGGGATGGGTTATGGGATGGGATGGGTTATTGCTGAAGAATGCTGTGGTAGCAATGCTGGTTAAGTGTGCCTTGAATTCTAAATAATTCACTGACAGTGTCACCAGCAAAGCACCCCCACATCATCACACCTCCTTCTCCATGCTTCATGGTGGGAACCACACATGTAGAGATCATCTGGCCACCTACTCTGCGTCTCACAAAGACACAGAGGTTGTAACCAAAAATCTCAAATTTGGACTCATCTGACCAAAGGACAGATTTCTTGAGTTTCTTGGCCCAAGCAAGTATCTTCTTCTTATTGTTGTGCTTTAGTAGTGGTTTCTTTGCAGCAATTCCACCATGAAGGTCTGATTCACGTAGTCTCCTTTAAACAGTTGATGTTGAGATGTGTCTGTTACTTGAACTCTGTGAAGCATTTATTTGAGATGCAATTTATGAGGCTGGTAACTCTAATGAACTTATCCTCTGCAGCAGAGGTAACTCTGGGTCTTCCTTTTCAGTGGCGGTCCTCATGAGAGCCAATTACATCATAGCGCTTGATTGTTATTTGCAACTGCAATTTTCCGGATTGACTGACCTTCATGTCTTAAAATAATGATGGACTGTCGTTTCACTTTGCATTTTTGTGCTGCTGTTGCCATAATATGGACTTGGCCTATTACCAAATATGGCTATCTTCTGTATACCCCTCTTACCTTGTCACAACACAACTGATTGGCTCAAACGCATTAAGGAGGAAACTTTTAACAAGGCACACCTGGTAATTGAAATTCATTCCAGGTGACTATCTCATGAAGCTGTTTGAGAGAATGCCAAGAGTGTGCAAAGCTGTCATCAAGGCAAGGCAAAAAAACATTGAAGAATCTCAAATATAAAATAGATTTTGATTTGTTAACACTTTTGTGGTTACTACATGATTACATACAGTGGGGCAAAAAAGTATTTAGTCAGCCACCAATTGTGCAAGTTCTCCCACTTAAAAAGATGAGAGAGGCCTGTAATTTTCATCATAGGTACACTTCAACTATGACAGACAAAATTTGAAAAAAAAAACAGAAAATCACATTGTAGGATTTTTAATGAATTTATTTGCAAATTATGGTGGAAAATAAGTATTTGGACACCTACAAACAAGCAAGAATTCTGGCTCTCACAGACCTGTAACTTTTTCTTTAAGAGGCTCCTCTGTCCTCCACTCGTTACCTGTATTAATGGCACCTGTTTGAACTTGTTATCAGTATAAAAGACACCTGTCCACAACCTCAAACAGTCACACTCCAAACTCCACTATGGCCAAGACCAAAGAGCTGTCAAAGGACACCAGAAACAAAATTGTAGACCTGCACCAGGCTGTGAAGACTGAATCTGCAATAGGTAAGCAGCTTGGTTTGAAGAAATCAACTGTGGGAGCAATTATTAGGAAATGGAAGACATACAAGACCACTGATAATCTCCCTCGATCTGGGGCTCCACACAAGATCTCACCCCGTGGGGTCAAAATGATCACAAGAACGGTGAGCAAAAATCCCAGAACCACACGGGGGGACCTAGTGAATGACCTGCAGACAGCTGGGACCAAAGTAACAAAGCCTACCATCAGTAACACACTACGCCGCCAGGGACTCAAATCCTGCAGTGCCAGACGTGTCCCCCTGCTTAAGCCAGTACATGTTCAGGCCCGTCTGAAGTTTGCTAGAGAGCATTTGGATGATCCAGAAGAAGATTGGGAGAATGTCATATGGTCAGATGAAACCAAAATATAACTTTTTGTTAAAAACTCAACTCGTCGTGTTTGGAGGACAAAGAATGCTGAGTTGCATCCAAAGAACACCATACCTAATGTGAAGCATGGGGGTGGAAACATCATGCTTTGGGGCTGATTTTCTGCAAAGGGACCAGGACGACTGATCCGTGTAAAGGAAAGAAGGAATGGGGCCATGTATTGTGAGATTTTGAGTGAAAACCTGCTTCCATCAGCAAGGGCATTGAAGATGAAACGTGGCTGGGCCTTTTAGCATGACAATGATCCCAAACACACCGCCCGGGCAA
This sequence comes from Oncorhynchus mykiss, assembly GCF_013265735.2. Taxonomy (NCBI): domain Eukaryota; kingdom Metazoa; phylum Chordata; class Actinopteri; order Salmoniformes; family Salmonidae; genus Oncorhynchus; species Oncorhynchus mykiss. The sequence goes on from NC_048590.1 coordinate 10,516,437, forward strand.
CGAAGGAGTGGCTTCCTAAGAAGCATTTCAAGGTCCTAGAGTGGCCTAGCCAGTCTCCAGATCTCAACCCCATAGAAAATATTTGGAGGGAGTTGACAGTGTGTGTTGCCCAGCAACAGCCCCAAAACATCACTGCTCTAGAGGAGATCTGAATGGAGGAATGGGCCAAAATACCAGCAACAGTGTGTGAAAACCTTGTGAAGACTTACAGAAAACGTTTGACCTCTGTCATTGCCAACAAAGGGTATATAACAAAGTATTGAGATAAACGTTTGTTATTGACCAAATACTTATTTTTCACCATAATTTGCAAATAAATTCATAAAAAATCCTACAATGTGATTTTCTGGATTATTTTTCTCGTTTTGTCTGTCATAGTTGAAGTGTACCTATGATGAAAATTACAGGCCTCTATAGTATTTTTTAAGTGGGAGAACTTGCACAATTGTTGGCTGACTAAATACTTTTTTGTCCCACTTTATGTTATGTGTTATTTCAATCGTTGTGATGTCTTCACTATTATTCTACAATGTAAAGAATAGTAAAAAATAAAGAAAAATCCAGGAATGAGTAGGTGTGTCCAAACTTTTGACTGGTACTGTATATAGGAATATCTGTGCATGTATCTGGTATTCCCTTAATCATTTTACATACAGTGCCTTGCGAAAGTATTCGGCCCCCTTGAACTTTGCGACCTTTTGCCACATTTCAGGCTTCAAACATAAAGATATAAAACTGTATTTTTTTGTGAAGAATCAACAACAAGTGGGACACAATCATGAAGTGGAACGACATTTATTGGATATTTCAAACTTTTTTAACAAATCAAAAACTGAAAAATTGGGCGTGCAAAATTATTCAGCCCCCTTAAGTTAATACTTTGTAGCGCCACCTTTTGCTGCGATTACAGCTGTAAGTCGCTTGGGGTATGTCTCTATCAGTTTTGCACATCGAGAGACTGACATTTTTTCCCATTCCTCCTTGCAAAACAGCTCGAGCTCAGTGAGGTTGGATGGAGAGCATTTGTGAACAGGAGTTTTCAGTTCTTTCCACAGATTCTCGATTGGATTCAGGTCTGGACTTTGACTTGGCCATTCTAACACCTGGATATGTTTATTTTTGAACCATTCCATTGTAGATTTTGCTTTATTTTTTGGATCATTGTCTTGTTGGAAGACAAATCTCCGTCCCAGTCTCAGGTCTTTTGCAGACTCCATCAGGTTTTCTTCCAGAATGGTCCTGTATTTGGCTCCATCCATCTTCCCATCAATTTTAACCATCTTCCCTGTCCCTGCTGAAGAAAAGCAGGCCCAAACCATGATGCTGCCACCACCATGTTTGACAGTGGGGATGGTGTGTTCAGCTGTGTTGCTTTTACGCCAAACATAACGTTTTGCATTGTTGCCAAAAAGTTAAATTTTGGTTTCATCTGACCAGAGCACCTTCTTCCACATGTTTGGTGTGTCTCCCAGGTGGCTTGTGGCAAACTTTAAACTACACTTTTTATGGATATCTTTAAGAAATGGCTTTCTTCTTGCCACTCTTCCATAAAGGCCAGATTTGTGCAATATACGACTGATTGTTGTCCTATGGACAGAGTCTCCCACCTCAGCTGTAGATCTCTGCAGTTCATCCAGAGTGATCGTGGGCCTCTTGGCTGCATCTCTGATCAGTCTTCTCCTTGTATGAGCTGAAAGTTTAGAGGGACGGCCAGGTCTTGGTAGATTTGCAGTGGTCTGATACTCCTTCCATTTCAATATTATCGCTTGCACAGTGCTCCTTGGGATGTTTAAAGCTTGGGAAATCTTTTTGTATCCAAATCCGGCTTTAAACTTCTTCACAACAGTATCTCGGACCTGCCTGGTGTGTTCCTTGTTCTTCATGATGCTCTCTGCGCTTTTAACGGACCTCTGAGACTATCACAGTGCAGGTGCATTTATACGGAGACTTGATTACACACAGGTGGATTGTATTTATCATCATTAGTCATTTAGGTCAACATTGGATCATTCAGAGATCCTCACTGAACTTCTGGAGAGAGTTTGCTGCACTGAAAGTAAAGGGGCTGAATCATTTTGCACGCCCAATTTTTCAGTTTTTGAGTTGTTAAAAAAGTTTGAAATATCAAATAAATGTCGTTCCACTTCATGCTTGTGTCCCACTTGTTGTTGATTCTTCACAAAAAAATACAGTTTTATATCTTTATGTTTGAAGCCTGAAATGTGGCAAAAGGTCGCAAAGTTCAAGGGGGCCGAATACTTTCGCAAGGCACTGTATACAGTAGTGACATATTTGAGATCTTGTCAGATTTCTGTATTTCAATTATTTATTTTTAGAGCAGAGAATAAGAGAAGTTACCTAATGTTTATTTTCAGTGTACTAGGGTTGATTTAGGAATTAAATTAACTGGAAGTAAATTAAATCAGACATTTTGTAATATAATTTGATGGTATGCACAAAATAGTGTGTGAGGATTTGGTGAGGCAAGCTGATCCTAGATCTGATCATAAAGCACATCTTCTCAAAAGTCTTACCTGCAGATCAGTGAGCAGGTTGCTGGTCTCTCTCACTCTGGCTCTGGTGGTGTCCAGTTCAATGCATAGTTTCTCCTGGGTGTCCTTCAGACTGGAGATGTGGCTGTGTGCAGAGCCAAGGTTTTGCTCCCCTTCCTTCACCAACTCCTGAAGGTGAGACACCTGCAGTGGATGGGAAATAAGGTCAGATGTCATGCAACTCAAGGACCAAATCAGGTAGTAGTGGCAGAGAGGAATGGCCATGCCTAAGGTTGCAAAAGGGAAGAGTTTATTACTGTAAATGTTCTAAGTTTACCAGAAAACTACCAGAATGTTGGTATCTTTTAAGGATTTTATGTAATCTATCAAAGGACATTTAGTGGCTGTTTTGGGTACTTCAGATTATCACAGTTGTCTGTAATTCAAATCAAATGTTATTTGTCACATGAGCCGAATACAACAGCTGTAGACCTTACCGTGAAATGCTTACTAGCAAGCCCTTAACCAACAACGCAGTTCAAGAAATAGAGTTGAAACTATTTACTAAATTAATAAAAAAAAAAAAATGAAATGTAACAATAAAATAACAATAACGAGGCTATATACAGGGGGTACCGAGTCAATGTCCGGGGGTACAGGTTAGTCGAGGTAATTTGTACATGTAGGTAAGGATAAAGTGACTATACATAGATAATAAACAGTGAGTAGCAGCAGTATAAAAACAAAGGGGGGGGGGGGGGGGGGGGGGGGGTCCAATGTAAATAGTCTGGGTGGCCATTTGATTAATTGTTCAGCAGTCCTATGGCTTGGGGGTAGAAGCTGTTAAGGAGCCTGTTGGACCTTGGTGCTCTGGTACCGCTTGCCGTGTGGAAGCAGAGAGAACAGTCTATGATTTGGGTGACTGGAGTCATTCACAATGTTTTGGGCCTTCCTCTGACACTGCCTAGTGTATAGGTCCTGGATGGCAGGAAGCTTGGCCCCCGTGATGTACTGAGCTGTACGCAGTACCATCTGTAGCGCCTTACGGTCAGATGCCGAGCAGTTGCCATACCAGGCAGTGATGCAACCGGTCAGGATGCTCTCAACTTTGAGGATCTGGGAACCCAAGCCAAATCTTTTCAGTCTCCTGAGGGGGAAAAGGCATTGTTATGCCCTCTTCACAACTTTCTTGGTGTGTTTGGAGCATGAAAGTTTGCTGGTGATGTGGACAGCAAGGAACTTGAAACTCTTGAACTGCTCCACTACAGCCCCATCGATGTGAATGGGAGCGTGGTCGGCCCTTCTTTTTCCTGTAGTCCACGATCAGCTCCTTAGTCTTGATCAATTTGAGGGAGAGGTTGTTGTCCTGGCACCACGCTGCCAGGTCTCTGACCACCTCCCTATAGGCTGTCTCATCATTGTCGGTGATCAGGCCTACCCCCGTCGTGTCGTCAGCAAACTTAATGACGGTTTTGTAGTCGTACTTGGCCACGCAGTCGTGGGTGAACAGGGAGTACAGGAGAGGATGAAGCACGCAACCCTGAGAGGACCCCGTGTTGAGGATGTGTTGTTACCTACCCTTACCACCTGGGGGCGGACCGTCAAATTAAATCCAGGATCCAGTTGCAGAGGGAGGTGTTTAGTCCCAGGGTCCTTAGCTTAGGGATGAGCTTTGAGGGCACTATGGTGTTGAACGCTGAGCTGTAGTCAATGAACAGCATTCTCACATAGGTGTTCCTTTTGAACAGGTGGGAAAGGGCAGTGTGGAGTGCGATTGAAATATGTTGGAACGGTATGCAAATTGAAGTAGTTCTAGGTGTTTCCGGGATGATGGTGTTGACGTGAACCATGACCAGCCTTTCAAAGCACTTCATGGTTACCGACGTGAGTGCTATGGGGCGGTAGTCATTTTGGCAGGTTACCATCGCTTTCATGGGCACAGGGGCAATGGTGGTCTGCTTGAAACATGTTGGCATTACAGACTCGGTCAGCGAGAATTTTTAAATGTCCGTGAAGACACTAGCCAGTTGGTCCGCACATGCTCTGAGTACACGTCCTGGTAATCTGTCTGGCCCCACAGCCTTGTGAATGTTGACCTGTTTAAAAGGTCTTGCTCACATTGGCTACGGAGAGCGTGATCAACAGCGTAATTACCTCTGCCCCCCTGTGTGGCCTCATCACAAAATATATTACATTATTAAATAAGATGACTTAAAAACAAAAATAAATAGAATGACAAAGCTGTAACACATTATCCAAAATATAAACCATCAACTAACTTTGTGAATACCATTGGTGTTTAATATGAGGGTTTCATATTAAACATATTAACTTTTCTAACCCTACCTACTGTAACGATTCTCGTCCTCGTCTGATGAAGAATATGAAGGATCGGACCAAAATACAACGTGGTACGTGTCCATGTTAACTTTATTAATCTGAACACAAAATAACAAAGGTGAAACAACGAAAAAACGAAACAGTCCTATCAGGTGACAAAACAGGAAACAACTACCCACACACACACAGGTGGGAACAGGCTACCTAAGTATGATTCTCAATCAGAGACAACGATAGACAGCTGCCTCTGATTGGGAACCATACCAGGCCAAACACAGAAATACAAAACATAGAATGCCCACCCCAACTCACGCCCTGACCAAACCAAAATAGAGACATAAAAAAGGAACTAAGGTCAGGACGTGACACCTACATGTACATATTACCTCGACTAACCGGTGCCCTAGCACACGGACTCTGTACCGGTACCCCCTGTATATAGCCTCGCTATTGTTATTTTACCGCTGCTCTTTAATTATTTGTAACTTTTATTTCTTATTTTTTATGTTTTAGTTTTAAACTGCATTGATGGTTAGGGCTTGGAAGTAAGCATTTCACTGTAAGGTCTACGCCGGTTGTATTCGGAGCATGTGACAAATTAGATTTGATTTAATTTCTTTTTCTATGTCAATATATATTTGTTGTCAATGTTTTTGCGTCAAACTAGTGGCAGTCGTGAAAAAAGTCAATACTTATGACGAGTTGCAGAGGTAATTGAAAATAATGGCATTGTTGTTTTGACACTTTTTTCATTAATTCGGCTATTTTCTCTTGAACCATACGGTCTATCTACTAGAAACTCATGGACACAGATATAAAGAATTAATATTATATATGTACATGTTTTAAAAGTTATTAAAAAGTATAAGTTACCAACGTTCCAATAATTAACAGAAAACCTATGGCAATCAACCAAAATTCCAGTAACTTGGGGTGGCAGGGTAGCCTAGTGGTTAGAGTGTTGGACTAGTAACCGAAAGGTTGCAAGTTCAAATCCCCGATTTGAACTTGCCCCTGAACAGGCAGTTAACCCACTGTTCCTAGGCCGTCATTGTTCTTAACTGATATAGGAAAAAAAAAAAAAAACTTTGGTCAATTACTGGTAGCTTTGCAGCCATGCCATTGGTGTTGGATTTTTCAGAATGGTAATGGTAAATGGTAAAATTTTGCAATAAACAAGATGCAGATGCTCAAGCTATTTTCCAATCCATGTACTACGGCTGCACTGAGAACAGTAACAGAGAACACAATGGGATACGATACCATGAATCAGTTAAGTTTGCTGTAATGAAGATAAACATGAATTAAACTGCTAATAAGGACTTTTAAAGAAATCAGCCATCAATTTGTGGAACGATTTTCAAGATTTTAGTTTGCACAAATTAATATGCACATTTTACGAGCAGCAGTGCATTTCCATCAAACTGGCTTCTTGCAAATCAAAGGCTGCGCACACAAAAATCACTTTGTCATATAACTTTTCATTCACAGAATAAAAAAACTGAAATTCTATGCGTTTCCATCCCACTTTTAACTCTATTGATGGTTTTGGTGCAAAAAGTCTGTGATAATGCAACAAACTGCAGTAGGAACTATTTCAAACGTGCTGACTCTGGTCTTGACATGCGCTTTAGCCAACAGCTCAAAGATACAGGGCAGAGGGAGGCCTACATAAGAACAGGATAATTAGTATTTGTCAATTGGCAGGCAAGCATCGATCATAATGTCACCAGCTTACCAATTAACACTCAATCTACTAGTGCACTTTCACCACCCTGTGTAGTTCATCATAACTTATTTTATCTGAAGCCTACTAAACTGTGCATGCTTCTTCAAGTCGAGGTAGTGGGAGGACCACATAACATAGCATCGTATGACTGCAAATTTAACTCAATATGGTGGTAATTATATCAGCAATTGCCCAAGAAATAGTTCCCACTGCAATTTGTCGCATTATCTAACCACTGACAAAAAATTGATTGGCCCTTCTCTAGCCAATTTTGTTTAGTCGACGTTTAGGAAATGTACTGCCAATTTGAGAGTTGTAATCTGGCCTGTCATGATTTTTTTTTATCTGACAGGTACGTTATTTGCATAATTGGATGGAAACCTGGTTTATGCCAAAGACTTTCCTTACCTCTTGATTGGCTATATTGAGCTTGGCAGAAAGCTCCTTCTTCAGGTTGTCCAGTTGCTGTTGGAGACAGTTCTTCTGCTCCTCCAATGAGAGTCGCCGAATCTCAAACTCCTGCCCCATTTCCTAAAGAGACGGTCAATACCCAGATGAGTTTGAGATGCAACAAAGAAGCTTAACTTTGCATGGTGCACTGGTTTTCTTAAAAGGATACTGGAGGGAGATTAAATGCATCATCGTGCAAACCAGTGATTTAGCTGATCTCACATTGATAACGGACAGCTGCAACTTTCTTCGTCTAGGTTTTATATTCCCGCCCCCAGTGAAATAACAACCTATCAAGAGCACTGGAAATCATAATGCTGATGAATGTAAAATAATTTAAGAATATAGGACTAGTAGGTCTATATTTCATTAAAACCTTTCATAAAAAATGGCAAGTTAATATAATATGTGCCATTTTAAATAACTTTATTAGACTACATTTTCATTTAATAAAAATTATAGATTATATAACTCAATCCCGCACTGAGACTGCTGTTTAAAGAAAACTTAAATTTTGCCTGACAGTCATTGACATTTCTGTGCTTAACTTGAGGGACAGGTCGCAGTGGTGGGTAGTATATGGGGCTTTGGTGACAAAACGGATGGCACTGTGATAGACAGCATCCAATTTGTTGAGTAGAGTGTTGGAGGCTATTTTGTAAATGACATCACAGAAGTAGAGGATCGGTAGGATGGTCAGTTTTACGGGGGAAGGATGCTTTGTTGCGAAATAGGAAGACAATTTACTTTTGGATTGGAGATGCTTACTGTGAGTCTGGAAGGAGAGTTTACAGTCTCACCAGACACCTAGGTATTTGTAGTTGTCCACATATTTTAAGTCAAAACCGTCCAGAGTAGCGATGCTGGCTAAACAAGTATTCCACTAGGATTTTGCTTGTGCTTAGCTCCATTATCCAGAAAAACTTCCCAGTAATAAATGATTACAAGCATACCCATAACATGATGCAGCCACCACTATGCTTGAAAATATGGAGAGTGGTACTCAGTAATATGTTGTATTGGATTTGCCCCAATCAAAACACTTTGTATTCAGGACAAAAAGAGAATTGCTTTGCCACATTTTTTGCAGTATTACTTTAGTGCTTTGTTACAAATAGGATGCATGTCTTGGAAGATTTATATTCTGAACAGGCTTCCTTAATTTCACTCTGTCAATTATAATTACTGTTCCCCGAAGGAGGGAATCGAGGTACAAGATACATGACAAGGCCAATAAAATCCACCCCTCGCTGGATGCCCCTGCCTTCCACAGGTGATAAGCGTGAGGCTTGGATTCATACCCCTCTTCACCGAGCCCAGGAACCTGTGGGGCCAAATGTTACGTTCGCTTTCAGTCAGTCAACAAGCCGACCCCAACAGATACTAAATGAAATGGCCCATGGCAGACCACCAAGACCTGACCACTGCAGATGCGGTAGTCTGGATATTGCACACACAGTGCACTGCCTAGTGACTTACTTATGTCCCAGCTGTAAGAATACTGTGTGCTATACTGGGAGCAGTGTCATCCAAATGATTAACCTCACAAAAGTGTGTGGTGATGCCCAACTCTCCGCAGCACAAATATCTCCTATAGTAAATCCTTTAAACAATGCCCAAGATACTGCCAGACCCCTGGTAGAGTGGGAACGAACACTGCTAGGTAACCCTTGCTGCTAAATGTCAGAGAGAGAGCCTCCACAATCCAGGGGGAAAGACGCTGCTTAAAGAGTGCCCTGCCGTGAGCTGGATTAGCAAAACAGGCAAAAAGTTGGTCACATAAACAGATATCCCGGCTCCGCTCAATGTACGTGTGGACACAGGGCATGTTACCTCTGTTGCTTTTCAGAAGCAAAAGGAGGAGACGAAAAGGGAAATTGCTCAAAAGCTAAGGACCTGTAGGACATACCCATGACTTTCGGGGCAAAGGCCACATTTGAACGCAACGCCGCCTTATAGTCGCCCGGGTCAAACTGAGAACAGGAAGGGTGTATGGATAACGCATGGAGGTCCCCAACACATTTAGCAGAGGCCAAAGCCATGAGCAGGGAGGTTTTGTAGGAGAAGATCTTCAGATCTACTGACTCCAGAGGCTTAAAGGGAGCTGCACACAGTGCCTCCAAAACCAGCACCAAGTCCCATGTGGGTGCAATAGGTTTAGGACCGCCCCCGGTGAGGTTCCGTCAATTCCCACCAGACAGCGGCAATGTACACTTTTAAAATTAAAAACACTTGAAAAGCTCCTGTAGGAACACAGAGCACTGAAAAGGAACAAGTGCTATATCTTGGCACCAGAGCACAAACGTTTGCCACTTATATGCATAAAACCCTCTCGTGGAGGACGCCCTTGCAGACTGAATGGTAGCAATAACATAAGGCAGTAAACCTCTAGCCATCAGGCACATAGGAACCAAATCTCTCACCTGACTTGCCAAACCTGCCCATGTGCCTGGGACAACAGGTCCCTGCGCAATGGGAGTATCCACAGGTCCCCGCCCAAAAGGTGAATGTTCTCTGTGAACCAAGACTGCCTGGGCCAACGGGGGGCCATAAGAATCAATGGTAAGTCCTCCTGGCGCACCCCCTCCAAGATGGGCTGAATCAGAACCACTGACAGAAACACAGAAAGGAGGGTCCGAGGCCACTGGTGGCCCAGAGCATCCGGTCCCAACGGGGCAATCGGGTTCATCATCAAGAAAAATAGATGCGTTTTCTCACAATGCATAAAGATCTATGTCGGCCCTGACGAAAAATGTCCCATACCTGGGAGAGCCTCAACTCCTAAAAGAGAGGGTCTCACCTGCTTAAAAAAATCTGAGTTGAGGCAACCGGGGACGTGTCACCCAAAGTGAAAGCGAGCCAAGGTTAGGAGGGAGAGAGAGAGTGAGTCTCTCCCTATCTGTTGATGCACGGCACCACTGACATAGTCGGTTATGACTAGAACAAGCGGTCCAACAAAAACAGGGGGAAGCTCCAGATAATGTGGTTAATAGACATGCAGGGTGTGCCACACCAGTATCCATACCCGCCAAATTGAGCTGCCTTCGTACAGCGTCTGTTGTGATCACCTTGCCCCTGACAACTCAGCCCCTGACAATAGCAGAGAATCTCACCACTGGGCCATGGCCCGTAGGCCTGACAGGGACACCCAAAGTGACAGACTTAGGCTGCAGTACATGTCCAGGGCAGTATGAACAATAGCCCCAAGGGAACAACTACCATCACAGAAGCCATCATCCCCAGTAGACATAGGCACTGGCGAAAATGCAGTGCGTGACCCAGCCAAAATGTGGCGAAGCAGAGCCGGAACCCGGGCACCCTCTATTGGGATAGAAAAGTGTGATACATGAATGAGTCTAGCTCGAGACCCAGAAACGGAATGCGCTGAGCTGGAGTCAGACAGCTCTTTTTCTGGTTTCTTATGAAGCCTAGAGAGATTAAATAGAAGATAGTAGCATGGATGTGTGTAACACTTACTTGGTTCTTCTTCCATTTCCACCAGTCTTGACAACTGTGTGTCTGAACATGGAGAAGGAACACTTTTCATCAAACTCACATATGGCAGACTTTTAACACCTGTGAAACACTGTGGAACTCGGTTTACAGTATGTGCCAAGGTTTGCCTAAAGCAGAGAAGTACCCCGATTGGCCTTGTCACTTGGGGATACTATTGTCACTAGAAGCCCCACTCAGTTTAGTGGTAAGATGAGTTCTGGTAACCAGCTGGACCGCACCCATTAAAAATAGACTCAAGGAAGAAAAAGAGGTTACCCTACCGATCAGTCATAGGCAATGTCGACAAAGTGCCTTGTAATCTAGTTGGAAATGGGACAGAAAAATGAACCCGTTCTGTTGTACTAGACAGGTGATTTGTAATTGAATCTAATTCCTAGGAATGAAAAGCGTTGAGCTGGAGACAAACATTTGGGGGCTCATATGAACCACAGAGATTGTATGGGATAACAGCGTGGTCGTGTCCAACCCTGATCATTCCCTCGACTCTGCTACCAACAACTAATCGCCTAGAGAGCCCATAACCTGTATCACTAGACACCTCATTAGGGAATAGTGAGCTACAGGTAGGAATGAGACACCTATGGGGGAGGAGCGCCACCTTGTGGACAGTGACCCAATTTGTCACTCTGACCCTGGGGAGATTGATATACCCCTTTGAACTCGGTGGAACACGGGGTAACAGAGGGGGCAGCATTAAACATGGACAAGCTTCCAACTTACACTGAGTGTACAAACAGGAACACATTCCTAATATTGAGTTGCACCCCCATTCGCCCTTAGAACAGCCTCAATTTGTCAGGGAGTCTTATGGCTTGGGGGTAGAAGGTAATAATAAGCCTTTTGGACCTGGCACTCCGGTACTGCTTGCCATGCGGTAGCAGAAAGAACAGTCTATGACTAGGGTTGCTGGAGTCTGACAATTTTTAGGGCCTTCCTCTGACATAGAGGTCCTGGATGGCAGGAAGCTTGGCCCCAGTGATGTACTGGGCCGTACGCACTACCCTCTGTAGTGCCTTGCGGCCTTGCCAGTCAGGATGCTCGCGATCGTGCAGCTGTAGAACTTCTTGAGGATTTGAGGACCCATGCCAAATCTTTTCAGTCTCCTGAGGGGGAATAGGATTTGTCGTGCCCTCTTCACGACTGTCTTGGTGTGTTTGGACCGTGATAATTTGTTGGTGATGTAGAAACCAAGGAACTTGAAGCTCTCAACCTGCTCCACAACAGCCCCGTCAATGAGAATTAGCGTGCTCCGTCCTCCTTTTCCTGTAGTCCACAATCATCTCCTTTGTCTTGATCACATTGAGGGAGAGGTTGTTATCCTGGCACCACACGGCCAGGACTCGGACCTCCTCCCTATAGGCTGTCTCATCGTTGTTGGTGATCAGGCCTACCACTGTTGTGTCATCGGCAAACTGATTGATGGTGTTGGGAGTCGTGCCTGGCCATGCAGTCATGAGTGAACCGGGAGTACAGGAGGAGACTGAGTACGCACCCGTGTTGGGGGCCCCGTGTTGAGGATCAGCGTGGTAGATGTGTAGTTACCTACCCTTACCACCTGTGGGCAGCCAATCAGGAAGACCAGGATCCAGTTGCAGAGGGAGGTATTTAGTCCCAGGGTCCTTAGCTTAGTGATGAGCTTTGAGGGCACTATGGTGTTGAACGCTGAGCTATAGTCAATGAAAAGCATTCTCACATAGGTGTTCTTTTTGTCCAGGTGGGAAAAGGAAGTGTGGAGTGCAATAGAGGTTGCAATATCTGTGGATCTGTTTGGGCGGTATGCAAACTGGAGTGGGTCTAGGGTTTCTGGGATAATGGTGTTGATGTAGTCATTTAGGCTGGTTACCTTAGTGTTCTTGGGCACAGGGACTATGGTGGTCTGCTTGAAACATGTTAGTATTACAGTATTCACCTGGTCAGTCCATGTCATGGAAAGAGCAGGTGTTCCCTAATGGTTTTTACACTCAGGGTACGTTGTGCTTCCATGAGACTGCATAGCCTTCATGAAGCCCGGCCTCTTTACGGGCACAGGGGGCTCTAGCAATGGCTGACGTAGTACCCATACCAAAACCCCTTGATCCGGGGTCATAGTTAGAAGGGATCCTAACTCTTTTCCTAACCTTAACCTAATTCTCCTAACCTGCTATGTTAATTATCCTAACCTGCTCCGTAAGTTCTCCTAACCTGCTATGAAACCTCAAATCTTATGTAAATTTGACAAAAGCTGGATGATCTGCATGATCTCACTGCAGGGGTTACCCCAGTCAAGTGCTCGATGGGCTGCTTCTTTATCGGAGGTGGACGCGACCCCGTTTCCTTAACTCCCTCCAACTCCCGGAACTGAAAATAGGAATAGGGTTGCCATAACGCTGGGGAATTTTGAGTAAGTTCCACTCGCTGGAAGTTACGCATGCTAACCAACGTTAGCTAGGAGGCTTTTTAGCATAAGATATACTAGCTAGCCTCTTTGACCGCAGCACAGTCCATTTAGAAAAACCAAGTGACATTTATACTACATATACTTAACAAGAGGGCTACCTCACCATGGAGAGGCAGGAATAGCTAGTAATTGCTAGCTCGCCACGCTAAGCAGAGCTTGTGTAGCTAGCCCAGTCTCGAAAGTCCACATAGGACTGGATCACTAAGACTCTTCATAAACAAGTCTGGGAAGAGAGGCAAGCGGTACTTGACCGACGCAGACACAGGTGGCAGGGGGAACCCACCAAACCTGGTCGCCCTCTACGAGAAGCATCCCGTAAAAGGCAACAGAGCGCACAGGAGTGGGTTGGGCGCAGGCAGCTACCGCATACCCTACAACCAGGCAGACAAGATATTTCCTCTGACCACACAATCCATCTCCACTTCCTGCACCTCGGTCCCAGCCCAGGTACCGACATCCAGGAAAGGAAAGTCGCCATCGGTAATTCCAAGCATACTCAATTATGCTACACGTCTTTCCAGGGAGTTTGTACGCAGTACGTGGCAATGTACAAACGCACTGGTTCGAGTGTGCTCCAAGCTGAGACAAACTACACATAGATTCTATCTTTCAGAGAAATGCTACAGTTGAAGTCGGTAGTTTACATACACTTAGTATTGGAGTCATTAAAACTTGTTTATCAACCTCTCCACAAATTTCTTGTTAACAAACTATAGTTTTGGCAAGTCGGTTAGGACATCTACTTTGTGCATGACAAGTAATTTTTCCAACAATTGTTCAGAGATTATTTCACTTATAATTCCCTGTATCACAATTCCAGTGGGTCAGAAGTTGACATACACTAAGTTGACTGTGCCTTTAAACAGCTTGGACAATTCCCGAAAATGATGTCATGGCTTTAGAAGCTTCTAACTGGCTAATTGACATAATTTGAGTCAATTGCAGGTGTACCTGTGGATGTACTTAAAGGCCTACCTTCAAACTCAGTGCCTTTTTGCTTGACATCATGGGAAAATCTAAAGAAATCAGCCAAGATAAAAAATTGTAGACCTCAACAAGTCTGGTTCATCCCTGGGAGCAATTTCCAAACGCCTGAAGGTACCACGTTCATCTGTACAAACAATAGTACAAAGTATAAACACCATGGGACCAACTCAGCCGTCATACCGCTCAGGAAGGAGACGCATTCTGTCTCCTAGAGACTAACGTACTTTGGTGTAAAGAGTGCAACTCAATCCCAGAACAACAGCAAAGGACCTTGTAAAGATGCTAGAGGAAACCGGTACAAAAGTATGTATATCCACAGTAAAACGAGTCCTATTTCGACAACCTGAAAGGCCACTCAGCAAGGAAGAAGCCACTGCTCAAAAACCACCATAAAAATTCAACATCTCAAGACATCAGTCAGGAAGTTAAAGCTTGGTTGCAAATGGGTCTTCCAAGTGGACAATGACCCCAAACATACTTCCAAAGTTGGGGCAAAATGGCTTCAGGACAACAAAGTCAAGGTATTGGAGTGGCCATCACAAAGCCCTGACCTCAATCCTATAGAAAATGTGTGGGCAGAACTGAAAAATCGTGTGCGAGCAAGGAGGCCTTACAAACCTGACACAGTTACACCTACTTTGTCAGGAGGAATGGGCCAAAATTCACCCAACTTATTGTGGGAAGCTTGTGGAAGGCTACTCTAAACATTTGACCCAAGTTAAACAATTTAAAGGCAATGCTACCAAATACTAATTTAGTGTACGTAAACTTCTGACCCATTGGGAATGTGATGAAAGAAATAAAAGCTGAAATCATTCTCTACTATTATTCTGACATTTCACATTCTAAAAAAAAAAGTGGTGATCCTAGCTGACCTAAGACAGGGAATTTTTACCCTGATTAAATGTCAGGAACTGTGAAAAACTGAGTTTACATGTATTTGGCAAAGGTGTATGTAAACTTCCAACTTCAACTGTATATCCGCATGACAGGGGGCATGATAAGAAATCTTATGAGAACAAGTACAACCTTTAGCACAAATGTTCAGGGGGTGAGCAGGCTCTACCACTATGGGGGAATTTAGTTGGAGCAACATACGACAGTCTCGTTTTCCAATTGTTTGTTTTAGTACCGTGAATCGTTCCCGTTCACATCAAGGTAAAGAGGGGAATAATTGAAGGAATGAATCCATGCCTCATGCCTATCACCTGTGGAAGGTGGAGTTTCCAGCGAGGTGCGGATTTCATTGGCCTTGTCATTAGTGATTGTAGATCCTTCAACCAAAGAGTGAACTACAAAGTCATTGATCCATCCTCAGCTCTCTTCTACTATAGCCATTTAACTGTTTCTAAGTCACCATTTGTCTCATGTCTTCCTGCCCGGCAACTGAGTTAGGAAAGACGCCTGTATCTTTGTAATGACTGGGTGTATTGATACACAACCAAAGTGTATTAATAACTTCACCATGCTCAAAGGGATATTCAATGTCTGCTTTTTTTTATACCCATCTACCAGTAAGGGCATCTTATATGCGAGGTATTGGAAAACCTCCCTGGTCTTTGTGGTTGAATCTGTGTTGGAAATTCACTGCTCGACTGAGGGACGACCTTACAGATAATTGTATGTGTGGTGTACAGACATGAGGTAGTCATTCAAAAATGATGTTAAACACTATTATTGCACACAGAATGAATCCATGCAACTTATGTGACTTGTGTAGCAAGTTTTTGCTCCTGAACTTATTTAGGCTTGCCATAACAAACGGGTTGACTACTTAGACTCAAAGCATTTCAGCTTTTCATTTTTAATACATTTGTAAACATTTTGAAAAACATAATTTAACTTTGACAGTATTGTGTGTAGGCCAGTGACAAAAAACCCTCAATTTAATAAATTTTAAATTCAGACTAACACAACAAAATTTGGAAAAAGTCAAGGTTTGTGAATACTTTCTGAAGGCACTATATGTAGGCTTGGGGGTGTATTTAATTCACTCTATTTATGCTACACTCTGTGCACACACACACACTCTGTGCACACACATTGTATATGAATATATGTATAGATACTGGGCTTGAGTGTGTGTGTGCACAGAGTGTAGCATAAATTGAGTGTATTAAATAGTGTGTAAACAACAGTGTGTAGGGCAGTGTGTGTGCATGATACTCACAGCCATCAATAGATTATTCTCCTTCTCTGCAGCGTTCTGTGCACTCTCCTGCGTCGCCCTGTGTTTCTCCGACAGCTCCTCTAGTGCCTGTGCCTGGGCCTCTTTGAATCTCACACCCTCCTCTTCGTATTTGCCCCTCAGCCTCGCTAGCTCCTTCTCATAGCCCTGCCTCTCCTCGCGAAGGGACTTGGGAAGGGGGAGGGGGGGGAATAGCCAAGATTTATTTCACACCCTGGCAGATCCGAAGGGCCATAGATACATGAAACATTTACACGTGATGGCTGTAATGAAACAAACCACAGTTGAAATCTAATAGATCAATTATCTGGTCTGACTAACACTGCTCTAGCTCTAGAGCAGATGGGCTACTTTCATCTTAGCACAGCAGTTTCTGCAGTGTTACTAATGGAACCCAATGGTTCTTAAAATCAATATGTTGATGTTTTAAAATCCGCTAAAGAAATTATAAACTATGTATACTACATGACCAAAAGTATGTGGACACCTGCACTAGGCAGTCCCCTTCTGTAAGGTTGTGTGCCCTACCACTTCGCGGCTGAGCCATTGTTTCTCCTTGCACTTACAGTTGACCGGGAAGTTCTAGAAGGGTAGAAATTTGACAAACTGACTTGTTGCCACGTTGAAAGTCACTGAGCTCTTCAGTAAGGCCTTTCTACTGCCAATGTTTGTCTATGGAGTTGGCATGGCTGTGTGCTTTATTTTATACACCTGTCAGCAACGGCTGTGGTGTAGTCGAAATAGCTGAATCCGCTCATTTGAAGGGGTGTCCACATACATTTGTATATATACTAAGCTATATGGAAGGTGATAAGGTTATACCAAGGATAATTTTGTATAACATTTTAGCTATTTGGTTTTACATTTTAAGACCCCTTGAAGTATAAAAAAATACTAAAAACTATAAGCCCATACAAACGCATTGAATAACAGATTCACTACATGGTACAACTGATCGTCCCCAAAACAATCTAAAGGAAGTTTGTTCTGAAGAGTCTGTCCAATATCAGAGATATAAGAAAGATCAGGAAACATTTATTTGTATTGAATGTACAGTATTTAACTGCTTAGTTTTTGGCAGCAAACAGTCTCCATACACAGTATACGTTACTTCCATTCATTTTTTCAACTGGTACAGGGGGGACGAGTCTCACCTTTCCATATTAGTGTGTAGCCAAACTGTCCGGACACTACAGACAGAAGTTGGCAGATCGGCTGTACCAACTTCAGACCACGCTTGTGGTGGTCATACAGCAAAACAGAAAACATGATCGTGTTTGTGAGAGTCTCATCTTTCCATATAGGGGTCATAATAGGCCAAACCGTTCGGACACGACAAACAATTGTGAGACCGATATTCAGGATGTCTGATGGTCTGACTAACACTGCTCTAGCTCTGTCACCTTTAAACGCAGATGCGTAAGTGCGGCATCGGTGGATGCAGAAGATTGAGACACATCCAATACAAAACTGATATCTCTAGCTTAAACTGAAAAAAGTGTATTATGTTAATTAGATTTCCATGGGGCCGCGGAAATCGACTATGGGGATTTAAACATAAGATAGAAGGGCTAACCTTCTTCACTAAACTTCCCCCGTTGTTTTGATCTACTGTGAAGCTTGAGATGTTTCAGTGTATTTGGCACAGCATCAATATCTACAATGAGTATTACATAATAAGAGAAGGGTTGAGATATAGAACTCTTCTGTTTTGTACCAGCTCCCTGGCGGGTACTTGCCTGAGGGAACAGCTAACCTAGAAAGCATGCATACGTTCTGAAAACATTGGCATCATCGAAAACAGAATTGCACAGTTATATAAATATGGGCAGCTAACAACCTTTTCCAATGCCATGCCAATCAATATACAGTACCAGTCAAAATTTGGGACACAAAAACTCATTCAAGGGTTTTTCCTTATTTTTACTATTTTCTACATTGTAGAGTAGTAGTGAAGACATCAACACTAGGAAATAACACATTTGGAATCATGTAGTGACCAAAGAAAGTGTTAAACGAATCTAAATATATTTTATATTTGAGATTCTTCAATGTAGCCACCCTTTGCCTTGATGACAGCTTTGCACACTCTTGGCATTGCCTCAACCAGCTTCATGAGTTAGTCACCTGGAATGCATTTCAATTAACAGGTGTGCCTTGTTAAAAGTTCATTTGTGGAATTTATTTCCTTCTTAATGCGTTTCAGCCAATAAATTGTGTTGTGACAAGGTAGGGGTCGTATACAGAAGATATCCCTATTTGGTAAAAGACCAAGTCCATATTATGGCAAGAACCGTTCAAATAAGCAAAGAGAAACAGTTCATCATTACTTTAAAACATGAAGATCAATCAATCCGTTAAATATCAAGAACTTTTCAAGTTCAAGTTTTGACTGGTACTGTACATAATGTTTTTTGCCAAATATGTTGGCCAAACAAATGCTTGCTATCTGTGAAACTTCCCACTGTTTTCCCAGTGTCCGGCTCTACTAAACACTGAGACACTAGGAGAAGCGAAATATAATATTCAGCACATCTTATAAACTGAGAGAAGTTGAATACCTGCTCCAGTGAGAGGACCTGATGTTTGTGCTGCTCGTCAGTGGCCTGGCTCTGGTTGAGCACCCTCTCCCTCTCCTCCTCCAGCCTGAGGATCTTCTCCCTCAGGCGGCTCTGCTCCAAGTCCAGGTCCCTGATAGTGGCCTCGTGGCTCATATGGGTGGCCTGTAGAGAGCCTATCTGACCTGGAGGCACACATGCAAAACAAGCAGATGGTGAGGGTGTGAAGGGTAATGGCAGAAAGGCAAGTTAAATGGGCAATGCTTTCATATCAGACACTGAACATCTGTTCTGTCAGAATATTCAAGTGGGATGAACACTCAGCCAGCACTCAAAAGTCCATGAAGTGCCCTTACGGTTAAAATCTCACTGTAAAGTGCTAAGTTAGCTTAAAAGTAAAATAAAATAATGCATTTTTCCCAACAATATCTTACTGCTTTTAATGCATGAGTTATTTATAGAACTGCATATAGAACTGCAAAGGGAAGTACAAAATGAGAAAGGACTTGGCACTGAGGGAGAATATAAAAAAAAGGATGATGAAACTAGCCTCGAATAACCCTCATCAATCTGCAAAACAAATTTTTCTCAAAAGGTAAAAGCACATAGCCCTACTTCGATAAAAAAATATTTTTTATTTAAAAAACGTATATAGGCCTACTTCTCTTTGGTAAAAAAAAAAGATATGTTCTCTTATCTGACCAGACAAGCTTAGCCTTATTCGCAGCAGGAGATTAGTTTAATGGGGAGATGGGCTTAGGTAATTATGTACACGAGCACAAATCACCACATCCATAACTTAAGTCCCATCTGAATCTGCCATGTTGGTAATTTTTACATAGCAGGAGAGTAATAATTCCAGACGAAAAAAACAACTCCAAGGTCCTCTAAAATTGTTTAAATTGTTTTTTTCCCCTCATCAATCTCCACACAATACCCTATCAAGACATAAAAAACAGGCTTTTAGATTTTTTTGCAAATGTATTAAAAATAAAAAACAGAAAAAAAGTACATTTACATAAGTATGCAGACCGTTTATTCAGTACTTTTTGGGTTTCTCCCATTCTTCTCTGCAGATCCTCTGAAGCTCTATCAGGTTGGATGGGGAGTGTCGCTGCAAAGCTATTTCACGGTCTCTCAAAAGATGTTCGATCGGGTTCAAGTCCGGGCTCTGGCTGGGCCATTCAAGGATATTTAGAGACTTGTCCCAAAGCCACTCCTGCATTGTCTTGGCTGTGTGGAAGGTGAACCATTGCCACAGTCTGAGGTCCTGAGCACTCTGGAGCAGGTTTTCATCAAGGATCTCTCTGTACTTTGCTCCGTTCATCTTTCCCTCGATCCTGACTAGTCTCCCAGTCCCTGAAAAACATCCCCACAGCATAATGCTGCCACCACCTTGCTTCACTGTAGGGATGGTTCCAGGTTTCCTCCAGACGCGACGCTTGGCATTCAGGCCTAAAAGTTCAAACTTGGTTTCATCAGACCAGACATTCTTGTTTCACATGGTCTGACAGTGCTTTAGGTGCCTTTTGGCAAACTCCAAGCGGGCTGTCATGTGCCTTTTGATGAGGAGTGGCTTCCGTCTGGCCACTCTACCATAAAAACCTGATTGATGGAGGGCTGCAGAGAAGGGAGAACCTTCCAGAAGGGCAACCATCTCCACAGAGGAACTCTGGTCACTCTGATAGAGCTCCATCGGGTTCTTGGTCACCTCCCTGACCAAGGCCCTTCTCCCCAGATTGCTCAGTTTGGCCGGGTGGCCAGCTCAAGAAAGAGTCTTGCTGGTTCCAAACTTCTTCCATTTAAGAATGATGGAGGCCACTGTGTTCTTGGTGTCCTTCAATACTACAGACCTTTTTTGGTACCCTACCGCAGAATCTGTGCCTCCACACAATCCTGTCTCGGAGCTCTATGGACAATTCTTTGACCTCATGGTTTGTGCCCCTATTCAGTACAACACTTGCTGTTAATAGATTGCAAAGCAGCATTCCAACTGTGCTAAACTTAAATAACAAGTTCAAGTTCTCATCCATAGCCTAAAAACACATCTTCAGTGACCCAAGTTATATACTGTTCTCTCTGCTACCGCACGGCAAGTGGTACCGGAGCGCCAAGTCTAGGTCCAAAAGGCTCCTTAACAGCTTCTACCCCCAAGTCATAAGACTGCTGAACAATTCATCAAATGGCCACCAGATTATTTATATTGACACCCCCCCCCTCTTTTTGTTTTTACACTGCTGCTACTCGCTGTTTATATCTATGCATAGTCACTTTACCCCCACCTACATGTACAAATTACCTTGACTAACCCGTACCCCCGCACATTGACTCGGTACCGGTACCCCCTGTACATAGCCTCATTATTGTTATTATGTTACTTTCATTTATTTGGTAAATATTTTCTTAACTCTTCTTGAACTGCACTGTGGGTTAAAGGGCTTGTAAAACGGTAAGGTTGTATTGTATTTGGCGCATGTGACGAATACAATTTGATTTGAAGTGCAAGTGCTCTGTTTAGCTCACATCTGCAGGCTGGGGGTCAATTAGGATGTCTACCTCGGATTGCTGAAATAATGATTATGATCACACTTCCTCAATTCAAATAGACAAAGATGGTTTTGTATGGTTTAGAAACTTGGAAGCCAAGCTTGAGTTATCAGTGTAGACTGTTATCGCCAGGACATGTTGAAATATTTTCACACCTGGAATAAAAAAACGTCCAGGCAATTTATTGAAAAAAATATAGAATTACAAAGGGGCAGTTTGGAAAAATGAATCCCGTACGAATCGTCCTATGGAATAACAGACATTCTGGGGTAATAATTACATAACCAATGTTCTCTAGTAATACTAGTCCTGTGTGAATATGGAAGAAAATGAGCACACAAATAAACTGTGCGTTTTTTGTTTAATTAGGCCTAATCTTCTTTCATCAAAAAATAACATGTTTTCTTATCTGGTCAGACAACCTTATATTTCACTCTCCCCCCATATACCAGGAAAACGTACAGTTACAAACCTACAGGGAGTATCCAGCCAATTACCAATACATATTGAACATATTTAAAACAATTCAAAATACCAGAGATTAGATTTCTCTATCCAAACTCTCAAGCTAAATGGAGGTTTAATATCTCACTGGCTTTGTGGAGGATCTCAGTAGCCTGCTGCTGCACTCGATCTCGGCTCCCCTCCAGCTCATACTCTGTGTCCTTCAACTGCATCACCCAGATCTCCCCATCTTGGATGGCTTCCTCCAGCTGCTTGTGCAAGTTCTGAGATATCAGGTCAAGGAACAAAAACAAGAACGCATTAAAACTGTAGTTTAGTTTGTAGTACTGTAGTTTAGTTTGTAGACCCTTTTTTCAAATCTCAACTTTGAGGTCAAAAGTATTGCTGATTTTCATCCTTCCCATATAAATCAGTGATTATTTCACAGCTGGTAAATTGAAGATCTGGCCAATCAGTGACATGAATCAATCAACAAACTACCAGGGATAAAAGAGAACCATCAGTCATCATTGCGGCACAATCTGCATTTTTCATGCTGCAGGCAGGAGTTGATGGTCAGACCGATCTAAACTCATTATTCGATGCTTGAAGTTCAGTACCCTACTCTCCTCTCCTAGTTGGGCATGCGAGATAAAGTGTGCCAATATGTGTGGTCTCAATTAAATAGAGTAGACTATATGCATGGGCGGAGAAGCACAGGGCAGTTTAGTTAATTCCAAGGAAATTAACCTCTTAAATATGATTTGGCTATAGTTTATTACATTGTCTGGAAATAAATATTGATAACCCATTTATTTGTCTCTGCCTGCAAATCCTGCCGCTTCTACGTGTAGGCATTTATATACATGTACAACGAAACATACCGGAAACATACACAAACAGGGTTGCAGACACAAAACGGCACACATGAATATGCATGAGAATTTTACCTTAATGGTGCCCTCTGCATTGGTGAGGGAAGCCTGCAGCCTGTTGGTCTTGTCCCTGCTTTCTCTCGCCTCCTCCTGCGCCCTCTGCAGCTCAGCCCGGAGCTTTCCCAGTGTCCTCTGCAGCACTGCCTCCTGCACCTGGAACTCCTTCCTCAGCTCCACCTCCGTCCTCTTCCAGGCCAGCAGTTTCTCGGCGGTCAGCTGCTGTGTGCGCCTCATGGCTTCCAGTTCGCGTTCGTAGTAGCCCTGAGCCTTGGTGAGCTTGGCTTCGTATTCCTCCACCAGATGTACTTTGCCCTTGGTCAGCTCCTCCACTCGCTCCATGAGGGCCTCCACCTCAGCCCTGTGCAGCTCAGCCAGCTTCTCCTGATCCACGGTGGAGTTGGCGCTCTGGTTCTGCTGGCTGTGGAGCAGCTCCTGGACCTCTTGCCGGTGGGTGGTGCGTAGTTCGTCAATTGCCCTCCGCTTGTCCTGCTCGAACTGGGCCTGTGCCTGGCCAAAGGAGCGCAGCTTCTCCTCAAAGTCGCGGCGCATCTCCTCCACCTCGCGTGACATGGAGACCACGCGCTGCGTGTGTTGCGCCTCAGTACACAGCTGCGAGTCCTCCATGCGCTGGCGGTACATCTCAAATTCAGCCAGTGCCTGCCGCTTCATGTGCTCGTGCAGCTCCACAGACTCCTCCAACGATTGCAGATGGCGCTTCAGGTCAACCTCGTCGACCATCTTGCTCTTATACTGCATGATCTTGTCATGTGTCTCTGTCACAATGTGCTGCACTTCGTCCTCGTGGGCCTCCCGCAGTGACTCCATCTCGTCCTCATGCTCGTCGTTCTTCGTGTTGAGGGCGTAGATAACCTAGAGCAAAATGACAAGGAAGAGGAAAATGATGAGGATTGAGAAGAAGGATCCTCACAGCATCAAAAAGATTATAATGAATATCTAATCAGTTAGTAAATCATAGATGACACATAACTAACACATTAGGAAATTGTTCATTAAAAACAAAAGCTTTAGATACATTAGGTAGTTGTGGAATTTGAATTGTTAGATTACATGTTTGATATTGCTGCACTGTTGGAGCAAGAAGCACAAGCATTTCGCTTCACTCGCAATAACATCTGCATGTGACCAATACAATTTGATTTACAACAATGAACACACCCTTGTATATGCCTGTTTACCTCATCTATGATGTTGCTGGTGTGTGCAACATTCCTCACATGCACAGAAAAACTTGACACTAGTTTTACCAGACATACACTACATAACCAAAAGTATTTCGACACCTGATCGTCGAACATCTCATTCCAAAATCATGGGCATGAATAGGCAGTTGGTCACCCCTTTGCTGCTATACCGGCCTCCAATATTCTGGGAAGGCTTTCCACTAGATGTGGAATGAGATGTTGGACGAGCAGGTGTCCAAATACTTTAGTGTATGTAGTGTGTCTGGTAAAACTAGTGTCAAGTTTTTGAATACAAGCCAAATATGGAAAGACTAGGAAAAGATTATTCCCCTTTTTCAGCAGCTAAAGCAGTTGGAGTGGAGGGTTTCCACAATAATCAAACCCAAGTTCTCTATTATGTAAGATCTTAATGGTCAGTACTAACAAGGAAGCATGATTTTTGCCATTTGTATTCTTTTTGCAGAACGGTAAGGGATATAATTATCTGTATTGATTACCGTCACCAGGGTGGTATTTACAACACACCAAACAAAATAAAATGTACGGAAAATGGGAGGGACTACATTAACTTGTTCTTATTTCAAAACGTTTTCTGTTACAAAATGGTTTGTTGTGCACTAATGAATATGACCATGCCCTTCATCTATACAACCACAGGATGTCATGTAACGTGTACCCCACTGGCACTGGTTGAATGGCATCAGAACAATTGTCCTAATGATGCATTTAGAGAATTTGATCAGTAAAGATTTGGAGGATATGAAATGATATATTGTTACATAAATGTTCGCTTTAGTTGAATGCTTAGTCAAAGGCTACACAACATTATCTTAACAATTAAACAACAGAAAACAACCATGATAGCTGGTGTCAACTTGCCAAAGTCAGTCATCTGCTGTCATGACATATGGGTATGAGGATGTGCGGAGGAGGATACACCTCTTAATCCTTTCTACACTGGCTCAGGACATTCCCACTAGCCAAGCAAGCAGCTTGTTGGTGGGTGCTGCATTAAAAAAGCACTGTAAAGGGGTTACCAGGAATTTGACAGTAGTTTACAGGCAGCCCAGAGGCAGTTAAAGTCTGTATTTCATATTACAGTACACTTACTGTAATATAAATACAGTATCAAAGCAAGTACTGTGTAATGACACCAAGTACAATACTGTAAAATGTACTGTATTATACTGTAGAAAAAAAAGTTAATACTTTCGGAATGAACTAATGAAAAAATGGATGAATAAATTAATGAAATTTGTTGAGAGGAGGGGTTTATATTTCATAGTATTTTACTGTAATTAAAAGGGATTGGTGCAAGTAGTTTGGTTGGCTGCTAGGTAAAGTGTTAACAAACATTACAGAATATTAGGAGTTTTATGTCACTTGCACTTCTAGGGGCCATAACAAAGGCTTCCAAACTGGCAGCAACTACTGGGCAAAACAGACCAAAGGGACATGGCAAAATGCTAAACCATTTAAGGTTTAAGTCTTGCTGCCACTCCAATCTGTCCCCTACACATTTTAAATTGATGGAGAACTATAATCACATATGAGTTAAATTGGTATAGCATCCTCACTCACAGGAGTGACAAATATAGCCTCTTACAAGGCACACCCTAAAATATTTTTATGAGCCAGAAACAACAATACCATGCAGCCACTAGCGGCGCTCCAAAAAATTCGGTAAAGTACTGTATTCTGTGGAGTGGAATTACAGTACCATTCCAAATACAGCAAGTATTTTCCCACCCACAAAATTTTCCAATACACCATAATTTACAGTATGCTGCAGTAAAACGTTTCAGAGTATGTTACTTTTGATAATACAAAAAATGACTGTATAATTCACAATTTTTCATTACAATGAAGATGCCAATAACGACCAATATTTACACCAAATATTCTCCTGTTTTTACAGTACTTCCAAGTAATTTATTAGACTCAAAAGTTCTGTATATATGATGGAATTCCCCTTACTAATATATTGGTGTGTAGTATGTAGTATTTACAGTCTTCAGAAAGAATTTACACCTCTTGACTTTTTACACATTTTGTTATACAAAGTGGGATTAAACTTTATTTAATTGTCTTTTTTTTCTCAATGATCCACACACACACACAAATGTCAAACTGGGAAAAAAATTATATGGATTTAAAAAGAAAATAATGACAAATCAACCCCGATTCAATACATCTTAAAATCAGCAATTACAGCTACATGATTGGCAGTGATTACAACTGTGAGTGTTTTGGGGTACTGTAAGTATCTAAGAGCTTTGCATACCTGATTGTACAATATTTGCCCATTATTATTTTTTATTTCTTCAAGCTCTTTCAAGTTGGTTGTCGATCATTGCTAGATAGCCATTTTCAAGTCTTGCCATAGATTTTCAAGCCGATTTAAGTCAAAACTGTAACTAGGCTACTCAGGAACATTCAATGTAATTTTGGTAAGAAACTCCAGTGTATATGTGGCCTTGTGTTTTAGGTTATTGTCCTGCTGAAATGTGAATTTGTCTCCCAGTGTCTGTTGGAAAGCCGACTAAACCAGGTTTTCCTCTATGATTCTGCCTGTGCTTAGCTGTATTACATTTATTTTTATCCTAAATAACTCCCTAGTCCTTGCCGATGACAAGCATACTCATAACATGATGCAGCCACCACTATGCTTGAAAATATGAAGAGTGGTACTCAGTGATGTGTTGTGTTTGCCCGAAATGTTGTTAAAACACTCAGTTTTCTCCTATCACAGCCATTAAACTCTGCAACTGTTTTAAAATCAACATTAGCCTCATGGTGAAATCCCTGAGCGGTGTCCTCCCTTTCCAGCAACTAAGTTAGGAAGGACTCAAGTAAATTTAGCTTTTCATTTTTAATTAATTAGTTACAAATTTTCACTTTGACATTATGGGGTAGTGTGTAGATCAGTTACACAAAATCTCCATTTAATAAATTTTACATTCAGGCTATAATACAACACATTTTGAAAAGTGTAAATACTTTGAAGGCTAGTAACAGAAAATCACAATTCAAAAGTAATATCCTGTCAGTTAAATGTTTTTTAGAGCATACTGTAGCTGACATTGAATGACTATATAAACCATACAGTATATAACAGACCATCTTTCAGGAATTATGTAAGACAATACATTTCCTGCTGTTCACAAATGTATCAGGCCTCAACAGAATTGCAGTGTTCCTAGGTGGCACAATAACATTGTATTGTATATTTCCTTAGCGATGAGTGACCACTCCAACAGGGACATTTAAATGCTTTTCTTCAGCATCAGAGAGTGTGATTTTCACTATAACAACGTAGCCTTTTTTTCACTATAACAACGTATCCTTTACTAAATTATTCTAATCATATCACAAAGACACTGTAGCCTAGGTGAATTTATAATGAATTACATAATTTCCATTGCCAGCAGGACAAATAAATGCATTGGCCTGGACTGTGACAGTTTTGCAAGACAACGTGCGCATCAACAAACCTTTGTCAGCTGTGCTATTTTCTTACTCATTTTCAGGTGCAGGTCTTGAGTATATTCCATCGTTAAACCTGCTTCGTAAAACATGTTCGATGAATTATATTTCCCTGTACTAGTAATAATACATGGATTGCCAGACGCGGAATTGTACAGTTGCTGCCAACCCGTTCCAGTCGCCATCTTCAGACACACGCTACTGTCACGACGGTCCAGCCAGAAAACGGTTCGTGTGAACCAGGTTAACTAATGTTTTGTAGTGGTTGTAGCATTGTCTTTTTGTTGTTTACCGGTGCGATATGAGTCGCAATCGCAGAATAGTGGTATACCTAGCGCAGACTGCAAAGAGCGCCAGATGGTCGTCGCTGCAGACCGCGGAACGGGGCGGGGTTAAATGTGGGCCGGGTTAACATTTAGCCCGGCCCGTCACAGCTGTTGTCATTGGTCAAACGATCGACTTCATCAGCATAACGGAATAACGCAACGGAATGCTCCGCAAGGTTGAAGGAATGTACACGGGCGTTGACGGAGGGTGTTCATTAGCAAACCGTGCCCGGAGGGTGTTCACGAGCAAACGGTGCCCGGAGGTTGTTCATGAGCAAGCGGTGGCGCGCGGTGATGTTCAATGGAAGGATGGAAAGCGGAGAGGGCGGGGACCTTTGTGTGGTGCGTGGGAGGCGGTGAAAAATATACACTTTTCCCAACTTTATGTAAATCACCATCGGCAACCGCTGGGTGATGACCAATCATATAAAGTTCCCATGACGAATTTGACGCTATGCTACCCAACCCAAGGCTGGAGACTTTCTTCAGCAAAGATGACTGACAAAAATACTAGGATGGAAGCAAATGTAAGTGACTATAACGTCCTAACGAATCATGCAAAAAAACGTAGAGGAATATGTTAGTTAATGTAGAGAGAAACGGTAATGCATCTTCTTTTGTCATGAAGTTAATTTACAAAAAAATCACGATGTAGTAATCTAGCTGACTAGCTAACATTAGCCTGCTAGCTTTATGGGTGTTGTGACATGAGTATGTATGTAAATGAAAAATAATAATTGAGTATGAAATTGTAATTATGGTTGTTTTGTGGACTCCTGAAACAACCAGCAAACCAGGCTGTCGTCTTGTTAAACAGTGGATTTAAAGAATCTAGCTAGCTAAAGCATTTACTATTTATTATTATTTATTTACTAATATATATTTTTTAAACAGTACACTACACTTCCTATGCATCATGTAAATACTCTAAAACCGGTTCTTCTCACTATCTAATTTATTTCATCTGGATTGATCTGATAAACACAGGATAGGTTTAGTATTTCAAATAAAGACTTCGTTTTTGTATTTATTTAACCTTTATTTAACTAGGCAAGTCAGTTAAGAAATTATTATTTACAAGTTGAGTGAACTTTGGCCCATTCCTCCTGACAGAGCTGGTGCAACCGAGTCAGGTTTGTAGGCCTCTTTGCTCGCACACGCTTTTTCAGTTCTGCCCACAAATGTTCTATAGGATTGAGGTCAGGGCTTTGTGATAGCCACTCCAATACCTTGACTTTGTTGTCACTATGCCATTTTGCCACAACTTTGGAAGTATGCTTGGGGTCATTGTCCATTTGGAAGACCCATTTGCGACCAAGCTTTAACTTCCTGACTGATGTCTTGATGTTGCTTCAATATATCCACATCATTTTCCTTCTCATGATGCCATCAATTTTGTGAAGTGCACCAGTCCCTCCTGCAGCAAAGCACCCCCACAACATGCTGCCACCCCCGTGCTTCACGGTTGGGATGGTGTTCTTCAGCTTGCAAGCCTCCCCCTTTTTCCTCCAAAAATAACAAGGGTCATTATGGTCAAACAGTTCTATTTTTGTTTCATCAGACCAGAGGACATTTCTCCAAAAAGTACAATCTTTGTCCCCATGTGCAGTTGCAAACCGTAGTCTGGCTTTTTTACGGCGGTTTTGGAGTAGTGGCTTCTTTGCTGAGCGGCCTTTCGGGTTATGTCGATATAGGACTCGTTTTACTGTGGATAAAGATACTTTTGTACCTGTTTCCTCCAGCATCTTCACAAGGTCCTTTGCTGTTGTTCTGGGATTGATTTGCACTTCTCACACCAAAGTACGTTAATCTCTAGGAGACAGAATGCGTCTCCTTCCTGAGCGGAATGATGGCTGCGTGGTCCCATGGTGTTTATACTTGCGTACTATTGTTTGTACAGATAAACGTGGTACCTTCAGGCATTTAGAAATTGTGGAGGTCTACAATTTTTTTCTGAGATCTTGGCTGATTTCTTTTCATTTTCCCATGATGTCGAGCAAAGAGGCACTGAGTTTGAAGGTAGGCCTTGAAATACATCCACAGGTACACCTCCAATTGACTCAAATTATGTCAATTAGCCTATCAGAAGCTTCTAAAGCCATGACATCATATTTTTAAATTTTACAAGTTATAAGTGAAATAATCTGTCTGTAAACAATTGTTGGAAAGATTGCTTGTATCACGCACAAAGTAGATATCCTAACCGACTTGCCAAAACTGTAGTTTGTTAACAAGAAATTTATGGAGGGATTGAAAAACAAGTTTTAATGACTCCAACCTAAGTGTATGTAAACTTCCGACTTCAACTGTGACTACAAGTTCAATCTGTACTTTAATGCACATCTGGTGTGCACTATAAAAACAGAGGAAGAAAGAGGTGGCTCCCGAATGGCGACATTGCATCTCAGCGCAAGAGACTGAGATGCAGTACCTGGTTCAAATCCAGGCTGCATCACATCCGGATTTGATTGGGAGTCCCATAGGGATGTGAAACAATTGGCCCAGCGTCGTCTGGGTTTGGCCGTCATTATAAATAAGAATTTGTTCTTTACTGACTTAACTGGTTAAATAATTATAAAAGACAACGGGAGAGAGGTAAGAGCAGGGAAGGCATCTCTCAGTTCATCACAATTCAATTCACATAATGGTGTCTCCAAACCAGACTTGGGCTCCCAGTCGGCCTGAAGGTTATTGTCACGTCCTGACCTTAGTTCCTTTTGTATGTCTCTATTTTAGTTTGGTCAGGGCGTGAGTTGGGGTGGGCATTCTATGTTTTGTTCAGTGTGTTAGATTTCTATGTGTTTGGCCTGGTATGGTTCCCAATCAGAGGCAGCTGTCAATTGTTGTCTGATTGAGAATCATACTTTGGCAGCCTGTTTTCCCACTATGGGTTGTGGGTAGTTGTTTTCTGTTTTGTGTGTGTTGCACCTTGCAGAACTGTTTGTTTTGTCGTGTTGTTTTTTGTTCAAGTATTTGTATTTATTAAAAGTATTATGAGTACTTACCACGCTGCACCTTGGTCCTCTTCTCCTTCTCCCGACGACAATCGTTACAGTTATCTTAAGAGCAGGTGACGGGACTTGGGGTTGGCATCCTCTCACTTCAAAACATACCTGCAGACGAGATATAATTTTTTTTAAACACAAAGCTTAAACATGCTAACATGTTTAAGCAGTCATAATCAGGAGGTGGACTACTGCATCTCTATCTGTATTTCAAAGTATATCATCTCTTTAATAATATTTCCTGTTGACCCAACCAAGTGACCTCTCACCTCTGATCATGCTGTGCCCTCTATGTAGCCAGTTCAGATGCGGCAGGGGTTCACCGACACAGCTGATATAACCTAGATGATTTAGGGAGAAGGGGAGAGACTTATTGAGAAAATAAGGTAGTTAAAGAGAATCTGTGTGTGGACTAACCTGGTGTCTTACCTATTTGTTTTATATACATTTTCTTATTCATTGCTTTACACTTGTGTGTATAAGGTAATTGTTGTGAAATTGTTAGGTTAGATTACTCGTTGGATATTACTGCATTGCCGGAACTAAAAGCACAAGCATTTCGCTACACTCGCATTAACATCTGCTAACCATGTGTATGTGACAAATAAAATTTGATTTGATTTATAGCGTAGTTATACAAATCATGAAGTGTCTTACTATTCTCCATGGTTGGCCCTCTTGCCTATTCTTTGAAGGTGGAAGGAGCCACAGTTATACACCTGAGTCTGCTTACTTCACAACACAATCCATCAATCAGATTGATACATGAGTGTGTAGGTGTGGATTATAGGGTGTCTAATTGTTCAAAAAAAAATCTATATGGGTGGCTTAAAACAGCCTCTTTTGTTTTTGTACAGACATCACAACCTTACCTGAGAAGTAGAAATCAAAAGGAGAGAAACTGGGAATTTAATAAATGCAGTTGACGTAGCTAAGTAAATGGAAGAATACTCTTATTGCAATGTGAATGGCTCTTAAAAGAGCCTTTGGTTGTGCATAGTGTAGTCTATGGTGTTGCCAGGGAACAGCACCCTCTTCGAAGAAGTAGAAGGTGCAGATCTCACATTTTCCCATAATTTTTACCCTAATTATTAATTTACATAATAATAACAACTGGCGTCGACAGACACGGTTGCCCTGTTGCTAACTCCTTGTCAGCTTTGCAGTATTTTGTTTGTTGAGTGTTATTTCTTGCATTATTTGCTCAGAACGTTTCTAGTATTATTACCTACAGCTGAAAATAACTTTTGGATATTATATCGGTGATCACTCACCAGAAATGTGTTTTAGAAGTTCAACTTCCCTGACCTGGATCCTTTGTTTGAACTTCCTGAGGCAGCCCCATTAATTCCCGGTGCTACACCAAAATGTTGAAGAGGGAGGAGAAGTTAGGTTCTTGTCAGACTCAGGCAGCGAGCAAACCATCCACCGCTTCTGAGTATATTACTCGCTAAAGTTCAGTCCTTGGACAATAAAGTAGACAAGCTCAGGGCGAGGATCTCCTCCAGAGAGACATAAGGGACTGTAACATATTCTGTTTTATGTAATTATAGCTCTCTCTGGATATATTGTCCCCATCTCCGTTCATCGCATGGACAGAAATAAGGAACCTCCGGGAAACACAGAGGTGGAGGGGTATGTCTCATCTTTAAATAATGGTGTGATTATGGTAACGTACAGGAAATTAAGTCATTCTGTTCTCCTGATCTGGAATACCTCACCATCAAATGCCGATCGAATTACCTCTGAGAGAATTTTCCTTGGTTATTGTCACTGCCGTGTATATTCCATCCCAAGCCGACACCATGACGGCGAACTACACTGGACTTTGTGCAAACTGGAAACCGCATATCCTGAGGTAACATTTATTGTAGCTGGGGACATTAATAAAGGAAATCTGAAGAAAACGCTCCCTGAAATTCTATCATGTCTTGTAATACACGCAGAGAGAACACCCTTAATCATTGTTACTCTAATTTCCAGGATGGGTACAAAGCCCTCCCTTCAGCAAGTCAGATCACGCCTCCCCCTGCTCCTCCATGCCTATAGACAGAAACGTAAGCAGGAAGCACCCGTGGTAAGGACTGTTCAACATTGGTCTGACCAATTGTAATCTGTGCATCAAGATTTATTTGTAACCCTTTTAACTCTTATTTTACCAGGTAAGTTGACTGAGAACACATCACTTACAGCAGCGGCCTGGGGAATAGTTACAGGAGGGAGGAGAGGGGATGAATAATCTAATTGGAAGCTGTGGATGTTTAGGTGGCCATGACTGGACACTGGTGTCACGTTCTGACCTTAGTTCCTTTGTTATAGTTTGGTCAGGGCGTGAGTTGGGCTGGGTAGTCTATGTTCTTTTTTCTATGTTGTGTTTATGTGTTTGGCCTGGTATGGTTCTCAATCAGACAGGTGTCGTTCGTTGTCTCTGATTGAGAATCATACTTAGGTAGCCTTTTCTCACCTGTGTTTTGTGGGTGATTATTTTCTGTCTAGTGTTTTCTGCACCTTTCAGGACTGTTTCGGTTTTCGTTTATTTCACCTTGTTATTTTGTATTTTGTTGTTCAGTTAATAAACATCATGAACACATGATGCGCATTGGTCCGACATTTCATACTCCTCGTCAGAGGAGGACGAATAATTCCGTTACAGAATCACCCACCAAACAAGGACCAAGCAGCGTGGTATCGGGCAGCAGCGATCTCCGGACTGGGAGGTGGGGGGTGGGGGACCGCGTCCGCACTCTCCGTTGATCTTCTGTGTTAAAGGAATGAAAGGACAGGAACTGGAGTAAAAGCAGGGAGGAGGCTGATCTCTTCGGTCACCCTCCCACAGCAGCATCACACATGAGCATTGTGTGTCCACACTGTGGCGCTGTGGAATAATGGCATTGGGCCCTCCACAGAAAGGAGTGCCTAGCAAAACGATGAGGCTATATTTGAATATTATTTCAGAGCTTTAGCTGGAGTACCAGTGGGGCTCCAGTAGCCCCTGCTGGAGAAAGGGAGAACAACAGAGAGAAAAAGCTTATACCCAGGCAGTCTCTGATCCAAGTACTAACCAGGCCTGACCCTGCTTAGCTTCCGAGATCAAATAAGATTGGCCGTGTTGTGGGTGGTATGGCCATAAGCAACGGCACTCGTGGAAAAGAAGCCACTTGTGGCTGGTGTCAGCCCCCTCCTTCAAAGCACTCACCTTTTTAATGTTTTTATTTTTTTCCAGTCACAACATCACAATTAAAACATAAAACTCAGCGGAAATTTGACACAACAGAGAGAAACAGCTTAAAGCATCTGGTATTCCCAGGCACTCTCCCATCCAAGTACTAAGTATGCCTGACCCTGCTTAGCTTCCAATATCAGATTAGATACATTTCCGTCCATATCCGCTTATGCCAACCGATGCTTGTATCTGTGCGGACGTGTCTGTCTGAGCATTGTTAATGTTGGTGACACCCCTCTGCCTAGGGAGAACACGACATGGCTCTTATTGTGGGTTTGTTCATGTTAGGACAGTGGTGTTCACTTGCGTGAGGACAATGGAATTCCTGAGAGAGGGTTAGGAGGGATTTTCTGTGTGAGTTCAAAGGTAAAGGAAACCCATTATGCCCATGCTCCATTAAAGCAGACATTGTTTTAACCCCCACCCCTTGTCTGCAAAGAGTGTAAACAGCGCCTGGCCGATTGCCACCGCACCTCCTCCCAGTATCCCTGCCGGCCCTCCCTCTCTCGCCGGTCCCCACCAGGGGGTGTCCAAAAGTTTCCGCTCCGGAAGGCCGGTCACAGAAACTCAGCAAACAGTTAGTCTCATGGTGGGCATTCTGCCTGTAGCCCAGACCTTTTTTCTCCTAACCCGCAGGTTGAGGGTGTTGTTGACAGGGATGTGAGCTGGTATTTTCCAGGGTCAATGTGGATACAGTGTCTTGACCAAGGTACACAAGGGTGTAGGCACTTCTATGCCTGGAGGTTTATTAATACCCACATTAGCAAGTTCTGGCCCTTGAGCAGGGGTTAAAATGATAATTTTACTCTATCTTTACCAACCACTGTTTTTATCAGATAACTGTCCTACTCTAGTTAGACCCCTATGGTACTGTGACGTGAAAAGTAAATATTGCCACGTGATTCTATTATTGATTGATCAGAGTTCAACATCAAATGTCAGACCATTGGACTAAGTGGAATACCAATCCATGATTGATGAGAATGAGCCACATCAGACTATTAGATTATCGTCATCTCATTTGTTTTGGTTGGGGGACTGTTTGAAATGGATAGAAATTCTTATCAACCTGTAACATAACATTTTATATTTCGGCCATATATTACAGCCTAGTGATGTGTTGTTCTCACATGGAGATATATTTTTCAACCCACATTTCAAATTTGTTAATTTGCTTGTCAAATGAGATTACATGTTTTATTCCATTTAACCTTTATTTTACCATTAAGTCTATTGATGCTTGTTCCTGCTTGTCAAAAATAGATCTAGACGACTGATCTGTTCAATGAATTGAGGATATACCAACCATGCCAGATCACAGGAGGTTTATGGCACTTTAATTGGGGAGGACGGGCTCCAAAAGGTATTTCCCCTACAAACACAGACACACAAATAATCTAACGAAGCTAACCTCACCATTATGATGAATCTCCACAGCAAATTGCTAGATGATATGTTAGCTTTGGCTACTGCTCATTGCCTGCGATTTCTCATTCTACTTATTAATGTCAGACTTCCACTGTCCTTCACACCTGAGCTTAATTTTCCTGTCCATTATACACGAGTCAAGGTTGTAATTTGTGGGGTGGAACGGGGGAGACAAATATTTAAACAGTTACATTTGTCACCCCCACATTCAAGTACATTTTTTAAAGATATATGTAACAGGGTTAAGTTCAATTAGAATAAAGTCACTCAATTTAGGAAGTGATTTTTATTTGATAATCAAAAATGTTTATATAATAGCTTTTCCATTCAGTTTATAGCGAAATCATTGAACATGAGGGTGCATAAAGATGTTGCAATACAGAAAAGTATCGAAATGTAGTTACAACTACAATTATTTGAAGTGGCTTCCTCTTCTCGTCTCTTCACGTCTCTAGGCGTATGTCACACGTCTCAACTTCACAGGAGAGGCATTTGAGCAGCACCTAATGCCTTCTGGAACATGTGAACTTTCACGTGCCTTAATAAAAAAACGTGTATGCCGTCTATAAATAGAACAACAGTGTTTATTTACGAGCCTAGTTCATTTAGCCACGGAAAAAGACAGGAACCTTCTCATTAGCCAGGATTAACTGCGATAATGGATAGAAAGGACATGCCGAGAGATGAGTTCGGATTGGTCTACCATGTAGCATGCTTCTGTCTATAACGTGAGCTTCTTAGTATGTGTAGATAATCCTTTTTTTTGTTTTTTGTTATGGAGAACTGCAAAAGTGTTGCTACTGCTCTCAACAATATTGCTACCCTGAATTTAGTAGGTGTTATCAACAAAGTTCAGTGGGAAAAAGTTTGTTCTTAACTGACTTGCCTAGTTAAATAAAGGTTGATTAAAAATACAATAAAAGCAAAGTATGATCGCTAAGGAGATGGAGATAATTCTGGCATTTGATTGCAAATGTGAAGGGTGTCTAAAAAAGAGAACACATAAGGCTGTTGAATAAAACACCTGACTCCGGATTACATCTTAAAACTAAGGGCAACCATGGCATCTGTGACACACAGGGAGAAGCGTTCATCCAGGGTAAGATTCTAGCCAGCTACATTTTCAGATATTATACATTTCTAATTGTGTCAGAAAGTTGTTTTCATTGCAAGTTAAAGCGTACTGTTAGCAAGCTAGCTAACGTTAGCTGGCTGGCAAGCTAGCAAACGTTACTTGTATGATCTGTGTAGTTATATTGTTTGTATCTCAGAAACCCATTGGCATTGCTAGTTATAGCCTAATGTTAGCTAGGTGCTAACATTGAACCTAGTTGGTTAGTTTTAGCTACTTCCCAGGTTGAGCAAACATCTAGCCTGATTCCGGCATGCCAGATCTAAAACTTCTGGCCCGGGTCTGGCAGCTGGACCCGTCCCGAGTTCAAAATGAATGATGGTACAGACTAGGCCCGAATCATTTGGCGGCCAGATCGGACATCCTGAACTGAGCCAAAGCTGCCATTTTAGGGCCATAAACGACCCAGCAATGGCCCAAATCCACTCGATTCCACTGTATCCCCTGCCCAGTATTCATGGATATAGCTCTCAGATGATAAACATATGGTCCGTGATACTTAGAATACTTTGGACATCCCTACCCCATTGAAGTTGACATATAAAATGGTTAAGGTTAGGTAAGAGATTTGGTTATGTGTAAGGTTTGGGAATTTCTTAGGATCCCAGATAACCCTCACCATAAACATATAGGAGCTATGTACGCAAGGACTGGCCATCCATTATATACAAATTATAGTTTAAACCATGTTTTGAGGCTATACAGTGTTTGTTTTCAGTTAAACAGGTCTATGTTTGGATCTGATGGGGAAGAACAGTTCAACTAAGCTCAACAACCATTCATAACTTATTTTCTTTAAGAATCAATGGGTATACAATGCCTAGTGAAAGCCTACACACCCTTGAAAAGTTTTCACATTTGAGATTGACTCCTTTACTGTCCAGCCACACCAGCTCAGGCTCAGGAAGTCAGCCTTCAGATTCACATGTTGAGTATTTGGTGCACGGTGGTGGAAGGTGGAGACAGTCCATCAGAGAGACAAACAAGAAGGCATGTATTGTAGAGCACATCACTGTACATGTGGTTCAAGTGACGAAGGGGGTAAACTAGAAACACTCATCATTCAACCTATAGAATGTTGTTTTACATTATACTTATAGTTATTATTAGTGGAAAGTTAAAAAGTATTGTAGACCAGAATCGATGGACTGTAATTGTTGTTCAACAAATTATATGTTATTATGAGTGATAACTGTTGTGTCACACATATGCTTCTAGCTGTGAACAGTCTGAGTATTTGGCACATTGTGGTGGAAGGTGGAGACCAGTGGCGACCTGTCATTCAGGGCAGGTGGGGCAGAGCCTCACCTGTTTTGAGCCCCACCTGTTTATTTATTTTAGCCTGTTTTGCATTTTATTTTGGCATTCATACGTGTCACATATCAGTTTGCAAACAATGTAAAAAAAACATGATCATTTAGTTAATAAAGCTGCATACAAACATGGTCTCTTTTTTTCTTTCTTGAGTAAGGCAGCGCCACAATGCAGATGTTTCAGCCTAGCTCAATGCCTTCTCTCTAGTTGCGCCATGAATTGCCTCAGTGTTCTGTCACTCATGGGGACATTACTTCACTGCAAAATCTACGGGGAGAGCTCGAAAATTCAAGCCCATGCATGCTGTCATAGAGTTACATTAGAAGTGCCCATCCTAGAAGGCTCAAAGTCCTTGGCCACAGATAAAATGACGTCAAATCACGTTATATCTACCGTAGCTTTGATTGGACTGATCATGTCAATATCATATTTTCAAAATCTTAGCTAGCAATCGAGACACGCAGTCATCATGAATCAAGTTGACAATCTACTGGCAAATCCTTTTCAATCCTTGTGTTATGAAGAGACATTACAGAAAAATGTATCAGTGCTCATCACCCATTGGACATGAACATTACACAACAAGTTGGAAATCGCTAATTCAACAATGAGTGCTTTGGTAGTGATCAGTGGCTAACCGCAAAGCAATCACTAGCCTGTTATTCAGTGGAGTGGGTGTGTGGTCCAAGTCTGGGTTTAAGTGTCTCTTTTCCAAGCTTAAAAGGATAAACATTCACATGCCATGGGCCTGAAAAGGTTGAATACTTTGGCAATGCTGTCAATCCAGCATGACTTTTGCATTGTTCAAAACAACTGGCAACTCGGAACTGGGAAATCTCAGACTTCAGTGAGTTCAAGACAACTGGGAAACTAGCTACGACTGGGAAAATACGTTTTGAGCGGTCATCCAACTCGGAATTCCAAGTCGGGAACTCGGGTCATTTTCTAGAGCTCCGACCTGAAGATCACTGACTTTATGATTCGACCTTGTTTTTTCAAAATGTCCAGTTGTTTTGAAAGCACCATAAATCTAGAGAATGCCAGACTTTGATGACTACACATCCCCACAAGAAGGACCGACTGTAACGTGGGAGTCGGGAAGCAAGTACAGGGAATGCAAATGTAATAATTAATAGAACATAGTACAAAACAAGAAATACGTACAGACATGAAACAGAAACAGTGTCAATAATGCCTGAGGAAAGAACCAAGGGGAGTGACAGATATAGGGGAGGAAATCAGGAAGGTGATGGAGTCCATGAGTTTCATGAGGCACAGTTTCATGATAGCCAGGTGTAGCGGCGGTAAGGATTCACTCCGTGTTGCTGAAAAGAAAGCTATGCTGTTGGGACAGCTTTCTGTAGGGCCTAACAGTTTGTGGGCACCGTTTGTAACCGTTATAGTGCAATTAATGTATTGTTTAGTGTTGTGTTGTGTAGTGGCTTTTTTGGGGAGTTTGCCCCACCAAGATTTACATGCTAAAATTGCCACTGGTGGAGACTGTCTCTCAGATAGGCTGAGAGTGGAGAGACCGAGTCTGCTGGCAGGAAGACATGTATTGTGGAGCACATGGCTTTACATGGCATCCAACTGAGGAATGGGATCAGCTGGAAACACTAATCAGTCAACCTATAGAATGTTGTTTTACATTATACTTATAATTTATTTTCCTTTTTTTATAGATTTGCTTTTCAATGAATGAAGACAGCATCTGATTGACCCCTTGACTGTACAGGGTCAACAATGACTAGTTTCGCAAAACTATTTATTGTTTTGTGGTCGACCACGAGCTAGATCCAAATCCTTCAGGTAGGCAACGTAACACAGAACTACCGGGACCATATACAAAAATAAATGTATGTGTTACAGTAATTCAGTGTTTAGCTGCCATAGTACACATGAAATGAAATAAACCATTATCATCAGTTTAATCCAAATCCACAGTATGCATGCATTCATTTTTCATTCGTGGCCCCGGGAATTGAACCCACAATCATGACGTTTCAAGCGCCATGATTTCTTCCATTGACTGTCATGGTGGTTATTTATCTAGCCTGTTTTTCAATGGTAGGCCTATGACACTGTCGTGGATCATGTATGCCAAGTCGTCCTATAATTAATGTGGCCACCAGCAAATGCCTAAAAATCGCTAATGCCATTATATTAAGTGAGGATTGGCCGAATGACTGCTATAGAATTAGTGTGAGTGGGGTTCTAAAAACAAATCTGTTGTAAAATCTAATTCATTTATAGCATAGATTCTCTAGGGTCCTTCTCTATCGAATTGTCACACCCTGATCTGTTTCACCTGTCTTTGTGCTTGTCTCCACCCCC
The DNA here is from genome assembly GCF_013265735.2 of Oncorhynchus mykiss. Lineage (NCBI taxonomy): Eukaryota > Metazoa > Chordata > Actinopteri > Salmoniformes > Salmonidae > Oncorhynchus > Oncorhynchus mykiss. The sequence goes on from NC_048590.1 coordinate 10,556,510, forward strand.
CCTCCAGGTGTCGCCCATTTGGCCCCATTATCCCGTGTATGTATGCCTGTGTTCTCTGTTCGTCTGTTGCCAGTTCGTCTTGTCTCGTCAAGCGGATCCTCTACCAGCGTTTTCCCATACTCCTGTTTTCGTTCTAGTCCCTGTTTTTCCGGTTTTGACCATTCTGCCTGCCTTGACCCTGAGCCTGCCTGCCGTTCTGTACCTTTCAGACTCTGCTCTGGATAACTGACCTCTGCCTGCCCTTGACCTATCGTTTTCCTGCCCCCTGTTTTTGTAATAAACTTTTATTACTTTGAACTGTCTGCATCTGGGTCTTATCCTGAGGTCTGATACTAAGAGCCTAATAGGCCAAATCTTTCCTTGCAAATTCGAGGTGAAATTATTACATTCATTTGTTTTTTTATTCTTCCATCACCTGCCAAATAAAAACCTCATATGGCCCTCATATGGCCCTACTATCTGTCCTCGTGCTCCTCGTAGTCTGGCCCAGGAGTGGGAAGGTGAGCGGAAATGCTCTGGAGCAACGAACCGCCCTTGCTGTCTCTGCCTGGCCGGTTCCCCTCTTTCCACTGGGATTCTCTGCCTCTAACCCTATTACAGGGGCTGAGTCACTGGCTTACTGGGGCTCTCTCATGCCATCCCTGGAAGGGGTGCGTCACCTGAGTGGGTTGATTCACTGATGTGGTCATCCTGTCTGGGTTGGCGCCCCCCCTTGGGTTGTGCCATGGCGGAGATCTTTGTGGGCTATACTCAGCCTTGTCTCAGGATGGTAAGTTGGTGGTTGAAGATATCCCTCTAGTGGTGTGGGGGCTGTGCTTTGGCAAAGTGGGAGGGGTTATATCCTTCCTGTTTGGCCCTGTCCGGGGGTGTCCTCGGATGGGGCCACAGTGTCTCCTGACCCCTCCTGTCTCAGCCTCCAGTATTTATGCTGCAGTAGTTTATGTGTCGGGGGGCTAGGGTCAGTTTGTTATATCTGGAGTACTTCTCCTGTCCTAATCGGTGTCCTGTGTGAATCTAAGTGTGCGTTCTCTAATTCTCTCCTTCTCTCTTTCTTTCTCTCTCTCGGAGGACCTGAGCCCTAGGACCATGCCCCAGGACTACTTGACATGATGACTCCTTGCTGTCCCCAGTCCACCTGGCCGTGCTGCTGCTCCAGTTTCAACTGACCTGAGCCCTAGGACCATGCCCCAGGACTACCTGACATGATGACTCCTTGCTGTCCCCAGTCCACCTGACCGAGCTGCTGCTCCAGTTTAAACTGTTCTGCCTAATTATTATTTGACCATGCTGGTCATTTATGAACATTTGAACATCTTGGCCATGTTCTGTTATAATCTCCACCCGGCACAGCCAGAAGAGGACTGGCCACCCCACATAGCCTGGTTCCTCTCTAGGTTTCTTCCTAGGTTTTGGCCTTTCTAGGGAGTTTTTCCTAGCCACGTGCTTCTACACCTGCATTGCTTGCTGTTTGGGGTTTTAGGCTGGGTTTCTGTACAGCACTTTGAGATATCAGCTGATGTGCGAAGGGCTATATAAATGAATTTGATTTGATTTGATACTTCTGAAAAAGTGAATCGGAACAGATATGCTGAAGTGGACTCGGTCCGAGTACCATTAGCCGGAACCCATAGTAATATGATTTTGCCAGACTTAGGAAAAGCTCGGCCCATATGAAGCCCCCCGAGTTGATGCCGAGTCGATACCGAGTACCCAGAGACTCAAACGGAATCGACACAAACCCACCGTTTTGACTGGGCTTCAGATTTATATTACTGCATTTCATGCATCGTGGTTAGCTACGACAATCGGTTTGTTATGCTAGTACTGCATGACTTGGGATTATGGTGCATTGTATAGATAGCTAACTAATTTACATGTCTAAATTCATATTGATGTGTATTTTAGGTAATTTATGTAATTCAGGGCTCATCTGTGAAAGAGACCTTGGTCTCAGTATGACACATGTTTTTCACTGACCTGTGTAAAGACAGACTGACAGGGATGTGTACAATTCATTTTAATTTCTCTTTTCTCTTCTAATTTTGTCAGAAAGTTGTTTTCATTTCAAGTTAAAGCGTACTGTTAGCCAGCTATGTGTATGATCTGTGTAATAATGTTATTCATATCTCAGAAATCCATTTACATTGCTAGTTATAGCCAAATGTTAGCTAGCTAGATAACATTGAACCTAGTTGGTTCGCTTTAGCTACCTGCAGATTCATACTGCAGCATGTTATGCATGGTGGCTCGATATGACAATCGGTTTGTATTGCTAGAATATTATTGGTTGGTATTATGGACCCAGGCACATGTCTTTCACTGACCTGTGTAAAGAAAGACTGACAGGGATGTGACAAATCATTTTAATTTCTCTGTTATTTTGTTGTTGTTTACAGATGCACTATCCTTCTGACCCTATGCAGCCAGGTCTCATTTACTTTTTAACAAGAACAAGATTGTGCTCTGGTATTGTGCCTGGCGGACCATGCACACGCTCCACCACAGTCTTGACCAGTCTGGACCAAGTTTGCCCCTGACTGGTTCTTCGGCCTCATCAAGCAGCGCTTCCGAAAGACCAGAGTGAACACTTTGTCGGAGATTGCTGGTGTTGTGAAGGACAGCACTATGACAGGGGTCAACATCCCACAGCTGGTTGGACTGGAGGATGGTATGGTGCTGGTGGAAAGCTATGGCTGGCAACAACACCCGACTCCGTACCTCAGTCCACTGCCACAGATCAAGCAGTACCAGCACTTCAGGTGAATATCATTTTCATTGCATTGTATGAGGTTATTCTTATTATCTAAACTTGGGAGGTGAATTGATGTTATGCAAGGTTGTAATGTCTTCCACATTTGTTTAGTCTATTTTCCTGTTTTACAGCTTCAATGCTCTGGAGCCTGGTGTTGATGTTGCCAAGGAGTGTTCAAATCATAGAAAATGTTATTTGTCATCTACATGGGTTTAGCAGCTGTTATTGCTGGTATAGTGAAATGCTTGTGTTTCTAGCTCAAACAGTTCAGTAATATCTAACACGTAATATCTGAACATTTCCCAACAATACACACAAATCTAAAGTAAAGGAATGGAATTAAGAATATATAAATACTTGGACAAGCAATATCAGGGCGGCATAGGCTAAGATACAGTAGAATAGGATAGAATACAGTATATACATATGAGATGAGTAATGCAAAATATGTAAACATTATTAAAGTGACTAGTGTTCCATCATTAAAGTGGCCAGTGATTTCAAGTCTATATAGGGCAGCAGCCTCTAATGTGCTGGTGATGGCTATTTAACAGTCTGATGGCCTTGACTCAGTCGGGACCAGGTTTCAGCTGCCTCGCAACGCTGCCTCGCAACGCTGACGTGCTTTCTCCCATAAATGGACTGACTGAACAAGCACCACCTGGACTGGACACAACTAGACATACATTTATTTTTGAGAAGATCTGGGAGTTTTGAGAAAAAGAGGGCATGGATGTCACATGCCCTGCACCAAAGTCAAGGGCAGGACAGAAACAAGCTATCCGAATACAGATTCCCTTGTTCATGCATAGGGCGGACGGACCAGCCCATCACTGGGGGCGCGTTCCCAGTCATCCGGATTATCTCCAATGCCTCTATACACATTCACATGACTCTCTCCTAACACACACACACACACACACACACACACACACACACACACCATAAGTTTATGCTACTAATAATGTTTTTATCCTGCTGCTCAGCCACTTTACCCTGAATTGTATGCATATCTTGTATGCCTACCTCATCTATCACCAGCGCGAACCACTGCTTTTAATCAGGGCAAGGCGAGAGGTATGTGGCAGGGTCTACAGTCAATCACGGACTATAAAAGGAAAACCAGCGCAGTCGCTGCCAGACAGTCTTTGCTCGCTTTGAGGACACCACAGTGCCACTGACACTGCCCGCTACCAAAACCTGCGGGCTTTCCTTTACTGCAGCCAACGCAAGCAAAACAATTAAACGTGACAACCCTCGCAGGGCTGCAGGCCCAGACGGCATCCCCAGCCACGTCCTCAGAGCATGCGCAGACCAGCTGGCTGGTGTGTTTACGGACATATTCAATCACTCCTTATCCCAGTCTGCTGTCCCCACATGCTTCAAGAGGGCCACCATTGTTCCTGTTCCCAAGAAAGCTAAGGTAACTGAGCTAAATGACTACTGCCCTGTAGCACTCACTTCCGTCATCATGAAGTGCTTTGAGAGACTAGTCAAGGACCATATCACCTCCACCCTACCTGACACCCTAGACCAACTCCAAAGTGCTTACCGCCCCAACAGGTCCACAGACGACGCAATCGCAATCACACTGCCCTAACTCACATGGACAAGAGGAATACCTATGTGAAAATGCTGTTCATCGACTACAGCTCAGCATTTAACAACATAGTACCCTCCAAACTCGTCATCAAGCTCGAGACCCTGGGTCTCGACCCCGCCCTGTGCAACTGGGTCCTGGACTTCCCCCCCAGGTGGTGAGGGTAGGTAACAACATATCCACCCTGCTAATCCTCAACACTGGGGCCCCACAAGGGTGCGTTCTCAGCCCTCTCCTGTACTCCCAGTTCACCCATGACTGCGTGGCCATGCACGCCTCCAACTCAATCATCAGGTTTACAGACAACACTACTGTGGTAGGCTTGATTACCAACAAAGATGAGACGGCTTTCAGGGAGGAGGTGAGGGCCCTCGGAGTGTGGTGTCAGGAAAATAACCTCACACTCAACAAAACAAAGGAGATGATCGTGGACTTCAGGAAACAGCAAAGGGAGCACCCCCCTATCCACATCGATGGGACAGTAGTGGAGAGGGTAGAAAGTGAAGTTCCTCGGGGGTACAAATCACGGACAAACTGAAATGGTCTACCCACACAGACAGCGTGGTGAAGAAGGCGCAACAACGCCTCTTCAACCTCAGGAGGTTGAAGAAATTCGGCTTGTCACCAAAAACACTCACAAACCTTTACAGATGCACAATCAAGAGCATCCTGTCAGGCTGTATCGCCGCCTAGTACGGCAACTGCTCCGCCCATAACCGCAAGGCTCTCCAGAGGGTAGTGAGGTCTGCACAACGCATCACCGGGTACCTGTCCTCCAGGACACCTACACCACCCAATGTCACAGGAAGGCCAAAAAATATCATCAAGGACAACAACCACTCGAGCCACTGTCTGTACACCCCGCTATCATCCAGAAGGCGAGGTCAGTACAGGTGCATCAAAGCAGGGACCGAGAGACTGAAAAACAGCTTCAATCTCAAGGCCATCAGACTGTTAAACAGCCATCACTAATATTGAGTGGCTTCTGCCAACATACTGACTCAACTCCAGCCACTTCAATAATGGATAAAATTGATGTAATAAATGTATCACTAGCCACTTTAAACAATGCCACTTAATATAATGTTTACATACCCTACATTACTCATCTCATCTCATATGTATATACTGTACTCGATACTATCTACTGCATCTTGCTTATGCCGTTCTGTACCATCACTCATTCATATCTTTATGTATATATTCTTTATACCTTTACACGTATGTATAAGGTAGTAGTTGTGAAATTGTTAGGTTAGATTACTCGTTGGTTATTACTGCATTGTATTCATTCCTTTACACTTGTGTGTATAAGGTAGTTGTTGTGAAATTGTTAGGTTAGATTACTCGTTGGTTATTACTGCATTGTATTCATTCCTTTACACTTGTGTGTATAAGGTAGTTGTTGTGAAATTGTTAGGTTAGATTACTCGTTGGTTATTACTGCATTGTATTCATTTCTTTACACGTATGTATAAGGTAGTAGTTGTGAAATTGTTAGGTTAGATTACTCTGATATTTATTAAATTTTTATTTTACCTTTATTTAACCAGGTAGGAAAGTAGAGAACAAGTTCTCATTTACAATTGCGACCTGGCCAAGATAAAGCAAAGCAGTTTGACACATACAACAACACAGAGTTACACATGGAGTAAAACAAACATACAGTCAATAATACAGTAGAAAAATAAGTCTATATACGATGTGAGCAAGTGAGGTGAGAAGGGAGGTAAAGGCAAAAAGTAAATGCAATATAGCAAGTAAAACACTGGAATGGTTGATTTGCAGTGGAACAATGTGCAAAGTAGAGAATAATGGGGTGCAAAGGAGCAAAATAAATAAATAAATGCAGCAGGGAAAGAGGTAGTTGTTTGGGCTAAATTATAGATGGGCTATGTACATGTGTAGTAATCTGTGAGCTGCTCTGATAGCTGGTGCTTAAAGCTAGTGAGGGAGATAAGTGTTTGAAGTTTCAGAGATTTTTGTATTTCGTTCCAGTCATTGGCAGCAGAGAACTGGAAGGAGAGGCGGCCAAAGGAAGAATTGGTTTTGGGGGTGACCAGAGAGATATACCTGCTGGAGAGCATGCTACAGATGGGTGCTATGGGTGCTATGGTGACCAGCGAGCTGAGATAAGGGGGGACCTTACCTAGCAAGGTCTTGTTGACGACCTGGAGCCAGTGGGTTTGGCGATGAGTATGAAGCGAGGGCCAGCCAACGAGAGCGTACAGGTCGCACTTGTGGGTAGTATATGGGGCTTTGGTGACAAAACGGATGGCACTGTGATAGACTGCATCCAATTTATTGAGTAGGGTATTGGAGGCTATTTTGTAAATTACATTGCCGAAGTCGAGGATTCGTAGAATGGTCAGTTTTACAAGGGTATGTTTGGCAGCATGAGTGAAGGATGCTTTGTTGCGAAATAGGAAGCCGATTCTAGATTTAACTTTGGATTGGAGATGTTTGATGTGAGTCTGGAAGGAGAGTTTACAGTCTAACCAGACACCTAGGTATTTGTAGTTGTGCACATATTCTAAGTCAGAGCCGTCCAGAGTAATGATGTTGGACAGGCGGGCAGGTGCAGGCAGTGATCGGTTGAAGAACATGCATTTAGTTTTACTTGTATTTAAGAGCAATTGGAGGCCACAGAAGGAGAGTTGTATGGCATTGAAGCTTGCCTGGAGGGTTGTTAACAGAGTGCTCAAAGAAGGGCCAAAAGTATACAGAATGGTGTCGTCTGCGTAGAGGTGGATCAGAGACTCACTTGCAGCAAGAGCGACATAATTGATGTATACAGAGAAGAGAGTCGGTCCAAGAATTGAACCCTGTGGCACCCCCATAGAGACTGTCAGAGGCATATTACTGCATTGTCGGAACTAGAAGCACAAGCATTTCGCTACACTCGCATTAACATCTGCTAACCATGTGTATTTGACAAATAAAATTTGATTTGAACATTTAAATGTATTGGCATGTCCTAGTCAAAGCCCAGACCTCAGTCCAATAGAGAATCTGTGGTATGACTTAAAGATTGCTGTACACTAGTGGAACCCATCCAACTTGAAGGAGCTGAAGCAGTTTTGCCTTGAAGAATGGGCAAAAATCTCAGTGGCTTGGTGTGCCAAGCTTATAGAGACATACCCCAAGAAACACGCAGCTGTAATTGCTGCAAAAGGTGGCTCTACAAAGTCTTGATTTTGGGGAGGTGAATAGTCATGCATCCTCAAGTTTGATTTTTTTTTGTCTTATTCCTTATTTGTTTCACAAGAAAACATATTTTGTATCTTCAAAGCGGTAGGCATGTTGTGTAAATCAAATGATACAAACCCCCCCAAAATCTACTTTATTACAGGTTGTAAGGCAACAAAATAGGAAAAATGCCAAGGGGGGTGAATACTTTCACAAGCCACTGTATATGTGGCTGGGGGTGGTTATAGCCTTTATTTCATGTCCCATCAATTAAGACAAATGTGTCTGGGTAAGCATTATCTAAATATTGCGAAATAATTATACAATATTGTTATCTGGACAATTTCTTTTTTTGATATTGCTACTATGCAAGTAGCCATTTCACTGTACTGTTTACACCTTCTGCATCCTGTGCATGTGACAAACAACCGTTTTATTTGATGTGGTGTGTGTTTACCAGATACGGTAATGTGAAGAACATTATGACCTGCACCAAAGTCAGATTAGGATGTAGGCCAAGCACTGGATAGTGTATATTTACCTGGAGCTTTTCCTTTATTGAAGGCTACTACTTTCACCATTTTTAGTCTTGAAATCTTTGGTTGTTTACTACACTACCTTACTCAATGTCACATCTACTCCCGCTCCACCTCTCCGGCGCTCAACGTTGCCAGTTTACTAATCACTGGCTCTGACTACTATCATTAAGCACACACCTGGCACTTTCGTTACGCGCACCTGCACCTCATGAGACACACCTGGACTCCATCACTTCACTGAACTCCCTTAGTCCTGCCTGAGGAAGGGAACTGACTATGTGTTTCATGTCTCGACACTACTCTTGTCTTGTATCTTTCCATGTTCATTATATTATTAAACTAACCACCTGCACCTGCTTCTCGACACCCAGAGTCTGCATTACACTCACTCTGTTTAACATATGGCCTCATGTGAATCCTTAAAAAGATAGGTGAGGCTAAGGCTTAAGAGGGTGTGAACAATGATGAATGAGTGTAGACAAAGAAGAGCTCTCCAGTAGGTGTACCAAAACATTTTCTCAAAAGTGGAGTTACAAGTTTATCAACTATCAAAGCAGAATTAATTTCCCATTGTTCCTCAACTGCAGTGTATAATATTGCATTTTGTAGCTCTGAGTCTATACTTTTATCCAATGTAAAAAAAACACAATTTCAAATTTTGCTACGTTACACTGAATTGAGGTAGTCGGTCACATTTGTACTTCCAAAATAAATTTTTACACCTTGTGACTTAGAAAGGCATCTTGTGAGCTGCATTGAAGACAGGGAGACCTAAGGTCAGTGTTTGAAAACGCAACAGGACCACACAAAGTGTATTTGACGGCATGCACACTGTGAGCCATATGTCTCCCTCCTTAAGGAGTGTGATCGACAACATTGAGTCTTTGAGTTGGCACAGCGTTACCCATTTCAATCACACGGCTGGGAAGTGTGAATAATTGGGAATGTCTATTAAAAGATCAATGGCAATGCCACATTTATGGTGTTCCGAGGAGTTTGTTGAACTTGTGATGAGGGGGGGGGGGGGGGAATCTGTCTCGTGGTTTACCAGTAACACTGCACTCTGTGTCAGCCTCAGCGCAATCAATGGATGTATTGTCAAATACTTATCAAGATCCCCAGATAGCACCTCCTTTCTCTTTGAAACAGATAAAATGACGGTAGTGGGAAATGTGCTCTCCTGAGCATCTTAAATATCCACCATGTAAATGAAGAGATGCAGAGTATACTTAAGGATTTGGACATGGATAATAGATGGACATGGACATGGATAATAGACACTCTTGTTAAGTTGTGTGGCATTTTGGTGTCTTTGAATGTTGTGTTAACAACTTGATCTTAAGGAATTACGCTCAAATATTTGTTATAGACTAATAATATAATATGTGAGTTTGTGACCCCATACTGAGCCACACATGACTTCTATTCTACAGAAACTGCTGTATACCATGGACACATTACTGTAAATGTTTACTACAGTAGCTGAAAATATCAAAATTCATGCATATATTTTACTTGAATGGCACAAAGGACAAACCTTTCCCTGCTACTTAAATTAACTATTGGTTGGGGCCTCTGGCATCCCACTCTGAAATACCTTATCCACTTTCTGCAAAGGAGATAGACACACACATTTCATGAGATAGTCGTGAGAAGTTGTTACAAGAAGATGTACTGAGTAAGATGGTAGGAATGTGAGCGAATGGAGAACGAAGTCAAAATGTAGAGGATGAAGATGAGGAGGATGAAAGATATCTGGGGATACCACGGTATTTGATCTGGAGTCTAGGATCATGTTCAATATGTCTAGGGCAGTGGTCATTCACCTTTTCTGAGTCAACATTGCTTTATGAATCAAAATACAAGCCAAGATCTCCCACTCAGAATTTTATTCAAAACAACACTTAAAAATGTTACCTTTTAAAACTGTAGGAATGAGGTTTGTGCAATAGGTCTAATCCATTATCACAGCATATTGACTATGCTTGTCAATGCTGTTCTTCTCATACCACAATTACATTTCAAAACTCGATGATACTGTATATAATAATACGGGTAATATATCAGTTGTTGTATTACTTGAGGCACAGCTGAGAATACATTGAAATAATTAGCTTTTGGACTGAAGGTACCTGTAGCTGTTTGACAGTCTCAGTGGAGGGCTTTTCAAAACAGAGTCCACAAGACACAGAACTCTGTGGCTTTTTGCAAAACAGTAAATGCCTTCTCAAAACATAAATACATTAATCAAATCTATATTATAGTGTCGAAATTGCAAATACATTCATCAAAAGAACACGACTGCCTGCAAAAAAATGTATCCAACAATACTTATCACGAGTCCAAGCAGACGAAACATGGTCACCGTTTTAAAAATCCCAGTAGATCAATACAAATTTTTTGCAGTCACTAAATCATGATGATTACAACTATCCAAATGTACAGAATTATGGGCAATTACTCATCTTTTATGCATACAGTATTTCACTGAACAATTTCATACACATCAAATATTAATCATGATAAAAAATTCAATACAAAAAAAGCACAGTGTGCAGGTATCATCACAATCCAATTCAATGTATTCAATATAAAGGTTTGTTTAGACTTTCAATTGGTGCAAAGAAACACAATCCACAATAGAATAAAGGAAAGGTGAATACAATGGAGGAACATACAGTGGGGCAAAAAAGTATTTAGTCAGCCACCAATTGTGCAAGTTCTCCCACTTAAAAAGATGAGAGAGGCCTGTAATTTATCATAGGTACACTTAAACTATGACAGACAAAATGAGAAAAAAAACCCAGAAAATCACATTGTAGGATTTTTAATGAATTTATTTGCAAATTATGGTGGAAAATAAGTATTTGGTCACCTACAAACAAGCAAGATTTCTGGCTCTCACAGACTTCTTCTTTAAGAGGCTCCTCTGTCCTCCACTCGGTACCTGTATTAATGGCACCTGTTTGAACTTATCAGTATAAAAGACACCTGTCCACAACCTCAAACAGTCACACTCCAAACTCCACTATGGCCAAGACCAAAGAGCTGTCAAAGGACACCAGAAACAAAATTGTAGACCTGCACCAGGCTGGGAAGACTGAATCTGCAATAGGTAAGCAGCTTGGTTTGAAGAAATAAACTGTGGGAGCAATTATTAGGAAATGGAAGACATACAAGACCACTGATAATCTCCCTCGATCTGGGGCTCCACGCAAGATCTCACCCCGTGGGGTCAACATGATCACAAGAAGGGTGAGCAAAAATCCCAGAACCACACGGGGGGACATAGTGAATGACCTGCAGAGAGCTGGGACCAAAGTAACAAAGCCTACCATCAGTAACACACTACGCCTCCAGGGACTCAAATCCTGCAGTGCCAGACGTGTCCCCCTGCTCAAGCCAGCGCATGTCCAGGCCCGTCTGAAGTTTGCCAATGACCATCTGGATGATCCAGAGGAGGAATGGGAGAAGGTCATGTGGTCTGATGAGACACAAATAGAGCTTTTTGGTCTAAACTCCACTCGCCGTGTTTGGAGGAAGAAGAAGGAAGAGTACAACCCCAAGAACACCATACCAACCGTGAAGCAGGTGGAAACATCATTCTTTGGGGATGCTTTTCTGCAAAGGGGACAGGACGACTGCACCGTATTGAGGGGAGGATGGATGGGGCCATGTATCGCGAGATCTTGGCCAACAACCTCCTTCCCTCAGTAAGAGCATTGAAGATGGGTCGTGGCTGGGTCTTCCAGCATGACAACGACCTGAAACACACAGCCAGGGCAACTAAGGAGTGGCTGCGTAAGAAGCATCTCAAGGTCCTGGAGTGGCCTAGCCAGTCTCCAGACCTGAACACAATAGAACATCTTTGGAGGGAGCTGAAAGTCTGTATTGCCCAGCGACAGCCCCAAAACCTGAAGGATCTGGAGAAGGTCTGTATGGAGGAGTGGGCCAAAATCCCTGCTGCAGTGTGTGCAAACCTGGTCAAGAACTACAGGAAACGTATGATCTCTGTAATTGCAAACAAAGGTTTCTGTACCAAATATTAAGTTCTGCTTTTCTGATGTATCAAATACTTATGTCATGCAATAAAATGCAAATTAATTACTTAAAAATCATACAATGTGATTTTCTGGATTTTTGTTTTAGATTCCGTCTCTCACAGTTGAAGTGTACCTATGATACAAATGACAGACCTCTACATGCTTTGTAAGGAGGAAAACCTGCAAAATCGTCAGTGTATCAAATACTTATTCTCCCCACTGTATGTATGTATGTATGTATGTGTGTATATATATATGTATATATATATATAATAAATAAAAGTTTGGGGTCACTTAGAAATGTCCTTATATTTGAAAGAAAAGCCTTTTTCCCCATTAAAATAACATCAAATTGATCAGAAATCCAGTGTAGACATTGCTAATTTTGTAAATGACTATTGTAGCTGGAAATGGCTGATATTTAATGAAATATCTACATAGGTGTACAGAGGCCCATTATCAGTAACCATCACTCCTGTTCCAATGGCACGTTGTGTTCGCTAATCAAAGTTGATCATTTTAAAAGGTTAATTGATCATTAGAAAACTATTTTGCAATTATGTTAGCACTGCTGAAAACTGTTGTCCTGATTAAAGAAGCAATAAAACTGGCCTTTAGACTAGTTGAGTGTCTGGAGCATCAACATTTGTGGGTTCGATTACAGGCTCAAAATGGCCAGAAACAAAGTCCTTTCCTCTGAAACTCGTCAGTTTATTCTTCTGAAATGAAGGCTATTCCATGCCAGAAATGGCCAAGAAACGGACAATCTCGTGCAACGCTTTGTACTACTCCCTTCACAGAACATAGCAAACAGACTCTAACCAGAATAGAAAGAGGAGTGGGGGGCCCTGGTGCACAACTGAGCAAGACGACAAGTACATCAGAGTTTCTAGTTTGAGAAACAGACACCTCACAAGTCCTCAACTGGCAGCTTCATTAAATAGTACCTGCAAAACACCAAGATCTCATACAACGCTTTGTACTACTCCCTTCACAGAACAGCACAAACTGGCTCAAACCAGAATAGAATAGTACCCGCAAAACACCAGTCTCAACATCAACAGTGAACAGGCGACTCTGGGATGCTGGCCTTCTAGGCAGAGTTCCTCTGTCCATTGTTTGTGTTCTTTTGCCCATCTTAATCTTTTTATTGGACAGTCTGAGATATGGCTTTGTCTTTGCAACTCTCTTGGGGTATGTCTCTATAAACTTTGCACATCTAGCCACTGGGATTTTTGACAGATTTTCATTCTTCAGGGCAAAACTGCTCCAGCTCCTTCAAGTTGGATGGGTACCGCTGGTGTTCAGCAATCTTTCTCATATGGATTGAGGTCTGGGCTTTGACTAGGCCATGCCAATACATTTAAATGTTTCCCCTTAAACCACTCAAGTTGCTTTAGCAGTATGCTTAGGATCATTGTCCTGCTGGAAGATGAACCACCATCCAAATCTCTGGAGGACTGAAACAGGTTTCCCTCAAAAATGTCCCTGTATTTAGCGCCATCCATCATTCCTTCAATTCTGACCAATTTCCCAGTCCCTGCTGATAAAAACATCCCCACAGCATGATGCTGCCACAACCATGCTTCACTGTGTGGATGGTGTTCTCGGGGTGATGAGAGGTGTTGGATTTGCGCCAGACATAGTGTTTTCCTTGATGGCCACAATATAAATTTGAGTCTCATCTGACCAGAGTACCTTCTTCCATATGTTTGGGGAGTCTCCCACATGCCTTTTGGCGAACACCAAATGTGTTTGCTTATTTTTTTCTTTATGCAATGGCTTTTTCCTGGCCACTCTTCCGTAAAGCCCAGCTCTGTGGAGTGTACGGCTTAAAGTGGTCCTATGGTCAGATACTCCAATCTCCGCTGTGGAGCTTTGCAGCTTCTTCAGGGTTATCTTTGGTCTCTTTGTTGCTTCTCTGATTAATGCCCCAAGTGCCTGGTCCGTGAGATTTGGTGGGCGGCCCTTTCTTGGCAGGTTTGTCGTGGTGCCATATTCTTTCCATTTTTTAATAATGGATTTAATGGTGCTCCTTGGGATGTTCAAAGTTTCGGGTGGTTTTTTATAACTCAACCGGGATCTGTACTTTGTCCATGACCTGTTTGGAGAGCTCCTTGGTCTTCATGGTGCTGCTTGCTTGGTGGTGCCCCTTGCTTAGTGGTGTTGCAGACTCTGGGGCCTTTCAGAACAGAACATATACTGAGATCATGTAACAGATCATGTGACACTTAGATGGACTTTATTTAACTAATTATGTGACTTCTGAAGGTAATTAGTTGCACCAGATCTTATTTAGGGGCTTCATAGCAAAGGGGGTGAATACATATGCACGCACCACTTTTCCATTTGACATTTTTTTGCATTTATTGAAACAAGTTAACTTTTTTTTTTCTAATTTGGACTATTTTGTGTATGTCCATTACATGATATCCAAATAAAAATCAATTCAAATTACATGTTGTAATGCAACACAATAGAAAAACGCCAAGGGGGATGAATACTTTTGCAAGGCCCTGTATATATACACACTGAACAAAAATATAAACGTAACATGTAAATTGTTTTAAGAGCAAATTGGTGGGGGAGTATTTATGTCTATTATAAAGCATTTTTGTAAGCAAAAACTCATTCTGATTGGCTGGGCCTGGCTGCCAAGTGGGTAGTCCTCCAAGACCTACCCATTGCTGTACATGATCCCAGTTATGTGAAATGCATGGATTAGGACCTAATTCATTTATTTCAATTGACCGATTTCTTTCTATGAACTGTAACTGAGTAAAATCGTTGAATTTTGTTGCATGTTGCGTTTTTTTTTGCTTTCTTACACATACGGACTTATACACACACACACACACACACACACCTGATCTCACTTTTCTCTATATTGTCGAGAACTGTTTTATAATTTAATGTGTTTATTGTTTGTCTATCTTTTTTTATGTATTTGTCTACAAGTTTATATATGTTTACAACAAGCAAGGGGAAGATATCAGAATAGGAGCATTGGGGAATAATAACATATTGTACGGAATACATTTGTACTGAAGTGAAACCGTCTCCAGAGAAATGTCTCTTTCATGATCATGTGAAACATCAATTGCTATGGAAATGCTGGGATGTGTTTTTCAATGATGTTAAAGGTAATTATGATGCAACGATGACAGTGATACGATATGGATTACAATTATCATCATGAACATTATGGCTAAACGCACTACATGTTACACACATAGACACTCTACCATGCAAATTGTCCGAGTTATTTATTTGGACATCACACATTAATAGTCTTACTCTTATACAGACATCGTACACACTCTCACTAAATCACATCCAATATCATACACATCAACCTACTCAGATTTACTACACACATAATATCAATTTTCTACCATCTGTGGTATTGGCTCACAGGCAAACAGGCAAGGGAATAAACAAATATTGCTAGAACCTATTTCTTGAATTCTAAACATCAGACATTTGAAAGCTCTAGTTTTGACCGCCATAATACCTCTGATGGTAGTAACTTTACAAGCACTAATTGTGGTCAATTTAGACTGAGAATAGTATCTAGTTATGGTAAGGGGTGAAGTAAGTATAGCCAGTTATAATTGTAACGGTTTAGCAGATTATTTAAAAAAAATCAGTCTTTACATGGCAAAAAGAAAAGGAATATAACATCTACTGTTTACAGGAAACTCACTACATCCCTAGATGAATTTGCGTAGGAAAAGGAATAGGGTGGTGAAATAATTTTCTATCATGGACAAAGGATCTCAAAGGGTGTGATGATATTAATTATGTAACGATTGTCGTCTACTTCGGACGAGGAATAGGAAAGATCGGACCAAAATGCAGCGTTGTACGTGTCCATGTTAAATTTATTACAACTGAACACTGAATATAAAATAACAACATTTAAACAACGAAAATCAAAACAGTCCTGCAAGGTGACACAACACAAAACAGGAAACAACTACCCACAAACACAGGTGGGAACAGGCTACCTAAGTATGGTTCTCAATCAGAGACAACGATTGACAGCTGCCTCTAATGTGGAACCATACCAGGCCAAACACATAGAAATACAACACACAGAACAAAACATAGAATGAAAACATAGAATGCCCACCCCAACTCACGGCCTGACCAAACCAAAATAGAGACAGAAAAAAGGAACTAAGGTTAGGACATGACAAATTATCAAAAATGTCGATCTGAATGTGCAAATAGTCAAGAATGATTCGCAAGGAAGGTGGATCCTTTTGAATTTGAAAGTGGACGAAAAAGAGATTTGGCTCATTAATCTATATGGTCCAAATCAGGATGGTCCATACTTCTTCGAAAACATTTATACCAATTTATTGAACTTACAGGCAACAAATGATCTAATCATTATGATAGGAGACTATAACACAATGTTGATGTGAGCCATAACCAGCCTTTCAAAGCACTTCATGATTACCGACGTGAGTGCTATGGGGCGGTAATCATTTAGGCAGGTTACCTTAGCTTTCTTGGGCACAGGGACAATGGTGGTCTATTTGAAACATGGAGGTATTACAGACTCGGACAGGGAGAGGTTGAATATGTCAGTGAATACACTTGACAGTTGGTGCACGCGTGCTTTGTAATCCATCTGGCACCGCGGCTTTGTGAATGTTGACCTTTTTAAAGGTCTCACATCGGCTATGGAGAGCGTGATCACACAGTCATCCAGAACAGTTGGTGCTCTCATGCATTCTTCAGAGTTGCTTGCCTTGAAGCAAGCATAAAAGGCATTTAGCTCATCTGGTAGGCTCGTGTCACTGGGCAGCTCACGGCTGGGTTTCCCTTTGTAGTCCTGTAATGGGAATTTTAATGCTTGTGCTTATAACTCATTTCTGTGTTCTAGTCATATGCTGTTCTATAAACCAATTTCTGTGTTCATACAAGTGGCTGACTGTACAAATCACCTATCAGTAGCTGCAATTTGGCAGTACGCCTAGGCCGTGTTTTAAGAACGAATGACGTTGTTTTGAGACCAAATGAAAGATCTCAGTTTCAACGTCTCAGCCTAGAGAGGAGAAGCCTCGTGAGGTGTTGGTCTGTCACATGTTATGAAACAGTATTGGTCAGTCACATGAATGAAACAAAATGGTAATGATGAATTAATTATGCTAAATCATGCAAATATAACTTGTCTGTGTATAGCCGTATCTAAGACAACTGCTGGGTCTGCCCAGGGAGAGCTCCCGATTTACAAGTGTACTATGGTGCATTGAGTTGGAACCGCTCTAGCTCGCTGACAATAAACAATGATTAATTTAATATTGACTTTGAGTGTCCCCATTTTTTCCACAATAGTCCATAATAGTTTTCAAGCCCTGCCACATCCAATGTAGCCACATGTAGTAGGATTCAATCTTAGTCCTATATTGACGCTTTGCCTATTTGATGGTTCGTCTGAGGGCAAAGCAAGATTTCTTATTAGTGTCCGGATTTGTGTCCCGCCCCTTGAAAAAGGCAGCTCCAGCCATTAGCTCGGGCGGATGTTGCCTGTAATCCATGGCTTCTGGTTGGGAAATGTACGTATGGTCACTGTGGGTACGACATCGTCGATGCACTGTCGTAGAAATTCAGTACTGAGAGAGACTGTCATTTCTCCAAACAATCATCTTTATTTAATATAGATAATTTATTGCAATAATGAGGCTGGTCGACCCCCAAACCTTTAGTGTTGGACCGAGTAAATTAACCTTCACACAAATGCAGAGTACTTTATATAGCTGACACTAACAATGCTCAGCCATGGTTGGTTCAAACCCCCTAATGCAGACCAAGGAGCATCATAATCCACTCTGGGTTCATTCTGTCGTTATCTGTACAGGGATGTTGTCTTAACCCCAACCTGGCTTAGTTCCCCAGTTGGAAGGATAATTTTGAGACAACGAGAGATTGTTCTACTCCCAAGCTATCCCCAGTAAAACACATTCTTGTCTATGTAATGCAGTCCGTCTCTATGACACAGAGGATCGGCCCATCGATCCTACTCCCATCCTTCCAGCTTCAAGGCTGGTTGCACCGGTGGTATGGGAGGTGGACGTGGAAATTGAGTGGGCGTTACGGTTGGAACCTGCGCCTCCACGATGTACTACAGGTCTTAAGTACGTGCCGCTTGGTGTCCGTGATCAATTGATTCGGTGGGCTCACACGCTACCCTCTTCGGGTCATCCTGGTGTGGCGAGGACAGTGCGGGGTCATAGGGTGAAATACTGGTGGACCACCTTAGTTAGGGACGTGAGGTTCTATGTATCTTCCTGTTTGGTGTGTGCTCAGAGTAAGGCTCCTAGGCACCTGCCTAGAGGGAAGTTACAGGCCCTCCCTGTTCTACAACGGCCGTGGTCTCATCTGTCGGTGGACTTTCTTACCGATCTTCCCCCATCTCAGGGGAACACCACGATCCTGGTCGTTGTCGATCGGTTTTCTAAGTCCTGCCGTCTCCTCCCATTGCCCGGTCTCCCTAAGGCCCTACAGACTGCGGAGGCCCTATTTACCCACGTCTTCCGGCACTATCGTTTCTGATCGGGGTCCCCAGTTCATGTCCTGAGTGTGGAGGGAATTTATGGAGCATCTGGGGGTCTCGATCAGCCTGACCTCAGGTTATCACCCCGAGAGTAATGGGTAGGTGGAGAGAGTGAACCAGGAGGTGGGTAGGTTTCTGCGGTCGTATTGCCAGGACCGGCCAGGAGAATGGGCGAGGTACGTCCCATGGGCGGAGGTGGCTCAGAACTCACTCCGCCACTCCTCCATGAACATGTCACCATTTCAATGCGTGTTGGGCTTCCAGCCAGTCCTGGCACCGTGGCATTAGAGTCAGACCGAGGCTCCTGCGGTGGAGGAGTGGGTGCAGCGCTCTAAGAAGAACTGGAGGGCCATCCATCCCTCAAGCAAGCTGGCGGCCGGCAGAAGAGGAGCGACCCGTGCCCTGCCGGAAGCTGGGGCCGCAGTGTGTGAGGAGGATAAACGAGGTATCATATTAACCCCTCGTTTCATGTGTCTCTCCTCAGGCAGGTGGTAGCTGGTCCCCTGCAGGAAGGTGAGGTGCCGGAGGTCCCTCCGCCCCCTCTGGACATCGAGCGGTCCCTAGCGTACACAGGACGTGCTGTTCTGGACTCCAGGCGCCATGTGAGGGGCCTGAAGTACCTTGTGGACTGGGAGGGGTACGGTCCGGCGGAGAGGTGCTGGGTACCGGTGGGGGACATCTTGGATCCGTCACTGTTGGGGTATTTCCATCGCCTCCATCCGGATCTCCCTGCTCCTCGCCCTCCGGGTCGCCCTCGAGGCCGGTGTCGGCGCGCGTCGGGGGCGGGGGGGGGGGGGGGGGGGGGGGGGGTTACTGTCACGACTCCCACCAAAGGTGGCTCCTCTTCCTGTTCGGGCAGCGCTCGACGGTTGTTGTCACCGGTCTACTAGCTGCCACCGATCCCTTTTCCCTTTTGTTGGTTTTGTCTTATTGGTTACACCTGTTTCGTGTTTAGGTTTTAGTTGGGCTATTTAAGCCGGTAATGCCCGCCTGCTCTTTGTGTAGGCTTATTTTTCCTCTGTTCATGTTTGTGGTTGTGCGATTTACTTATTTTTTCTCCGGATTGGTTGGGTCCTGGTTTTGGGCCGGTCTTATTATTGCGCCTGGTGTATGGCATAACCATTTTCCCTGTGCCGGAATAAAACATTTTTCTTTACCCTCTGCTTCCTGAGCCTGACTCCGCACCCACTACGCATAGAGTGCATTACAAACGGCCACTCATTTGAAAGAATTGCAATGTACATATTTACAGTGCCGTGCGAAAGTATTCGGCCCCCTTGAACTTTGCGACCTTTTGCCACATTTCAGGCTTCAAACATAAAGATATAAAACTATTTTTTTGTGAAGAATTAACAACAAGTGGGACACAATCATGAAGTGGAACGACATTTATTGGATATTTCAAATTTTTTAACAAATCAAAAACTGAAAAATTGGGCGTGCAAAATTATTCAGCCCCCTTAAGTTAATACTTTGTAGCGCCACCTTTTGCTGCGATTACAGCTGTAAGTCGCTTGGGGTATGTCTCTATCAGTTTTGCACATCGAGAGACTGACATTTTTTCCCATTCCTCCTTGCAAAACAGCTCGAGCTCAGTGAGGTTGGATGGAGAGAATTTGTGAACAGCAGTTTTCAGTTCTTTCCACATATTCTCGATTGGATTCAGGTCTGGACTTTGACTTGGCCATTCTAACACCTGGATATGTTTATTTTTGAACCATTCCATTGTAGATTTTGCTTTATGTTTTGGATCATTGTCTTGTTGGAAGACAAATCTCCGTCCCAGTCTCAGGTCTTTTGCAGACTCCATCAGGTTTTCTTCCAGAATGGTCCTGTATTTGGCTCCATCCATCTTCCCATCAATTTTAACCATCTTCCCTGTCCCTGCTGAAGAAAAGCAGGCCCAAACCATGATGCTGCCACCACCATGTTTGACAGTGGGGATGGTGTGTTCAGCTGTGTTGCTTTTACGCCAAACATAACGTTTTGCATTGTTGCCAAAAAGTTCAATTTTGGTTTCATCTGACCAGAGCACCTTCTTCCACATGTTTGGTGTGTCTCCCAGGTGGCTTGTGGCAAACTTTAAACAACACTTTTTATGGATATCTTTAAGAAATGGCTTTCTTCTTGCCACTCTTCCATAAAGGCCAGATTTGTGCAATATACGACTGATTGTTGTCCTATGGACAGAGTCTCCCACCTCAGCTGTAGATCTCTGCAGTTCATCCAGAGTGATCATGGGCCTCTTGGCTGCATCTCTGATCAGTCTTCTCCTTGTATTAGCTGAAAGTTTAGAGGGACGGCCAGGTCTTGGTAGATTTGCAGTGGTCTGATACTCCTTCCATTTCAATATTATCGCTTGCACAGTGCTCCTTGGGATGTTTAAAGCTTGGGAAATCTTTTTGTATCCAAATCCGGCTTTAAACTTCTTCACAACAGTATCTCGGACCTGCCTGGTGTGTTCCTTGTTCTTCATGATGCTCTCTGCGCTTTTAACGGACCTCTGAGACTATCACAGTGCAGGTGCATTTGTACGGAGACTTGATTACACACAGGTGGATTGTATTTATCATCATTAGTCATTTAGGTCAACATTGGATCATTCAGAGATCCTCACTGAACTTCTGGAGAGAGTTTGCTGCACTGAAAGTAAAGGGGCTGAATAATTTTGCACGCCCAATTTCTCAGTTTTTGATTTGTTAAAAAAGTTTGAAATATCCAATAAATGTCGTTCCACTTCATGATTGTGTCCCACTTGTTGTTGATTCTTCACAAAAAAATACAGTTTTATATCTTTATGTTTGAAGCCTGAAATGTGGCAAAAGGTCGCAAAGTTCAAGGGGGCCAAATACTTTCGCAAGGCACTGTAAGTGTGTACGTCTTAGTTGTTGAAATCAGCAGTCCGTCTGGGGAGTAATTCAACAGAGATCAGAGACTACCAGAGATCAAAGTCTTTCGTAGTTGTAGCTCTGTTATAATGGATGTCAGAAATACCAATGGTCGTTTGATAGGTAAATGGATCTTTCATAGTACCACCCGGTATTTCTTGGTCAAATAAAGTACTTAAACAGCTGCAGACAATGTTCCTGTGTAGTCTTCATCTTCTTCACCCAAGAAAATTTCAGAGTTTCTAACCAGTTTGTAGCTTTCAGCTCAAGTTGTCCGTGTACTGGTCTTGTAGAGTCTAACCATTCGTGATGTCCGGTTCACACCATCCGCCTGCTTGGTCTGATGTAAATTGTCTTAACCATTTGTACCGTATTTAGCTGGTACTGCACGTAACTGGTCTAATGTTAATTTAGCTAGAAGTGGGTTTTATACACTCTGGGAAAAGGGGGCGTTCCATGACGCCGACATAATGTCTGTGCTCACGTGGGTGTGGTCACCGACTGGTTAAGACTTTATATGAAAAACAAATCTCTCATTTAGAAGGCTAACATCACATTTCATCTTCTCACAATTTCATATTTAATCATATACGTTCCTCAACATTTGGATGTGAATCAGACAACTGGGAAAGATACACATTCAGAGATACAGTTATGTTATTATACTGTCCTTAATTACATCACAAATTCGACAGGATTGTTATCTAAGTACACACAGACCATTCCAACTGTTCGGGTTACAGAAAAATACACTGCTCAAAAAAATAAAGGGAACACTTAAACAACACAATGTAACTCCAAGTCAATCACACTTCTGTGAAATCAAACTGTCCACTTAGGAAGCAACACTGATTGACAATAAATTTCACATTCTGTAGAAAACAGGTGGAAATGATAGGCAATTAGCAAGACATCCCCAATAAAGGAGTGGTTCTGCAGGTGGTGACCACAGACCACTTCTCAGTTCCTATGCTTCCTGGCTGATGTTTTGGTCACTTTTGAATGCTGGCGGTGCTTTCACTCTAGTGGTAGCATGAGACGGAGTCTACAACCCACCCAAGTGGCTCAGGTAGTGCAGCTCATCCAGGATGGCACATTATTCAACCTTTTGATGTCACAGTACTACAAAATCTATCTGTTGTAACGAAGGGATTTTTCAATTCCCTTTCATTGTGTGGGAGAGAGAGTTCCTGCAGGTACTTGCGACTGTCATAAAATGGCCAACTTCACCCCTCTTCCCCTCTGCAGGCGAGAGAGGGCGCTGTAACCTGATCCTTCAGGAGAGTCATGACACTGGTGACTGAGGTGGTACACTCCTCAATGCCATTGGATGAATCCCGGAACATATTCCAGTCTGTGCTAGCAAAACAGTCCTGTAGCGTAGTATTCGCGTCATATGACCACTTCCGTATTGAGCGAGTTACTGGTACTTCCTGCTTAAATTTTTGCTTGTAAGCAGGAATCAGGAGGATATAATTATGGCCAGATTTGCCAAATGGAGGGTGAGGGTGAGCTTTGTATGCATCTCTGTGTGTGGAATAACTGTGGTCCAGAGTTTTTTTCCCTCTGGTTGCACGTGACATGCTGGTAGTATTAGGTTAAATGGATTTAAGCTTGCCTGCATTAAAGTCCCCGGCCACTAGAAGCGCCGCTTCTGCATGAGCATTTTCCTGTTTGCTTATGGCCTTATAAAGCTTGTTGTGGGCGGTCTTAGTGCCAGCATCGGTTTGTGGTGGTAAATAGACCTCTACAAATAATATAAATGAGAACTCTTGGTGTGGTCTACAGCTTACCATGAGGTATTCTACCTCAGGCAAGCACTACCTAGAGACTTCTTTAATATTAGACATCGCACACCAGCAGTTATTGACAAATAGAAACAAACCCCCGCCCCTCGTTTTAACAGACGTAGCTGCTCTGTCCTGCCAAAAGACGGAGAAGCCAGCCAGCTCTATATTATTTGTGTTGTCGTTCAGCCAAGTCTCTGTGAAACATAAGGTATTACAATTTTTAATATCCTGTTGGTAGGATAGTTTTGATTGTAGATAGTCCAGTTTATTTTCCACTGATTGCACATTGGGCCATAATACTTGTCGGTGAATTATTACAATTTTCTCAGTCTTTTCTTCATACTGATAATGGGGATTTGGGCCTTGTCTCGATAAAGCAGTATATCCGTCACATCGGACTCATTAAAGATCAAATATTATCCAGTTCGAGGTGAGTAATCGCTGTTCTGATGTCCAAAAGGTATTTTCAGTCATAAGAGATGGTAGCAGCAACATCACATACAAAATGAGTTACAAACAATGCGAAAAAAAATCGAATAAAACAGTTGTTGAGAAGCCCGTAAAACAGCAGCCCTCCGGCACCTTTATTACCACTGTCTAGATTACATCTTCAAACTAAGAGCAACCATGGCATCCATGACAGAGAGGGAGAAGCGTCCATCCATGCATACGGGTAAGAGAGTCTAACTAGCTACATTTTCAGATATAACACAAGTCTAATATTGTCAGAAAGTCATTTTCATTTCAAGTTAAAGTATACCGTTAGCTAGCTAGCTAACATTAGTTGGCCCCGCTAGCTGGCGTACGTTACCTGTATGATCTGTGTAGTAATATTATTCATATCTCAGAGCCATTTGCATTGCTAGTTGTAGCCTAATGTTAGTTAACTAACATTGAACCTAGTTGGTTAGCTACCTGCAGATTCATGCAAGGTAGTAACGTTATGAGTTGGGAATATGATTCATTGTTTCGCTAGCTAGCTACATGTCTAAACAAAAGACTCTACTATTCAACTAACTACACTACCGGTCAAAGGTTTTAGAACACATACTCATTCAAGGGTTTTTCTTTATTGTTACTATTTTTTACATTGTAGAATAATAGTGAAGACATCAAAACTATGAAATAACACATATGGGATTATGTAGTAACCAAGAAAGAAATTAAATAAATCAAAACATTTTATATTTCAGATTGATGACAATATTGTACACTCTTGGCATTCTCTCAATGAGCTTCCAGGAAATCACCTGGAATGCATTTCAATTAATAGGTGTGCTTTGTTAAGTGTTAAATGTGGAATTTCTTTCCATCTTAATGCGTTTGAGCCAATCAGTTGTGTTGTAACAAGGTAGGGAGGTATACAGAAGATAGCCCTACTTGGTAAAAGACCAAGTCCTTATTATGGCAAGAACAGCTCAAATAAGAAAAGAGACAGACCATCATTACTTTAAGACATGAAGGTCAGTCAATAAGGAAAATTTCAAGAACTTTGAAAGTATCTTCGAGTCGCAAAAACCATCAAGCGCTATGATGAAACTGTCTCTCTTGAGGAATGGAAGACCCAGAGTTACCTCTACTGCAGAGGATAAGTTCATTATTCATTAGAGTTATCAGTCTCAGAAATTGCAGCCCAAATAAATGCTTCACGGAGTTCAAGTAACAGACACATCTCAACATCAACTGTTCAGAGGAGACTATGTGAATCAGGCCTTTGTGGTCGAATTGCTGCAAAGAAACCACTACTGAAGGACCCCAAGAAACACGAGCAATGGACATTAGACTGGCGAAAATTTGTTCTTGGGTCTGATGAGTCCAAATGTTAGATTTTTGGTTCCAACCGCCGTGTCTTTGTGAGACGCAGAGTAGGTGAACGGATGATCTACACATGTGTGGTTCCCAGTCAAGCATGGAGGAGGTGGTGTGGGGGTGCTTTTCTGATGACATTGTCTGTGATTCAAGGCACACCTAACCAGCATTGCTACCACAGCATTCTACGACAACACGCAATCCCATCTGGTTTGGGCTTAGTGGGACTATCATTTGTTTTTCAACAGGACAATGACCCAACACACAGTCCATGTAAGGGCTATTTTACCAAGAGCGATGACGTGCTGCATCAGATGACATGTCCTCCACAATCCCTCAACCAACCAAATTGAGATGGTTTGGGATGAGTCGGATCGAGTGAAGGAAAAGCAGCCAACAAGTGCTCAGCATATGTGGGAACTCCTTCAAGACTGTTGGAAAAGCATTCCAGTTGAAGCTGGTTGAGAGAATGCCAAGAGTGTGCAAAGCTGTCATCAAGGCAAAGGGTGGCTATTTGAAGAATGTCAAATATAAAATATATTTTGATTTGTTTATCACCTTTTTGGTTACTACATGATACCATATGTGTTATTTCATAGTTTTGATGTCTTCACTATTATTCTACAATGTAGAAAATAGGAAAATGAAGAAAAACCCTTGAATGAGTAGGTGTTCTAAAATCTTTGACCGGTAATGTATTCCAAATTCGCTCTGGCTATCTACTCCGATTTCAGAGCACTCTAGTCTGAGTGTGCCAGAGTGCAGAATAACTGACAAATTTACGAACACTCAATACCCGTTGAATATGGCCGGTGTCAGTAAACGTTGGCAAAAAAAGGGTAATTAAATTGTTGCCAGCAGCACAGTTGCATCACCAACACTCTGGATAACATAAAAACAGCCCAACCACCTCTGCTAGGGTGAGTCAAATGAGCGGTTCTCTCATTTGTGTCTGGAATTAGCTAGCAAGCTAGCCAATGTTAGCCAGTTAGCTTGGTTGCTTGACAGCTGTTGTTAGGTCAGAATGCTTGGATCAACCATACTCCTCGGCCAGAGCATCCAGTGTATGCTTTGAATGCGCCAAGAGTGGAACACTCCGAATTTACAAAGATGAACAATTTGATAATGCTCTAATTTTAAGAACGCCCAGAGCACAGTCTGGCACTCAAGATTAAATTCACGAACACACCTGTAGTCTAAGCCAGCCTTTAGTCTTTAAATGTTTTGTTGTTTAGTACATAGCCTCACATGTGAATCTTTAAAGAGATGGGTGGGGCTAAAGCTTAAGAGGGTGTGAACGATGCCGAATGGGTGCAGACAAAGAAGAGCTCTCCAGTTGGTACCAAAACTTTCAATGGGCACATTCTCAAAAGGTTACAAGTTTTTCAACTTTGAAAGCATAGTTACTTTCCCATTGTTCCTCAACTGTAGTGTATGATATACAATTTTCTTTCTCCGAGTCTCTACTTTTATCCAATGCAAAAAACACAATTTCAAATGTTGCTACATAAGACCGAATCGAGCCGGTCACATTTGTTGGGGGACTCGTCACATACGCTGATGCTACTGTTTTATCTATCCTGTTGCCTAGTCACTTTATTCCTAGTTATATGTACATATCTACCTCATTTACCCCTGCACTTCGACTCGGTACTGGTACCCCGTGTATATATCCTCATTGTGTATTTAATATTACTTTCATTATGCGTTATACCTTTTCTATTATATCTCTATTTTCTTCCTCTCTGCATTGTTGGGAAGGGCCGTAACTATGCATTTCACTATTCATTTACACTTGTTTACGAAGCATGTGACAAATAACATTTGATGTGTTGACGTCATTTCACAGGATTTGTTTTTGGACACAAGCCAATTATCGGATGTAGCCAAATATATTATTCATCAATTGTTTTAAGCATTAAATGACCTGGTATGATGGTGCATTGATAAGTTATACAGTTTAAAGACGTTATTTTTGTGTTTACCCAGTCTAACTTTAAGCAGAATAAGTAGTAATTAATGTCTTGTACTGTATGTCCATTTTTAAATATGTTATCATATCATCAGCTTCATCGACTGAGTAATGCCTCACACACTAGCGATGCTTTCCATGCAGAGTTAACGGATGAGTATGCACTGTGTTTTGAGTGTTGGTAGTGCATTGTTTAATGCAACCTCATGCAACTGATGCGCCAACCCCTCGCACCTTCACCATTGAAATAAATTGACAGAGGCAATTCAGTGTATGTTGCGTTGCTCAGTGTGAAAGAGCCTTGAGACCATATATTTGTAGGAAAGTAGCCATAATGAGCCATGATTTTCCATACCAGGTACCTTTGCCATGCCCTGTGTGTGGAGTAATATTAAAAGTCATCCTTGAGTAGGTAAACACTAGCTCCGGTTCATTTAACTCCTTGATTGAAAGAGGGGAAATTATGATCCTGTGTTTTGTTTTTTTGAGGTTAGCGTGCTTTGCCGGCACAGTATTTGACACATTTTGGCAGTAGATGGTGCTATTTTGATGTTTTACTGTCAAAATCAGGGTTTGATTTAGATGTGAAGAACATTTTTTAAATAAACACTTTATAAATATGTTTATTCAAAATGAAATGTATACAGTTTTGCTGTGATTTCATGTACAAAACAATCATAAAAATTGCAATAATTTAATAATAAAAACAAAAGATGGAGTACATTTTACACAAAGTATCAGTGACAGGAGTAAAACTTAAAACATAGTCCAACCAACATAACTTGTTCTTTGTTGATAATGTTGAAACATTTAAAACGGTTTAATTTAATCAGAATCTAGAAAAGTACCATAGCTGCATTAAAACAATGCTGCACTCAAGTGGTCTGGTGAAACCATTTGTGACTGGTGTAGCCTCAGATCGAGTACAGAGTTAAATTCTAACAGACAGTTGGACAATTTTCTGGAACACACTAACCATTTTCCAGTAGTTCACATACCTGTTCTGTAGAAAGATGTGAACATAATGTACCATTTTACTGTAGATGGTGAAAGTGTGATGATTTAGGACATTTACATCTGGTGTCGGTGCACACAAAATGTACACACTCTAAAAATAAACACTAAGATAATGTAAGCAACACTAAAGATTATGCTAACACAGCCGTGGAGCATTAAGCGCTTATGCTCACCATTGAACACCATTGTAATACAATTGGGGCCATATTAGCAACTAGTTTTTTTTCCTGATGAAGAAAGTACAGATATGCAATAACAAGGTCACCTGGTATCCATATCGGATCCATGCTGTATTCTGCACATTGGAAACAACATTCAAGAGTCAGAATGTAGAGGAGTGTGGATTCAATATGGATAGCAGGCAAATAACAAGATGAAAGGTATCTGTCCACTAACAAGACATGTCAGACTCAACTGAATCTTCTGGGAAGGGGAAAAAACACTAGTTGTGAGCAAATGGTATGGGCATCCATAATATTGCACAACACTTATATAATTTGCAGAGTAAGGTTTTTGTGCGGGGGGAGGGGGGAGCAATCGCTGTGGATGAACACAGAGGAAAACAAACAGTGAACACTGACATTGCTGCCTCCTTGTCTCATGACTAACCTTATGCTAAGGGAGCATTACGCTGTCACGTGTTAACCTTGACCGCCCACATGAGTTACATTTCAGGCATTCACACCAGCACGAGCCCCCAAGAGTAAATACAGGCAGCAAGGCCATGTCCTGGACAATGCAGAGCGGGTGGCTACTGATGGGCACTTTCCCAATGTTTACATGGCAAATAAGAAAGGTCTCTCAAAAGGGAGACAGTAAATAAAAAGGAGGAGAGATTACGTGAGAAAATGAATATTGTGACTGGAGAAATTCCTTACGAAGACCGTTTCAAATGAGCCGATTCAACATTCAAAAGAGGCAAGGGACCATTAAATTTTTACAAAAGAATAACAGAGAAAAAGCCATGAGACAAAGTAAGAAAGTAAAAAAAAAAAAAACTTTACACTAGGAAACCAGACTCTAAACTCAAGGTGGTTCTGTGCCGTGTCGCAGAACTAGCGTGTAAGAACGCGTCACATGAATACAAGGAAGGGGGCACTTATGGATATCCCACCTTTTGGCTGAAATGTCTAATGGAACACTAATCCCTATTTTGCACGCAAGTCTACTCTGCATTGGTCCAAAAAAACACTTCAAGGTTTCACTTTCCAGGTTGGATCTAATTGGTTCAGGAAGCTCTCAAAATGGTATTCATGTTCAGAATTTGACCCCTAAAAAATGCAGTCAAACAAATATTTATCTCAGACATTAAAAGTAAACATGGGTTTCACTTAGTGAAACAAAGAAATGATAAGAAAACAAAGGGAGAGGGAAAATTGCACGCAAACCCACTCAACCTCGTCAAGGACAAGGGCTTGGCTAAGGTGGTCAACATTAATCTGCATTGAAATGGATTTTACACTGCACTCATCAGTTGATGAAATTGTGCAATGAGAGACATTTACGCCAGTATGCAATTAAAGTGGGCCAATCCGCAATTGAAATAGTTGCAAAGCAGTCAACCCCCCACTGTTTTGGAAAAAAGCTGAGGGAGGGGATGTAGAAACGTAACCACTCTTAAATTCATAGGCAGAGCTATGGATACAAGGACGAACCATCCATGATATAACATAGTTTGAACCATGTTTTTGAAGCTAAATTGTTTGTTTACATTTATAGTTTACAAACACTAGAGTAAAACAAGTTACTGATTGGGTGCGACAGCTGTTATAGTTATATTCTTCAAGAATCAATGAGTATGCACTGTGTACAAAACATGCTCTTTCAATGACAGACTGACAAGGTGAAACCAGGGGAAAGCCTTGATCCCTTCTTGAAGTCACCTGTTAAATCCACTTCAATCAGCGTAGATGAAGGGGAGGAGACACGTTCAAGAATGATTTTTAAGCCTCGAGACAATTGAGACACGGATTGTGTGCGCCATTCAGAGGATGAATGGGAAAGACAAAATACACTGCTCAAAAAAATGTGTCTATTTCAATTAGCTCTATATTATACACTGCTCAAAAAAATAAAGGGAACACTTAAACAACACAATGTAACTCCAAGTCAATCACACTTCTGTGAAATCAAACTGTCCACTTAGGAAGCAACACTGATTGACAATACATTTCACATGCTGTTGTGCAAATGGAATAGACAACAGGTGGAAATTATAGGCAATTAGCAAGACACCCCGAATAAAGGAGTG
Organism: Oncorhynchus mykiss; assembly: GCF_013265735.2. Taxonomy (NCBI): domain Eukaryota; kingdom Metazoa; phylum Chordata; class Actinopteri; order Salmoniformes; family Salmonidae; genus Oncorhynchus; species Oncorhynchus mykiss. The sequence continues at coordinate 10,586,928 of NC_048590.1, forward strand.
GTTCTGCAGGTGGTGACCAAAGACCACTTCTCCGTTCCTATGCTTCCTGGCTGATGTTTTGGTCACTTTAGAATGCTGGCGGTGCTTTCACTCTAGTGGTGAAATGAGATGGAGTCTACAACCCACACAAGTGGCTCAGGTAGTGCAGCTCATCCAGGATGGCACATCAATGCGAGCTGTGGCAAGAAGTTTTGCTGTGTCTGTCAGCGTAGTGTCCAGAGCATGGAGGCGCTACCAGGAGACAGGCCAGTACATCAGGAGACGTGGAGGAGGCCGTAGGAGGGCAACAACCCAGCAGCAGGACCACTACCGCCGCCTTTGTGCAAGGAGGAGCAGGAGGAGCACTGCCAGAGCCCTGCAAAATGACCTCCAGCAGGCCACAAATGTGCATGTGTCTGCTCAAACGGTCAGAAACAGACTCCATGAGGGTGGTATGAGGGCCCGACGTCCACAGGTGGGGGTTGTGCTTACAGCCCAACACAGTGCAGGACGTTTGGCATTTGCCAGAGAACACCAAGATTGGCAAATTTGCCACTGGCGCCCTGTGCTCTTCACAGATGAAAGCAGGTTCACACTGAGCACATGTGACAGACGTGACAGTCTGGAGACGCCGTGGAGAACGTTCTGCTGCCTGCAACATCCTCCACCGTTTGGCGGTGGGTCAGTCATGGTGTGGGGTGGCATTTCTTTGGGGGGCCGCACAGCCCTCCATGTGCTCGCCAGAGGTAGCCTGACTGCCATTAGGTACCGAGATGAGATCCTCAGACCGCATGTGAGACCATATGCTGGTGCGGTTGGCCCTGAGTTCCTGGTAATGCAAGACAATGCTAGACCTCATGTGGCTGGAGTGTGTCAGGCATTGATGCTATGGACTGGCCCGCCCGTTCCCCAGACCTGAATCCAATTGAGCACATCTGGGACATCATGTCTCGCTCCATCCACCAACGTCACGTTGCACCACAGACTGTCCAAGAGTTGGCGGATGCTTTAGTCCAGGTCTGGGAGGAGATCCCTCTGGAGACCATCCGCCACCTCATCAGGAGCATGCCCAGGCGTTGTAGGGATGTTTTAAGGACATTACATCAAAGTTGGATCAGCCTGTAGTGTGGTTTTCCACTTTAATTTTGAGTGTGACTCCAAATCCAGACCTCCATGGGTTGATAAATTTGATTTCCATTGATCATTTTTGTGTGATTTTGTTGTCAGCACATTCAATTATGTAAAGAAAAAAGTATTTAATAAAAATATTTCATTCATTCAGATCTAGGATGTGTTATTTTAGTGTTCCCTTTATTTTTTGAGCAGTGTATTTAAGTGCCTTTGAACTGTGTATGGTAGTAGGTGCCAAGCGCACCGGTTTGAGTGTTTCAAGAACTGCAACGCTGCTGGGCTTCAACAGTTTCCTATGTGTATCAAGCATGGTCCACCATCCAAAGGATATCCAGCCAACTTGACAACTGTGGCAAGCATTGGAGTCGACATGGGCCAGCATCCCTGTGGAACGCTTTCGACACCTTGTAGTGCCCTGACGAATTGAGGCTGTTCTGAGAGCGAAAAGGGGTGCAACTCAAAATTAGGAAGGTGTTCCTAATGTTCTGTACACTCAGTGTATATCAATAATGTATAAGTCCAAAAATGTATGTAGCAACTGTGGATTGCCCCTTTAACAAAAGGGCTGCATTTTCCTTCATTGTATAAATATCACAAAAAAACACCAATATGGTGAATATAAATCAAAGAAGTAAGGAGCAATCCTCTGAAAAATGTATTCACCCTTGCTATTTCATATTAACATCTCAAATTGATTGAAAAACTCAATCTTGTTTCAAACAAATGTTAGACGACCATATCTTCTGAAAACAGTAGTGAATTAATGTAGGACAACTTTATCTATAAGTCCATAAGGTGTCACTCCATTTAGTCTATAACCAGAAGGAGTTAATAAGTTCATAAACTCATTGTTTAATATAGACACATTATTTGATCGTTTGAGGGAAGACTGTTCGTCTTTTTCAATCACTCTGGTGCAATTTTCAAAAGCATCTTTTACACTTTCACAATTCTTAGCACAAAAATCTAAACATTTAATCAAAATGGCTGTTTCAAAACTAAGTGTATTTACAAACAAATTCACAGTCACTTGTCCACTCCAAGTATCTGCTTTTCATGACTTTTTATATGATTATCTTGTAATTTCTTAATTCAACTATAACCGAATTAACATGCTCAAAACTGAAGACTCCTGAAACAAAAGTGTATAGTGCCTAGTTACTACATTGTCCATTGTCATCCTTCATCAGCGAGTATTCTTCAATACGATCTATTATTCCTTCGATTCAGCACTTCAAAAAGATCAGTTTTGAAAATTGTATAATGTATTTTCTGCTATCGGATTAAACGTTAGTTAAAATGACTAAATGGTGAGCCTGTTATCTGATGTATTGGTGACTAAGCAAAATGTTCTCATGGTATTTGAGAAAAAAATTGCATGAAAGACTTTTGAACATAAGACACGGGCAAAATACCACTTACATCTGAAAAAATGCACCAGAGTGATAGACATAAAACCTGTAATGTTCATTTCACAGTCTTTGATATTAACAGAATATTAAAATATTTCTCCTTCATTAGATCAAGTTCAACGAGAATGTGGCTATGCCTTAAATTGTAAAAAAATGTTTTTGTCATAGCGATGACAAATGAGGGATTATTTTAAGTTTAGTTCAGTCAAGACCAGTTCAGTTCCTCAGGACTCTGTGTTGTCCTCCTTTGAATATTCCTCCACAAGCTTCTCATAAGAGTGGTCATGTTCTGATCCATCACTGGTGAACACGGACTCTTCTGATTCAGAGCCCTGCTCCTCTTTGGAGTCAGTCTCCGACTCTACATTTTCGTCGCACGTGGTGATTGACAGCTTGGCTTTAGCATCATCGTCCTCATCCTCCAGGTTGTTGTTGAGGACGTTCTCCTCGTCAATAAAAGTGATGTTCGCATTCTGGAAGATCAGGGACTGGTACTCTTTGGAGTCCCACAGCCGTCGACCACCCATACCGCAACCACCACCGCCCAGGCTGCCACCTCCGCTCTCCTGGCCCACCTCTTTGTCAAGTTGGTTCTCGTACATCCTCTCCTGGTCCCCGTCCAAATCACCCTCACCATGGTCCTCTGTGAGCAGCATCCCGTTCTCCGAGCCCAGGAGGTAGTTCTTGGACTTTGAGAAGGCCACTGTGACGCGGTCACTGAAGCTGTAGCGCCGCTTCTGCCGTGGTGAGCGGTCCAGGCTGAGAATAGTGTTGCCGTTGCAGGTAACCGTGTCGATGCAGCTCTGGGAGCGGTTCGCCTCCTTGGCCTTGTTACTGGCATCACTACCATCACAGTGGTCCCCGCCACCATCTTTCTTGACACCAATCTGTTTGATGAGGTCGTTGTAGCCTTCTTGCTTCTTGGACAAGAAGCTGAAGATGTTGACGTCGTTGGCGGTGGGCGGCAGATAGAGGGGCTTGTGGCTCTCCTTGTAGTTCCTCAGCTCGTTAAGGGAGAGCTTGCGCCGCTTGCGTCGTTTCTTCAGAGCCTTGTGGGCCTCCACAACCATGCGCACCTTCCAGTTGAAAAACAGGGAGAGCCAGGCCAGACCCAGGTAAATCCACACCTCCACAAAGTAACGGTACAGAGTGGGGTAGTCTGCATTTGGATCCACGCCTGAAAAAATAAAAGCAGGAAGGGAAAGTTTGAGTATGTACAAATGTCAATGTCCAATTTTTCGAAAGAGGTACACTGCCGTTCAAAAGTTTGTGGTCACTTAGAAAGGTGCTATTTTTTTGTCTATTAAAATAAAATAAAATAGATCAGAAATACAGTGTAGACATTGTTAATGTTGTAAATGACTATTGTAGCTGGAAAAGGCAGAATTTTTATGGAATATCTACAGTTGAAGTCAGAAGTTTACAAACACTTAGGTTGGGAATCATTAAAACTCGTTTTTCAACCACTCCACAAATTTCTTGTTAACAAACTATAGTTTTGGCAAGTCAGTTAAGACATCTACTTTGTGCATGACACAAGTAATTTTTCCAACAATTGTTTCCAGACAGATTATTTCACTTATAATTCACTGTATCACAATTCCAGTGGGTCAGAAGTTTACATACACTAAGTTGACTGTGCCTTTAAACAGCTTGGAAAATTCCAGAAAATGATGTCATAGCTTAAGAAGCTTCTGATAGGCTAATTTACATAACTTGAGTCAATTGGAGGTGTACCTGTGGATGAATTTCAAGGCCTACCTTCAAACTCAGTGCCTCTTTGCTTGATATAATGGGAAAATCAAAATAAATCAGCCAAGACCATAGAAAGAATTGTAGACCTCCACAAGTCTGGTTCATCCTTGGGAGCAATTTCCAAATGCCTGAAGGTACCAAGTTCATCTGTACAAACAATATTACACAAGTATAAACACCATGGGACCACGCAGACGTCATACAGCTCAGAAAGGAAACACGTTCTGTCTCCCCGAGATGAATGCACTTTGGCGCAAAAAAAGTGCAAATCAATCACCTCACAACAGCAAAGGACCTTGTGAAGATGCTGGAGGAAACAGGTACAAAAGTACGTATATCCACAGTAAAACGAGTCCTATGTCGACATAACCTGAAAGGCTGCTCAGCAAGGAAGAAGCCACTACTCCAAAACCGGCATAAAAAAGCCAGACTATGGTTTGCAACTGCACATAGGGACAAACATGGTACTTTTTGGAGAAATGTCCTCTGATCTGATGAAATAAAAATAGAACTGTTTGGCCATAATGACCATCGTTATGTTATCTCAAGACTTCCTGAAGTTAAAGCCTGGTTGCAAATAGGTCTTCTAAATGGACAATGACCCCAAGCATACTTCCAAAGTTGTGGCAAAATTGCTTAAGGACAACAAAGTCAAGGTATTGCAGTGGTCATCACAAAGCCCTGACCTCAATCCTATAGAAAATTTGTGGGCAGAACTGAAAAAGTGTGTGTGAGCAAGGCCTACAAATCTGACTCAGTTACACCAGCTCTGTCATGAGGAATGGGCCAAAATTCACCCAACGTATTGTGGGAAGCTTGTGGAAGGATGCCCGAAATGTTTGACCCAAGATAAACAATATAAAGGCAATGCTACCAAATACTAATTGAGTGTATATAAACTTCTGACCCACTGGGAATGTGATGAAAGAAATAAAAGCTGGTATAAATAACTCTGCTATTATTCTGACATTTCACATTCTTAAAATAAAGTGGTGATCCTAACTGACCTAAGACAGGGACATTTTACTAGGATTAAATGTCAGGAATTGTGAAAACCTGAGTTTAAATGTATTTGGCTAAGGTGTATGTAAACTTTCGACTTCAACTGTACATAGGCGTACAGAGGCCCATTATCAGCAACCCGCACTCCTGTGTTCCAATGGCACGTTGTGTTAGCTAATCCAAGTTTATAATTTTAAAAGGCTAATTGATCATCAGAAAACCCTTTTTTAATTATGTTTTCATAGCTGAAAACTGTTGTGCTGATTAAAGAAGCAATACAACTGGCCTTATTTAGACTAGTGGAGTATCTGGAGCATCAGCATTTGTGGGTGGTCAAAATGGCCAGAAACAAAGACCTTTCTTCTGAAACTCGTCAGTCTATTCTTGTTCTGAGAAATGAAGGCTAGTCCATGTGAGAAATTGCCAAGAAACGGACAATCTCGTGCAACGCTTTGTACTACTCCCTTCACAGAACATGGCAAACAGACTCTAACCAGAATAGAAAGAGGAGTGGGGGGCCCTGGTGCACAACTGAGCAAGACGACAAGTACATCAGAGTTTCTAGTTTGAGAAACAGACACCTCACAAGTCCTCAACTGGCAGCTTCATTAAATAGTACCTGCAAAACACCAGTCTCAACGTCTACAGTGAAGAGGTGACTCTGGGATGCCGGCCTTCTAGGCAGAGTTCCTCTGTCCAGTGTCTGTGTTGTTTTGCCCATCTTAATCTTTTATTGGCCAGTCTGAGATATGGCTTTTTCCTTGCAACTCTGCAACTCGTTTGGTAAAAAAAAAATTGCCGAGCAGTCGCAAATATATATTTTTTATGGCACGTAACACCAGTCTGATTTGCATCCGTCTCAGTGGACTAATCCATTGAGGAGGTCCAATAAGAAGTGAAATTAGCTAAGATCTATAAGGCACATCTCTCTCAGGAATGCGCACTCTCCCACCATTTCATGCACATTCATTGTTTCATAAATTGTGTGAATCGTTTTCCCTTTACATGTTTGTCAATCAATTCCCCATTACATACTGTATATCAGCAGTAGCAGCTTACATTGACCGTTAATTCCCATAATAAACTACAATGTTTGTTTGGTTACCGTAAATTCTGTTAATGCATTCCATACATTAATATTAGTCAATTACCGTTCTCATATTATCGGGACACTTTTGTAGGCCTATAAATTGTCTTAACTTGAGCTTCGAAGTAATTTTCTCTTCACTTCAAAACAGGAAGTAAATGAAGTATGTTTTTAGAATCCATTGCGAATGACAATAGCTTTTCAATGTATTAGAAAAATATTTCCAGCTCTCTCCCTTTCGATAACCACTCAGCATGAAAGGGAAAAATGTAATGCTCTGATCGTGTGGAAACTTCACAAAACACCTGATTACTTTTAATCCCTTGCAGAAATAGCCTACAGTTTTGTCTGTCCGGAGCTCACTGGCGCAAGAAACTCTGAGAGCCCAGAATATTTTATACAATGTTGCAAATCAGGCGGACACAGTTGATACAATGTTTAAAGTTTGTTACAGACAGGCAATGTGTAGCCAATGGGATTTTACAGGATTTTTATTTTTAATCATGATATTTTCTACCTGCAGACCGCAATGTTTTTATTTCTTGGCTTTATGTAGGCAATTTTTTACATAGTTGACAATGGCAACAGAAGTTACTTTTATATTTGTATCATTTTAATTTAGATAGCATTTAAATTAACCACATTACTTTTTGAGATCAAAATTAAATGAAACTGTTCCACGAAAATGTGCATATAAAAATCAGAACCGGCCCTCTCCTGTTTCAGCAAGACAATGTTCCTGTGTTCCTGTACATACAGAAATAGGTGTCGAGATCGGTGTCGATGAATTGACTGGCCTGCACAAAGCCCTGACCTCAACCCCATCGAACACCTTTGGGATGAATTGGAATGACGACCGTGACCTAATCACCCAACATCAGTGCCCGACCTCACTAATGCTTGTGGCTGAATGGAAGCAAGTCCCCGCAGCAATGTTCCAACATCTAGTGGAAAGCCTTCTCAGAAGAGTGGAGGCTGTTATAGCAGCAAAGGAGATAGCAACACTAGATTAATGGCCATGATTTTGGAATGAGATGTTTGATGTGCAGGTGTATATTTGGTTTTATTGAAACACATAGGATGTGTCTATATATGGAAAAAAAACACGTTTAAAAATGTAGACCAATTGATTGGTCGAAAGAAAATACATTCTTTTGGCGGGGACAGTCCAAATGCGAGTAGACGGCTCACTTTCCATGAAATCGTCCTCTATGTGGAAACAGCAAGAATTTTTTGAAATGGTCTGTCTGAGATACAAGTTTGGGTTGGGGTTTAAGCGTTTTCTCTCCAATTTATGCTTTGGCCACAAATACGAGTATAGGACGAGTCAACAACATTATTTTTTGTATGCATTAACAGAATATAAACTTTTAAAAGTGAGATTATCACTTCAAAGTTTTATTAAGCACATTTCTGAGGATGTGGGAACATTGTTGCATGAGAACTACTTTACCATATTGGGTAAAAATGTATGTTGAAAATAAGAAGTACCTTACAAAATACAAGTTGGCAAAAAAATATCACTTGCAAAGTGTAAGGACAAATACCCATAAACATGCAAAAAGCTTGATAATGCAAGGGGAGGATGAGCTTACCTGCTACAAGGTCACCAAAGCCAATCGTGGTCAAGGTGACAAAGGAAAAGTACAAGCCCTCCACATAGGTCCAACCCTCTTGAGACATAAATACAAATGGGGGGATGACCAGATGGACCAGTACACCCCAAAGGACAAAGATGGCTGTGCAAGTGAACTGGGCCTTTCGCTGAAAAACAAAAAATAATGCAAAAACCGATGAAGTGAGTCAAATGCAGTGGAATGCAAAGAAACACATTCACTTATTTCCCTCTGATCATTTTAACTTAGACAAAGACAAATTAGCCATGTTAGATGGAAAAATATTTACAAGACAAAAAGTATCTTTCTTACCAGTGAAACCCCTCTCTTGGTAAGGTACTGACCCAGGTGCTTGGCCCTGCCTCCAAAGAACTTCCCCAGCTCACTGATCCAGGTAAGACAGAGTGGCACCCCGAAGAGCCCATAGAAGATGCAGAACACCCGTCCTGCTGACGTTTTGGGGGCAATGTTGCCATAACCTGTCAGAGCAAGAAAGGATAGGAAGGGGTTAATAGTAGTATTCAAATCAATAGCATTCAAACCTTAACACTTCTTTGTTTTGACCAATTCAGATAACAAATTCTACCAAAAGAACGCACATTTCATAACCACAGTTTATAAAATATTTTTCAGTGATGAGAAATGATAGAGACTTGGCAAGGCTGAATAAACATGTAAAATCATTTTTAAAAAAACTGTTGGCATTCAGAGTACCAAAATAAGATAAATTACTCTGCTGACAAACTAGACCAGTTCTTTAATCTGGCTTTTCTTTACCCGATCCCATTTGATCTGCCCCGTACATTTAGATTATACAGACATGGACTAAAAGGGCAAGCAGTCCACCCTAAATGAGAGTTTATCCCATGAGAGTAAAGTTAAGCAGATCATTACAGAAAGATTTTGATCCACATATCCTTGCACAATAAATGATTATGGAATATATTCCTGTCTTGTTGCATCAGTTATGATATTCCCTTTTCTCCTGACTATAAACCACAATTACATAAGCTCCATGTGACACTCTCAGGACAGTTTGCCTACCTATAGTTGTGATGACAGTAGCAGCAAAGATGACAGCATTGGGCCAGTTCCAGTTGTTGAAAGTCTTGCTGCCAGTGATGGTGACACCTTGTCCGGCAGCATCCGACACCACCTGGGCACAATAACAGCAGTGTGGCAGTTAGTGAATTGAAGGCAAAACTGCATGCCGAATTCAGCCGCCTTCCACAAGGCGGGGACAGCTATGAAGCGTCACGGATGTTTCTTTATATATTTGCCTCTTTGCTTGACATCATGTGGAGGTCTATAATTTTATTTCTGAAGTCTTGGCTGATTTCTTTTGATTTTCCCAAGTCCTTGGGAGCAATTTCCAGATACCTGAAGGTACCACATTCATCTGTATAAACAATAGTACGCAAGTATAAACACCATGGGACCACGCAGCCGTCATACAGCTCAGGAAGGAGACATGTTCTGTCTCCTAGAGATGAACGCACTGTTGTGCGAAAAGTGCAAATCAATCCCAGAAAAACAGCAACGGACCTTGTGAAGATGCTGGAGGACACAGGTACAAAAGTATCTATATACATTGTAAAAAGAGTCCTATATCGACACAACCTGAAAGGCTGCTCAGCAAGGAAGAAGCCACTGCTCCAAAACTGCCATAAAAAAGCCAGACTACGGTTTCCAACTGCACATGGGGACAAAGATCATACTTTTTGGAGAAATGTTCTCTGGTCTAATGAAACAAAAATAGAATTGTTTGGCCATAATGACCATCGTTATGTTTGGAGGAAAAAGAGGGAGGCTTGCAAGACGAAGAACACCATGTGGGGGTGCTTTGCTGCAGGAGGGACTGGTGCACTTCACAAAATAGATGGCTTCATGACGAAGGAAAAGTATATGGATATATTGAAGCAACATCTCAAGACATAAGTCAAGTTAAAGCTTGGTCGCAAATGGGTCTTCCAAGTGGACAATGGCCGCAAGCATACTTGCCAAAGTTGTGGCAAAATGGCTTAAGGACAACAAAGTCAAGGTATTGGAGTGGCCATCACAATGCCCTGACCTCAATCCTATATAAAATGTTATGCAGAACCGAAAAGGCGTGTGCGAGCAAGGAGGCCTACAAACCTGACTCAGTTACACCAGCTCTGTCAGGAGGAATGGGCCAAAATTCACCCAACTTATTGTGGGAAGCTTGTGAAAGGCTACCCGAAATGTTTGACCCACGTTAAACAATTTAAAGGCAATGCTACCAAATACTAATTGAGTGTATGTAAACTTCTGACCCACTGGGAATGTGATGAAAGAAATAAAAGCTGAAATAAATCACTCTCTACTATTATTCTGACATTTCACTTTCTTAAAATAAAGTGGTGATCCTAACTGACCTAAAACAGGGAGAATTTACTCAGATTAAATGTAGGGAATTGTGAAAAACTGAGTTTAAATGTATTTGTCTAAGGTGTATGTAAACTTCCGACTTCAACTGTATATACACACACACACAAAAAATATATATAAATGCAACATGTAAAGTGTTGATCCCATGTTTCATGAGCTGAAATAAAAGATCCTAGAAATGCTCCATATTAAGCACAAATTTGCTTACAACCCCATTATTGAGCATTTCTCCTTTGCCAAGATAATCCGTCTACCTAACAGGTGTGACATATCAAGAAGCTGATTAAACAGAATGATCATTACACAGGTGCACCTTGTGCTGGGGACAATAAAAGGCCGCTCTAAAATGTGTAGTTGTGTCACACAATACAATGCCACAGATGTCTCATGTTTTGAGAAAGCATACAATTGGAATGCTGACTGCAGGAATGTCCACCAAAGCTGTTGCCAGATAAATGAACGTTAATTTCTCTACCATATGCCACCTCCAACATAATTTTTTTCGAATTTGGCAGTATGTCCAACTGGCCTCACAACCGCAGACCACATGTAACCACGCCAGCCCAGGACCTCCACATCCGGCTTCTTCACCTGCAAGACCAGCCACCCGGGCAGCTGATGAAACTGAAGAGTATTTCTGTCTGTAATATAGCCCTTTTGTGGGGATAAATTCATTTTATTGGCTGGGCCTTGCTCCCCAGTGGGTGGGCCTATGCCCTCCCAGTCCCACCCATGGCTGTGTCCCTGCCCATTCATGTGAAATTCCTAAATCAGGGCCTAATTTATTTATTGAAATTGACCAATTTCCCTATATGAACTGTACCTCAGTAAAATTGTTGAAATTGTTTATATTTTTGTTCAGTATACATGGTCCAGCATGTTGTTTCCTCTCATGGAGCAGGGTACATGTTGGTGATATTTTGGAAAAATGTTGTAAAAACTTGCTTGTTTAAAATCTCCCACCACAATAAAAGACTGCTCCGGTGAGAAGACTCTTGCTGGCTAATGTTCTTGCACAGTTCGTTGAGTGCTTGCTTGATGTTTGCTTGAGGTGGTATTGTACACAGCTGTGATAACTCACGTGAATTCACTCTGCATTTAGAAGGGTTGGTATTTTAGCATCAGAAACTCCAGGTCGGGTGTACAGGAGCTCATGGACGTTTTAAACATTGGTACACCAGGAATTGTTGATGAAAAAGCCACCCCCCCGCTACTCTTACAAGAAGCCGCCATTCGATCCCATAAGGAAAATGGAAAAGCCATTTGGTTGAATAGCAGAGCCATGTCCTGTAAAAACAACGACACAGCATTACCTGATTATCCCGCTGCAATTGAAGCCTTGCTCTGAGTTCAAAGTTTATTTTCCAGTGATTGGACATTAGCCATCAGGATACTAGGAAGAGGAGGCTGTAGCCAGTCTTTCAGCATAGCTTGGAGTCACCCTTTCCTTCGTCTCAGGCATTGCCTTCAGTTATCTAGATCAGCAGCAACAAGTAAGCCTGCTGTGTGGGGAACAAAGGAGCTTATGTAGTATTCCAGTTCTGGGAGGCTGAGAGTGTGTAGCTTCCGATTCATGACACAGAAGTATTTGTCATCGTAGGAAATTGGACAAACATTCTGAGCAAACAAAGTAATAATTAATGCAAAAATAGCCGTAAAAAAGGTTGAGTAGGAACAGGCAAGACGGGGTACCCTCCTCAGCACCACCATCTTATAACTTTAATTACAGAATCCATCAAGCTATGTGTGTGCTTGAGCAGCCACAAGGAAAAGCCAAAGAAGCCCATTCCCCCAGGCATGAGCGTACACCCTTCGGCAATAACTTCTAAACTGGGATGGGGCAATGCATTCCCACACACCAAAGCTCTTTAGATTCATCCAAATGTGCTCGAGGGCAAAATGTGCTTGAGCTCAAAAGTGCTGGCAGCACAGCAGATGAGGGCTCTCTTTAATAACGGGCCTGCGACAGTTCAGCTCTGTAATTAGTCAAGCACTAGAGGAGCGAATTCCTTTGCCTGCTGAATCAACAGTCATTCTTTGTCTTCATCAGGCCCCATGACAAGGGAATTGATGGACTTGTTAAAGAAGAGACACAGAGGACCGATGCTCGGCCGAAAGCAGTAGGTGGCCATCCTATCGCCACAGTGTGTTATAGGGACCACTTGCATGTAGAATCGGAAATGCTTCGTTTTCACACCCTTGTGCCAAATCAGAGTGCTAGAGAGCTTTCCCCCAATGAAAACAAGTGTTTGGCTGTTATCTGGGCAGACAACCCAGTTAAAGGCACTGAGTAGCAGTTGGAAAAGGGGTCTTACAAAAATACTTAATGTACTATAAATACATCAAAACACAATCAAGTCAAGTAGCTTATTTGCAGGTAGTTGAAGTAAAGAACACTGCCAACTAATATCAACACATATTTTGTTTTGGAGAAATGATTTGCCTTCTGTAAGATTATAAACCTATTGCCTTGTTATTTCGTTTAAAACCACCCCACATATCTTTAAGATATTTTCTAATTTCTCTCCCTCATGGGGGTGGATGATGAAAGTTTGCAGAAGTAACAAGTTAGACCTATCATTTAGACAGTATTTTAACTGATATACATTATGTTTATGACTTATTAGATGATACAACTTACCAAATCGGTAACAAAATGTCCCCAAAAATTGAACGGAATCACAGCAATTAAATTGACTACAATGGGAAATCATAGTGGTCACCTGCTACTGTCCTCCCTTCTTCGCATACTGTTCAGCTCATAACTATTATCTTTCTCTTTGTCATCTGGTGGTCAAAGCAAGAGTGTGAAAACAGTCTGGACAGGCCCTTGCTCGCTCTCCCTTTTCCCTCTTCTCTCTCCAGTTAATATCATCTCTGCCATAAAGCCTCTATCATTCAATTTACTGCAACCAGCATCCTCATCTTCTGCTCCAGAAAGTGGGAAATTCATTGTTTTGAGTATATTGCAGAAAGCAAAGCCAGCAAATCACAAATATGTAGCACAAGTAACTGCCATGGGGAATGATTACTTACATGTTACACACTTGTACCAAAAGAACAGAGAAGGTCTTCACCATACAGTGTCATGTCCCTAAGTATTTAGGGTCCTTCCAACACCGGTTTCTGACAATAAAGCACATTTTCATTTTGCAGAGGCTATCCCTGAGGCTACACTCAGATTGGGTGTCTGTGTGTGTTTACACATGACAAAGGCCTACATGTTGTTGCTTTTGTTCAGTTGTTTTTGCTGTTGCCAAAAGTCTAGGACTTTTCCCCCCATGTAAAAAAAATAATTTGGTTAAATAAACAATCATTCTGTTACTAAATTGCATCTGCACAGTTTAAGTAAATGTGGTATTGTCATTTTTGTGTGGAAATTGTTAAGAAGTAATTCTTGTGCATAGAGTTACATGGTTCGTTAAACTTTGCAGTCACTGTTTATTGTTTGGGATACATTTGAAAGTGAAACATCTGTCTCAATAGATTTCTGTTGATGTGGAATTGCCCTTCTTATTAAGTGGGGAAATGACACTCTGGCGAAAAACCGTGGTGAGCAATTAAGCAATTTTGATCATCTGCAATGTAAACTTAATCCTGCACTTCTTGAAAGGAATTTAACCCCCAACCCAAGATAAAGTTTTGAGTTGTCATTCCTGAATGTGTTTTTTGTTGTTGTTATTTTTCAGGTGTGGATTATCTTAAATGGCAGTGTCGGGTCTATCAGACTACCGACCGTGAGAAAGGAACACCTGCCGACAGCAGCTGAGAGTATTTTACACTAATGGAAACAAGTCAGATATTGTGAGTCGAGGGCTGCACATAAACAGGAACTGAAACTAGCCATTTCATTAGGAAATTCTGCTTCGCTCCAGACATTTTGCTCAGAAAAAGAAGAATTGAAAGGCCTGCTAGTGAAAAGTAACACAAAGGGTATAGATTGTGTCCGCCATCTCTTTTCCAAGAAACTGTTCCTCTCTCTGAAAGTAGTTGCTTAGGAAGGCAGAGTAAAAGATCCATAATCCTCCAAAACAAACATCAATGCATTACAGTGAACCCTTTGGAGATCAGCTTGTAATATTTACTCCAGGATGTTATTTCACCCCCCCACCATGACACAGGATAAACAGCTGCTTTTCGTGGCTGTATTATATATATGTTTGGGATGGCTATGTCTGAATATCCATATCTGTGGCCTGATGTGGTCAGTACTCTTGTGCCCTAACCCAAATAATTGCAGGGCATCTAGAAACTGATAAAAAGCATATACCGCTTGAGGAAAAGTACTTAAGTACGGAGAGTCAGAGAAAATGCTGACTCAGAGGAAAAGGCACAGAAGAATTGTGAGGGCATAACGACAGCTGTTCCCATCTCAAGCTGAAGAGCAGCCAAAAATAAGTTTATGATTTAATGGTCGATTACAGAGCAAATTGAAAAGCAGTTGCAAGGTTGTGGGAGTGAACCTAGAGAGCCTGCTCCATTTCTTCATCCTATTGTAAGACCAGGGTTTACTTTTGAAAAGCTACAGATATCCAATGGTAGGCTGGCTGACAAACACTGCCCTAAGTTGGGCTGTGTCATGATTCTCCACACTTCTAAAGTGTGCATTAGTCATGAATTTAAAAGCATTGGATTTGGTGTATAGATTGGTGTAAGTATTGGCTGTGGGGAGCCTCCATGGTTACTCAAATCCATGAGAGTGCACACTAAGGGAGAGTGAAGGATTGGGATCAAATCAAATGTTATTTGTCACATGCGCTGAATACAACAGGTGTAGACCTTACAGTGAAATGCTTACTTACAGGCCCTTTTCCAACAATGCAACTAAGAAAAAGTGTTAAGTAAAAAAATAAAAAAATTAAAATGATTTAAGATCAGCAGAAAAATAACAGTAGCGAGGCTATACACAGGATTCAGCCTTTGTTTCACTGCACTAACGTGGAAGGTCAATGGAAGGTCAACTCTAACTCAGCAAAGAGGGCAGGAGTCACCCTTCGAGGCCATAAACCCAGAGCTATGTGTGATTCACTGTGGCCAGTGGTGCTAGACCTGCTCTGTAGGAAGCTGTGAAGTAGGATAGCACATTTTACAGCCATAGGGAAGGATAGGGAATATGTATAACATTTCTGCAATACCTTTGAGTTTGCTAGCTTGAACAATGGGTCTGTCTGTAAAATGGATTTATGTAACCATAACAAATAGATGGTGACAGAAACATAATTTCACCTTGTTTTAAAATGGGTAAAAGTTCTACAACACCCCACGTTCATGCCGGAACAGTTGCAAAAGAAAATCTTAATCTTAATCTGTCAAAAAAATGACCAACACAATTACACAATTAATTACAGGGCTCATCTGTAAAACAGACCTTGTCAAAATAACCTAAACTGCTGTGTGAGGTGAAATGGTAGCCACACACACAACTTGCACACCTTATCTTTAGTTAACATGAGCAAGTTAACTTTGGCCCTGACTGACTTTTCGCAAGAGATTTCTTGTTCCTAAATATATTTTGAAAAGGTAAAGTAGAATCAAATAGATTTCAAGATGGCGTAGCAGTTCAGACGTCTTTGTCTTTTCGTGTCCTGTGTATGTATGTATGTATGTATGTATGTATGTATGTATGTATGTATGTATGTATGTATGTATGTATGTATGTATATATATATATATATATATATATATATATATATATATATATATATATATCTGCATTTATATTTTTAACCTCAGTTTCAACATACTCTCCTACAACCCGCCTCAACCAATGTGGTATAGATCTGCTATTTTATATACTTTAGAACTAGAAACCCCAACAGAAGCTAGCCAGCTAACTACCTACTAGCTAGTAGTCAGTTAGCCACTGCTAGCGGTTATCAGCTAACCTTAGCCCGGTCAACTCCTGCCAGTCTGCACAGCGTGATTCAACCCAGAGCATACCGGACTGCTTTTTCGCCACATCTCCGGTTTCCTACCGCAAGCTCTGAACCTTTTCACCTGGATCATCGCAGCTAACTAGCTGCTATCCGAGTGGCTACCCCCTGGCTAACATTTCTGTCCCGAAGCAAGCACCAGTGAGCCTGGAACTAGCCTCATGCTAGGTCCATCTCCCGGCTAGCTGAAGAGGCCCATTCAGCCACTCCTTGGGCTACAATACATATTTTGCCAATTGGCCTGGACCCCTTTTACTGCCGACACGGAGCCCAGCCGATTCCATAACGACTGGCCTACCGATATAATCCGCCCGAGGGGTTTCAACTAGAGGTCGACCGATTAATCGGAATGGACGATTAATTAGGGCCGATTTCAAGTTTTCATAACAATCGTAAATCGGTATTTTTGGGCGCTGATTTGCCGATTTTTAAAAATGTATTTTTATACCTTTATTTAACTAGGTAAGTCAGTTAAGAACACATTTTTAATTTCAATGATGGCCTAGGAACGGTGGTTTAACTGCCTCGTTCAGGGGCAGAATGACAGATTTTCACCTTGTCAGCTCGGGGGGGATCTAATCTTGCAACCTTACAGTTAACTAGTCCAACGCAATAACGACCTGCTTCTCTCTCGTTGCACTCCACAAGGACTGTTACGCAAATGCAGTAAGCCAAGGTAAGTTGCTAGCTAGCATTAAACTTGTCTTATAAAAAACAATCAATCATAATCACTAGTTAACTACACATGGTTGATGATATTACTAGATATTATCTAGTGTGTCCTGCGTTGCATATAATCTGACTGAGCATACAAGCATACAAGTATCTTAAGTATCTGACTGAGCGGTGGTAGGCAGAAGCAGGCGTGTAAACATTCATTCAAACAGCACATTCGTGCGTTTTGCCAGCAGCTCTTCGTTGTGCGTCAAGCATTGCGCTGTTTATGACTTCAAGCCTATCAACACCCGAGATGAGGCTGGTGTAACCGAAGTGAAATGGCTGGTTTGTTAGCGCGCACTAATAGCGTTTCAAATGTCACTCGCTCTGAGCCTTCTAGTAGTTGTTCCCCTTGCTCTGCATGGGTAACGCTGCTTCGATGGTGGCTGTTGTCGTTGTGTTGCTGGTTTGAGCCCAGGGAGGAGCGAGGAGAGAGACGGAAGCTATACGGTTACACTGGCAATACTAAAGTGCCTATAAGAACATCCAATAGTCAAAGGTTAACGAAATACAAATGGTATAGAGGGAAATAGTCCTATAATTCCTATAATAACTACAACCTAAAACTTCTTACCTAGGAATATTGAAGACTCATGTTAAAAGGAACCACCAGCTTTCATATGTTCTCATGTTCTGAGCAAGGAACTGAAACCTTAGCTTTCTTACATAGCACATATTGCACTTTTACTTTCTTCTCCAAAACTTTGTTTTTGCATTATTTAAACCAAATTGAACATGTTTCATTATTTACTTGAGGATGTATTTGGAATAGCGTCTTGACTGTAGACAGAGTTGTTATAGTAAGCCATCAACTGCTCTCTTTCTAGCTGCAGTAAATCATTTCAGAAGCAAGCATATTATTTACCGACAGCAGCTGAAAATTTCAATAAAACTACATCATGTTTTGAAGTTAACTTCCATTGCTTTGTCTAACAACAGTCAAGAATCTAGCAAATAAGTTGTGGGTCAGGGTGCAGTATTTAGTTATTATTAAAGCACAAACTTACTGTATGTTAGCATGTTTCTCACACTTGTTTTACCAACAAAGGCAGCAGTGCTGCCAAGGCTACTGTTGCCTAGCAATGCTTGATTTGCATGAATTAATGTCTTCATATCTCTTCAAATTCCCATGATTCCTCAATATATGTTTGAGACCGAACAGCTAGCGCTAAGATTAAGAATACTTTCCCGGTCTGAACAACCTGGAATGATGAAGAGAAGATTTCTAATGCTTACTTGCTTCATCTTCCTTTTCCAGGATCATGCTCTGTGCTCTAAATAACTTAACTGGCTATTTTTACAGTCTCTAAAGAGAATGGTGGGCTGTACCCCTCTGCTTGGATAGAGCAGATTAGGAAGAGTATCTACCAATAAAAAGTTAGAGCTGTTTGTTGGAGTTTAGAGTGACAAAAACTGTCAAGCTGATGTCTACCAACAGCTCTCTGTGTCATCATTGAGTAGCACAAATTGAGCCATTTCTATGGACACAGAGGGCAAAAATTATGACGAGGGTGAAGAGAGTGACAACAATTACAGAATACAACAACTCACTACATGTAGTGACCACAACCACAACACACAACTTCTGACCAAGACCACACAACTACTGACCACATCTAGTGACCACGACCACACAACTTCTGACCACAACCAAACAACTTCTGGTCCCTCAACTGCTGACCACAAAAACACATGTTCTGACAGCAACCACACAACTTCTGGCCAAAACCACACAACTGCTTACCACATCTGCTGACAACCACACCACTTCTGACCACAACCATACAACTACTAACAACCACCACCAAACTACTGAACACAGCCACACAAGTACTGACCATAAACACACGTCTGACCACAATTACTGACCACAATCACACAACGTCTGAAAACTGCTGACCACAACCACACAACTTCTGACCACAGCCACACAACTACTGACCACCACCAAACTACTGAACACAGCCACACAAGTACTAACAATAAACACACAACTTCTGCCCACACAACTACTGACCACAACAACACAATACTGAACACATCTACTGACCACTACCACAACCACAGAACTGCTTATCATAATCTGTGACCACAACACAACTACTGACCACAACTGGTGACGCACCAAAATGACATTTTTGGCCTATACCGATCTCCAATATTTTCCTTGACAAAAAAAAACAATACAGATAAAAAAAATTTGCAGCCTTAAGCATTCTAGCACGGTGAAATAGTTAACACACACACGGACGCAGCGGTCTAAGGCACTACATCTCAGTGCAAGAGGTGTCACTACAGTCCCTGGTTCGAATCCAGGCTGTATCCAATCAGGCCGTGATTAGGAGGAGCACAATTGGCCCGGCGTAGTCCATCAACATAAATAAGAATTTGTTCTTAATTTACTTGCCTAGTTAAATAAAGGTTACCCCCACACACACCAAAAAGTTATTTTGTTGAAATTTACTTATGTCCCCATTACCCACATAAGGGACGCAAGCTGCATTTGCATTACTAGACGGCGAATTTTAAAAACATTTTAAAAACATTTGCAGACAACGGCCTCAGGCCGTGCCCCAGGGCCAGGTCTTCCGGGAAGTCATCCAATAAAGTCCCTCGGACATTTGGTTTCCGTTTTATAAAATAATCAAGTTTTGTACATTTTTCCACTGTCCGGAATATTCCACCAGATGGCGAATGGCTTCTTATTGCAAATGTACAAAACATCTCCAATCATGACATGGCCATTTCTCCTAAACGGAAAATACTTTGAATAAGAAACTTGGTGAACATAGGATTGGCCTAATGGGATGTTAGCCAAGAAACAAGATGGTGTCGAGGCCTCAACGCTTTATGAGTTAAGGCCATTTTTCTGGGATTAAAAGTCAAAAACGAAAATAGAGTGCTAATTTGACCGCTTCACATCAAAGTACATGAACCTACGGTGTCAGGAAAAAAATAACTAGCCATTTATCTATTGTATTTTAGGAGAAATCGTACAATGTACAATTGGTGCTGGTAAAATATTTATTTTTATTTTTTTAAGTTACAGATCCAGTTGCGACGTGTTCAGACGAATCCGTTAAGGCGGGTTTCGGAGCTCTCTCTTTTGTGATTTTCTGAAATCACACACACTCATTCATCCCTCTGTAAATCAGTCAGTTCTTAACGTAAAGACTTAAAACTCAAAATCAAGTAAGAGCCTACCCCAAGGAGGATATGTGTTCACTTTCAGCTTCCTGTGTCAACCGGAATAGGGGCTGTTTCGAAGGGTTAAAAAGGTCACATCTTTGCAAAACTTAATATATGTGAATAGGCAACCCTCATGAACTGCAAAACAGTCATTTCTCCCAACAGTCCGAGAAAACACACACAAACACACGATGGAGTGACACAGAGCGGGGCTTAAAGACACACAGAGACTGCAATGGTATCACCATAATCTCTAGGCCATGCCTAGATAAAAGAGATGCCCCGCTTGACCGTAGGTCGCTCTGAGCGAAGCGACCATGAAAAAAGTAGGCCCAAAGTTAAGCCTGGCCCTAAATATCATGTGCTTTTGGGTGACAGCGGCAGCACCATTCCCGATCTGTGCAAGCCTAACATTGACCGTGTGGCATTAACCCTTAACCTCTCTGGGATATGTGAGACGGTAGCGTCCCACCTCGCCAACAGCCAGTGAAATTGCAGGGCGCCAAATTCAAAACAACAGAAATCCCACAATTAAAATTCCTCAAACATACAGGTATTTTACACCATTTTAAAGAGAAACTTGTTGTAAATCCAGCCACAGTGTCCGATTTCAAAAAGATTTTACGAAGAAAGCACACCAAACGATTATGTTAGGTGAATACCTAGTCACAGAAAAACAGCCATTTTTCCAGCTTAAGAGAGTCACAAAAAGCAGAAATAGAGATAGCATTAATCACTAACCTTTGATGATCTTCATCAGATGACACTCATAGGACTTCATCTTACACAATACATGTATGTTTTGTTCGATAAAGTTCATATTTAAATCCATAAATCTCAGTTTACATTGGCGCGTTACGTTCAGTAATGTTTTGCTTCCAAAACATCCGGTGATTTTGCAGAGAGCCACATCAATTTACAGAAATACTCATAATAAACATTGCTAAAAGATACAAGTGTTATGCATGGAGTATAGATAATCTTCTCCTTAATGCAACCGCTGTGTCAGATTTAAAAAAAAGCTTTACCGAAAAAACACACCATGCAATAATCTGAGTACAGCGCTCATACAACAAAACAAGCCATACAGATATCTGCCATGTTGTGGAGTCAACAGAAGTCAGAAATAGCATTATAAATATTCAGTTACCTTTGATGGTCTTCATCAGAATGCACTCCCAGGAATCCCAGTTCCACAATAAATGTCTGATTTGTTCGATAAAGTCCATCATTTATGTCCAAATACCTCCTTTTTGTTCGCGCGTTTAGTACACAATCCAAACTCACGGGGCGCGGGCAAGTCCATGCGAAAGTTCAGTGAAAAATCATATTACAGTTAGTTCGTAGAAACATGTCAAACGACATATAGAATCAATCTTTAGGATGTTTTTATCATAAAACGTCAGTAATGTTTCAACCGGAGAATTCCTTTGTCTGTAGAAATGCAATGGAACACAGGTCGTTCTTACGTGATCAGCTCATGGCACTCTGGCAGAGCCCTGACTCAATCAGCTCTCATTCCCCCCTCCTTCACAGTAGAAGCCTCAAACAAGGTTCTAAAGCAGGGGTGTCAAAGTCAAATGGACGGAGGGCCAAATAAAAAAATCAGCTACAAGACGAGGGCCGGACTGTTCGAATGTTCATTGAAAAATTTTTAAATGACGCATATAGTCTAGTGAACCTAATTGAACCTACTGAAAACCTAACAAATATATTACAATATGATCAGATAAATAAAGCAATATTTTCTTATGGCTCTGTCAGTAATCTTTAATTTTCAACAGACACAAAAGACAAATTTCCTTTATATAAATATCCCCATAACATGAACATTAAATGAAAGAAACCGGTATTCAAGGCACCATCAGTAGACTATATTTTCTATTTTAGCAAAAGTGGGCTAAATTTACTTCAAAGAAAAAACAATAATAGCAATTTTCTATCATCCACTCAACTGAAATATTTTTAAAATATAATTGGATTGAAATACAAAAAAATAAAGTGCAAAAATCTATTAATCAAAAACAACACTTTGTTTAAGGAGAAGTAACATGCAGTGAAAACAAATATTAAATTTTAACTTTTAAACTTGAACTGAGTAAAAACTCTAAATATGTGATTGCACAGTAATGTTCACTTGTTTGAGGTTGAGGGTGATACTTGGTGGTGTCCCATCTTTTCCACAAGTTCATCAATGTTCGGGGTAAGGCTCTGAGCTGAAGAAATCCTCAGAATTGAGTGGAGGTGTTCAGCAGTAAGTCGACTTCTGTGTGATGTTTTGTTCAGGTTCATCAAAGAAAACAGTTGTTCACACAGGTATGTGCTGCCAAACATAGACAACGTTTGAGCAGCCTGGATGCGCAGCTGGGGCATTGTGCCGGGGAGGAAACGGGCGAACTCCGCAGCACCCACTGCCGCATATTTTGCCCTCAGTGCATCATTGCATTGGAGGTCAATCAACTCCATTTGGAGGTTTGGTGGTGAGCTTTCCACGTCAACAGCAAATGGGTTACCGAGCAGTTCCAACCTGCTTTTTTGTGCTTCAAAGTCAGCAAATCGGCGTCGAAAGTCAGCGGCAAGCATACCTATTTTATCAGCCAACTGTGTGCTCGGGAACGCACTGGTAGAGAGCTTCTCTTTCATGGTCTGGCAGCTGGGAAAGTGGCTCAAATTTTCTTTCCGCATCTGCGTCTCCCACAGAGTCAGTTTGGTTTTAAATGCCTTCACTGTACTGTACATATCAGAGATGACACGATCCCGACCCTGCAGCTGCAAGTTTATTGCATTCAGATGACTCGTAATGTCACACAGAAAAGCCATTTCACACAGAAACATTTCGTCTCGGAGTTGTGTTGTGTCTTTCCCTTTGCTGTCCAAGAACAGACAAATCTCCTCACGAAGCTCGAAACATCTTTGAAGCACCTTTCCCTGGCTTAGCCATCGCACCTCTGTGTGATAAGGCAAATCACCATGCTCCGTTTCTAACTCCGTCAGAAATGCCTTGAACTGGCGGTGATTCAAACCTTTGGCTCTGATAAAGTTAACTGTGCGCGTGATGATGCTCATTACATGCTCCATTTTCAAGGCTTTACCGCACAACGCTTCCTGGTGTATGATACAATGATAAGCTGTCAGCTCACCTGTCGCGTTTTCCTCTTGCATCTTTTCCCGTATCTTCGCCACCAGTCCGCTCCTGTGTCCACACATCGCAGGTGCTCCGTCGGTTGTCAAACCCACGAGTTTTTCCCAAGGCAGCTCCATCTCATTTACACATCTTGACACCTCTTCATACAAATCATGCCCCGTAGTTGTGCCATGCATAGGACGTAAAGCCAAAAACTCCTCTGTCACGCTTAGGTTGGAGTCCACTCCGCGGATGAAAATTGACAACTGGGCAATGTCAGAAATGTCGGTGCTCTCATCCACAGCCAAGGAATATGCAATAAAATCTTTTCCCTTTTTCACAAGCTGCTCTTTTAGATTGATGGACAACTGGTCTACTCTCTCGGCAATGGTGTTTCTGCTCAGACTCACATTTAAAAAGAGTTGCCTTTTTTCTGGGCAAACTTCGTCACAAACTTTAATCATGCAGTTTTTGATGAAATCCCCCTCCGTAAATGGCCGGGCTGATTTAGCGATCTCTTCTGCCAAAATAAAACTGGCCTTTTGTAGCCTTTGTTCCATGTCCATATTCTTGTTTTTGTCCGCGTGTTTCGTTTCATAATGTCGTCTCAGATTATACTCTTTCAGTACCGCCACACTTTCTCCACACAGAAGACACACAGGTTTTCCAGCTACCTTCGTGAACATATACTCCGACTCCCACCTTGTTTGAAACCCCCGGTTCTCAGTATCCACCTTCCGTTTTGCCATTTTTGATGGGTATCTGAAAGTTAATTTTACTGTGATGCTGACGACTGCTGTGCCAATAAATATTGAAATGAAGCAGCCTACTGCTCGGTGCGTCACCTTTGCATTGTGGGAAATGTAGTATTGGTGCGTGTAAAAGATCTGCGGGCTGCCGGCTTGCTGCGGGCCGGTTCTAATAATAAATCAAGATCATCCCAGGGGCCGTAAAAAACCTTCTTGCGGGCCGGATGTGGCCCGCGGGCCTTGACTCTGACATATGTGTTCTAAAGACTGTTGACAGCTAATGGAAGCCTTAGGAAGTGCAATATGGCCCATAGACACTGTATATTCAGTAAGCAATGACTTACAAAACTACAAACCTCAGATTTCCCACTTCCTGGTTGGATTTTTCTCTCAGGTATTTGCCTGCCGTATGAGTTCTGTTATACTCACAGACATCATTCAAACAGTTTTAGAAACTTCAGAGTGTTTAATATCCAAATATACTAATAATATGCATATGTTAGCAACTG
The DNA here is from genome assembly GCF_013265735.2 of Oncorhynchus mykiss. Taxonomy (NCBI): domain Eukaryota; kingdom Metazoa; phylum Chordata; class Actinopteri; order Salmoniformes; family Salmonidae; genus Oncorhynchus; species Oncorhynchus mykiss. Next base: position 10,611,540 of record NC_048590.1, read on the forward strand.
GGCCTGAGTAGCAGGCAGTTTACTCTGGGCACCTTATTCATCCAAGCTACTCAATACTGCCCCCCAGTTCCAAAGAAGTTAACAGTGAAAACAGGGTGTTGACATCAAGCAGTTTGCAATGACTTGTCTCCCCATAGGAATACATTACCTGCTCCCCTAAATTCAACCTGAAGCCTATGTGGGTTATGAATGCCTTATGAACCTGTCTTCGATGACAATTCATCAGGCCACTATGAGGTCTACTTGTGTTGATTCTAAACTTCTTGGAACAACCGGAAGTGGTGAAATTCACCCTAAAGGTGTTTTGATATACACAACCTGCAGTTTGTGAAAAACACTGCATTCAACCCTCTGTAAATCAGTCACTTCTTAACGTAAGGACTTTAAAACTCAGGACTCTGTAAAAGCCTACCCCAATGAGGATATGTGTTTACTTTCAGCTTCCTGTGCCAACCGGAAGTGCCTTAAAATGGGGTCACAGGGGCTGTTTCGAAAGGTTAAAAAGGTCAGATCTTTCCAAAACATCATGTGTGAGATTAGGCAACACTCATGAACTGTAAATCAGTAATTCCTCCCATCAGATTTCCAAGAAAAACTAGAGTGACACAGTGTGGGCTTACAGACACACAGAGCCTGCAAAAGTTACCTTCATTCAAACTATCAAAGAACCATCACACCTAGAGCTCTAAAACCTTAGAAACCTGTTCTAGAGCTCAAGTCGATAATGCACGGTGAGTTATGTGGCTCTAGAAGGTTCTCAGACCGAGAATCGGCCTCGAACATTTGCAATAAATTCAATTCATTTCGCCCATCGTGAAAATTACGACATTTAGAAAGGTGCCAGAGTCGCAAGACTAGGTGCATTGAAACCGCCTTGGCCCATAGAGATGGACCCTAACGTTTCAGTCCGATAGCTCATTCATAGCAAAGCCCGGAAAAAGTGGATTTTCGGCATCAATTAAGGTCGCTGCTCCGGCTCTGAATGACCTATGACCGATTCGGGGTCGCCTCAGCTAGGTCTACACATAATGTCAGAACTGGACCCACAGCTAGAACGTAACTACGTGTTTTATGTTTTTATTATGGTTTAAACATAAGGCGCTGTGAATTTTGGGCCTGCCCTAAAATATGTGATAGTTGGCTTCTAAACGAGTTGGACAAAGTGGGTTTGGTGCGAGTTTGTATCAGTTTGATGTCAGAATGATATCTTATTGACTGATGAATGCTGACTTGCTGGCTGACTTTTGTACATTTGCAATACGTTTAAACAGTGAAAAAACATCAACTGGACATGATGACATCAACACAAACGAGCGATGGAGAGGAACCACTCTCACTGCCCGTCCAGTTCATCGGGCCAGTCAATTTCGTATTTCTGCAGTATTTTGAGCATGTTCATTTTGTGCTGGTAAATGCCCATTGAAACATATTGCAAATTGACAGCCATGCGCCTGGTGATTGGAACGTGTTACCAGGAGCACATTTCTTTAATGATTTTGGAGGGTGCAAGGGGTCTACGGCTGGGTAGGGAGCACCCCCCACCCGTGCCCATCCAATAGGGGGCACCCCTGGTCATTTTGTACGTTTTTCAAAAAACCTTGAAAAAAACAAGTCCCACTTCTCTCTCATCATACATGACAAATATACCTAGGTTGATTCAGGGCTTAACATAGTGATATATATCATTTGGGCAGTATAAATGCCATTTGGACATGGTTCACTGACTTTTGGGTAAGGAAGCTGACTTCCTATGATCATATATGGCAAATGGACATAACATCCTGATTTGGCACTGTCAATACTATATATTGCATTTGGACATTTCTTATTGCATTTGGCAATGGTTCACTGACTTTTGACTTCCTATGATAGCATATTGCAAATGGACAATAAACATATGCCTTATGGACAACTCAATAAAATATGACAAAGGTATGTTCATACAGTTCTTATACACGTATAGCTGACAAAAAAAAACGAAAGAATTTTGAAAAACGGTTCAGAAAGCACTTTTTTAGAGGGTGATACATTTTCGGAATTTTCAAAATTGTACACTTGGGTCTTGACTTTATGTCCATTTGCAATATGAAAAATTACAGTGGAGCACGCTCGCCATCTGAGAGATTTTGCTGAATGACACTTGGCATTTGCAATATGCCATTTTCAACATGGTTTAAATTGGTGTCCAATTGACTGGTATTTGCCATCGCGGAAATGTTTTGCCCAATGGCAATATGTTCCCATTAATTTTAGTCCAATTCAGCGGGGTGGGGGGGTATTCCCTTACCAGTAAAACATAGCCAAAACCTATTTCTTTCACTTACTTGCTGTGCTGCTGGAAAAATGGCTACCTCAGTATTTTACGGAAGGTTTTCTCCGGGAGACACCATGCGACCACTCGCCCTATATGGTCAATTACAGCCATTCTCCAATGGAAATGCCTAAAAAGACATCACAATGCTGTAGACACCTTGGGGAAAACGTGAAAAACGTAAGCTGACTCCTAGCTCCTTCACAGCCATATAAGGAGTCATTGGCATGAGGCGGTTTCAAAAAATGTGGCACTTCCTGATTTGATTTTTATCTGGGTTTCGCCTGTAACATCAGTTCTGTGGCACTCACAGACAATATCTTTGCAGTTTTGGAAACGTCAGAGTGTTTTCTTTCCAAAGCTGTCAATTATATGCATAGTCGAGCATCTTTTCGTGACAAAATATCTTGTTTAAAACGGGAACGTTTTTCATCCAAAAATTAAAAGAGCGCCCCCTATATCCTGGGAACATTGAAGAACTGTGAATATTGAATCAGCAGCTTTCATATGTTCTGAGCAAGGAACTTAAATGTTAGCTTTTTTACATGGCACATAATGCACTTTTACTTTCTTCTCCAACAGTGTTTTTTTGCATTATTTAAACCAAATTGAGCATGTTTCATTATTTATTTGAGGCTAAATATATTTTATTTATGTATTCTATTAAGTTAAAATAAGTGTTCATTCAGTAAAGTAATTGTCATTATTACAAATAAATAAATACATAGACATATATTTATTTATTTATAATAATATATAAATGATCACTATACAAAAAATTAAAATCTAATATGTATTTGTATTAAAATGTATAAACAATAAAAATAATAATACAAAAATAGGCAGAGTAATCGGTATCGGATTTTTTTGGTCCTCCAATAACCGGTATCGGTGTTGAAAAATCATAATCGGTCGACCTCTACTATAGAACACCGTTTGGGTCTTTGTGTGTCAAAAAAGGTACTATTTAACACTATTTGACAAGTCAAATAAGCTTGTTGACCAATCAGGACCTGAATATGACTGCACATCACATAATAATTTAATGTGTTCATTCATTTTTTTACGTAGTTATTACACATTGATTACACTATCACTCGTATTTCATATGTCACAACGATTCATCTATATTTATGCTACATTGCTGTTAAAGTTGTCTCGCGCACACCTACAGTGCTGGTCATAAAAAAAAAATCTAGCTAGCTCATGGATGCAAACGTTCTTCCCCCAAAACATAACAAAACGACAATCTGTTTCAGTAGCTATACAGCTAGGTGTCATCATTTAAAATAACCCTAATTTATAAGACAGTTCTTATTTGATTAATCGTGGTCGGACCCATCTATGTGGTTGGACCCAGCCACAATAGTTGACTTTGCCGTTAGCCTTCAAAATAAAAGTATGGCATAATTCTACTATTTGCATTCATCTGCATCACTGTCAATGACATACTTTTATTTTGAAGGCAATACGCAAATTCCACTATTGTGCCTAATACTTATTGTGGCTAGCTTCACAACACAAAACCCGGTCCGGTCGATCCTCACTAGCCCGGTGAAGCTAGCTGGCTGCTTATAACGTTAGCTTTGGGCAACAGGGTTAAGTAGCTGGCTAGCTATTTATTTTCCTGAACTGAAGTTCAATTTCAATAGGCGAACAACAAGTGGCAACCTAGCTAATACTTACTCACAAGGATTCCTTAATCATTGCTAAGAATAATGAAAACGGCTGCAGTTTCTATTAGTAATTATTTTCAGGCTGGTTCTATTGGTGCTAGCTAGGTACCAAGCTAAAGCTAGCTACCTCAGAAGTTGCGGTTGAACAAATTATGGTTTATTACCAATGCGGTATTGTAAACACATCGTTTGTGGTCAAAGCCCAGCTTTGACAGTGCTGTATTTTTTATTGACACCCAAACGGCGTTCCATAGTATGTATGTCGTGAAGCTAATGGCAGTGACGCTATTACTTTGTAACTCCGGTAGGGCAACATCTGAAAAATAGTGCACTTGGTAGTGTGTACCGGTGCTCGACCAGTCAGCAAAAGCCAAAATCATCCACGACAGAGAACGGTTGATTGTCAAGGGCAATGAATTCCATTATCTTGGTTCTAATGGATTTCGCCTTTGAGTTGTCTCGCTTCTTAATCTTTCAAATGACTGCTCGACATGTTGACTGCTCAATCCACACAGCTGACATTGTGTGGGCTAGGTTAGGAATGCTGTGTTGCACATGTAGAGCAACATTTTACGTGGCGTTATTATGTCATGTACCTACGTTATATAGGTATGCACGGTAGCTTTGCCATCGATATTTAACATCGGGCCGATACCGATGTAGGCATTTTTAGCTTACATTGGCAAATTCCGTAAGGCTGGGCGTTAAATCAGTATCAATAATTAGAGGTAATTACTTTCATCAATAACGATATAAAAACGTTTAGATTCATTTTCGATAATGTCGATATAGAATAATTTGGTACAGCAGTCCATTTCACCTCTGTGACGCAGCAGGAACGTGCGGAGAAGTGACAATATGCAGGTGGAGAGGAATACGCCCACTAAAAACCACTAAGCACCTCGAGTGATGGAGTAGCCACTACTAACCCCAAAAAATTAGCGATGTAGGCGAAAACAGTGGCAGTGATAGCCATGGAGAAGGAGCAGCTTCCAACAAATAAATTATTGATAAAAAGGGTTAAACTGTTTCAGTGGTTTGGATTTTTTTGGTTTGGAAGTCTGACAAAGAGCAGAGCAATGTTCGGTACAAATTGTGCTGTAGACGGGTGGCTACGAAGTCTGGTAATACGACAAGCAAAATCACTCTTTGGAACATGCAGGAAGTTTGAGTTTGCGCCACGGTAATGACAAATTCCCCCCAAGCACCAGCCGATCTAGGGATGTTTGCCCGAAGCAGTCAACACTGACAGAGTTTATGGCCTACAAGCAAACATTGAAAAGAGAAAGGCTATTATGCATTGCATTGCTAAGGACATGCTACCAATTAGCACAGTCGAAAAGGAAGGTTTCAAGAGGCGTATCAATTTAATTGACCCCAGGTACGTGCTCCCTGGCCGGAAAACATGTAACAATTTTCCTTCAAGTATAATTTTATGTGTAGCTCACATAGTAATAAAAAATGTAACCTTTATTTAACTAGGCAAGTCAGTTGAGAACAACTTTGTATTTACAATGACGGCCAACAGTGGGAACAGTGGGTTAACTGCCTTGTTCAGGGGCAGAACGACAGATTTTTACCTTGTCAGCTCGGGGATTCGATCTAGCAACCTTTCGGTTACTGGCCCAATGCTCTAACCACGGTTTGTTCAGGCATTCTTGAGTTTGAAGCAGATATGCACCTTTTAAACATTATTTGATTAATATCGTGATAATTATCGTTATCAAATTAAAAACAACAAACACAACTTCTGACCACAACCAAACAACTTCTGACCACTCAACTGCAGACCAAAACTACCCACCACACAAGTTCTGACCACTCAACTTCTGTCCAAAACCACAAAACTACTGACCACAACCACACAACTACTGACCACAACCACACAACTGCCGACCACATGTAGTGACCACAACATAACTTCTGACTTCACAACTAATGACCACACAACTACAGGCCACAACCACACAACTGCTTATCACATATACTGACCATAACCACTGTCCAGAAACACACAACTTCTGACCACAACCACACAACTGCTTATTACAACTAGTGACCACAACAACACAACAACCACACAACTACGGGCCACATTTGGTGACCACAACCATACAACTACTGACCACAACCACTCAACAACTGAATACATCTACTGACCAGTACCACACAACTTCTGACCATATTTGGGCACCATAACCACTGGCCACAACCACACAACTTCTGACTACAACCTCACAACTGCTTATCATATCTACTGACCACAACCACACTACTACTGACCACATCATCACAACTACTGACCACTACCATACAACTACTGACCACAATTGGGGACCACAACCACACAATTACTGACCACACAACAACAGACCACAGCCACACAACAATTGACCACAATACAACTACTGACCGCAACCACACAACTGACCACAACCACAGACCTTCTGACCACAAACCACACAACTACTGTCCAGTCAACTGCTTACCACATGTAGTGACCACAACAGAACTAATGACCACACAACCTCTGACCACAACCACACAACTGCTTACCACATCAAGTGACCACAACCACACATATTAGCCACAACCATAAAACTTCTGACAACAACAACACAACTTCTGACCACAACCAGAGAACCTCTGATCACTCAACTGCTGACCACAACCACACTACTGACAACCATCACACAATTACTGACCACAACCACACAACTGCTGACCACAACCACACAACTTCTGACCACCACCAAACTACTGAACACAGCCACACAACTTCTGACCACAAAGCTACTGACCACTCAACTGGTGACCACAACCACACAACTACTGACCACTACCACCCATCTACTGACCACAACTACTGACCCCAAACACACAACTACTGACTACAACCATAAAACCTGACCACAACTACACAACTTCTGACCACATGTGGGGACTATAACCACATAACTACTGGCCACGACCACACAACTTCTGACTACAACACAACTGCTCAAAACATCTAGTGACCAAAACCACACAACTGCTTATAACATCTAGTGACCACAACCACACTACTACTGACCACATCATCACAACTACTGACCACTACCATACAACTACTGACCACATTTGGGGACCACAACCACACAATTACTGACCACACAACAACAGACCACAGCCACACCACTACTGACCACACAACAATTGACCACAATACAACTACTGACCGCAACCACACAACTGACCACAACCACAGAACTTCTGACCACAAACCACACAACTACTGTCCACTCAACTGCTTACCATATGTAGTGACCACAACAACAGAACTAATGACCACACAACCTCTGACCACAACCACACAACTGCTTACCACATCAAGTGACCACAACCACACATATTAGCCACAACCATAAAACTTCTGACAACAACCACACAACTTCTGACCACAACCAGAGAACCTCTGATCACTCAACTGCTGACCACAACCACACTACTGACAACCATCACACAACAATTGACCACAATACAATTACTGACCACAACCACACAACTGCTGACCACAACCACACAACTTCTGACCACCACCAAACTACTGAACACTACCACCCATCTACTGACTACAACTACTGACCCCAACCACACAACTACTGACCATAAACCACACAACTACTGACCACTCAACTGTTTACCACATGTGGTGACCACAACAACAGAACTAATGACCACACAACTACTGACCACAACCACACAACCTCTGACCACATTTGGGGACCCCAACATCAAAACTTCCAACCACAAACCACACAGCTACTGACCCCAACCACACAGCTTCTGACCCCAACCACACAGCTTCTGACCCCAACCACACAACTACTGACAACAACCACAGAACCTGACCACAACTTCTGATCACATTTGGGGACCATAACCACGTAACTACTGGCCACAACCACACAACTTCTGACTACAACAACACATCTATTGGGCTCTATGATTTCCGCAATGTGGAAATCGGGGACTCAATCGCAACATTTGTTAATACAAATGGAATCAACTGTAAAAAGTGGAATATTGCAGAATTTCCACAATAAAAAAAGTAGGCCTAATTATTGTAGTAACCTAAATGATTTCATAATTGCAAAATTACAGACAAATAGGCCAAGAGAAATAATTCAGTTCTCGATTGGGGTGTTGAGGGGGGGGGGGGGGGCTCGGTCGTGCGTGCGTGGGACCCTTACAGCAGCGCTACAAATACTTCTATGAAGTTGCATCCATGCCACAAGGCATGGATGAGATCTGTCTTCTTCAAGAAGCCTGCCAGAAAGAGGAGATGGGTGAGCTTCCTCATTATGAAGGAGTTTGTGCAGGCCAAGTCTCCTCCTGAAGCAGAGAGATCCAGATGGAATAGCTGGTTTGAGGCAGTGAAGTACCATGCAGAGCATGTTCATCTGTAAAGGGAGAGTTTTGGTTGGCAGAAAAGTCATAATCCCAGGCAGCCAAAAACATTCTTAGCTAGCTGGAAACAGAGAAGGTACAGGCCCTCACTGTTAAGCTAACCTTCATCTCAGAGGGCTGCTCCAAACCGATGACAACTCTGTCAATCCTGGAAGGAACTCACCGTCCCACAGCAGTGCCTGCATACAATGTCATGGAGGATCTGGTCTCTTACCTAGTCAATGGAATGGGCAAAAACATGTGGGTATGGTGCCAAGACAGATGAGCTATTGAGAAAGATGGGGATTGGAGAGAGGAGGGAGGTGCTTGACCATCTCCATGATACATTCCACTTGGCTTTCAAAGTTCTCAAAGCACTGCGACACACATTCAGCCAGAGAGGTCTACAGGCTGGCTAGAGTGTTCGATCCTAGGCAGTCTGCAGCCATGGAAAAGCAGATTGAAGGCTACACACAACTGAAACCCATGGCAAGCCCATCAACAGAGCTCAGCGAAGAATGGATTGCCTATCAGCTGTGTGTGTCCAGGGAGCTTTGAAGCTTGCTGATTACTGTAGGGGCCTGAGTGCGAGATTCCCAAGAGTTGCAGAAGTGGCAATGCCCCACATCTCTTTCCCAGTCAGCTTAGTCGACTGTGAGAGGAGTTTCAGCAAATTCAAGACTCGGCAAGCGAGAAGCAATCACCGTGCTCAACTCAGAGGCTGACAATCATGTACTTCAACGGAGATGTCTGTGATAGATGGAACACTTACAATGGACAGATAGGATCTCATAAGGTAGTTCCATAGGTTTTGCCTATTGCTGCCTTATTGCCTAGATTCTTGCATTAATCTTTTTTTTCTCACATTTATAATGAAACACTTATGTGAAGCACTTTATTTGACAAAAAAACAATGAATGCAACAGTTTTTTTTACACACAAGTATAACTCTAGGTTTTGCCTATTGCTTGCTGCGTTGTTGCCTAGATTCTTGCATTACTTTTTTTCATTTATAATGAAACACTTAGAAATCGGTATTGAAGCATTTGCCTTGATAAAAAATAGTGCAATGTTGTGTTGCATCATTACAAATGTACTGTTATATCTTAAATAGCTGACGTTTTATTCATTCACATTATTAGACACTCTTTCTTATGCTAAAATTAGCGTAAATCACAAAACACAGAATTCAGATTTATTTTTAATGGAAAAGACTGATTTTATAGGGCCCGACAACTGCTTATAAAATCTATAAAATCTTATAAAAACAACAGACCACAATACAACTACTGACCACAACCACACAAATATTGACCGCACAACAGACCACAACCACACCACTAATGACCACAATATCCCTACTGACTGCAACCACACAACAACTGACAACAACCAAAAGACTTCTAACCACAACTAAACAACTGACCACAACCATACAACTGCTTACCACATCAAGTGACCAAAACCACACAATTACTGACCACAACACACATCTGACCACAACCCCACAACTTGACCACAACCACTGAACACATCTACTGGCCACTACCACACAACTTCTGACCACAACCACACAACTGCTTATTACATCTAGTGACCACAACCACACAACTACTGACTGCAACCACACAACTTTGACTACACAACTACTGACAACATTTGGGGACCACAATCACACAATTACTGACAACAACTACGCAAATATTGACCAGACAACAACAGACCACAACCACACCACTACTGGCAACAAAACACCTACTGACTGCAACCATACAACAATCAACCACAACCAAACAACTTCTGACCACAACTAAACAACTGCTTACCACAACAACACAAGATCTGACCACTCATCTACTGACCACAACCATACAACATCAAGTGATCACAACCACATCTACTGACCACTACCACATAACTACTGACTACAACCACTGACCACATATAAGACTACTGACCGCAACCACACACCTGCTGACAACATATAGTGACCACAACCACATACCTACTGACCACAACTTCTGACCACAACCACACACTTTTGACCACAACAATTGACCACTCAACTACTGTCCACAACTGCTGACCACCACAAAACTACTGACCACCACCACACAATTACAACCACACAACTGATTACCACAGTTAGTGACCACAAAACAACAACTGACCACAACCATATAAGCATATAAGCATTATTATAAGCATTAGCATATAATTACTACAAACAATAATTGTATCTCTTAAATCATTCCAACTAGATATACCAAACCAACTATCACATGTTCAGGCTATCCTAACTTCAAATTATTTTAAACATATCAACTATAACTATATAAAATGTGCGTAAAATAACTCAGCAATATGAATTCTTGAACCGTTCAAGCTAAAGACACCAAACCAACTTTCACATGTTCACGCTATCCTAAGTTCACATTCTTATTTTGATTCTCATCTATCACTATATAAATTTGATTAAGGTAGCATAACCCAACAACAGTAACTCAAACCATTCAAGCAAAATTCAACAAACCAAATTTCATATGTTCAGGCTATTCTAACTTTTCAACTATAACCAGTCGCTACCAATACTACTGCAGACACTATCACTACATAGTTTTCTAAACCATACATACTAAAAAACTTATTTGCTTTAAATAGTACAGTAAAACTTTTTAAACATCTACCACTACCACAAAAAATCTTAAAGATGAAAGCAAATCCCATCAGTTGTAATTCATGAACAACTACCATAGTTTCTATTTGCTTTCATAGATATACAACTTTAGCACCAATTAGTTGAACAATCTAAATAACTGTAACAACTGAATATAGACATAATGTATGCACTTCAATGACCATATTGAAAAATAAGGTCAATTATTTGGTCTGTTGATGGAGTGACCACAAAACTACTGATGATGGTGTGAATGCCAATGGGGGTTTGTTTGTTTGTTGTTTTATCTGACTTGAAAACACCTGAGTCAGTAAAAAGAGCCAAACTTCCTATCATTAATTATTTGGCACTGCTACACTCTGATTTTTTTACTTCACCTTTATTTAACCAGGTACGCTAGTTGAAAACAAGTTCTCATTTACAACTGCGACCTGGCCAAGATAAAGCAAAGCCGTGCGACAGAAACAACAACACAGACTTACGTGGAATAAACAAGCGTAGTCAACACAATAGAAAAAAAAGAAAGTCTATATACAGTGTGTGCAAATGGCATGAGGATGTATGGCAATAAATAGGCCATAGTAGCAAAGTGATTACAATTTAGCAGATTAACACTGGCGTGATAGATGAGCAGATGATGGTGTGTAAGTAGTGATACTGGTCTGCAAAGAGCAGCAAAGTAAATAAAACAATATGGGGATGAGGTAGGTAAGATTGGGTGGGCTATTTACAGATGGACTATGTACATCTGCAGCGATCGGTTAGCTGCTCAGGTAGCTGATGTTTAAAGTTAGTGAGGGAAACATAAGTCTTCAGCTTCAACAATTTTTGCAATTTGTTCCAGTCACTGGCAGCAGAGAACTGGAAGGAAAGGCGGTGTTGGCTTTGGGGATGACCAGTGTGATATACAGTGCCTTGCGAAAGTATTCGGCCCCCTTGAACTTTGTGACCTTTTGCCACATTTCAGGCTTCAAACATAAAGATATAAAACTGTATTTTTTTGTGAAGAATCAACAACAAGTGGGACACAATCATGAAGTGGAACGACATTTATTGGATATTTCAAACTTTTTTAACAAATCAAAAACTGAAAAATTGGGCGTGCAAAATTATTCAGCCCCTTTACTTTCAGTGCAGCAAACTCTCTCCAGAAGTTCAGTGAGGATCTCTGAATGATCCAATGTTGACCTAAATGACTAATGATGATAAATACAATCCACCTGTGTGTAATCAAGTCTCCGTATAAATGCACCTGCACTGTGATAGTCTCAGAGGTCCGTTAAAAGCGCAGAGAGCATCATGAAGAACAAGGAACACACCGGGCAGGTCCGAGATACTGTTGTGAAGAAGTTTAAAGCCGGATTTGGATACAAAAAGATTTCCCAAGCTTTAAACATCCCAAGGAGCACTGTGCAAGCGATAATATTGAAATGGAAGGAGTATCAGACCACTGCAAATCTACCAAGACCTGGCCGTCCCTCTAAACTTTCAGCTCATACAAGGAGAAGACTGATCAGAGATGCAGCCAAGAGGCCCATGATCACTCTGGATGAACTGCAGAGATCTACAGCTGAGGTGGGAGACTCTGTCCATAGGACAACAATCAAGTCGTATATTGAACAAATCTGGCCATTATGGAAGAGTGGCAAGAAGAAAGCCATTTCTTAAAGATATCCATAAAAAGTGTTGTTTAAAGTTTGCCACAAGCCACCTGGGAGACACACCAAACATGTGGAAGAAGGTGCTCTGGTCAGATGAAACCAAAATTGAACTTTTTGGCAACAATGCAAAACGTTATGTTTGGCGTAAAAGCAACACAGCTGAACACACCATCCCCACTGTCAAACATGGTGGTGGCAGCATCATGGTTTGGGCCTGCTTTTCTTCAGCAGGGACAGGGAAGATGGTTAAAATTGATGGGAAGATGGATGGAGCCAAATACAGGACCATTCTGGAAGAAAACCTGACGGAGTCTGCAAAAGACCTGAGACTGGGACGGAGATTTGTCTTCCAACAAGACAATGATCCAAAAAATAAAGCAAAATCTACAATGGAATGGTTCAAAAATAAAACATATCCAGGTGTTAGAATGGCCAAGTCAAAGTCCAGACCTGAATCCAATCGAGAATCTGTGGAAAGAACTGAAAACTGCTGTTCACAAATGCTCTCCATCCAACCTCACTGAGCTCGAGCTGTTTTGCAAGGAGGAATGGGAAAAAATGTGAGTCTCTCGATGTGCAAAACTGATAGAGACATACCCCAAGCGACTTACAGCTGTAATCGCAGCAAAAGGTGGCGCTACAAAGTATTAACTTAAGGGGGCTGAATAATTTTGCACGCCCAATTTTTCAGTTTTTGATTTGTTAAAAAAGTTTGAAATATCCAATAAATGTCGTTCCACTTCATGATTGTGTCCCACTTGTTGTTGATTCTTCAAAAAAAAATACAGTTTTATATCTTTATGTTTGAAGCCTGAAATGTGGCAAAAGGTCGCAAAGTTCAAGGGGGCCGAATACTTTCGCAAGGCACTGTATATCCGCCATGTTGTGGAGTCAACATTAGTCAGAATAGCATTATAAATATTCAATTACCTTTGATGATCTTCATCAAAATGCACTCCCAGGAATCGCAGTTCCACAATAAATGTTTGTTTTGTCCGATAATGTCCATCATTTATGTCAAAATAGCACCTTTTTTTATCGCGTTCAGTCCAGTAATCCACATTCATCAAGCGCGTTCACTAGTTTCAGACGAAAGTCAAAAAAGCTCCGTTACAGTTAGTAGAAAAATGTCAAACACTGTATAGAATCAATCTTTAGGATGTTTTTAACATAAATCATCAATAATGTTCCAACCTTTCATGTGAGCGTGCGAGACTGAGCCTGTGGCACTCTGCCAGACCACTCACTCAGAGCTCTTATGAGCCCCTCCTTTAGAGTAGAAATATCAAACAAGTTTCTAAAGACTATTGACATCTAGTGGAAGCCGTAGGAAGTGCAAAATGACCAATATCCCACTGTGTATTCGATAGGGGCTGAGTTCAAAAACTACAAACCTCAGATTTCCCACTTCCTGTTTTTTCCTCAGGTTTTTGCCTGCCATATGAGTTCTGTTATACTCACAGACATCATTTTAAGAAACTTCAGAGTTTGTTCTCCAAATCTACTAATTGTATTCATATTCTAGCTTTTATGGCTGAGTAGCAGGCAGCTTAATTTGGGCATACTTTTTATCCAAAATTCTCAATACTGCCCCCTACCCCAAAGAAGTTAAGCATGTCCCAGGTTAGGTCACCTAGCAGCACGAGCTCTGGAGATAGATGGGGGGCAATCAATTCACATATGGTTTCCAGGGCACATCTGGGCAGAGGGTGGTCTATAGCAAGTGGCAACGGTGAGAGACTTGTTTCTGGAAAGGTGGATTTTTAAAAGTAGAAGCTCAAATTGTTTGGGTATAGACCTGGATAGTTAGCCTGCAGAGCTCTGTCTATCTCTGCAGTAGATTGCAACACCGCCCCCTTTGGCAGTTCCATCTTGTCGGAAAATGTTATAGTTAGGGATGGAAATATCAGGGGTTTTGGTGGTCTTCCTAAATGTTAACATGCATGAAACAAAGGCTTTTACGGTTACAGAAGTCAACCAATGAGAGCACCTGGGGAGCAGGGGTGGAGCTAGGCACTGCAGGTCCTGGATTAACCTCTACATCACCAGAGGAACAGAGGAGGAGTAGGATAAGGGTACGGGCTAAAGGATATCAGAACTGGTCGTCTAGTACGTTCGGAACAGAGAGTAAAAGGAGCAGGTTTCTGGGCGCGATAGAATAGATTCAGGGCATAATGTACAGACAAAGGTATGGTAGGATGTGAGTACATTGGAGGTAAACCTAGGCATTGAGTAATGATGAGAGAGATATTGTCTCTAGAGACGTTTAAACCAGGTGATGTCACCGCATATGTGGGAGGTGGAACTAAATGGTTGGTTAAGGCATATTGAGCAGGGTTAGAGGCTCTACAGTGAAACAAGACAATCACTAACCAGGACAGTAATGGACAAGGCATATTGATATTAGGGAGAGGCATGTGTAGCCGAGTGATCATAGGGGTCAAGTGAGTGGTTGGGCTGGCTGGAGACACGGCGATTCAGACAGCTAGCAGAAAGGCTTTAGAAGGACGTCGCGACGGAGGATAGTCTGTTTTAGCCTCCGCATGCGGTGACGTTGATAGAGCAGTCGTGATGGATTAGTAGGGTTCCGAGTAGCAGAGGGGTCCAAGTCCAATTGGCAAAATAGGTATAGTGGCCCCAAAAAATTGGCAGATGGATCTATTCAGCTAACAGTCCAATATGCTCTAGACTGCTAGCGAGCCGCGGCTAGCAGATGGGCATTCAGGGGACGTCGCGGCGTAGGAGCCTGTTGAGTACCCCCTCAAGCAGGTTTCGTCGGTAGTCCAGTCGTGAAGGATTGGCAGAGTTCCATGCCCCTTACCGGCAGTAGAAGGGGTCCGGGTATTGTAGCCCAGGAGTGGCTGATGGGCCTCTTCAGCTAGCCAGGAGAATGGGCCTAGCATGGGCTAGCTCCAGGCTAATTGGTGCTTGCTTTGGGACAGACGTTAGCCAGGAGTAGTCACTCGGATTGCAGCTAGCTAGCTGCGATGATCCGGTGAAGTTTCAGAGCATGCGGTAGGAATCCGGGGATATGGAGAGAAAAATAGGCCAGGTATGATCTGGTTAGAGTCACGTAGTACAAACTGGCGAGAGATTTCCGAGCTAAAGGTTAGCTAATGACCGCTAGCAGTGGTTAGCTGACTACTAGCTAGTAGCTAGTGAGCTGGCTAGAATCTGTCGGAGGATTCCGGATCCGAGGTAATTAAAAATACTTTAGAAAAAACAGATCCACACCACATTGGGTGAGGCGGGTTGCAGGACAGTATTTTGAAGTTGAGGTTTAGAAAAATATATAAAAAAAATATATACATGGGACACGACAAGACGAAGGACAAAGACGTATGAATTCTACGCCATCTTGGATCTCATTTAAATGGTAAGGAACATCAAGCTCATTCCTGTGCACGTTCACCAACATGTGAAGTTCATCATAACTTATTAATTTGCTTGCTGAAGGCAAGAACAATAGATTTCGCTAATAGTTTTATGACTTCTTCTGCCAGCTTCAGAGCTTAAACTAATTTAATCTATCAACACAAAACCAACATTCAAATGTGCAGAGCGCCCCAACTTCAATTGCATGAGATTTTTTTGTTGTTGATAACATTTATACTTTTTAATACTACAACAATATTTAAATGAGCTCCAATTAATTTCAAATGCCCAAAAAAGGGGAGACTCGTCGAGGCCTGGTAACAGATGGAGTATACATCACGAGGCGATGGCTCCATCTGCTGGACATGCCAGGTCTCGACGGGCTCTCCAGCCAGGACTAATTGGGGCTGATTGGGAGCTGGTGATTAATCAAGGGCGGATTGCTCACCAGCTGTGCAAGGCCCATAAAGCTGCCAGAAGGGCAACACACAGGGGGAGTGGGGGAAGAAAGGACTCCCGTGTTATTGTTGACAGTTGCAGAGGTAACAAGAGGGAGTTCAGTTGTGCCCGACAGGATACAGCCAGACCCGAAATCCCAGAAGACGTCATCCCGGTGAGGGTCTCATGGGGGAGACCTATCCTTTAAATAAACACCCTTGAAACTGAGCTAATCCTTCTCTGTCCGTGTCTGATATGGGTAAACGTCTTGACCAAACCCCCTGGTTTGCCACAGCCCACACCAGTAGAAATCAATTTTCTCGAGCTGAAAGACAACCACCATAGCTTACCCATGATGATGCACACCGATTGTCATCGTTTTAGTCAAAGTATTATATATTTGGGCTTGAAGTGACGAATCCGAACTGCACAATTTTATAAAATTGTATAAATTGCGTGACATAGTATTTTGAAACCCAATCCCACCGTCGCCCCAAGATGAATGGTTTTGCATCACTACACACGCCACTTGGTGTAATGTTAGCTAGAAACCACAGATATCTATCCAGATAATGAATAGGCATTCGCAAAAGAAAATTCTAATAAATGAGTTACATGTAATTTGAAGCGTGCATGATCATGAGCAATTTCACTTCCCCTGTGAGAACCATAATTAAACATTTGCATAAATGAAAATGGGTTTGAATGAGAACCATAAGAATACAGAGGTAGCTATTCAAAATGGTCCTACTCCTTGGCCAATTAAGCTACACAACCAACTTCAAAAACATTCAGTCTATCCTAACTTCAAATTTGTATCAACTATAACTATAAACATTTGCATAAATTAGCAAACTCACCATCAGTAACTCTTGAACCGTTCAAGCTAGAGACACCAAACCAAGTTTTAACAGGCTATTCAGGCCATTCTATTCAATCGAATAAAAAAATCAATTATTCCATCTACATACTTTTTAAACTATAACCAGTCACTACCATTACACTGCAGTCACAACCACTACTGTAATTGATTTCAAAACCATAAATACTTTTTAAAAAGCTAGCAAGCACACACATTTTGTCCAGGAAATAAACTTCTCACTTAATTTGTATTCTTATAAACTCTGCATGCTTTCCCAAGTCGTAGTGGGAGGACCATACAAAAAAGAATCAAGTGACTGAAAATACCGCATGAAAAAAAAGTAGTTTACAGGGTGGGAACTTTTTGTGTCTGTAAAATGTATTATGTGATAAAGTATGCACAAATATTGATATAATAACCATTAGTGGTATAATGTACTTAGTAAAAAATACTTTAAAGTACTACTTCAGTAGTTTTTTGGGGTATCTGTACTTTACTATTTATGTTTGACACCTTTTACTTCACTACATTCCTTAAGAAAATAATGTACTTTTTAATCCATACATTTTCCCTGACACCCACAAGTATTCCTTACATTGTGAATGCTTAGCAGGAAAGAAAATAGTCCAATTCACGCACTCATCAAGAGAATATCGATGGTCATCACTACTGCCTCTGATCTGGTAGACTCACTAAACATGAATGCTTCATTTGTAAATTATGTCTGAGTTTTGGAGAGTGCCCCTGTGTATCCGTAAAATAAATAAATATATACACTGCTCAAAAAATAAAGGGAAACCTAAAATAACACATCCTAGATCTGAATGAATGAAATATTTTTTATTAAATACTTTTTTCTTTACATAGTTGAATGTGCTGACAACAAAATCACACAAAAATGTTCAATGGAAATCAAATTTATCAACCCATGGAGGTCTGGATTTGGAGTCACCACACTTGAAAACCACACTACAGGCTGATCCAACTTTGATTTAATGTCCTTAAAACAAGTCAAAATGAGGCTCAGTAGTGTGTGTGGCCTCCACGTGCCTGTATGACCTCCCTACAACGCCTGGGCATGCTCCTGATGAGGTGGCGGATGGTCTCCTGAGGGATCTCCTCCCAGACCTGGACTAAAGCATCCGCCAACTCCTGGACAGTCTGTGGTGCAACGTGGCGTTGGTGGATGGAGCGAGACATGATGTCCCAGATGTGCTCAATTGGATTCAGGTCTGGGGAACGGGCGTGCCAGTCCATAGCATCTATGCCTTCCACTTGCAGGAACTACTGACACACTCCAGCCACATCAGGTCTAGCATTGTCTTGAAGTAGGAGGAACCCAGGGCCAACCACACCAGCATATGGCCTCACAAGGGGTCTGAGGATCTCATCTCGGTACCTAATGGCAGTCAGGCTACCTCTGGCGAGCACATGGAGGGCTGTGCGGTCCCCCAAAGAAATGCCACCCCACACCATGACTGACCCACCGCCAAACCGGTCATGCTGGAGGATGTTGCAGGCAGCAACATGCTCCTCCTTGCACAAAGCCAGAGGTAGCGGTCCTGCTGCTGGGTTGTTGCCCTCCTACGGCCTCCTCCACGTCTCCTGATGTACTGGCCTGTCTCCTGGTAGCGCCACCATGCTCTAGATACTACGCTGACAGACACAGCAAACCTTCTTGCCACATCTCGCATTGATGTGCCATCCTGGATGAGCTGCACTACCTGAGCCACTTGTGTGGGTTGTAGACTCCGTCTCATGCTACCACTAGAGTGAAAGCACCGCCAGCATTCAAAAGTGACCAAAACATCAGCCAGGAAAGCATAGGAACTAAGAAGTGGTCTGTGGTCCCCACCTGCAGAACCACTCCTTTATTGGGGGGTGTCTTGCTAAATGCCTATAATTTCCACCTGTTGTCTATTCCATTTGCACAACAGCATGTGAAATGTATTGTCAATCAGTGTTGCTTCCTAAGTGGACAGTTTGATTTCACAGAAGTGTGATTGACTTGGAGTTACATTGTGTTGTTTAAGTTTTCCCTTTATTTTTTTGAGCAGTGTGTGTATATATATATATATATATATATATATATATATATATATATATATATATATATATATATATATATATATTGTGCCGTCTGGTTTGCTTAATATTAGGAATTTGAAATGATTTATACTTTTACTTAAGTATATTTTAGCAATTACATTTATTTTTAATAGTTAAGTATTTTTAAAACCAAAGACTTTCAGACTTTTACGCAAGTAGCATTTTAGTGGGTGATTTTCTAAGAAGGTATCTTTACTTTTACTCAATAATGACAATTGGGTACTTTTTCCACCACTGATAACCATTATATCGAAGTAAACTTGGAGTCACGGATGATGTTGTGTGGTCCTCCCACTACGACTCATTAAGGTATATTAGGCTACAGATGAAATACTTATGAATAACTTCACAGGGTGGTGAATGTGCAAGGTGATGAGCTTGATGCGCCTTTCCAATAAATATTGAGGGTCTTATTCTGGTGACATGACGATCAATGCTTGTCTGCCATCTGACAAATAATATTGCTCTTATCCATAATAATCTCCTTGTAGGTAATTTTACACGCACTGTATCTGCGAGCTGTTGGCTAGAGTGCATGTGCCAAGACCAGAGTGGGCATATTTGCTATATAATGCAACAGTTTGTGACAAAACCATCAGTAGATTTGAAAATGCGATGGAAATCCATTTAACTTGAATTTTTCAACGGGAAAAGTTATATTTATGTAACACTGGAATGATCGATAATGGGAGATACTATGTGGCTTTTTAAACAGTTTTACATGAACAATGTCTAAAATCAGGTTTTATGCTATCCCAAAGCAAGAACTTGTCCAGCACTGGTAGAAGCGATTACAGGAGTCACAATGAGACTATTTTGTTTCCATGAACCTCATGCTTTAAGTAATTCCAAGCATGGCACTGGTAGGAGAGATGAAGGACACAATATGAGAATATTTAGTGTGTTTCAACTGTGAACTATATTTGTAAACAGTTTTCTATGAACATGGTCTAAAATCATGTGTAATGAAATGTTCAAGCTAAAACTAGTGCAGTACTGATTGAGAGATGATACGAGACAATTTAGTTGAGTTTCAACTATGAACTATATTTTTAAACAGTTGTTTAAACTGTTTTCGGGAAGTTTCAACATTGCACTGGAATGATAGATAATAGCAGACAGGTGTCTTGTTAAACAGCTTAACATGAAAATAGTCTAAATTCATGTTTTTGCGATATTCAAGCAAGACGTAGTACAGCACTAATAGGAGAGATTATAGGGGAACCTTTGAGACTATATTTGTAAACAGTTTTCCATGAAAATGGTCTAACTGCACATAAGTGGGGCGGCAGGTAGGTTAAATAAATAAAAATGTTTACAAAAAAATGAAATGTGAATTTGTCCCAATACTTGTTGTCCCATAAAATGGAGGAGACTATATAAGAAAAGTGCTGTAATTTCTAAAACAGTTCACCTGATATGGATGAAAATACCCTCAAATTAAACAGTCTGAACTTTGACCTCATATTCACTGTATCATTTGAAATCCAAAGTGCTGGAGTACAGTACAAAGACAACAAAAAGAGTTTGACTTGGTACTAACATTAAAAGGGTCTATTTACCCATGAAAGTTTGATTTGATATGATTTGATTCTTTGTGTCAAGCTCCATTTTACAGCAGCACAATACCATTATTTATTTTTTATGTATTTAAGAAGTAGTTAAGAACACATTTTTATTTACAATGATGGCCAACCTTGGCCAAATCCTAACCCGGACTATGCTGGGCCAATTGCCGCCCTATGGGACTCCCAATCACGGCCTGTTGTGATACAGCCTGGAATTGAACCAGGGTCTGTAGTGACACATCTAGCACAGAGATACAGTGCCTGAGACCGCTGTGCCACTCGGGAGCTCCAATTATGGATACTTAAAATATATAAAGGAGGCTGTTTATGAACAATTGATGATCTATCTTTTATGATATATTTCACAAAATCTAGCTCATAGTATGCATATATTATTTTGGGCCTATACTGTACTCTCAAATAAGATTACTTTGGCAAGTGAAAAATATTCCTTTGCAGATATCCTGAGGAATCGAACTTGGATATTGGTTCTATCCTATGAAAGGCGTATATGAGAATAGATGTGTACCATTACTGAATAAAGCACTCCTGAACTTGTGATGGCACTAAAATGTCAATATAAATAGGTATAAATTACTTACATTTGTGCAATTACCACACATTGTACTTAATCTACCACCTGTGTGCCTTCATTTCACTTTAAAATGTGACTATAGATGGTAGCTAGCCCTAAAAATAACATTTGTCTGAATACTTAAGCACATACTCCTAATGTTTGTATTTATTTTGGGTCCCCATTGGATCCCCATCCCCATCTTTATATCATTTTAAAATGACCAAACATTCACAGATTTTACAACACACTGTGTGCCCTCAGGCCCCTACTCCACCACATATCTACAGTTGTGGCCAAACGTTTTGAGAAACATTCACAGATTTTACAACACACTGTGTGCCCTCAAGCCCCTACTCCACCACATATCTACAGTCGTGGCCAAACGTTTTGAGAATGACACCAATATCAATGGCAAGGTGCTCCATCATGCTGGAAAAGGCATTGTTCGTCACAAAACTGTTCCTGGAAGGTTGGGAGAAGTTGCTCTCGGAGGATGTGTTGTTACCATACTTTATTCATGGCTGTGTTCTTAGGCAAAATTGTGAGTGAGCCCACTCCCTTGGCTGAGAAGCAACCACACACATGAATGGTCTCGGGATGCTTTACTGTTGGCATGACAAGACTGATGGTAGCGCTCACCTTGTCTTCTCCGGACAAGCTTTTTTCCAGATGTCCCAAACAATCGGAAGGGGGATTCATCAGAGAAAATGACTTCACCCCAGTCCTCAACAGTCCAATCCCTGTACCTTTTGCAGAATATCAGTCTGTCCCTGATGTTTTTCCTGTAGAGAAGTGGCTTCTTTGCTGCCCTTCTTGACACCAGGCCATCATCCAAAAGTCTTCACCTCACTGTGCGTGCAGATGCACTCACACCTGCCTGCTACCATTCCTGAGCAAGCTCTGTACTGGTGGTGACCCGATCCCACAGCTGAATCAACTTTAGGAGACAGTCCTGGCGCTTCCTGGACTTTCTTGGGCGCCCTGAAGCCTTCTTCACAACAATTTAACCGCTCTCCTTGAAGTTCTTGATGATCTGATAAATGCTTGATTAAAGTGCAATCTTACTGGCAGCAATATCCTTGCCTGTGAAGCCCTTTTTGTGCAATGCAATGATGACGGCACGTGTTTCCTTGCCAGTAACCATGGTTGACAGAGGAAGAACAATGATTCCGAGCACCACCCTCATTTTGAAGCTTAAAGTCTGTTATTCAAACTCAATCAGCATGACAGAGTGATCTCCAGCCTTGTCCTTGTCAACACTCACACCTGTGTTAACAAGGGAATCACTGACATGATGTCAGCTGGTCCTTTTGTGGCAGGGCTGAAATTCAGTGTAAATGTTTTCTGGGGATTCAGTTCATTTGCATGGCAAAGAGGGACTTTGCAATTAATCTGATCACTCTTCACAACATTCTGGAGTATATGCAAATTGCCATCATACAAACTGAGGCAGCAGACTTTGTGAAAATGTATATTTGTGTCATTCTCAAAACTTTTGGCCACGACTGTACAGTACTAAATCCATGTGTACAAATCTTATCGTTTGTGTGTGTGT
This sequence comes from Oncorhynchus mykiss, assembly GCF_013265735.2. Lineage (NCBI taxonomy): Eukaryota > Metazoa > Chordata > Actinopteri > Salmoniformes > Salmonidae > Oncorhynchus > Oncorhynchus mykiss. The sequence goes on from NC_048590.1 coordinate 10,634,777, forward strand.
GTGTGTGTGTGTGTGTGTATGTGCCAATGTTTGTGTTGCTTCACAGTCCCCGCTGTTCCGTAAGGTGTTTTTTTTTTGTATCTGTTTTTTTAAATCTAATTTTACTGCTTGCGTCAGGAACTTGATGTGGAATAGAGTTCCATGTAGTCATGGCTCTAAGTAGTACTGTGTGCCTCCCATAGTCTTTTCTGGACTTGGGGTCTGTGAAGAGACCTCTTGTGGCATGTCTTGTGGGTTATGAATGGGTGTCCAAGCTGTGTGCCAGTAGTTTAGACAGACAGCTCGGTGCATTCAACACCTCTCATAAATAAAAGTAGTGAAGAAGTCAATCTCTCCTCTACTTTCAGCCAGGAGAGATTGACATGCATATTTTTAATATTAGCTCTCTGTGTACATCCAAGGGCCAGCCGGGCTGCCCTGTTCTGAGCAAATTGCAATTTTCCTAAGTCCTTTTTTGTGGCACCTGACCACATGACTGAACAATAGTCAAGGTGTGACAAAACTAGGGCCTGTCGGACCTGCCTTGTTGATAGTGTTGTTAAGAAGGCAGAGCATCGCTTTATTTTAGACAGACTTCTCCCCATCTTAGTTACTACTGCATCAATATGTTTTGACCATGACAGTTTACAATCTAGGGTTACTCCAAGCAGTTTAGTCATCTCAACTTGTTCAATTCACACATATTTTAGTTAATATTTGGTTGAGGTTTAGGGTTTAGGGAGTGTTTTGTTCCAAATACAATGTTTTTAGTTTTAGAAATATTTAGGGCTAACTTACTCCTTGCCACCCACTGAAACTAACTGCAGCTCTGTTACGTGTTGCAGTCATTTCAGTCGCTGTAGTAGCTGAAGTGTATAGTGTTGAGTCATCCACATACATAGAAACTCTTGCTTTACTCAAAGTCAGTGGCATGACATTTGTAAAAATGTAATTTTGATAAGACCAACTCAACCTTAAATGGTTTGAAAATGGTGGCATAAGATACCAGGAATTATTAAATTATGCCCCGTCTCAGTGCTACATGTAGTAATACTACAGAATAGTCTCTTCACTTTTGGTTGAAGTTTGACTGAACAGTATAAAACAATCAAAATGAAGAAATCCCCATTTAAATCACTTAGTGTTGCAGCCCTAGGGTCATGAACAACTCATAAAGCAAATGTTGAACTTTTATTATTCAAAAACATAATGCCATCATACTGCCAGAAATGTGGAAAATATTGTGATAAGATATTTTGCCCATGTCACCCAGCCATATCCTACAATCTAATGTTGAACACAGATAAATACCCTGACTGATTTAGATTCATTTCGGTATCCACATGAAAGTGCAGTTCATGCTTCGGCTATGCACAATTACATTTCATTCCTTCCACATCAGGATATCCATTACTGAGTTCAAGGTCTAGATTGTTAGTGATAGACAGCTCATTTATTGGTTTGCTGCAGCTCCAGACAAGTAATCAAATTGATTCTGGTGAAAGGGGCAAAACAATAAACAAATAAAAATTCCAGTAATTATTAACCTAGTTTCATGGTTTTTGATGGCTGCTTTACATGGAACTATGACACACGTGACAGACTGTTGAGACTTATCTTACTTTTGGACTTATTTCACATTAGTAGAATTCAATATTGTTCCTGTCAGAAGCAAGCAGTGGATTCACCAAAAAAGCTTTGCAGTAGTGGCTTGTGCCAACACTGACGGTATTTTCATTGGACACCAAACCTGTGTTCGAAGTGCAATTTGTCCATTTTATCAACATAACATATTACCCTTAAAAGAGGACAAGTCACAAAAGTGCAGGTTAATGACTAACAAGGGTCCTTCTTGATGGCTGGTTGGACTCGGTTCCTTGGACCGATTTCTCCATGGTCATTTAACTAGTGGCATGTTAGTTAATCATCAAGAATGTCTTAACCTCAAAAGCAGAAATTGAAAAGTGTATTGCGCTTGAAAACCATTATTTCTACAGAGGGACTTCACCTCTGTACAGGGGAGACTTGAGGTGTGTGAAGGGTTAGACCTGCAATGGCATGAATAAATTGCAGCAAGTTGACACGGAAGGACAACTTTTGCTATTTATAGCCAAAAGCATTCAATGTTTAAAACCCAGGACGATTGAGGCACATGCAGAATCAGCTGAACACTCAAAGGTTATCGTGATAAGAGATGTAGCACTAAGCGCCACTGAATTTACCACTGTCATTAAATCTGACTTAACTCAATCCTCCTGACACCAACAACTTTTCAAGAGACAGAGAGGTAGTCCAACAAATGTATGGCCTATTTGTTAGGGATGTAAGGATTCACCAATAAAGATGGGAATCCAGTTCTAATGTTTAAGATACCAGTGCGTCGGTTCTTGGGACTCCAAACCAATACGATTGTAGTATGTGTCGGTCAGAAAACGTTTTATATTCCTATTGCTTTCCTCCTTCCTTCCGAAACCTCATTTTTGGTGCGTCCTTAATTGCATATGTAACTGTGTGTAAGTGCGTATGACAGTAATTGATCTACAAGTAGTGTTGCATGCCAAGCAACCCCAATACCTGTCAATAGTTTTTGTAACAACTCTGCGCACAGTGCCCAGCTTCCCATGTTGTCCACCGAGAGGTAGGCCTATCCCTGATCAAATATTTGCTCATCTGCGCAGCACCTTCAGCATTCAAATGCTTGTAAAAATGACTTAGGGAATATTTAATCATTGGCTTCATTAGATAGGTGACAACCAATGTAATTTGCTTGTTTATTGTTATCAAATGTGCTGTAGAAAACTGTGGTTTACTGGAATAAAAGTAGGCTACCGGACAGACAACCGTTGGGGCTTACATCATTTATATTATTGTTGCACGGTACACTGAGTTTTGATACTAGAACATGAAAAACGTTTCGGTACTAGAATTTTTGTTACTTTCGGTACTTTTGTAAAATGTGTCTCGTGTCATCTACTGATTGAGAGAAGATCAAGTCTGTCTATCAGCACAGCCGAAGTCCCCTTATAGCGCGAGCGCACCATGCCTTCTCTGTCAGTGCCTGCTCCACTTTCTCATTGCTAGCTCCAGCCTGTCCTGAGGAACCACTGCACTCACTGGATGTCTGGGATGCATCACCACTTATGCAGCACAGAAGTTGACACACTTGAATAATGCAACACAGCGTTTAGAAAGGTTGAAACTGATAATTAGTGTTCGCGAAACAATGCGCATTACAGGCTAGAACACTTGACAATGCAATAAGATACTGGTAGCTTCAAGCTTTGTAGGGTAACGTTCCTTGCTAGCTTACAGCTGAAATGAACATCAATTCACTACCCTAGTACCTTGTTTGTGTCCATGTCAACTATAACGCAAAATATTGATGATTTCAAAACTGATTAATCAAAAACTATTCATTCGGGGTTTAGTGTAGCTGAAGGGTGGGACTAAAAACAAATAAAAACAAATTAAAAAAAGATAACTCATGTAAAATATACCGTGTCTGTAATATGTATATAGTATAAGCTGTACGTAGAAGCCTAAGTATCATTGTCCATTTTTCTCCAATAAGGGGAGGGGTGGTAGGATTATGGTAAAATAATAAAGGAAAAATGTATATTTTAAAGAAATGTATATTTGGTATTGGAAATTATGCAGACAATTACATTGATAGAACCCATAATCTATCTGCAATATTAAAGCTGATCCACCCCAAAAATAACAAACAGACTGTGTGTGTGAGAATGACGTCATCCGTCTTAAAGATACACTTTTGTAAAAGAAGAGATTGCTTATTTTATGTAAATGTTGTTGATAAGCATAATAAAATAAGTCCCAAATGGAAGTGAAACTGATTGTTTTTCATCTGTAGCCTCATGAAATCAGCAAAAACAAGCACAACAACTCAATGAATGCACACACTCCTATTGCATATGCAGTCTCTTGTGTATTGTAAATAAGCCCAGGCTACATCTTGTTTTACCCAGCTTATCAATAAAGATGTATCATTCAAATAAACTATTACTATTAAGTTATATGTAGATAAATCAGTAAGAAAAACAAAGTCTAATTGAAAGTATGATTGTATCATTGATTCATTAATGCATACATTAAAAAAATCAAACATGTAAATATAATGATATTGAACTCAAAAGATCTGTCTGGATCAAGTGCCATTATGTGACTGGCTGAGGAGTCTTCTTTTTTGCTGTGGTATTGTTTTGGAATCGAGTATCGTGATGGTATCGTGATACTAAACCTGGTATCGAAGTAAAAATCCTGGTATCGTGACAATCATTTATTTTGCTCAGGGTCACCGTCATGAATTATTCTGGTAGTTTTGCAAGCCTCACAGCACAGAAGTTCCAAACGGTCAAAACCACTCACTTTTGAGATGGGTAAAATCCAAAGCCGTCTAATATTCATTGGCTATGTCTCAATTTATTTTTAAGGTAACGATACATTACTAGTTCAAAACACTTAGGGCTCCTGAGCTCCATCAGCAGCAGATTTAGAATGGAAAATCACTGTCTTCATGCAAATGTTAATATATCGAACCACATATCAAACTGAATTGTTCCGTTCCTCTGATCAAATTGCATCGCAAGGAATCGTGTCAACCGAAAATGCATTGTTCCTGTATCGTATTGGAGCCCAAGCATCTGGATGCGAATCATCATTGAAAGGGAAACACCCTACTGTTTATCTATTGCTCCCAGGCAACATCCTGAAGAGGACATAAAACAGGTTGCTAACCACTAACCAAGTCCCGCCATCCAAGACACCACCAGTATATTAAATTCTTATTTGTACAGAGGATAATAAACAGCTCCACTCTTTTTATGACTGTTTCTTGAGGACAAGCACTTGATGGGCCATAAAAAGGCAATCACAAAACCTTATAAAACAGCAAGCACTTCACAGGCACAACGCTCACCTCCCTGTTAATGAACTTTTTGCTAGTGTCCCAACTTACAGATTAACACTGCTTTTAAACATCTACAAATAATTTAACAGGTCATGAATTGTGAATGAATTGTGTGTGTGCCTGAGTGGTAATGCCCCCAAAAAAGTACAAATGAGTCTAGAAGTTCATGGTTTAGATCCATGTGACTGCCTATCCTGCATTCTTTCCTCCTGCTCTATATTATCCTCTGTTTTTGAATATATAAAAGAAAGAAGGGATTCTAGTCTCAACATGTAAAAATGTACACGTCAAAATGGCAAAAATGACGGAGCTTCATAAATTAGAGCCCATAAGCCTCCTCTGAATTATGGAAGGCAAAAAAATCTGGGAATTGAGTCTGGGAAATGTAATTAAATCAACCATCCTGACCCCCAATAATTATTTTTGGAGGCTTTTGAAATCCCATGGCTGGTATAATGCATTCTTTGTTTTCTAGACTAGATCCAGTTAAAGTTGAGCCTCATGTCCACTGGCCCCTTCATCCAGTTACCGAGCTCACAGCACCAACTATCCCAAAGACAGAATACAACAGTCCCTTACTCTTCCTTCTTCTCACCCTATTCATCAGCACTGAACAGAATTGTTCCTGTAACCAAGAAAGTGAGGTAAGTAAACTAAAATGACTTATCGTCCCTTAACAGTCACTTCTGTCATGATGAAGTGCTTAGAGAGGCAAGTTAAGGACCATATCACCTCCACCTTACCTGACACCCAAGACTAACTACAATTTTACATATCGCCCAAACAGATCCACAGACGACGCAATAGCCAATGCACTGCACATCCCATCTGGACAAGAGACATTCATATGTAAGAATGCTGTTCATCGACCACAGCTCAGCCTTCAACACCATAGTGCCCTCCAAGCTCATCACAAAGCTGTGCAACTGGATCCTGGACTTCCTGATGGGCCGATCCCAAGTGGTGAAGGTAGGCAACACCACCACGCAGATCCGCAACATGAGGGAAACCCACATGGGTGCGTGCTTACCACCCTCCTGTACTTCCCGTTTACCCATGACAGCGTGGCCATGCATGTCTCAAACTCAACAACGAGACAGCGTACAGGGAGGAGGCGAAAGACCTGGAGGAGTGGTGCCATGAAAATAACCTCTCCCTCAACGTCAAAACGAAGGAGCTGATCGTGGACTACAGGAGACAGCAGGGAGTGCACATCCACACCGACGGAGCCACAGTAGAGAGGGTCAAAAGCTTCAAGTTCCTCAGCATGCACATTACTGACAACCGGAAATGGTTCCTTCACACAGACAACGTGGTGAAGGTGGCGCAACAGCGCCTCTTCAACCTGAGAATGCAGAAGAAATTCGGCCTGGCCCTTAAGAGCCTCACAAACTTCTACAGATACACCATTGAGACCATCCTGTCGGGCTGTATCACCACCTAGTAAAGCAATTGCACAGTCCACAATCGCAGGGCTCTCCAGAGGGTGGTGCGGAAAGCCCAATGCATCACCGGCAGCACACATTTACAAGCATCCGGTGTCACAAGAAGGCCAAGAAGATCATCAACTGAATTGGTCCACCCACACAGACAGCGTTGTGAAGAAGGCGCAGCAGCGCCTCTTTGACCTCAGGAGGCTGAAGAAATTTGGCTCGTCACCAAACTTTTACAGATGCACAATCGAGAGCATCCTGTCGGGCTGTATCACCGCCTAGTACGGCAACTTATCCGCACACAACCATAAGGCTCTCCAGAGGGTAGTGAGGTCTGCACAACGCATCACGGGGACACCTACACCACCCGATGTCACAAGAAGGCCATTAGGATCATCAAGGACAACAACCACCCGAGCCACTGCCTGTTCACTCCGCTATCATCCAGAAGGAGAGGTCAGTACAGGTGCATCAAAGCAGGGACCGAGAGACTGAAAAACAGCTTATATCTCAAGGCCATCAGACTGTTAAACAGCCACCACTAACATTGAGTGGCTGCTGCCAACATACTGACTCAACTCCAGCTCACATCAATAATGGAAATTGATGGAAAAAATATATCACTAGCCACTTTAAACAATGCCACTTAATATAATGTTTACATACCCTACATTACTCATCTCATATGTATATACTGTACTCAATACCATCTACTGCATCTTGCCTATGCCGTTCTGTACCATCCCTCATTCATATATCTTTATGTACATATTCTTTATCCCTTTACACTTGTGTGTATAAGGTAGTAGTTGTGGAATTGTTAGCTAGATTACTTGTTGGTTATTACTGCATTGTTGGAACTAGAAGCACAAGCATTTCACGACCCTCGCATTAACATCTGCTAACCATGTGTATGTGACAAATACAATTTGATTTGATTCAGTGTTTTCCATGGATTACCCAGCCAAATAGGGCAGTGTTAGTCTTATCAGATGTTCTATAAAACACAGGAAAAACTGAATTTTGACTACACTTGCCCTTTAAAAGAATCCTGAGGAGGATTCACCATCTTCATCAAATGTTAAGAATTTATCTGCAATTAAATCATCAAAAAGCCAAATTTGGGAGCCAAATTAACAGCTTTCTTACCAATGCAATTCGGTAAGCTACTGACAAGTCACTCAATTGAAAGTCACTGTCTGGCAAGTCTCGATGGACTTCATATCGAAAATAAATGAGATCTTTAGTATACTTTTCCAGATGCGATACCGTGGAGATAACAACTTTGTATGATTTTATTAATTTTTATTTTACCTTTATTTAACCAGGTAGGCTAGTTGAGAACAAGTTCTCATTTACAATTGCGACCTGGCCAAGATAAAGCAAAGCAGTTTGACACATACAACGACACAGTTACACATGGAGTAAAACAAACATACAGTCAATAATACAGTATAAACAAGTCTATATACGATATGAGCAAATGAGGTGAGATAAGGGAGGTAAAGGCAAAAAAAGGCCATGGTGGCAAAGTAAATACAATATAGAGAGAATGACATGGGTGTGCAAAGCTGTCATCAAGGCAAAGGGTGGCTACCTTGAAGAATCTCAAATATAAAATATATGTTGATTTGTTTAACAGTTTTTTGGTTACTACATGATTCAATAACTGTCTTCACTATTATTCTACAATGTAAAAAAATAGCAAAAATAAAGAAAAACCCTTGAATGAGTAGGTGTGTCCAAACTATTGACTGGTACTGTATGTATGTATAGATAAATACAATTACATTTTGGGGGGATTGTGTGTGTAGTGATTTATTTTTATTTTTATTATTGCTAGTTATTACTGCATTGTTGGAGCTAGAAACACAAGCATTTCGCTGCACCTGTGATAATATCTGCACATCTGTGTACACGACCAATAAACTACGATTTGATTTTTAAAAAGTACCATGGGTGGGGGAGGAGGTATGGAGCATGCATGCATATACCATTTTACTCCACAGCCAGAAGGGGAGAGACAGAAGGGTGTGGGTTAAAGATATGGGTGTAGGTGTTTTAAATCAGCCTAATTCCTCAGCATATGTGGAGCAGAGAGGGGGACATGTTAAGACATGCGCTCTGTTTTTGGCCAGAGGCATTCAGGAGATAGAGAATACTATCCATGCCTTCAAACCCAACCACAGCTGTCATTTTATAATAATCCCTCACCTGATCTCGTTTTTTAAAATACATTTTTCAGTGTCAAAATGTTTTTTAATACTGTTGCTTCGATGTCATTCTCTTCCTGATGGCATTCAAACAGAAAGCAAAACCGACAGAAAACATTGTTTCGGCAACGTCTTCCATCTCAAAGAAAACCATGAAGATAATGCTTTGGATTTTACAATAGACTTGAAAGTTTCAAGGAAGGGAGTTGTTATATTCTCTCTCTCAAACTGTCTTCATCTATAAATATAATGTCTACATCCACATCCCTGACAAACTGAGCCAAGTCATCAAAACGCGAGGCAACTGACAGGGACTTGAGGATAACAACAAAATATGTCATAGAGGGGTTGTCAAATCACCCCACGTAATTATGGGGTGTTGACTTTGGTCATTTGAGCACAGCACACTTCTGACAGAGGCCATGCATGGAGTTCAATGACACTACACCTACTTTGCTGCTGGGAGCATTATCATTTGTACAGGGAGTCAAATCTTTGCCCTTGGAACAACACTGTGTACGAAAACGTATAAAGACACAAAGGTTATAGATTGGCCTACAGTACACACCCAGACATATTGGCACATTATATCACTGCTCCAGAAAAGGATATTCTATAACACAGAGGCACCATAATCTAAACAACATAAATGCAACTTAACCAGGTCACAAAACAGGTTATAGCCTGTTTTATAGCAAAAGCCTGGACACTATTTTACATAAAACAAATTAAGCCAAATTAGACAGACAAGTCTATGTGGAGAAAACAACCCATAGTGAAATGTACACTCAAATCAAATTTGATTGGTCGCGTACATATATTTTGCAAATGTTATCGTGGTTGTAGCTAAATGCTTATGTTCCTAGCTCCAAAAGTGTAGTTATACCTAACAACACAAATCCAACAAATTTAAATAAAAGGATTAAGAAATACAGAAATATTGGAACGAGTCATATCAGAGTCCAGAATATCAATATGTAATGATGGTTTGTATAGACATTTTGGATGGTGTATGAATAGAAAAGATGTGTACAGCAGTAGTTCTACAGGATGAGCCTTGACTTGAATACAGTATATATATATATATATAGATGAAGTGGGTAAAACAGCATGTAAACATGATTAAAGTGACCAGTATTTAACGACTGTGTACATGGGGCAGCAGGTCTCTAAAGTGCAGGTTTGAGTACCAGTACACAGTGCACAAAGACAAATACAAGCAGCCACAAAGCAGCATACATATGCGATCAATTTGAGTGGGATAGGTTCTACAGTGGTGTGTAATCTTATTAAAATATATCTGCATTTGGCTGGTCGACAATGGTCCCATCAGGCTCTTTACATATCAGCTTGGTTCATAAGTGGAGTCAGGAATCACACCTGATTTAGGGTCAGATACGAGCTGTTCGCTGAAGGGGTACTGAGTTGAGGATAAGGTTGGGATGAGCTGATTCTAGATCTGTGGTAAATTGCAACTTCAAGATGAAGAACAATTTTGCAAAGACAGGCTGTAATTAATTGATGAAGTGAGCATAATGACAGGTGTTTATCCAGTGAACTTGCAGGTTGACTAAATGCATTTAGGCACTATGCACCTAATATCTAATTCCCAACTGGTACACAGGCCAGGTGTGCACTCTTCTGATAATAAATATACAATGACATTGGCAGGATTATGGCTTTATGAACTAGATTCCGTTACGTAAAACCATAAACATTTTGATCACTCCTCAGGACGTTTGAAGACAAATGCCATTCAAGCGTAGATGTCTAGTATTTAGTTAAATGCATGAATCAATCTTCAAAGGTTACTTGTTCTTATACAGGTACAAATGAATATACTACATTAAAATATCCAACAGCAAATGAGGGATTGTTGTCATACAGTAAGTGAATGACGCACCCAGAACTGTGACTTTTAGGCTACTCAAAACAACACCATATAACACAGCTAATTACCACTATTAGTGCAATCTCGCAATCAGCGTAAATGACATTTCGACCAACAAAATATTCTGAAATTATTATCATCATACCTCCAAAATCTTGTCCAAGTCATCTTTGGTGAGACAGGGGTAGTCTTCTAGTATTTTATCCCTTTGTGCATTGTACTGTTTTGCAGCAAGTTTCCAATTCGGTTCCTCGAGAACTTGGAATATTGCTGCCCCGATGGACAGATAAAAAATGATCGCAGAAGTCAATAGAGGACCTTTATCCACCATACTTACAATGGCTCAACTTTTAAATTCGCGGGAGAGGGGTCCCAATTTAAAAGTGTAAGTGTTGTACCAAGCACATGCTCAACAGTCTTTTGGGGCGGCTTGACTTTTATCCCTTACGAGTCTTTTGAAAAACTTGTCGAAAATACCTCTGGTAACATTTGCTCTGGTGCAAATAATCAGAAAGTGTACATAAATGTATCCGAACTGTGCGAATATGAACGCTGTGCTGAAATGTCAACACAGATGCGTGTTTATTCGGTGCAGCAGTTTGCTCTCCACGTGCGCTGCTCTGTTGCAAATGATTACCCGCTACGGAGATGCCTAGGCTACTACTGAAACTTGTGGGGGAGTGGAGAAACGCACAAAAAGATCCGCCCATTAGAATAGGCTCTTCTAGTCACTAGTCTGGGGGTGGGGGTTCTGCTGGTAATGCCCGCTCCTCCTGCATACATTGACTGCATTACTTTATATTTCGTGTTCCAGTTTTCATTTGCAGCTGACTTTCGCTTCGGCTTGCCAGTTCATTATTGTGGTGAAATGTTTTAATGTTTTTCCTTCAACTCATTTATTCAGTGCGTTCGATGACGTGGGCCAACCAAGGCGTTTGCCAGGGATAAATACAATACATTATTATTTTATCATTTCGAGGCCACATAACTTTATTTTTCCCAGAAGGAAGTTGTGGCATTCAGATATTAAACACATAACATTTCACACATGACAAATCCAAGAACATTGTGCAACAATAATGGCATTAATTACAAGGAAGCTGTCATTGTTGTTATCATTGCAGAGGTATACAAAAATATTTTACTATGTCTGGCAGCGGTGGAAAAAGTACCCAATTGTCATACTTGAGTAAAAGTAAAGATACTTTAGTAGAATGTGACTCATGTAAAAGTGAAAGTCACTTAGTAAAATACTACTTTAGTAAAGTATTTTTTTTATTTTTTATTTAACTAGACAAGTCAGTTAAGAACAAATTCGTACTTACAATGACGGCCTACAACTGCATGCAGTCGTGAGGGAGACAAATATTTTAGTTCCTAGGTTAGGGCCCTTCATTTTGAATAAATCTAACAAATGTGAGTTGTTAGAATATATAAAGGATAACAGTTTCTATGAAGTACATATGTTCTTTTCACCAACTACTTTATGTACCCATACCAAATGTAACATATCATACTAATTTGAGTGTTCCAGATTTACATTTACTATGTTACGTTTAGTCTATGAGACCAGACTGAGTAGGTCTGTGACATTGCATGTTGTCATTATTGCCAAATTAATACTCTTAATTACACCAGGAAAATTCTGGCTTATAAAATGTCCATCCATGCCTTTTACCAGTTCTGAATACCAGTAATACAAAGAGGGTCTGATGGGGTCAATTGAGCCAAAATATGAATCCTACTTATCACGTAGCAGTCAGAACAATGGCCATAATAATCTCCCGAACGCAACACAAGCAACATGTGACTATCCTCTCACATCTACGGTAAACCACAATGGAAACAGAAGCAAATGAATATGAACCTCTCTAAAGGATGTTTCGTTTGGAGTCGAATGCCAGAGCTGTGAATTCAGTAGTGGAGTCATAATAAAACATCTACTGTATACTCGACTCATTTATTGAGTCTGACTACGACTGTCTGATAAAGCACTTTTGATATTCCATCTGAAGCCTTTAAAATAGTTGTGTGACCCACCAAGTAAACAAATATATTTTCCTAACCGCAACACAATCAAATTAATTTTGTAAAGCTCTTTTTACAACAATTGTCACAAAGTGTGTGACCCACCAACAAAGCAATTCTTCCAACCACCCCACACACAAGTTGTGCTTTACAGTAACCCAGACTAGACCACCACACAGTTTTTAGCTGCCCTCCTACTATTTAGCTGCAACCCATTGGTCGGTCTCCAACCCACTAAGAAACACTGTCCTAGACAACACATGACAACACAAGCTCCATGTGACCACCCACCCACAGTTAGGTGCTTGTCCCATTGGACTCAAAAGTAGTGCACTGTATAGGGAATAGGGTACCGTTTGGGACACAGCCCCCTCTTCACTTGCTGTCCTGACTAAGAGCATATGTCAGATAAAGAGGTAAACAAACGCAGGGCACTGTTAGGATGTGGCTTCCCTTCTCAGGACAAAGTGGATGTTGTTGTGACCACGAACCTGAGGGATGCAGGCCCTTGTTTGTAACCTTGTTATTGTATCTGCCTTTCAGGCCAAGAAAGGTGTGGGGGAAGGAAGCGTTGTGAGATGGACGTCTTTATCTTAAGCCCTTGTGTATTACACAGCCTTCCTTTCATGTTGAACCTCCCAGCTTGGCCCTCTGTTCTCTCTCTCAAATTCAAATTCAAATTCAAATTCAAGCTGCTTTATTGGCATGAAAAACATTGTGTCAATATTGCCAAAGCAACAATGTATACAATATACATTGTAACAAAATTGTAAATGATAGCAAATAATAATATAAAATGGTAGTAAATAATAATACAAAAATAAATACAATAAAATGGTAACAGTCTACAGTAAACATTAATAATTATAGTAATAACAATAATAGTAATAATAAGTAAGTTACTGTTTACTATGCAGATGTTATTATTCAGTGTCCCTCAGGCTATGGCAGGAAAATACATATTTGGCTGCAAGAGGAGCCATTGCTCCTTCGCCCATGAGTATTCTTAGTTTTTCCTCTGGGTTCAATTTGTAAAAATGTGGAATATATGTAGTCATTTCTGTGAATAATGAATCTCTTTGTGAGGAATATTTATCACAGTAAAGGAGAAAGTGCATCTCTGTCTCTACCTCCCCTGTCATGCAGTGACCACATACACGCTCTCTCTCTCTCTCTCTCTCTCTTCGTGTGTGTGTGTGTGTGCGTGTGCATGTACGCATGTGTATGTGTGTTTTGCCCTTCCACTAATACCACTCACTCCAGCCATTACTCCGTGCCTTTCCTCCCCAATTAAGGTTCCACTAACCTCCTGCGATACAGTTTTTTTTAAATGTTTTATTTATTTACCTTGTTTACAACAAAGGAGTGAAACAGGCTTATATTTTGGGTTCTGGTGGGGTACGACAGTTGAACTAGGTTTGTGATATAAGTATATAAGTTATAAGTTATATTCTAGGAAAATCAATGTGTACTATATCATTAATTTAAACATCTGTAAATGGATGTAGCAACAGCAGATTGACCCTTTAAATTCATGGAGGCTTTTTCAATTAATTCCCCTTCACTGATGCTCATGTGTCACAGGTGAACATGATCAGGTTATCTGGTCATCAAGTTAAACTGTTTAAACATCATCTTTGTGGCTCGGTTGGTAGAGCATGGTGCTTACAACATCAGAGTCAAACGTTCAATTCCTGCTAGGATGCTTCCTATGAAAATGTATGCAGACATTACTGTAAATTGCTTTGGATAGAAGTGTCTGCTTAATGGAATATGCACTGCTCAAAAAAATAAAGGGAACACTTAAACAACACAATGTAACTCCACGTCAATCACACTTCTGTGAAATCAAACTGTCCACTTAGGAAGCAACACTGATTGACAATAAATTTCACATGCTATTGTGCAAATGGAATAGACAACAGTTGGAAATTATAGGCAATTAGCAAGACACCCCCAACAAAGGAGTGGTTCTGCAGGTGGTGACCGCTTCCTGGCTGATGTTTTGGTCACTTTTGAATGCTGGCGGCGCTATCACTCTAGTGGTAGCATGAGACGGAGTCTACAACCCACACAAGTGGCTCAGGTAGTGCAGCCCAACACCGTGCAGGACGTTTGGCATTTGCCAGAGAACACCAAGATTGGCAAATCGCCACTGGCGCCCTGTGCTCTTCACAGATGAAAGCAGGTTCACACTGAGCACATGTGACAGACGTGACAGAGTCTGGAGACGCCGTGGAGAACGTTCTGCTGCCTGCAACATCCTCCAGCATGACCGGTTTGGCGGTGCGTCAGTCATGGTGTGGGGTGGCATTTCTTTGGGGGGCCGCACAGCCCGAGGTAGCCTGACTGCCATTAGGTACCGAGATGAGATCCTCAGACCCCTTGTGAGACCATATGCTGCTGCGGTTGGCCCTGGGTTCCTCCTACTGCAAGACAATGCTAGACCTCAAGTGGCTGGAGTGTGTCAGCAGTTCCTGCAAGAGGAAGGCATTGATACTATGGAATGGCCCGCCCGTTCCCCAGACCTGAATCCAATTGAGCACATCTGGGGACATCATGTCTCGCTCCATCCACCAACGCCACGATGCACCACAGACTGTCCAGGAGTTGGCGGATGCTTTAGTCCAGGTCTGGGAGGAGATCCCCAGGAGACCATCCGCCACCTCATCAGGAGCATGCCCAGGCGTTGTAGGGAGGTCATACAGGCACGTGGAGGCCACACACACTACTGAGCCTCATTTTGACTTGTTTTAAGGACATTACATCAAAGTTGGATCGGCCTGTAGTGTGGTTTTCCACTTTAATTTTGAGTGTGACTCCAAATCCAGACCTCCATGGGTTGATAAATTTGATTTCCATTGATAATTTTTGTGTGATTTTGTTGTCAGCACATTCAACTATGTAAAGAAAAAAGTATTTAATAAGAATATTTCATTCATTCAGATCTTGGATGTGTTATTTTAGTGTTCCCTTTATTTTTTTGAGCATATGTATATATATATATACATATTGTTATTTTTATATTTGCGATAAAATTTCACAACTCGTAGTACAAAACTCAAAACAGATCATCAAAAAGGCTGTTTTTTCCTAACTTTAAGCACATTTTCAATTGACTAAAGACAACACACAAAATCACACAGTACCTTTTTCACCAAACCTAATCAGTGTTTCATCTAGAAATACCTTTCACATTGCAGTGCTCACAATACTTTTCATATGATTCTCTTCTCATTTGTTAAAACACATTTGACCATAATTTAATCCAACTGCGCTTAATGGTTAATCACTTAACCGTTTGGTAAACCTATAGATTTTAACTGGTTTGTCTACTACATATGGATTTTGAGAACTACAGAAATAAAAGGTGTGTTTGTAATGTATAAACATCTAAATGACATGGATGATACATGATAACCGTACATAATGACTACTCCATATTGCTAATTGATTTCACATGGTGGTAACCACAACTGGTCACCATATAAAAGTGTGTGTGAACACTTGCAATTTTCTTTCAACATGGAGCAGGATAGACAGCAAGGGAGAGCAAGCAATCAAAGAGCTCGTGGACAAGGGGCCCATCAGGGAGGTATCGGGCATGGCCCCCGTCAAAAAGGTGGACATGGGCCCTGTCAAAGAGGTGGACATCAGAGGGAGGCAGACGGCAGGGAACTGTTGTGTCTAATAGTCTGGGCTATCGTCGTTGAATAGAATAAATAGAGGCCTTACCATGGCAGAAGCTGCCAGATTAGTTCACCACAATCTGAAAAAAAAACAGCTGTCAATTTGATGGTGAGAACATTTCACCAAGAAAACCTGTAAGTCTGCAGGAAATGCACTATGCTTTACATTACATTTAGAATAAATGACATTGTAATGCATGTAAGTTCACAACTGTCACGCCCTGTTTCACCTATCTTTGTCCTTGTCTTCACCCCCTCCAGGTGTCGCCCATCTTCCCCATTATCACCCGTGTACTTATACCTGTGTTTTCTGTTTATCTGTTACCAGTTCGTCTTGTCAAGCTAATCAGCATTTGTCCTGTCAGCTCTACCCCCCCCCCCCCCCTCCCCTCCCTCCAGACTCTCTCGCCCTCCTGATTTTTGACCTTTGCTTGTCCTGACCCTGAACCCAGATGCCTGACTACTCTGCCTGCCCCTGAGCCTGCCTGCTGTCCTGTACCTTTGCCCCTATCTGGCTTTCCGACCTCTGCCTGACCTGACCCTGAACCCAGACGCCTGACCACTCTGCCTGCCCCTGAGCCTGCCTGCTGTCCTGTACCTTTGCCCCTATCTGGCTTTCCGACCTCTGCCTGACCTGACCCTGAACCCAGACGCCTGACCACTCTGCCTGCCCCTGAGCAGGGCCAGCTGCGCGATGCCATCTCATCCCAAGGAGCCACCATCAGGCGGCACGAGGAACTGCTTCGTGGCCTTATGTAGAGGGTCCAAACGTTGGCTGAATGCTATGACCGGGCATTGGACGGTTCGCAGGAGCAGTTCTGTGGGTTGTCTGGGAGGCAGCCTACCACGGTGGTAGCCCCGCAGTAACCCTGAGTAACCCTGGCCATATCCGTTCTCCGGGAGCAAAGTTTCCCGGAGGCTAATCCAGCTTCGGCAGGGCTCCTGCAGTGTGGCTGACTATGCGGTGGATTTCCGCATGTTGGCAGTAGAGAGTGCTTTGAACCAGGAAGCACTGTTCGATATGTTCCTGCACGGCGTCTCGGAGGAGGTCAAGGACGAGCTTGCTGCGCGGGAGTTAGAAACAGATCTCGATTCCCTCATTGCTTTGACCATCCGACTCGATGGGTGACTACGGGAACGACAGAGGGAGAGAATTCGATTTCACTCGCACGCCCAGGGATTCCACCTTGCCTCCGAGTCCCCCGTACCCTTTGTATACACCCCACCTTTCATATGTCCTGTATAAAGCCCATGCCTCAGTCCATTGTCTTCCATTTCCAGGCCAACACCTCCTCCCTGTGTCGTCGATAGCCCTCTGGCCTACACGGTGAGACGCCTCCTGAGGGACCCTGAATCCGCCCTCCTGACCACTCTCCCTGAGCCTGCCGTCCTGTACCTTTGCCTCTGTTGCTGTAAACATTGCTACTTCGACACGGTCTGCATCGGGGTCTTACCTTATCCTGATAAAAACAAGTTACAGTATACTGTTCTACCCTCAGAATTGACAGACGACCCCGTGGTGGCCGTGTGCTGACCGACCAGCAGGAATGGGTAGTGGTGGAAATTATGGCGGCTAGGAATTACAAAATAGTGGGCCATTGAGGAAAACGATGACACCTTTGCCAATGTGGCATTCATCAAACTACCTTTTGAAGAGGCAGCATTTACCTGATGCCTTTTGAGAAACAACCGGGAAAAACAACTGCGGGCAGAGTGTTCAGGTACAGCACTATATACTGTTACTGTTTGATGCACATGCTTCTTCACAATATCATATTGGAACTATACTGTGAAAAGAACTAAACAAAATATATGTTTGGATGGTTATGGTGCTGTGAACCATCACAAGTATATCTTTGTTGATGAAGCTGGCTTCAACCTGGCCAAAACTCGGCACCGTGGGTGGAACCTCATCGGCCAACGTGCAACCCCCCAAGTTCCTGGACAACTTGAGGGAAACATGTGCACAGCTATGGTTCAGACATGGTTTCGGGCCCATCACCAATTTGTGACCCTATATAGCATGGAGGTGGAAGGTGTATCGCCATCCCCATGAGCATGCCACCATCCTTCTGTTCATGGATTAGGTCATAGCTGTGGGAAGTAGGAGTGCTGACTGTAAAGGATGTCTTCATTGATCACACCTTTTGATTACACATTGGATAGATATTATGGAAATTATATATTCTGTCAATTGTGTTGGGTAATGTCAAACCTAATGTGAACTGCACTGTAGCATATTACTTCACCACTTCTAAGGGCTATCGGATTAACTGGTAATTAAAATGATTACATTAAAATATATTGTTTTGGGGATTAAAACAATATGCTCATTACATTTCACAAACTTATTTTGACTCAATGGTTGTGGAGAGAGGTTTTGAATGAAAGACTGGCTGCGTTACAAGTGTGACCAGTTTGGAGATTTGTACTAAGAAAAAGTTCTCCCAAAGTCCGTCAGTAGAATGTTTGACCACCGCCAACTGAATGTCAAAATGTTTTCTATTAATTATACACAAGATTTACTTCCATTTTTAAACAATTTTCTGTGTTTATGAAGATGCATTCATATCCAGAGTGTGTCTTGTGTGAACAAGAAATTATGCATTGATTTAAGTTATACTGTTATGGTTTTCCCAACGAGATGGCTAGATCATCTGTCTCAAATGTATCTCAATACAATTCATTAGACATTACATTTGTCTACAGTTTGCAGATGACCTAGTGAAAGTCTTCACACCCTTTGCAGTTTTCATAATTTGCTTTAAGTCAAAATATAACAAATGCGTTACATTGGGATTTGTTTTCCACTGATCTGCACAATGAATCATGAATTACTTATGCAAGTCCAATATGAATATAATGGCAGTGTGCCTCGTCTCTTACAAAAGCTTTCCAGAACCTGCAAACTGTTTTTTATACTGTTCAACATACCTTGTGTCAATTGAAGCGTATCCTCAATACTGACAAAACTAAACTAATGGTGTTTTCTAAAGCAAGAAATAGACCTCTGAACATTTCACCTGTTACTACCTGTCAAGGCAAGGAGATTGAGGTTGTAACCTCATATAAATATCTTGGAACTTTAATTGATAACGGCCTCTCTTTAAAATTGCATATTCAACAACTTACAAAAAAATGTAAGCTGAAATTGGGATTTTATTTGAGGAATAAGGCCTGTTTCACTTTTGAAGCCAGAAGGAGGCTAGTATCAGCTACATGTATGCCTTTACTAGACTATGGGGATATTTTATATATGAATGCTTCTGCTCAGTGTTTGAGATCAATTGACACTCTTTACCATGGCACTTTGAGATATATTTTAAAACTGCAAAACACTTACGCACCACTGCACTTTGTATACCAGGGTTAGCTAGCCTTCTCTGGTCACTCGTAGGCTCAGGCACTGGTATACTTTACAGAGCTATTTTGGGTTTACTACCTTTTTATTTGGGCATTTTTATTGTTCAGAAATGTGGTGGGTACTCTCTTCGTTCGCTGGACTTTATCCTGCTAACTGTTCCAAATGTCCGAACTGAATTTGGTAAAAGAGCTTTTATGTACTCTGCGCCATCGTCTTGGAACGCCTTACAAAATACTTTTAAACTTGTCCCGATTGGTATTTTTAAATCATTGACGAATGATCTTGAGACTGATTCCCTGACCTGTTAATGTTTTTAATTTGCGGTTTTTGATTTTGTTTTACTCTTGTGAATTCTATGGTTTTTAACTAGATTACTTGTTGTTTTTCATGTAATTTGTCTGTTATTTTTCGTAATGACTTGGTACTGCCTATCTTGGCCAGGACGCTCTTGAAAAATAGATTTTAAATCTCAATGAGCCCTTCCTGGTTAAATAAAGGTTAAATAAAATAAATAATTGAAGAGATTCATTTTATTTATTGATTTAACCGATATTTTGTCTCCCTGTTCTCCTTTTCATAAAGAATCGTTGCTGTAACGGCTGTTGGTTGAAGAAGGTGAGGACCAAAGCACAGCGTGGTATGTGTTCATGTTAGTTTATTAACACTAAATACAAAAATAACAAAGGGAATAACCGAAACAGTCCTGAAAGGTGAAAAACACTAAACAGAAATCAACTTCCCACAAGACACAGGTGGGAAAAGGCTACCTAAGTATGGTTCTCAATCAGAGACAACGATCGACAGCTGTCCCTGATTGAGAACCATACCCGGCCAAAACAAAGAAATACCAACAAATAGAAAAATAACATAGAATGCCCACCCAAATCACACCCTGACCAACCCAAAAATAGAGACATAAAAAGCTCTCTACGGTCAGGGCGTGACAGTTACAAGTTTTTACTTGAATGTCTTTTAAGTGTTATTAATTGCCAACTTTACTCTGAAATAAATCAATTGGAGCTAAATAAAAAATCTAATGTGTGCGAAGTTGCCTTAGAAAATAGGCTAATCATGTTTGTTAATCTGACTCGTATGGGTAACCAGAAATGGGTCGTATAATAGTATTAGCTGTGAGAAAATAAGTGCCTTATAAAATGCGGGCCATATCAAACGAATGTGTCAGCATTCACAGAGAGAGATACTATATTTAATTTATCAGTTTTAGTGCAACATTTTTTGTAAACGGTTTGCTTTGCTTGCCAACAACCGATAGACCATAACTACAATCTTGTTATGAACTTAATCGGTCAATCCAGGATTCGAAAAACAGTTTGCACAGTTAATACAAAGCTAAGGGATGAGGGTGGATAATTGTAATGACTCAAAGTAATCGACAGAGCTATGAAAACTGACCATCCATTAGATCAAAATTATAGTTTTAACCATGTTTTGAAGCTATACAGTGTTAGTTTACAAGCTTATATTTTGGACTCTGATGGTGTACGACAGTTGAACTAGCTCATGAGGCATTTATAATTTATTTTCTTGAAGAATTAATGGCAATATATTATTGATTTAGAAGTCCAAAATTGGCTGTACCAACATTGGATTTCCCCTTTAACATAATAAAACCTGAGTGGGAGTCTCTTTGCAGCAGGATGTCAATGCTAGTAGAAAGGCCTAACTGCTTGGGAGTGACTGTTGAACAGATAGTTATCGAGGGCCACCGTGGTGGCCTTTTGAAGAGAAGAGGGAGGTCCATATGCCACTGGGGGGACACAAACAACTTCCTAATGGTCACAGAAGTCAGATAAGAGGGTCAGAAGAGTCCTATCAGATGAATGAGTGGTAGAATTCTGCTGTTTGTGTCAGGCATATTCAGCAGGGAATCTCGGGTGAAACAATGCCATCCTGTAATGCTCAGTTGGTAAAGCATGGTACTTGCTACGTCAGGGTTATGGATTAGATTCCCTGGGCCACCCATATTTTTTTTATATTTATTTATATTAACATTCAGCTCTTCAATATGAGAAATGGCCTCAATTCAACCAAATCTATTAAAAACAAAAAGTAGGCATTGATACAAAGCCGAATAATAAAGCAGATTCACATGACCATATTGCTTACTCTACCTATGCTCTACAAGGTGACAGATACTGTAGCTTAACGCAGGGATCATCAACTAGATTCAGCCGCGGGCCAATTGTTTCTTGAGCAGATGGTCAGGGGGCCGGAACATAATTAAAAATAATTTGTAGACTGCAAATTGACCGCAAGAAACCCAAACGGATACAATATTTGACAAAAACATAACCAATCTCGCTGTCATGTTCCAGGCAATGTTTTTCCACTCCTTAACTGTCCAGTGTTGGTGATTGTGTGCCAACTGGAGCCTCTTCTTGCTTCTTCTTGTTTTTAACTGATAGGAGTCAAACCAGGTGTGGTCATCTGCTGCAATAGCCCATCCGTGATAAGGACCATCAAGTTGTGCGCTTCGAGACGTCGTACTGCACACCACCGCGCCATTATTTATCTGTTAGTGTTAGCTTGCACGATTCTTTACATTCTCTTTCGACCTCTCTCATCAACGAGCTGTTTTCACCCACAGGACTGCCGCTTACTGGATGTTTTGTGTTTGTCGCACCATTTTTGGTAAACCCTAGACACTGTCGAGCGTGAAAAGCCTAGGAGGGCAGCCGTTTCTACGATACTGGAACCAGCGTGCCTGACACCGACAATCATAACACCCTCAAAGCTGCTTAGGTTACAAGTTTTTTCCATTCCAACGTTCAATTGAACAGTAACTGATTGCCTCGATGCCTGTCTGGCTGATTTATATAGCAAGTCTCACAGGCTGTAGGAGAGATCCATTTTCGTGAACAGGGTGGTGTACCTAATAAACCTATGAGTGGGAACACTTTGGAACAGACTTCCAAAATTCCAAAACAAAAATAAAAAAACATGTTTTGGAACTCTGGCCTACTGGTTAGAGCATAGGGACAGTGCCCGAAAAGTTGCTAGTTTGAATTGCTGAGCCAAAAAAGTGAAAAATCTGTTGATGTGCTCTTGAGCTAGGCACTTGGGATATGGGGATATGCAATAAACACATTTCCAATTCACACATGCGTATTAATACACACGTGTACATGTATGAAATAAGACAAATATAACCACCCACCAAATTACTGTTTTCCCACAGCTTTGACCTACTATCTACTTTGACCTACTATCTACTTTGACCTACTATGTTGGTTTATTGTACAATGTGTATGCAGGTTGCTTAGGATTCAAACCTTCTCAATCAGCCTAATTCATACTGCTCGAGGAGGGGCTCCCACAATAATGTGATTTGTGCCGCATTTAAACTTGAGTGAGCAGTTTGTCTTGTAGTAATGTGGTGTCTGCCTGTATTCCCTTCAGTTTCGACCCATTTGTGATATAATAATATACACTGAAGAAAATTAAAAACGCATCGTTCATGAGCTGAAATAAAAGATCCTAGACGTTTTCCATACACAAAAATATCTTATCTCAAATGTTGGGTAAAAATTTGTTTACATCCCTGTTAGTGAGCATTCCTCAAGTTTTGAGGGAGCGTGCAATTGGAATGCTGACTGCAGGAATGTCCACCAGAGATGGTACCAGAGAATTGAATGTTAATTTCTCTACCATAAGCTGCCTCCAAAGTTGTTTTAGAGAATTTGGCAGTACGAACAACCGGCCTCAAAACTGCAGACCACGTATATGGCGTTGCGTTGGCGAGCTGTTTGCTGATGTGAAGCCCATTTTTTTTAAGGTATCTGTGACCAACAGACACATATCTATATTCTCACTCATGTGAAATCTATTGACTAGGGCCTAATGGATGTATTTCAATTGACTGATTTCCTTGAATGAAATGTAACTCAGTAATATCTTGTGGCATTTATATTCTTGTACAGTATATATTTTACAATTCATGGCTTATGTTTAAAAAGTGTGATGAATGCGTACATTTTTTAACCTTCTCATTGCAGATCTGGTAGGACAAAAAAACATGACGTTGCCTGGCCAATTTGACTGTTTCCCCCATGTTGTTCATCAGGTTTTTACTATGACAGGCCGACATGTTATGTGGACTAAAATAGTACACAACCGGGTGTATCACAAAGCATGATCAAATCAATTAGCCAGCTAGTCATTTTGAGAAACATTGAGAAATACAGTGCCTTGCGAAAGTATTCGGCCCCCTTGAACTTTGCGACCTTTTGCCACATTTCAGGCTTCAAACATAAAGATATAAAACTGTATTTTTTTGTGAAGAATCAACAACAAGTGGGACACAATCATGAAGTGGAACGACATTTATTGGATATTTCAAACTTTTTTAACAAATCAAAAACTGAAAAATTGAGCGTGCAAAATTATTCAGCCCCCTTAAGTTAATACTTTGTAGCGCCACCTTTTGCTGCGATTACAGCTGTAAGTCGCTTGGGGTATGTCTCTATCAGTTTTGCACATCGAGAGACTGAAATGTTTTCCCATTCCTCCTTGCAAAACAGCTCGAGCTCAGTGAGGTTGGATGGAGAGCATTTGTGAACAGCAGTTTTCAGTTCTTTCCACAGATTCTCGATTGGATTCAGGTCTGGACTTTGACTTGGCCATTCTAACACCTGGATATGTTTATTTTTGAACCATTCCATTGTAGATTTTGCTTTATGTTTTGGATCATTGTCTTGTTGGAAGACAAATCTCCGTCCCAGTCTCAGGTCTTTTGCAGACTCCATCAGGTTTTCTTCCAGAATGGTCCTGTATTTGGCTCCATCCATCTTTCCATCAATTTGAACCATCTTCCCTGTCCCTGCTGAAGAAAAGCAGGCCCAAACCATGATGCTGCCACCACCATGTTTGACAGTGGGGATGGTGTGTTCAGCTGTGTTGCTTTTACGCCAAACATAACGTTTTGCATTGTTGCCAAAAAGTTCAATTTTGGTTTCATCTGACCAGAGCACCATCTTCTCCTTTATCTGTTTGGTGTGTCTCCCAGGTGGCTTGTGGCAAACTTTAAACAACACTTTTTATGGATATCTTTAAGAAATGGCTTTCTTCTTGCCACTCTTCCATAAAGGCCAGATTTGTGCAATATATGACTGATTGTTGTCCTATGGACAGAGTCTCCCACCTCAGCTGTAGATCTCTGCAGTTCATCCAGAGTGATCATGGGCCTCTTGGCTGCATCTCTGATCAGTCTTCTCCTTGTATGAGCTGAAAGTTTAGAGGGACGGCCAGGTCTTGGTAGATTTGCAGTGGTCTGATACTCCTTCCATTTCAATATTATCGCTTGCACAGTGCTCCTTGGGATGTTTAAAGCTTGGGAAATCTTTTTGTATCCAAATCCGGCTTTAAACTTCTTCACAACAGTATCTCGGACCTGCCTGGTGTGTTCCTTGTTCTTCATGATGCTCTCTGCGCTTTTAACGGACCTCTGAGACTATCACAGTGCAGGTGCATTTATACGGAGACTTGATTACACACAGGTGGATTGTATTTATCATCATTAGTCATTTAGGTCAACATTGGATCATTCAGAGATCCTCACTGAACTTCTGGAGAGAGTTTGCTGCACTGAAAGTAAAGGGGCTGAATAATTTTGCACGCCCAATTTTTCAGTTTTTGATTTGTTAAAAAAGTTTGAAATATCCAATAAATGTCGTTCCACTTCATGATTGTGTCCCACTTGTTGTTGATTCTTCACAAAAAAATACAGTTTTATATCTTTATGTTTGAAGCCTGAAATGTGGCAAAAGGTCGCAAAGTTCAAGGGGGCCGAATACTTTCGCAAGGCACTGTAGTTTGGTCGATTGTTTTTGGTCAAATTAACCTGTTATCTACCTTTGATAAGCAGCTAAATAGCTATAGGTACATGGTAGCTTGCTAATTAGTTATCTCCTATGCTAATTTCAAGTCTTTCTAAATGAATATCTTACTAACTCTGAAATATTAAATTATTTCTGAATGGAAGTTAACTGGGAACACATCATACTTTGTTAGCTAATGTAAACTCACCCCATTCCATACAAATGTGCGCAACCGCAACATTCAAACGAGGCTACAAAGAAAACTAATGGGACTGTGTTGACTTCAAAATCGGGGATGTAAACTACGTTTCTATTCAAGCGTTGATCGACATGGTAATGGCTCTATAGTATTGGAGAAAAGTTGAAAAAATGGAACTTACAGTATGCATAAAGCAACTATTTCTGTCTTACAATCTCTCTCCACCTGGTGTAGCTCTACTCTCATCCTTTAAAAACAAGAAATGGACAGTGATGGGGGTAAGGGGGGAATACCTAATAATTTTTTGCGTCATCATTGCATGCGATCATCATTCTCAAAGCCGCTGTTTACTTCTAAGATCACTTTAGCACCGCCCTAAAAAACAGATTCAAATTCGACACAAACCTTCAAATAGGTATGTAATGACACATTATATCAACTCTTTTTAGTGTTTTATTTACATTTTAGAGGCGATACGGTGATAAGTTCGACAGATCGAGTGAAAAAAAGTTATTTTCCCACACGACATCTCTCCTTCTCACTATCAAGCATTGCCTGCTTGATGGGCTCATTGCCTGCTTGAATTATGCAGAAATGGGCAGTGTTTAGGTCATGTAATTGATTATGTTGGAAAGGGGAGTAATTGTGCTTTACAATGGTATTGACAATACAGTTGATCTGGAAGTATTCCGTTTTTGGGGCGCTAAAATAAGGGCAATTGTGCGGACAAAGGCGATGTACGAGTTTACGTTAGCTATCCCTAGTTAGATAATGTGTGTTCACTTATTGCATCTGCATGCTTGTTGCATTCTCCCTGGTGCACTCGTTTGTTCGTGAGCAAGCTGCTCCTTCGTATAATATAATCTGGTCAAAACAGTGGCAGCAGTGGTCATTCGGTTTTTGACATGCAAAAGGGAAATAAATGTAGGTGTATTTATGCTGTTGGTCAAATGCTGGGGACGGGGTAGGGGTTTTGCATTTTTGTCCACCCCCAGTTTTATCATTGCAATGTGATACAAAAAGTGGCAACGTGTGCTTTAGGACCATGCGGACACCTCCGAGAAGTTGGGTAGGCTGTTTGAAGTGTTCAGCCAGCTGAATTTAGGACCAGGCAGACACCACAGAGAGGGCTGACAGGATGTGTGAAGGCAAAGATTCTGGAAAGCTGGCTGGACCAGCACAGGAGAGTTGAGCATAGTTCAGTGTGTATTTGTTGTGCTCTTTCACTGAGTTGTAAAAGCAAGCAGAGCAGAAACGCGCAAATCTTTATTTGACTGATGTAACTGCTGTTACACTAAACTAATGTTGCAGTGTTGAGCTAATATTGTGACTGACATGTATTGTTTCATCCCCTCTCGACTGAGGTGAATGAATAAGCTACTCTAGCAAATTATTTTTGCCTCAACCACACTAGACCTAGATATTAGATATTCCAATATTAGATATTCTGACGTTCTTTCAGTGTAATGTGAGTTTTATCAGTCAGTATGGCAATGTAACATTATTGATCTGTCAGTTTCCCTAGCTAATTCCCTATTTTTCACACTGACACAATTAATAAACAGCTCTAACATGGTGCACAGTAGAGGTCTGAATGGGACCATTTTCAGCCACCCACTCTTGCTGGCTTTCTGTCCGACTCCCATTTGCTACCACAAGAACTGGTCCCAAACCCAATCACAGTCCCGCAATGTTATTTTAGGCGTATGTGACAAAGCTAACTTGCCAGCCATGGTCCCAGCAATTTCAAATGTGCAAATATTACTTAAGAAATAGGTTCAATTACCAGAGATTCCCACATGGCCCTTATACTGTAGCCCAGTAACACACAATATATCAGACAATATGCTAGATGTAGTTGGAGCCTACTTTCAGACTGAGAAATAAGGGTGATCAATATTTAGACCTATTTCTAGGCAATGTAGTGAACTATAGCCTAATCATAGGCCTATTTAGGCCTATCATAGGCCTATTTCCTTGGAAAGATAACGATCCTGTGCTTCTCTGCCCATGCATAGTCTATAGCCAACTCTATTTAATTTAGACCACAAGCGCACCTGATCTCACAGGTATGGCTATTGTGTGTAGCAGCAAGAATGATGACAACAACACTTGCTACGTTTTGCATAGGATATATAGGCTACTTTTTAGGAGGATGATTTGCAGGCAGAGACAAATAATTGGTTAATCAATACTTATTTGAAAATGAAAAGGCACAACGCTCGCTCACCATAGTGACCAAACCTATGTGTGCATTGTGCCTTTTTTCCTTTTCAATGATGATTACACTTCGGCTCACTTGGTTGAGCGCCCTTCCACTTCATTCCATTATCAATATTTATTTACAGACACTGTAGTAATCTACAGTCAAATCATATTAAAGTTAATTTCATATTCAAGTTAAGTGCCACGTGATTCTTCACCCATTTAGGCAGCCTACTCTATTTCAATGAGACCACACATACTAGAACTCTCATGCCCAACTAGGAGAGGTAGGCTACTGAAGTTGAAGCAGCGAATTTTGAGTGTGTGAATGATGCAAAGAATATGTGATTTTAATACAATAGTAGATAGGCTAACGCATACAAAGCAGAAACATAATCTGTGGGACAACAAAAATACATTAAAAGTATGTGGACACCCCTTCAAATGAGTGGATTGGGCTATTTCAGCCAAACCCAATGCTGACAGGTGTATAAAATCGAGCATGCAGCCATGCAATCTCCATACACAAACATTGTCAGTTGAATGGCCCGTACTGAATAGCTCAGTGACTTTCAACATGGCAACATCATAGAATGTCACATTTCCAACAGGTCAGTTCCACAAATTTCTGCCCTGCTAGAGCTGCCCCGGTCAACTGTAAATGTTGTTATTCTGAAGTGGAAAGTCTAGGAGCAACAACGGCTCAGCCACAAAGAGGTAGGCCACACAAGCTCACAGAATGGCACCGCTGAGTGCTGAAGCGAGTAAAAATCATCTGTCCTCTGTTGCAACCCTCACTACCGAGTTCCAAACTGCCTCTGGAAACAACGTCAGCACAATAACTGTTCGTAGGGAGCTTCATGAAATGGGTTTCCATGGCGGAGCAACCGCACACAAGCTTAAGATCACCATGCAAAATGCTAAGCGTCGGCTGGCGTGGCGTAAAGCTCGCCGCCATTGGACTCTGGAGCAGTGGAAACGCGTTCTCTGGAGTGATGAATCACGCTTCACCTTCTGGCAGTCCGATGGACGAATCTGGGTTTGGCAGAACGCTACCTACCCGAATGCATATAGCCAAGTTTGATGGAGGAGGAATAATGGTCTGGGGCTGTTTTTCATGGTTTGGGCAAGGCCCCTTAGTTCCATTGAAGGGAAAACATTCTAGATGATTCTGTGTTTCCAATTTTGTGGCAACAATTTGGGGAATGCCTTTCCCTGTTTCAGCATGACAGTGCCCTTGTGCACAAAGCAAGGTCCATACATAAATGGTTTGTTGAGATTGGTGTGGAAGAACTTGACTGGCCTGCACAGAGCCCTGACCTGAACCTCATCGAACACCTTTGGGATGAATTGGAATGCCGACTGCGAGCAAGGCCTAATCGCCCAACATCGGTGTCCGACCTCACTAATGCTCTTGTGGCTGAATGGAAGCAAGTAGGTTTGTGATGGTCACAAAATTTGGTCAGCCGGTGATTGTCAAGCAAATAACTACTGCTCTCATGGAAATTGACCGTTAATTAACATAAACACCTTTAGCCTCTCCTGACTTCCATACAAGCCATTGATGCAGACCTTTGGAATATCTACATTCTAAAAAGGTCAAATAAATTCATCTCATATTGCCTACAACGTCCCATTAAATACATTATTTAATTTTAGACAGGTCTAAAGAAACATGATTTTTGAATAACAGAGTAGCAGAATAGCATAGTTGTCCTCATGTTAGGTCCTGATCTGGCTATGCCATATGGCTGTGGGCTACACTAGTTAATTTAGCAGACAAGATTTGCTTATAATTCATTGGCATTATTTTATATTATGTTATATTATGAAGAATAGAATTGAACAAAGCTGAAAGCTATTCTGTGTTGAGCGGTTAACAAAGAAATAGGTACTCCTATATGCTTAATTTAAGGATTGTTTATGTAACTTTAGTTACAAATGTTGGGCTATATAGTTTGATTTTTAATACATAATACATTTTTAATACATTCTAAGGCTGCAAGATGCTACTCTAATGATGATTTGAAAAAAGTTGCATGAAAGGCAAGAGTTCTGCTTTGTTTTTTTGTGCAGGCTGTACGTCTGGTTCACTCCAGACCTGACTGCCCTTGACCAGCACAATAACATCCTGTCGCGGTCTGCAATAGCATCGAATAGTCATATATGCAACTGTTCAGGGAAGTCAGGAACCAATACACGCAGTCAGTCAGGAAAGCAAAGGCTAGCTTTTTTCAAACAGAAATGTGCATCCTGTAGCTCTAACTCCAAAACGTTTTGGGACACTGTAAAGTCCATGGAGAACAAGAGCACCTCCTCCCAGGTGCCCAATGCACTGAGGCTAAGTAACACGGTCACCACCGATAAATCCATGATAATCAAAAATTTCAATAAGCATTTCTCTACGGCTGGCCATGCTTTCCTCCTGGCTACCCCAACCCTGGCCAACAGC
Source organism: Oncorhynchus mykiss (assembly GCF_013265735.2). Taxonomy (NCBI): domain Eukaryota; kingdom Metazoa; phylum Chordata; class Actinopteri; order Salmoniformes; family Salmonidae; genus Oncorhynchus; species Oncorhynchus mykiss. The sequence continues at coordinate 10,664,994 of NC_048590.1, forward strand.
TCTGCACTCCCCGCAGCTAATTGCCAGAGCCTCCCCAGCTTCTCCTTCACCCAAATCCAGATGGAAGATGTTCTGAAAGAGCTGCAAAACCTGGACCGATACAAATCAGCTGGGCTAGACAATCTGGGCCCTCTCTGTCTAAAATGATCCGCCGCCATTGTTGCAACCCCCTTTTTCCAGTCTGTTCAACCTCTCTTTCATATAGTCCGAGATCATCTACAAAATAGCTTCCAACACTCTACTCAGCAAACTGGATGCAGTCTATCCCAGTGCCATCCATTTTTTTTACCAAAGCGCCTTATACCACCCACCACTGCGACCTGTATGCTCTAGTTGGCTGGCCCTCGCTACATATTCGTTGCCAGACCCACTGGCTCCAGGTCATCTATAAGTCTTTGCTAGGTAATGCTCCGCCTTATCTCTGGTCACGATAACAACACCCAGCCGTAGCACATGCTCCAGCAGGTACTGTATATCTCACTGGTCATCCCCAAAGCCAACACCTCATTTGGTTGCCTTTCCTTCCAGTTCTCTGCTGCCAGTGACTGGAACAAATTGCAAAAATCGCTGAAGCTGGAGACTTATATTTCCCTCACAAACTTTAAACATCAGCTATCTGAGCAGCTAACCGATCGTTGTAGCTGTACGTAGTTCAGATGTAAATAGCCTACCCAATCTACCTACCTCATCCCCATATTGTTTTTATGAACTTTTCTGCTCTTTTTCACACCAGTATGCACATCATCATCTGCTCATCTATCACTCCATTGTTAATCTGCTAAATTGTAATTACTTCGCTACTATGGCCTATTTATTGCCATACCTCCTGTTGTTGTTTGTGTCGCGCTGCTTAGCTTTATCTTGGCCTGGTTGCAGTTGTAAATGAGAACTTGTTCTCAACTACCTTACCTGGGTAAATAAAGGTAAAATAAATAAAAAAGTCTCTCATTCACAATTTGACAAGCACTTGATAATGCCTCGTATTTCCCAGCGGCATCCCCTTTGTGTGGCCGTAGTGCCCCCTATACAAATCCATGCCTTTTGCAGCCAGTGGCCGTTGTGTCCAGCTAAATATAATAATTATAATTACCTTCTCCCTGAGTGCTGGGTGCTTTGAAGCATCTCTCACTCACATGGCTCTCCATCACGTGATCGGGTCTTTGTCACAAGCTACAAGTGAAGACAGACACATCAGGGAACTAACTGAGCGCGTCCTTATCCAAATCTAAGGTCCATATTGAAGATATTGGAAGAACTGACCGCATTTACTTTTCGTCATCCAACAAGATGAGTAGGCCTATTGAACAGTAAAAGCACTAGCCTATGTCCATCTACTATCCCCATAGTACAAAAGTTGACCTATTATATTCTGTGTAAGAAATGAATATTCCTGTTATGGGACAGTTATGGGATGCGATAGATCTCAAATGAACATAACCACTTGCAGTAAAAAATGAGGCTCACACAACAGATTAGAATGTTTAGTTTAAAATAAAAAAAAGGACATGGCACAAAACTAGAAACACGGGTAGTGTACAGACATGAAACACATAGTCAATACTGCCTGAGGAATGGCACTAAGGAAGTGGCAGATTTAGAGGAGGTAATCAGTGAAGTGAGTCCAGGTGTGCATAATGATGAAGCGCAGGTGCACTTTATGATGAATGCCAGGTACGCGTAATGATGAATGCCAGAACCAGTGGCTAGTAAACCGGCGACGATGAACGCAGGAGGAGAGGAGCGGGGGTAGCCCCCTCCTCATGTCTACCCCCGCTCCTCTCCTCCTGCGTTCATCGTCGCCGGTTTACTAGCCACTGGTTCTGGCATTCATCATTACGCGTACCTGGCATTCATCATAAAGTGCACCTGCGCTTCATTTGCTTTACTCCAGTTGTAAAGAAAATCAAATGTGCTTAATATTGGGAAATGTAATACATAAATATAATAGGCCTAGCCTATAGAAAGCTGATGGGATCCTCCTCTCTCTAATAGAGGCCATTTAAATTGTGTTCTCTCACAATTGCATAGCCTATAGAAATGTTGTGCAACATGAGCTCATGGGCTCTCATGAAGTGTTTGATTTTATTTTTGAAAACATATGCATTGATGTCAGAGTGATTAGGGGGACAATAGAGTGCTGAGTACCAGACAGTTAGCAAGTTTGGTAGGCTACTAATGACCATCAGCAGCATCAGAGAAGCCTAGTTACTGTGACAAAATGGTCATGTGGAATTTGACTGCTGTCATGACTCGTGACTTCCGGTGTAGCTACGGCCCTGCACAGCAGAGGAGCTGGATGTTCCGGTGGGACCAGAAGATAAACAAGTGGTGGGATCAGAAGATAAACAAGTACATACAGAGGGCTGGTGTACGCATTTCTCTGACAGGAAACACAATCTGCTATCGTGCCATTAAGCAGTGTGTCCTGGGATGTACCTTATGGATGGAATGCATCAGAAGGAAGAGAGCAACAAGTATTCCTTGAGAGTCTGTCTCTCCACCGTTCTCTTCTTCGTAGTAGTAAGGCTCGCGCAGTAGTACACACACCCCAATCCCTGTTCATTGGGCTCGTTGAGCATCATTGAATGGCAAAGACACTTTTAAGAGCCACCTAATAAATGAAAATAAGCACACACTGTGTGTGCGTGTTTGCCGGGACTGGGCTGTCAAAACTATACACGAAAGAGAAAGGTCAAAATGTCTCCTCCATCCCAGAGGGAGTGTACTGATTCAAAGAATAAATAAGAGTTGTAACGTCAGCTAACTACGTTGCTTAACCAGCCAGTTTACTAGTGAAGAGGGCACGACAGCACCCCTTCCCCCTCGGGAGGCTGAAAAGATTTGGCATGGACCCTCAGGTCCTCAAAAAGTTCTACAGTAGCTCCATCGAGAGCTTATTGATTGTCTACATCACCACTTGGTATGGCAAATATACCATCAGACCGCGAAGTGCTTCAGAGGGTGGTGCAGATGGCCCAGTTACACTGCCTTCAAAAGGTATTCACACCCCTTGACTTTTTCCACATTTTGTTGTGTTAGAAAGTGGGATTAAAATGTATAGAATTGTCATTTTTTTTGTCAAGAACCTACACAAAATATTTTGTCATGTCAAAGTGGAAGAAAAATTGAAAATAAACACTACTATATTTTGATAAGATAAGTGTTCAATCATGTTCAACCATGAGTCAATACATGTTAGAATCACCTTTGGCAGCTATTACAGCTGTGAGTTTTCTGGGTAAGTCTCAAAGAGCTTTGCAAACCTGGATTGTATAATATTTGCCCATTATTCTTTAAAAAATTATTCACGATATTCAAACCGATTCAAGTCAAAACAGTAACTTGGCTATACTCAGCAACATTGAACTTCGTCTTGGTAAGCAACTCTTGTGTTTTTAGGTTATTGTCCTGCTGAAAGGTGGATTTGTCTCCCAGTGTCTGTTGGAATGCAGGTTTTCCTCTAGGGCTTTGCCTGTGCTTAGCTATTCATTTTCTTTCTATAGACACACTGGCTTTACTCACACACTAATAACATACACACGAATACCGACACAACACACACAGACACACACACACACACACACACACACACACACACACACACACACACACACACACACACACACACACACACACACACACACACACACACACACACACACACGCACACACACACACACAGACAGACGTGCACACTTTAACACTCATCATATGCTGCTGCTACTCTGTTCTTTATTCTTACTCTTAATATTATCTATCCTGATGCCTAGACACTTTACCTTGCATTAACGTACACATCGACCTCAAATACCTTATTAACATCAGAAGCCTCCTCCCTAAGTTTGTTTTGCTCACTGCTTTAGCACACTCTGCCAACCCTGATGTCTTTGCCGTGTCTGAATCCTGGCTTAGGAAGGCCACCAAAAATACTGAGATTTCCATACCCAACAATAACATTTTCCGTCAAGATAGAACTGCCAAAGGGGGAGGAGTTGCGTTCTACTGCAGAGAGAGCCTGCAAAGTAATGTCATACTTTCCAGGTCCATACCCAAACAGTTCAAACTTCTAATTTTAAAAATTAATCTCTCTAGAAATAAGTCTCTCACTGTTGCTGCATGCTACCGACCCTCCTCAGCTCCCAGCTGTGCCCTGGACACCATTTGTGAATTGATCGCCCCCCATCTAGCTTCAGAGTTTGTTCTGTTATGTGACCTAAACTGGGATATGCTTAACACCCCAGTAGTCCTACAATCTAAGCTAGATGCCCTCAATCTCACACAAATCATCAAGGAACCCATCAGGTACAACCCTAAATCCGTAAACATGGGCACCCTCATAGACATTATCCTGACCAACTTGCCCTCCAAATGCACCTCCGCTGTCTTCAATCAGGATCTCAGCGATCACTGCCTCATTGCCTGTATCCGGGTCCACGGGTCCGCGGTCAAACAACCACCCCTCATCACTGTCAAACGCTCCCTAAAACACTTCTGCGAGCAGGCTTTTCTAATCGACCTGGCCCGGGTATCCTGGAAGGATATTGACCTCATCCCGTCAGTTGAGGATGCCTGGTAATTATTTAAAAGTAACTTCCTCACCATCTTAGATAAGCATGCTCCGTTCAAAAAATGCAGAACTAAGAACAGATATAGCCCTTGGTTCACTCCAGACCTGACTGCCCTCGACCAGCACAAAAACATCCTGTGGCGGACTGCAATAGCATCGAATAGTCCCCGCGATATGCAACTGTTCAGGGAAGTCAGGAACCAATACACGCAGTCAGTCAGTAAAGCAAAGGCCTGCTTTTTCAAGCAGAAATGTGCATCCTGTAGCTCTAACTCCAAAAAGTTCTGGGACACTGTAAAGTCCATGGAGAAGAAGAGCACCTCCTCCCAGCTGCCCACTGCAATGAGGTTAGGTAACACGGTCACCACCAATAAATCCATGATAATCGAAAACTTCAACAAGCATTTCTCAATGGCTGGCCATGCCTTCCTCCTGGCAACTCCAACCTCGTCCAACAGCTCCGCAGCTCTGATAGCAGATGTTCTGAAAGAGCTGCAAAACCTGGACCCATACAAATCAGCTGGGCTTGACAATCTGGACCCTCTATTTCGGAAACTATCCGCCGCCATTGTCGCAACCCCTATTACCAGCCTGTTCAACCTCTCTTTCATATCGTCTGAGATCCCCAAGGATTGGAAAGCTGCCGCAGTCATCCCCCTCTTCAAAGGGGCAGACACCCTAAAGCCAAACTGTTACAGACCTATATCCATCCTGCCCTGCCTATCTAAGGTCTTCGAAAGCCAAGTTAACAAACAAATCACTGACCATCTCGAATCCCACTGTACCTTCTCCGCTGTGCAAGTCGGTTTCTGAGCCAGTCATGGGTGCACCTCAGCCACGCTCAATGTACTAAATGATATCATAACCGCCATCGATAAAAGACAGTACTGTGCAGCCGTCTTCATCGACCTGGCCAAGGCTTTCGACTCTGTCAATCACCATATTCTTATAGGCAGACAGGTTCATCGGAAGGCCTGTTGTCCGGTCCTCTGGCAGTCTCTATGGGGGTACCACAGGGTTAAATTCTCGGGCCGACTCTTTTCTCTGTATATATCAATGATGTTGCTCTTGCTGCGGAAGATTCCCTGATCCACCTCTACGCAGACGACACCATTCTGTATACTTCTGGCCCTTCCTTGGACACTGTGCTATCTAACCTCCAAACGAGCTTCAATGCCATACAAAACTCCTTCCGTGGCCTCCAACTGCTCTTAAACGCTAGTAAAACCAAATGCATGCTTTTCAACCGTTCGCTGCCTGCACCCGCACGCCCAACTAGCATCACCACCCTGGATGGTTCCGACCTAGAATATGTGGACATCTATAAGTACCTAGGTGTCTGGCTAGACTGTAAACTCTCCTTCCAGACTCATATCAAACATCTCCAATCCAAAATCAAATCTAGAATCGTCTTTCTATTTCGCAACAAAGCCTCCTTCACTCACTCACGCCGCCAAACTTACCCTAGTAAAACTGACTCTCCTACCGATCCTCGACTTCGGCGATGTCATCTACAAAATAGCTTCCAATAATCCACTCAGCAAACTAGATGCAGTTTATCACAGTGCCATCCGTTTTGTCACTAAATCACCTTATACCACCCACCACTGCGACCTGTAAGCTCTAGTCGGCAGGCCCTCGCTACATATTCGTCGCCAGACCCACTGGCTCCAGGTCATCTACAAGTCCATGCTAGGTAAAGCTCCACCTTATCTCAGTTCACTGGTCACGATGGCAACACCACCCGTAGCACGCGCTCCAGCAAGTGTATTTCAATGATCATCCCTAAAGCCTTTCCTTCCAGTTCTCTGCTGCCTGTGACTGGAACGAATTGCAAAAATCGCTATCTGAGCAGCTAACCGTTCGCTGCAGCTGTACATAGTCCATCTGTAAATAGCCCAACCAATATACCTACCTCATCCCCATACTGTTTTTATTTATTTACTTTTCTGCTCTTTTGCACACCAGTATCTCTACTTGCACACAATCATCTGATCATTTATCACTCCAGTGTTAATCTTCTAAATTGTAATTATTCGCTCCTATGGCCTACCTCCTCATGCCTTTTGCACACAATGTATGCAGACTCTTTTTTTCCTACGATGTTATTGACTTGTTTATTGTTTACTCCATGTGTAACTCTGTGTTGTTGTCTGTTCACACTGCTATGCTTTATCTTGGCCAGGTCGCAGTTGTAAATGAGAACTTGTTCTCAACTAGCCTACCTGGTTAATTAAAGGTGATTTTTTAAAATGTATTATCTATCCTGATGCGTTGTCACTTTACCCTGCCTTTATGTACATATCAACCTCAAATACCTTGTACCCCTGCACATTGGTCTGGTACTCCCTGTATATAGCTTATTTATTCCTCTCGTGTTACTATTTGTATTTTTCTCATATTTTTTTACCAGTTGAATGCTGTAGCAGAATGTTAATTTCCGCCGAAATGGAAATACTCAAATGTTACATAAAATAAACATCTGGAACTCAGCTTTCTGATAAATTGTTGTGGTGTACTCACTTTTGAGGGCACAAGTATATAGTACAAATACTATGAAAATATGAAAAATCATATTTTTTCAGTATTCATCAAAAGTGGGGCAATAGGGCTTGAAATGACTCAACTGCTTTCTAAATATAGTATCAATCAAATTCTAAATGACTTACTATAGGATTTCAAATTTCTTATAACTGTAAAATAAATATGATCATATTTACTGACAGTACAATATTGGTATATTTGATATAACTGTTGACAGAGAATTTTGTGCTAAATGTCCACTGAGTGGCACAGATGTGTGCAGACTCGTTACAACTTCAGCTTTAAGTACAAAGTGATTTTGTCCATCTGTGAGAAAGAGAAAGTGGTCTTCTTTCAATTCTATTACATTATTTATATAGTATTTTTTTATGTTGAGAGCTCTAAGTCTGGCTGATAATATTACTGTGAGATTAAACCACAATGTCAGGACTCACCGTTAATTTGCTGTCTCCCAAACTGGGCTCGCTCGCTCAGAGGAAGAGATAATCGATTTGCTGTCTGCATAGGCCAGAAAATGTGACACGTCACTCCCTACGCAAATGTGGGGTCTGAAACTTGACATTTCAAGTCGGCTCCGCTTAGAGAATGGAAACAGAGAGCAGACCGATAGGACTTTTTAGCATTATAGCATTATAAGGCACGGGACCTTACAGCATTCATTCGGAACCAGTCCTCAACCTCTCAAAATCCCCTATATTGTCACACCTGCTCCCGCTCCCCTTCCCTGGCGCTCAAAGGCGCCAGGCTCCCCAGCATTATGCACTCCTACCCATCCCACGTCAGGCCTCAGCCGGATCGTCAGGTTTTTATGCCCAGCCGGCTCGCAAACAGGCTCCCATCATCAGGCTCCCATGGTCCAGTGGGATCCTCAGGCTGTCACGCCTCAACCAGGTCATCAGGCTCCCACGCCTCAGCCGGTTTGGCAGGCTCTCACGCCCCTGCCGGTTCATCGGGATTTTACACCCAGCTGGTTTGTCCAGTGCCTGTGCCTCAGCCGGCCCGCCAGGCTCGCCCAGGTGGGACACCGGGTAGCGCCCCTAGAGAGGGGGGGGGGTATGACTGTCATGACTGCTCTCACTCCCCATCAGGCTCCCCAGCATTATGCACTCCTGCCACCATCAGTACGTACCCCTGTCTTTCCCAGTCACGCTCATCAGCGTATTATTGGACTCACCTGGACTCACTCACCTATTATTATTTCCTCCCCTAGAGTTGTCAGTTCCCCATCTCTATTCCCCGCTGCTGCATTGATTGTCATTTGTCGTTGTGTATCCGTGTGCTGACGCTGTTCCTGTCTTGCTCTTTGTCTGTTCCTAATTAAATGTCAACTCCTCGTACTTGCTTCTTGACTCCAGCGTTGGTCTTTACACATATAACATCTAAGAGTTAACTCTGCATTGTTGAGAAGGGCTCATAAGCACGCATTTCACAGTAAAGTCTACACAGGTTGTATTTTGTGCATGTGACAAATACAATTGTATTTCACTTAGTGTATGGAGTAGCTAATTTTAAATGAGAAACGGCCATTGCATGTATTATAAATGACCAGCGTAGCAGTTTCCCAAAGTTCAATGTTGACTATGAACTTTGCTAGCTAGCTGTGCTTAGCTGTGCTTTGTGGAATAATGTGGGATATATTGTCAACATTGAGTTGTGCTCGTGCACGATCTGTCCATACAGCTAACATCACATCCTTGTTGGCTTGTAATGTCAGCAAACGTTAGTTGGCTAGCTAACTGGCAATAGCAACCAAGAACGTTCGCTATTTAATTTATGCTTATTTGTTTGTGCTCTGATTAGGTGCAAGTTTCAAAGCCAACAGTTTACACAGATGACTTCAGCCATGTGAAAAACCTTCCATAGCAAAATATAGCTTCCTTTGCTGTAGCTTGCCTCTCATCCGTCTGTTGTTACCTAGCTAATATCACTGTTGCTGCTAGTAGCTAGCGGAGATTTTGCTGAAAAATATTTTAGCATTGTCAGAAATGTTACAGAAAGGTACCATATCATTGGTTCTTAATGGAAAGAAATTAGCAGGTGAGGGCGATAAAGTATACATTTAATAAAAAACTGTTACACATGCAAATGTAACCGATGTGAAATGGTTAGCTAGTTAGCGGTGGTGCGCGCTAATAGCGCTTCAATCGGTGTCGTCACTTTGAGGGTGGCTGTTGTTGATGTGTGCAGAGGGTCCCTGGTTCAAGCTCAGGTTGGGGCGAGGAGAGGGACGGAAGCTAAACTGTTACACACATTCAGTTTAATCCACAATTTTTTAAAGTCCAATGGTCACTTAATGGACACTATAGTCTCATTTTAATCCGACGTCAATTTAAGCTAGGTGGGCACAGAAATTACTTTGAAAACTCAATTGCTAACGACCCTGTTAAAAATCTGGTATGTGGTTCTCGGTAACAACCGGACAGCTCATGACAAGAAGCAGGCAGGCAGTGTGTTGTGTACCTCCAATCAAGTCGATTTATACATTTTCATCAACATTTCATCAACCAATGCATACTATTGTCACGCCAATCAGCGAGACTATAATAAATATGTAAGATGGATTGTAGATTTTTTCTTCTTAAATACTTCTATTATCCCTCTGTCCCACTTTTGTCCCACTCTGTCCCACTTTTGCATAAAGATGCTAGTAAACACAGGTCAATAGAATAAAAACGTTTCTGATGATATGAATTAAGTTCCTCTTTCCCAAAGTCAATCATTGTTAAATTCAAACCCCCGAGCTGACAAGGTACAAATCTGTCGTTCTGCCCCCGAACAGGCAGTTTACCCACTGTTCCTAGGCCATCATTGAAAATAAGAATTTGTTCTTAACTGACTTGCCTAGTTAAATAAAGGTAAAATAAAAAATAAAATCCAGGAACACTTTAAGTGTAACAATCTTCTTTTGGAGAAAATGTTTATTATTCTTTCTCCAATTGTGATGTCTCTTTATTTTCACTATTTCTATATTTTGCTCAGAGATTATATTATCTTCAGGCAAGGTAGTTATGATTCATTGGCTGTCACATTTTCAGTCATGCAGGTAGGCTTGGAAAAAGGAACAATGACCTTCAGCAAAGTATTTTAAACCAAAGAATGACAACTGGCAGTATTGCTTATATGTTCGTTTTTTTCTTCCACCTGCCATGTGCTTTCATTGTTTTATATTGTGACTGAAATGTAATTTTATATAAAGAAGAAAGACTAAAATGACTTAGAAATGGCTTATTTTGTAAGCTTTGCAGACTCCCTCTCCCAACCCCACTTGCAAAACTCACTGGCAGGAGAAATGCTGCAATGCTGCACTGAACTTCTCTAGTTTCACCTGAATGCCTAGTTAGCAGTTTCTAGAACATTAACATGTTTCAGCGTGAGTTGAAATGTATTTAGTCATTCAGTTATTATTAGCCTGAAGCAGAGCTATTCTCCTTCCAGCAGAGAGCGAGTACTTTCTAACCACTGTAATGATATGCTGAGTGTGTGACCTGATTCTTAGGTGGAAAAACCTGTTGAGGAATCGGGTGAATTTACTTTAAATTAGTTTACATTATCATTTTGCCCCAAGCAACAACAGATGAGTGTCCAATTAAACCACAGACACAAGTTACAACCACACATATTCAGCATACAGAATGGGTAGCTGCTGAAATAACCTTCATCTTGTTGGTTACACTCCAAAATTTCAGTGCTACATGTCAGTCAAGTACAAAAAAATAGCAACTGCAGATCGCTCTTTTATGTCTTAGTTAAATGTATTTTAACGAATCACAAAAAAAACAAATCATATAAAAAGAGATGTGAATATTGCATTGTGAAAAGCAGATAGTTAGTTTGCACCTATATGCACACTGAAAGAGTGAACTGGTGTAGCAGTGAACAATTTACTTTGTGACTTTGTTGTACTTAGTCAGTTTTGATTTTTGTGCTAATTGTGAAAATGCATTATATACTGTACTTCGGAATCTTTATTTTGAATGTACTCCCTTTGGTCCATGCTCGAAGTAGTCAATGCCCCCTGTACATTTGCATAATTTACTGAAGGTGCTTTTGCAGACTGATTACACTGAATACCTGAAGCAGCTAGATGAATACAGGAAACAGCAAGATGTATTCAATCACACTAAATACAGGAAACAGCTAGAAGTAGTCAATTACACTGAGTAGGCCTACAGGAAGCAACTAGATATCTGAAGGATGCCAGCCTGGCTTGACTGGTCTGGACAAGCCTGGCATTTAGTGTGTGTGAGTGTGTGGGTTACACTTCCTATGAAATGGTAGATATAGGGTGGGACTAAAAAATTAATATAAAAGATAGCTCATGTAAAATATACTGTGTCTGTAAAATGTATATGGTATGTATAATCTGGAAGTAGAAGCCAAAGTATTGTTGTACTTTAGTTCACTCCAATTAGGGGAGGGTGTTAGGGTTAGGTGAAAATAATGAAGAAGGAAAGAATATTTAAAATAATATAGATGTTAACCCATATATATATATATACTGTATATATCCCCCATATATGTATATATATATGGGGGATTGAAAATGGTGCAGACAATTACATTGAGAGATGCCACAATCTATCTGAAATATTAAAGATGATCTACCCCCTAAAAATAAAACACTTTCTATGAAGGCCACATGCATAATGCAACAACATTATACATGCAGTGTTAATGCACTATGATGCAGTATAAGCATAGTTATAGACGCACATAAAGACTCATATAGAATTCCGTATACCAATACTCCTAATGCATTATAAGTATAACATGCTAACCACACTGCTCGCGTCGTGTGCGCGAGCTTTGCAAAATAAATGTACACATACATGTTATTCAGTCATTGCCACCACACTGCTCGCGCGCGCCTGCGTTGCCAGGTGCTAAAATAGATGTTGCTTCTATTTGTGGCGCAGAATGTGCTGCAAGTCCTGCCTCTCCTCTCTCCTCATTGGTTTATAGAAGCAGATACCCAAAGACGAAAGACGAACTGAGGTCGGTCGTCGTCATGGTAATACTATTAGATGCCAATCGCCATGTAAAGTCCAAAGAAGAAAAAGCCTGGAAGGAGGAGAGATGACTAGAAAGTATTCAGTTGACAGTTTTTATGTGTGGATTAATTGTTAGAGTAAAGGACCTTGTGCATTTCAGGTGAAATAACAACTCATCGTTATATCCCACAACAAAGTAGCTAGCAACAGCAAGCTAGCTAAATAGGACAAATTAGCTAGCAACTGTAAGATAGCTAGCTAAATTGCCATAAATGTTTAATGCTTTGCAACCTGTCCCCAAATTAATATAATTGGTTCAGAGTTTGTTTTGATACTTCAACCTGTGTGTCGTGATCGCGTTTGGTGTGGGGGGACAAAATCAATTTGCTCACGATGGCGCATGCGCGCGACCGGTTAAGGTACGGTGTAATCATAATCCCTTATAAAGTACAGCAACATAGTGCATCATAAATGCTGGTCACTTTTTCCTCAAGGATTATTCAGTGTTTTTGTCAATGAGCAGCACATCATTATTACTGAATCACAATATTTATTTATGGCATGTTATAATATAATAAGCCACTATTCCTTATAAGCCACTATTCTTGAAAGCCATTATTCCCATTCAATTACTCCTGATGTTCTTTTTAAAGCTTTGTGGTACGATTTCCTTGATGGTGCCACACATCCACCTTGAATGTCTGCCATGCTCTCTTTAAATGCACAGTATGGGCTCTGGTGGTAGGATCTATAAAGTTCCTCTTGTGGCACAATGTGTGATGCTCATAACATAACAGCTTATGGTGTATTATATCTGTCTGGCTTAGGCATTTCATCACTTTACCTAAAGCAATCAAAGGTGACTTTAAAGTGGCTTATAACTATGCTATAACACAACAAACAAAGATTATGATGCAGTAACAATGATGTGCTGCTCACTGACAAAAACGTATAATGGTTTATAACTCATTATGCATATGGACTTCATAGAACGTGTTGCCGATAAAGTATTTTTTTTCTCTGAAGCTAGGTGCACCTTGGAGGCTAGAAAGCTAGTGAATAGTAGCTAGTAAACCTTGGAGGCTAGTAAATATTTTCCTCTGTAATTTAAAAAAAAGACACCTGCTTTCAGTGCTTCACTATTAATAACTTGCGTATGTGCATTTAGACCTTGTGAATGGAGCAAATGATTGTTTCCCAGTCCCATTGTATTTTTGTTTATGCGTTTTTGCTGAGGAACTCAAGGGGAAGGAAGCCTGCTCAATCAGTTGCACTAATTTTCTGGTAGGCCGTTCACACCATATCATGATGCGTTTCCACGCTAGGAATGGAATCATAAAAGGAAAAGCTCACTTGTTACCCAAGCTAATTTTGTAAACACCTTTCACAGCACTACTACAGCTTGTTGGTTCTCTTAGTTGTATTTTTGTAGTACATTCCATGTATTCATATTGAAAACTGATGCACTGATAGTACTCCAGCACAAAGATGTACCTGGCTACAGAGCTAGTGATGAACAGATACCACCATTCCTTTCAGTAAAGTTAAACACAACCCAACAAAATCAGACGCACAGACCTCCATTCTTATGACCATAATGAGTCATGTTACAAAAGTCATAGTCCTTGTTCCATGCATACATTTCAATGTGCCTTTCCTGAGCCATGTTGTGCATAGTAGGCTTTCACGTGATTAGCTCGCAATTGTCACATTGTCTCCCTAAAGAGAAATAGAGACGAGCCATCCACAAGTGGTGGGCGTGGTGCTTTCACCAGAAATCATCCGCCCCATTTTCAAAGTACATTGTGTACCACAGGGGACCTAGTGAGAGATAAACTTTGCTGGCCAGTAATGGAGGCCTCTGTAATAACAAAGCATGAGTGCATCGCATAACGGATATCCTTATTGCTTGGGCCAGAATTTTTTTCTGACAAGGGCCCTATTAGATACAACGCCACAACAAGAAATTCAATTTACATAATATGTACATTAATTTTTCAATTTACATTAGCAACAGAATGTCAAATCAAAATCAAATCAAATGTTATTTGTCATATGCTTTGTAAACAACAGGTGTAGACTAACAGTGAAAATGCTTACTTATGGGCCCTTCCCAACAATGCAGAGAGAAAAATAGAAAAGTAATAGAAATATTCTGTTTCAAGTTTTAATGTCACATGCACAAGTACAGTGAAATCCATTTCTTCCAACAATGCAGTAATCAATATCAATGTAGTCCACATAAGGCAGAACAGAAACACATGATAAAAGAAAGAAAATAAATTAGAACACAAGAAAGATAGTATGCTATATATAGGGTCAGTTCCAACATGACATTTACAATGTGCAGGGATACTGGAGAAATAGAGGTAGAGTACAGCATGTATAGGGGTGACTGGGCATCAGGATATATGATAAACAGAGTAGCAGCAGCGTATATGTTGATTGTATGTAAGTGAGTGTGTGTACAGTAGAGTCAGCATAAATGTGTGTGCATGTTATGCGTGTGAGTGTGAACGTGACCGGTGTTGATTGCCTCTGCATTGTTTTTTGATTGGTTTACATATAACCAAAGGATCAGGATTGGTGTTAATCTTTTATTCTCTGATAGTAAAACAAACAACATATAACAATGATCTCATGAACAGCATAACAATGCAATGCAAATGCAATTTACATTAAGAAAGACAAATGTACAGTATCGGCCTAGGCTAGCCAACTTTCTCAATAACGGCCAGGCGTTACGTGCAGTATTTGTAATTGTATTTATTATCACTGCCAAGGCAGCAGCTGATCTTCCTGGGGTCCAGCAATACGAGAGATTTACATGCATGTTATTAATGTTAGCACTCCGTGTACGTTTGTTCTGGGCCAATTGGGCCCTGTTCTGGGCCAATTGGGCCCTGTTCTGGGCCAATTGTAATTTTCCTAAGTCCCTCTTTGTAGCACCTGACCATACGACTGAACAGTAGTCCATGTGCGACAAAACTAGGGTCTGTAGGACCTACCTTTTTTTTAGCTACTGTTGTACAACATGTTTTGACCATGACAGTTTTACAATCCAGGGTTACTCCAAGCAGTTTAGTCATCTCAACTTGTTCAATTTCCACATTATTTATTACAAGATTTAGTTGAGGTTTAGTCAATTATTTTTCCCAAATACAATGCTTTTAGTCTTTGAAATGGGTTTGTATTTATCTTTTTTTCTCTGATAGTAAAACAAACAACATCCATAAATGAAATGTTGTGCTGACCTTATGCATCAACTCTTCTCTTCCACATGGGTACAGTAGACAGGGATATAACAATGATTTCATGAATGACATAACAATGTAATACAAATGCAATTTACATTAAGAAAGCGAAGTGTACTGTTCAACCTATAGGCCTAGGCTAGCCAACTTTCTTATTAACATCCAGGCATTACGTACAGTACATTACATGAATTATTTGTATTTGTATTTATTAATTAAGGACCCTCATTATTTAAGACAAACATATTCCATTCTGAAACTAACTGCAGCTCTTTGTTAAGTGTTGCAGTGATTTCACTCGCTGTAGTAGCTGACGTGTATAGTGTTGAGTCATCCTGACCATAGAAAACCTGTATTTCAGGGCGTGACTAGGGGTTTTGTTCCAGTTTATATTTTATATGTGGGGTTCTAGGTTTGATTTTCTATGTTGGTGATTTGTATGATTCCCAATTAGAGGCAGCTGGTTATCGTTGTCTGTAATTGGGGATCATACTTAAGTTGCATTTTTCCACCTGTGGGTTATGGGATATTGTTTATGTTTAGTTGCCTGATCACACTGCATTGTCATCACGGTTAGTTTATTCTTTATTTGTTTTGTATTTACTTAAGTTTCACTTTATTCATTAAAAGTATGTGGAACTCAAAGTACGCTGCGCCCTGATCCGACCATCATTATTATGAACATCATGACAGAATATCCCATCAACAACTGACCAAGCAGCGTGCCCAGGAGGTAATGGCATCCTGGTCTTTGGATGAGATTAGGGAGAGAACATCCTGGACTTGGGACGACATAGTGGCAGGAGTGAAGAGCCTGCCGTGGAAGCAGGTGGAGGCAGCGAAGGAGGATCAACGACGTGTGTGTGTGTGTGTGTGTGTGTGTGTGTGTGTGTGTGTGTGTGTGTGTGTGTGTGTGTGTGTCACTGTGTAGAGTCCTGTGACTGTGCAAAGAGAAAAACATCTTATACAAGGTTCTAATCAGATAGCTTGATGTAGTGGTCCTGGATGGCAGGGAGCTTGGCCCCAGTGATGTACTGGGCTGTCTGCACCACCCTCTGTAGCGCCATGCGATTGAGAGCGGTGCTGTTGCCATGCCAAGAAGTGATACAGCCAGTCAAGATGCTCTCAATGGTGCAGTTATAGAACTTTTTGAGGATTTGAGGGCCCATGCCAAACGTTTTCAACCTCCTGAAGTGGAAGAGGCGCAAACGCGCGTGCCTTCTTCACGACTTTATACTTGTGTGTGGACCATTTCAAGTCATTAGTGATTTGGACACTGAGGAGCTTGAAGCTCTCAATCCCCTCCAATACAGCTCTGTCTATATGGATGGGGGCTTGCTCTCCCCCCGTTTCCTGTAGTCCACAATCAGCTCTTTGGTCTTACTGACGTTGAGGGAGAGGTTGTTGTCCCGGCACCACACTGTCTGGTCACTGACCTTGTCCCTGTAGGCTGTCTCATCTTTGCCTGTGATCAGGCCTACCACTGTGGTGTCGTCAGCAAACAGGAATGATGTTGGTCAGTTTAAGACATGTGGATTACAGATTGGGACAAGGAGATGTTGAAAAATGACCGTGAATATTCCTCCAATCTGTTCTGTGCATGCTCTGAGAACGTGCTCTGGAGTACTGTTCAGCTCGCGGCTTTGCAAGTGTTGAACTGATTAAAGAACTTACGTCGGCCTCAGAGAGTGAGATCCTCAAGCCCACTGGTTTGGTAGGAGCCCTCATGCACGGCACAGTGTTGTTATTGTTGAAGCGTGTATAAAATGCTGCGTCTTGTTGGGTCTTCCTTTGTAATCCATGATGGACTGTAGACCCTTCCAAATGCTGTGGGCTTTGGAGCCTGTGCAACATGATTCCACCTTGTTCCTACATTGTCCTTTTGCTTGTTTGATGACTCTGCAGAGGCCGTAAACGAGACTTCTTGTACTTGTTTCTGTCCTCAGCCGTAGCTTCAGGGTTGTCTCTGATAGCCCTGTGTTTCCTAATGAAGCCGGTGACGGAGGTAGTTAACTCATCAATGTTTTCGGCAGACTCTCTGAACATATTCTAATCAGCACTAGCAAAGCAGTCCTGTACCATAATCTCTGATTCTGATGACCATCTCTTAATGGAGCGAGTCACGGGTAGTTCCTGTTTAATCTTTTGCTTTAAACAAGAAGCAGGAGTGCGGAGTCATGATCTGATTTGCCAAATAGGGGACGAAGGAGGGCCATGTATGCTTGATTGTAGGTAGAGTAACAGTGTTCTAGAATTTTAGCGCCCCTAGTGGAGTAGGAGACATGTTGATGGAAGTTGGGCATCACCTGTCTTAATTAAAATAGCCGGCAACAAGAAAAGCAGCCTCCGGGTGCAAGTTTTCCTACTTGTTCATATCCTTGTACAGTTCATTATGTTACAGCTTGTCACGCCCTGACCTTAGAGAGACGTTTTATTTCTCTATTTGGTCAGGTCAGGGTGTGATTTGGGGTGGGCATTCTATGTTGTTTGTTTCTATGTTTTGTCCGGGTATGGTTCACGATCAGGGACAGCTGTCGCTGATTGGGAATCATACTTAGGCAGCCTTTTATCCTTTTGGTAGTTGTGGGTAGTTGACTTTGTTAGTGGCCTGTATAGCCCTAGTAAGCTTCACGTTCGTTTTGTTGTATTATTGTTGTGATGGTGACATTTGCAAATAAAAAAAATATACGCTCACCACGCTACACCTTGGTCCATTCCATACGACGATTGTGACAGAACTACCCACCACCAAAGGACCAAGCAGCGTGGAGAAAGGGACTCATGGACATGGGAGGAGATCCTGGACGGTAAAGGACCCTGGAGGCAGGCTGGAGAATATCGCCATCCAAAGGAGGAGATAAAGGCAGAGAAGGAGGAGCAGCGAGGATGTGAGGAGGGAAGTCATCGACGGAAGCCCGAGAAGCCACTCCAAATTCTTTTGGAGGGGGGCACATGGGGAGGTTGACGGAGCTCATGGAAAGGAGTGGGACTGGTCAGGCACCGTGTTATGCGGTGTCTCCAGTGCGCGTGCACAGCCTGGTGCGCTCGGAGCCAGCTCTCCGCAAGTGCCACGCTAGAGGGCAGATTGTGCCTGCTCAGCGCTCTTGGTCTCCAGTGTGCTGTTTCGGCCCAGGGTATCCTGCGCCGGCTCTGCACACTGTGTCTCCGGTGCGCTGTGACAGTTCAGTGCATCCTGTGCCTGCGCTCCGCACGTGCCGGGCTAAAGTGGGCATTCAGCCATGAGGAGCGGTAAAGTGTTAAGCACCAGATCTCCAGTGCTCCCCCACAGCCCAGTTCGACCTCTGCCTGCGCCCTGGAGGTGCCGGGCTAAAGTGAGCATTCAGCCTGGAAGAGTGATGCCAAGAATAAGCACCAGATCTCCAGTGCTCCCCCACAGCCGGTTCATCCTGTGCCTGCTCCACGGGTCAGTTCGGAGCCTGCAGTGATGGTCTCCAGTCCGGAGCCTCCAGCGACGGTCTCCAGTCCGGAGCCTCCAGCGACGGTCTCCAGTCCGGAGCCGCCAGCGAGGCTCCCCAGTCTGGGGCCTGCGGCGAGGGTCCCCAGTCCGGAGTTGGCGACGAGGGTCCCCGCACCAGAGGTGCCAACAAAGTTTGGGAAGCCAGAGGTGGAGCGGGGGCTACGGTCCGAGCCGGAGCCGCCACCGAGGATAGATGCCCACCCGGACAGCCAGGAGTCCGCACCTTTGGGGGGGGGGGGGGGGGGTACTATCACGCCCTGACCTTAGAGAGACATTTTATTTCTCTATTTGGTTAGGTCAGGGTGTGATTTGGGGTGGGCATTCTATGTTGTTTGTTTCTATGTTTTGGCCGGGTATGGTTCTCAATCAGGGACAGCTGACTATCTTTGTCTATGATTGGGAATCATACTTAGGCAGCCTTTTTCGCTTTTGGTAGTTGACTTTGTTAGTGGCCTGTATAGCCCTAGTAAGCGTCACGTTCGTTTTGTTGTATTATTGTTTTGTTGGCAACATTTGCAAATAAAGAAAAATATACACTCACCACGCTGCACCTTGGTCCATTCCATACGACTATCGTGACACAGCTTGTATACATCAGTCATGATAGCTGAAAACTCCCTTGGAAGGTAGAACGGTCGGCATTTAGCAGCTGAACAATGGGTCAAGACTTCCACTGCGCTCGAGTCAGCACACCATTTGATGTTGATGAAGAGGGGAACCCTATCCCCTCATGATTTCCCTGACTCCACTGAATGTCTTTTAACTTTCATCCGTGTAAAAAGGGCCTAAGAAGACTTTGGAAATTGAAATTTGTTTTAAGCTTAATCCTAAACCTTCCAAGACACAAACAATTGCCAAGGTTGGAGCACCCCTGGAAGGGTTAGGCTCCTTGCCCAAGGGCACAACAGCCACCTACAAAAATGTTTGCTGAAATTTGCTCTCTCTTTCTTTGATGTTGCCAACTTCCAATAGTTCCAAATTATACAGCAATTAAAGGCTGTTATTGTCACCATGAAAGTTGGATGGAGGGCGTTTTCCAGGCAGAGTTTTAATGATTGTTCATTCACACACGGTTTCAGGACGGGTGTGATTTAGAATGTGAAATATGCATGTATTACAGCGTGTGCCAATTTGATTCATCTCAGAAATGATGCAACGGTTATACCAACGTCTCCAAGAAAGCATGCATGCTTAATTGATGTCTGGGTCCCTACAAAACTTATCTATAAAACCACATCTAAAACCCAGTTAAATCATAATCTACTGAACAAGGACTTTTTAATCATGCAAAAGGAAAAAAGGGCAAAGATGGGAAAAAAATGCATTACAGTGTAATATTTAATGTCTTTACAATACATTCAATTTCAAAACAATATTTTTACTTCAACGTGTCCTTAAGTAATTTTTCTCTGGTGCAGATCTTCATGTCAAAATGTCGCAAAAGTGCCAACTGCACCAACCCTGCACATCAGCTAAGCTAAATGTTGTGAACCTCAACTTTAAAAGGATTTGACATATGCATGTGATGGTGGTCTGTGAGAAATATATCTCTAAACTCCACAGGCGTTTCTGTATTTGCTTTTCATTAGAGTGGAAGTGCTAGATGACTTTGTTAGCATTATAATATTTGTGCACCACCTAGTGGCTGTCTCCCACTACCTGACATTAGTATGCATCTGTAAACATGTTGTAAACACCTACAAAGATATTGTTGAATAAGCACTTTATACATATAAGTAAAAGTATAAATAATTTCACATTCACATTCACGTAAACTCAGCAAAAAAATTAACATCCCTTTTTCAGGACAATATAAGATCAGGACAATATAAGATCATTTGTAAAAATCCAAGTACCTTCACACATCTTCATTGTAAAGGGTTTAAACACTGTTTCCCATGCTTGTTCAATGAACCATAAACAATTAATGAACATGCACCTGTGGAACTGTCGTTAAGACACTAGCAGCTAAGAGACGGGAGGCAATTAAAGTTAGTTATGAAAACTTAGGACACTAAAAAGAGGCCTTTCTACTGACTCTGAAAAACACAGAAAGAAAGATACCCAGGGTCCCTGCTCATCTGTGTGAACATGCCGTAGGCATGCTGCAAGGAGGCATGAGGACTGCAGATGTGGCCAGGGCAATAAATTCCAACGTCCGTACTGTAAGACGCCTAAGACAGAGCTACAGGGAGACAGGATGGACAGCTGATCGTCCTCGCAGTGGCAGACCACGTGTAACAACACCTGCAGAGGATCGGTACATCCGAACATCACACCTGCGAGACAGGTACAGCCCGAGTTACACCAGGAACGTACAATCCCTCCATCAGTGCTCAGACTGTTCACAATAGGCTGAGAGAGGCTGGACTGAGGGCTTGTAGGCCTGTTGTAATGCAGGTCCTCACAAGACATCACCGGCAACAACTTCGCCTATGGGCATAGACCCACCGTCGCTGGACCAGACAGGACTGGAAAAAGTGCTCTTCACTGACGAGTCACATTTTTGTCTCACCAAGGGTGAAGGTCGGATTTGCGTTTATTGTAGAAGGAATGAGCGTTACACTGAGGCCTGTACTCTGGAGCGGGATTGATTTGGAGGTGGAGACTCCGTCATGGTCTGGGGAGAGGTGTCATAGCATCATCGGACTGAGCTTGTTGTCATTGCAGGCAATCTCAACGCTGTGCGCTACAGGGAAGACGTCCTCCTCCTTCATGTAGTACCCTTCCTGCAGGCTCATCTTGACATGGCCCTCCAGCATGACAACGCCACCAGCCATTCCCATTGAGCACATCTGGAACCTGTTGGATTGGAGGGTGAGGGCTAGAGCCATTCCCCCCAGAAATGTCCGGGAACTTGCAGGTGCCTTGGTGGAAGAGTGGGGTAACATCTCACAGCAAGAACTGGCAAATCTGGTGCAGTCCATGAGGAGGAGATGCACTGCCGTATTAAATGCAGCTGGTGGCCACACCAGAAACTGACTGTTACTTTTGATTTTAACCCCCCCCCCCATTTGTTCAGGGACACATTATTCAATTTCTGTTAGTCACATGTCTGTGGAACTTGTTCAGTTTGTCTCAGTTGTTGAGTCTTGTTATGTTCATACAAATATTTACACATGTTAATTTTGGTGAAAATGAACGCAGTTGACAATGAGAGGACGTTTCTTTTTTTGCTGAGTTTATTAAGTAAACCAGACGGAACGATTTTCTTTCTTTTTTAAGGATAGCCAGGGGCACACATAATTTTCAAATGAAGCACTTATGCTTAGTGAGTCTGCCAGATCAGAAGCAGCAGGGATGACCAGGGATGTTCTCTTGATGTGTGTGAATTTGACATTGTCCTGTCCTGCTAAGCATTTGAAATGTAATGAGTACTTTTAGGTGTCAGGGAAAATGTATGGAGTAAAAAATACATTATTTTCTAAAAGTATAAATAGTAAAGTAAAGTACAAATACCCCCAAAAACTACTTAAGTAGTACTTTAAAGTATTTTTACTTAAGTACTTTACACCACTGACTACAGCACAAAATGAACTGAGCATTCTAGCATTCCACTTCATATCAAGAGGCTGTCGCTGTCAAAAAGGCCTCACGCGGTAAACAGTTGGCATACAGTTGACTGTTTTACATTTAAAAAATAAAGCATTAAAATATTGCTGATATATATATATCTTCAGATGTTGTACATTTAATGCATGTATCAATGTTCACGTTTGAAGCATGTGAAAAATGTAGCAGAAATCATGGAAAGATATGAATTTGATGATGATCATGATAATAATAATAATAATAATCTGTATAATTTGGAAAATACAATCAGCCGGGGGCTAGTCATTTATTGTAACACACGTGACTTTACTTGAAAATGTGTCGTAGTAAAATAAGTAAAATATGTAATTCATTCATATCATTCAAGAGTATCTTTCCACATCAATTCAAAGCACGTGTTTAACTGTTAACTGGACAGATTAGTCAGTAAACAATAAGTGGACCCTCAGAGTTGAGGACTGACCGGTCAACCAAATGGGCAATATCAAACCATGACATGTTTAATGCAACAACAACAAAAAAGTTGGACACAAACAACTTCTGTAGGCTACCGGCAAGCGTAAAGGTTGCTTACGTGTTCTAACAACAAACCCAATATTTACAGGAGTCCTTATTAGAAAACATCAAAATACCCTATCAACATTTATATAAATATTTGATGCCGTTGTTTAGTGACTTTCAAAGTGTTTTGAACAACCTCCATTCCCAAAATGTATGTATCTCTGAGGTCCATATTGTACTACCGAGTGGGCAAAAACAGTTGAAGTCAGAATTTTACATACACTTAGCTTGGAGTCATTAAAACTTGTTTTTAAACCACTCCACACATTACTTGTTAACAAACTATAGTTTTGGCAAGTTGGTTAGGACATCTACTTTGTGCATGACACAAGTAATATTTCCAACAATTGTTTACAGGCAGATTATTTCACTTATAATTCACTGTATCACAATTCCAGTGGGTCAGAAGTTTACATACACTAAGTTGACTGTGCCTTTAAACAGCTTGGAAAATTCCAGAAAATGTCATGGCTTTAGAATCTTCTGTTAGACTAATTGACATCATTTGAGTCAAATGGAGGAGTACCTGTGGATGCATTTCAAGGCCTACCTTCAAACTCATTGCCTCTTTGCTTGACATCATGGGAAAATCCAAAGAAATCAGCCAAGACCTCAGAAAAAAAATTGTAGACCTCCGTAAGTCTGGTTCATCATTGGGAGCAATTTCCAAATGCCTGAAAGGTACCACGTTCATCTGTACAATAAATAGTATGCAAGTATAAACACCATGGGACCACACAGCCATCATACCACTCAGGAAGGAGGCGTGCTCTGTCTCCTAGAGATGAACGTACTTTGGTGCGAATAGTGCAAATCAATCCCAGAACAACAACAAAGGGCCTTGTGAAGATGCTGGAGGAAACAGGTACAAAAGTATCTATATCCACAGTAAAACAAGTCCTATAATCGACATAACCTGAAAGGCCACTCAGCAAGGAAGAAGCCACTGCTTCAAAACCACCATAAAAAAACAGACAACGGTTTGCAACTGCACATGGGGCCAAAGATAATAATTTTTGGAGAAATGTCCTCTGGTCTGATGAAACAAAAATAGAACTGTTTGGCCATAACGACCATCGCCATATTTGGAGGAAAAAGGGGGAAGCTTGCAAGCTGAAGAACACCATCTCAACCGTGAAACACAGTGGTGGCAGCATCATGTTGTGGGGGTGCTTTGCTGCAGGGGGGACTGGTGCACTTAAAAAAAAAGATGGTTTCATGAGGGAGGAAAATAATGTGGATATATTGAAGCAACATCTCAAGACATCAGTCAGGAAGTTAAAGCTTGGTCGCAAATGGGTCTTCCAAAGGGACAATGACCCCAAAAATACTTCCAAAGTTGTGGCAAAAAGGCTTAAGAACAACAAAGTAAAGGTATTGGAGTGGCCATCACAATGCCCTGACCTCAATCCCATAGAACATTTGTGGCAGAACTGAAAAAGCGTGTACGAGCACGTAGGCCTACAAACCTGACTCAGTTACACCAGCTCTGTCAGGAGGAATGGGCAAAAATTCACCCAACTTATTGTGGGAAGCTTGTGGAAGGCTTCCTGAAACAGGTTAAACAAATGAAAGGCAATGCTGCAAATATTAATTGAGCGTATGTAAACTTCTGACCCACTGGGAATGTGATGAAAGAAATAAAAGTTGAAATAAATCATTCTCTCTACTATTATTCTGACATTGCACATTCTTAAAATGAATTGGTGATCCTAACTGACCTAAGACAGGGAATTTTTTACAAGGATTAAATGTCAGGAATTGTGAATAACTGAGTTTAAATGTATTTGGCTAAGGTGTATGTAAACTTCCGACTTCAACTGTATGTTACTCTGTGTGGTCAGGGAGGTGAGGGAAGAACTATGACTAAAAAGGGCAAAAGAGCGAGAACCAAAAAGTCAGGTTGACCCACAACATTTTTCACAGAAGACACTACTGGACTTGTGGGCCTTTAATAAGGTTTGACCCAATATTCTTAATGTACTTTAGTCCCAAAGCTCTCCTGGCCAAGTCAATAATTTTGATAAGCATGAAGGATAATGCCACAAAGTTACAAGTTACAAGCTGAACTGAATTAGTTTCAAAAAGCCTCTCTGGAATTTGTTCCAGTGTCAAATGTTGGAAAATTGGATATCAATGAATCTAAAACTTGTTCACACTAGTGCTCTTCAGAGAATGTATATCTGTATGTTCTTTTGAGATGTAGAAGTACTAAGGAAAGTTTGGATTCATTTTTCAAATTACTCTGAGTAATCAGAGTGCATTAAACCCCAGAAAATCTAACACAAGCAAATGCCAGTATTTTGTGGTCCACACTATGTTCCCTCAGCCCTATGTTCCCTCAGCTCTATGTTCCCTAAACCTATGTTCCCTCAGCCCTTGGAGTCATTAAAACTCGTTTTTAAACCACTCCACACATTACTTGTTAACAAACTATAGTTTTGGCATCAGTACTCACTAAACAAATTTCTATCAAAATGAGCAAAAATGCTTATTGTTATAAGGTTACAAAATGCTGATTATTTTAGCTCCTACATATGTAAGGGTACATATGGGACCTACTGCACATATTCAATCCCTATCATCTTGACCTTTTGTCAATATTTCAGCAGCCCGAATTGCATTTTCTGAGATGTTTTATCTCAGCAACAACTCAAGTAATTTTTATAATGATTGGCTTAAATACACTGTATGTAAAATGATATGACCTATGACCAACTGAAATATTGAACCACACATTTAAAGTAATTTATCTACTACTACTTCGATCCAATTTGGCATAAATAAGCAAGGCCATTGGACCGACAAAGAATTTCAAAAGAATAATGTCCTTGTATATTTCAGGTAATGACCTGGCCTGACCATCACGCTTTTTGAAATGTGATGTGTTACAATAAACATGCATCTGTTATTGATGGTCCTTATTTATTTAATCATGCAACAGTTGATCAACTCACCACCCTTACAAAAATGTATTTGTTGCTGCAAACTTCCTGCAAATTTGGCACAAAATTTTGCCAGAAGTTTGCAAATGTTTGCCACTAGTGGGGAATCTGTGGCAAACCTTTGGCAATAATAATATGTATTGCCACTAGTGGCAAACAGTTCACCAGAAGCCGTTTCAAGACCAGTAAACATTGACAACCAATCATGGGATTTAAAAAATCTGTTGAAAAATGGAAACCAATCTATATAGCTAGCTACCTACCAAAGTTGCCCGGTGAGAGTCTAACTTATTTATTAAGCTTCCTAAAATAACAATGTTAGCTAATTGATGCTTAGTTACCAATGTCATGTTTTATGAGCCTTGTTTGAGTGAAACACATTTTGTTGATACCAGTTTCAATCTGTCAACAATATTGACTGGCTACCGCTTTGCTAGCTAACTTTAGCTATCATGTTTTTTACAATTCATGTGATAGCTAGCTAGCTAACTAATGTTTGCCGAAACACTATTTAGGTGAATAAAGTGTGTTGCTATCTATTAATATCAATATGCATGTAAATATTCTAGTGTCACTGTTCAGTAGCATGTTAGCTAGCACAACAGCTAAAGTTGCAATAATATAAGCTGACTTGACATCAAATCAAAACTTCACTTTTGCAGATGGATACCCTTCCCCTACCCGTGGTGTTGGAAGAGGCTGTATTGGAAGGAGGATGCATCAACACTTTGGAAAGATGTTTGTGGTGCAATAACTCATAACCCCTCTCTTGAGTGACAAATGAGTGTATCATCTTGAAGCTTGATAAGATACATGTATTATTCTCAAAAATGTAGCCCATAGAATCTTTCTTTGTAACAATTAGATATTTTATTGCTTTAAACTAGTATCTAGCTCATCTTGATCATGTACAGTTCCTTCTCTCCTTCTAGAAGCAATCAGTTACAAGGCAAAAAGACAGATTGAGGCCTTCAATCAATCTGAGGACAGAGAAATATGTGCTCATCTGGAAAGGATCTTGCATATGTAGCTTTGAGATGTAAATTAACAATAATTAATTTTGGATAACTCAATTTGATGTTGCTTTTCCTACACCCAAGCCTTACACACCTGCATCAGGAAAAAGAGACAACTACTAGACATCTGTCTTTAATGATGCAGTCCCCAGTCTAGATTTAATATCATAATTAGTTGATTAGTTTGAATCAATTGTACTGAGGCTTGGCTGGAGAAACATCTTGTATAATTTGGCTCTCTAGGAACAGTTGTCCACACATGCAAAGGGAGATTTAGTAGGGCTAAGTCCCAGCTTATGCTAGCTACATTGTTTGTTTATATAGCATTTATACAAGGCAGAAACATTATTTCCTTCATGAGAAATATATACAATGTCAGTTTCCGTGAGAAGCATAGCAACATCAAGGCAACTTTGTAACAGCTGACTATTTAGTATATTTAGTACATTTAGTATGTTTAGTTTAGTTTTATTTGTGAGACGCAAGTTAATTTAAAGTTATATGTCATTTGGTTTATGTAGATACAACATTTAAATGTTGTTAACCCAAAGTAACCAAAAAAACAGATCTAATTTGCATATTCAAACTTTGCAGCAAACAGTAGAAAGTTCACCACAAGTTTCACAGAATTCTTTGCCCGAACTCGCCGCAACAGTTTGCCACAAAACTAATTTTCATGCATGAGCTTGCCACAAATTTGCAGCGAATTGGCCAATGGTTTGGCAGAAGCCTGTTTTTTTGTTAAGGGCAAAATACCTGTGTACATCATGGGTGTGAAGAATATATGCTATGTGAAATATTTCTTATCACATAACATCAAGTTTTTATCTATATTGGCCTTCTCTTCCATTTCACCCCCCCTCTTAAACAGGGGTACATTCTGTGTAATCTCTTGTGGACAGACTATGTAAACATAAATGATACAGTAGATCTGTCATGATACAATGGGATGCGTGAGATAATGAGTAGCATTAGTTCCGGAGCTTTGGACCAATCACTATTTTGCAGATGATAGCATCTTTTGAATTTCGTAAGGGGAGGGAATTTTGGCCTATAGACTTGCCCGTTACTTTCAAAGAGAGTGGGTGGAGCTCTTCATTCTGGTTCCGATCCTTTTTCTATCTATTCTCTTAACACATATGGACCCAGAACTTAATCGAGCATCTGACAAAGTATGCAATACTTTAGTTATGGGTTAAGCAAGATTACATTCTGTGCAGACCCAAAAATACTCAATATTGAGAGAATTTCAAAAATGTTTCTTCCTCTCATTTGGGTTGCTGATCTCGTTTAGAAGATACAACTGAGGGAACATAGAACTGAGGTAACATAGAGCTGAGGGGACATAGGACTGAGAGGAACATTGGGCTGATGGAACATGGGGCTGAGGGAACATAGACATGGTCCCAGTATGTTTGCATTAACATTTAGCACTACCAGAAGAACTGCCAACCCATTGCTGCTCATCATGATCCCGTGCTTGCTTCATGTTCAATCCCAGGTCTGACTTACTGCTAGTTTCCCCTAGATGCAGATCTAGAATCTTCTTCCCTTCCCTTAATCCTAACCCCAATCCTTACCATTAATGAGGAAAATGCAACTAGCGTCTAGATGCAAGCACCTCTTTCTTTGGATGAGATCACCAACAGTTTTTACTTTCTCTTTATTGCTTTTAACCGTCCACCGGGGTTTCCTTGACCTCATCCACCGGTCCTGCGTTGCTAGGTTCCTCAGGGCTCCACCAGTGTTTAAGGTGGGTGTTGAGCCGCTCCAGGATGTCGCTGGTGTGGTTGATGACTAGGGCCAACCAGGCCAGCCCGAAGAAGATCCAGGAAGCCATGAGGATGCTGTACCACTCTGGATAGTACTGGTCGGGATTACTGTCTATAGAACCGAGCAGAAAATGTGAACAAAATATTCAGCAACTCTTGGAAGACAATATAGATTGACTTGACAGACACTTTGTGTTTATTATTAAAACCAAAGTGTTTCAGCCTATAGCCTTCACCAGGGCATAAGGGGAGAAGCAGCACAAATATCAAATCAAATCAAATCAGAAATCAAATCAAATCAAATTTTATTTGTCACATACACATGGTTAGCAGATGTTAATGCGAGTGTAGCGAAATGCTTGTGCTTCTAGTTCCGACAATGCAGTAATAACCAACGAGTAATCTAGCTAACAATTCCAAAACTACTACCTTATACACACAAGTGTAAAGGGATAAAGAATATGTACATAAAGATATATGAATGAGTGATGGTACAGAGCGGCATAGGCAAGATGCAGTAGATGGTATCGAGTACAGTATATACATATGAGATGAGTATGTAAACAAAGTGGCATAGTTTAAAGTGGCTAGTGATACATGTATTGCATAAAGATGCAGTAGATGATATAGAGTACAGTATATACGTATACATATGAGATAAATAATGTAGGGTATGTAAACATTATATTAAGTAGCATTGTTTAAAGTGGCTAGTGATATATTTTACATCAATTCCCATCAATTCCCATTATTAAAGTGGCTGGAGTTGAGTCAGTGTGTTGGCAGCAGCCACTCAATGTTAGTGGTGGCTGTTTAACAGTCTGATGCCCTTGAGATAGAAGCTGTTTTTCAGTCTCTCGGTCACAGCTTTGATGCACCTGTACTGACCTCACCTTCTGGATGATAGCGGGGTGAACAGGCAGTGGCTCGGGTGGTTGTTGTCCTTGATGATATTTATGGCCTTCCTGTGACATCGGGTGGTGTAGGTGTCCTGGAGGGCAGGTAGTTTGCCCCCGGTGATGCGTTGTGCAGACCTCACTACCCTCTGGAGAGCCTTACGGTTGTGGGCGGAGCAGCCCGACAGGATGCTCTCGATTGTGCATCTGTAGAAGTTTGTGAGTGCTTTTGGTGACAAGCCAAATTTCTTCAGCCTCCTGAGGTTGAAGAGGCGCTGCTGCGCCTTCTTCACGATGCTGTCTGTGTGGGTGGACCAATTCAGTTTGTCTGTGATGTGTACGCCGAGGAACTTAAAACGTACTACCCTCTCCACTACTGTTCCATCGATGTGGATAGGGGGGTGTTCCCTCTGCTGTTTCCTGAAGTCCACAATCATCTCCTTTGTTTTGTTGACGTTGAGTGTAAAGTTATTTTCCTGACACCACACTCCGAGGGCCCTCACCTCCTCCCTGTAGGCCATCTCGTCGATGTTGTTACCTACCCTCACCACCTGGGGGTGGCCTGTCAGGAAGTCCAGTACCCAGTTGCACAGGGCGGGGTCGAGACCCAGGGTCTCGAGCTTGATGACGAGTTTGGAGGGTACTATGGTGTTAAATGCTGAGCTGTAGTCGATGAACAGCATTCTCACAAAGGTATTCCTCTTGTCCAGATGGGTTAGGGCAGTGTGCAGTGTGGTTGAGATTGCATCATCTGTGGACCTATTTGGGCGGTAAACAAATTGGAGTGGGTCTAGGGTGTCAGGTAGGGTGGAGGTGATATGGTCCTTGACTAGTCTCTCAAAGCACTTCATGATGACGGCCAGCTCTGTCGGCGTCGGAAGTAGTTATCACGGCCTGACCACCGTGATAAGATGGCATCGTAACCTCATTTGTGTGGTATTTGATAACAACTCTACTGAAGTCATTATCAGAGTTTCTGTCATGTGATTAAGCAAGGTAAAGTAAACATTTTTTTTGCCAAAATGTATTTAGGAATTACATAATAAAATGCTAGTTAAATAATAAATACCACGTTTGTCTGTCAATTTCTTTAGGATTCTTTGAAACAAGCATTTAAGTAAACATGTGTGTGCTAGCGCTAGCTCATAAAACACACAAGTAAGCCCACACACGCATGTCAAAAAAATATCAAACACGTGAAGAACATCTCACATGGAAACATTTCATACGCACATTCCTTCTTTGCCAAGTTAATCCATCCACCTGGCATATCAAGAAAATGATTTAACAGCATGATCATTACACAGGTATTTGTATTCTATGTATTATGGACCCCCATCACTCTTCCTGGGGTCCTGCAAAAAATTAAGACAGTAATATAAACTATATATAAAAACGTATGTGGACACCTGTTTACATTTGTGGATTTGGCTATTACAGCCACACCCGTTGCTGACAGGTTTATAAAATTGAGCACACAGCCATGCAATATCCATGGATAATCATTGGCTGTAGAATGGCCTTACTGAAGAGCTCAGTGACTTTCAACATGGCACCATCATAGGATGCCACCTTTCCAACGAGTCAGTTTGTCTCATTTCTGCCCTGGTAGAGCTGCCCCGGTCAACTGTAAATGCTGTTATTCTGAAGTGGAAACATCTAGGAGCAACAACGTCTCAGCCGCAAAGTGGTAGGCCACACAAGCTCCAGCGAGTGCTGAAGTGCGTATCGCGTAAAAATCGTCTGCCCTAAGTTGCAACACTAACGAGTTCCAAACAGCCTCTGGAAGCAACTTCAGCACAAGAACTGTTCGTCTGGAGCTTCAAGAAATGGGTTTCCATGGCTGAACAGCCGCACACAAGCCTAAGATCACCATGCGAAATGCCAAGCATCAGCTGGAGTGGTGTAAAGCATACCGCAATTGGACTCTGGAGCAGTGGAAATGCGTTCTCTGGAGGGACAAATCTGGGTTTGGCGAATGCCAAGAGAATGCTACCTGCCCCAATCCATAGTGTCAACTGTAAAAGTTTGGTGGAGGAGGAATAATGGTCTAGGTCTGTTTTTCATTGGCTGAGGCTAGGCCCCTTAGTTCCAGTGAAGGGAAATATTTTCCAACTTTGTAGCAACAGTTTGAGGAAGGCCCTTTTCTGTTTCAGCATGACAAATCCCAAATGCACAAAGCGAGATCCATACAGGAACGGTTTGTTGAGATCGATGTGGAAAAACTTGACTGGCCTGCACAGAGCCTTGACATCAACCCCATCGAACACTTTTGGGATGAATTGGAATGCCGACTGCGAGCCAGGCCTAGTCGCCCAACATCAGTACCGACCTCACTAATGGTCTTGTCGCTGAATGGAAGAGAGTCCCTTCAAAAAAACAAAAAAACAGCCTAACCAGCTCTGCTAGTGCTGGTATGATCCAAATCCAAGATGGCAGCATGTCAAGTCGTTTGTCTGTGACTAGTACATTTTAACCTACTAATAACCTATTTATTTATGGTTGAGTAACTTCCTTGTTGTGTAGTGCAAACTATTTTGTTTTTGCTGGTGTAAAGATCACGGGTCTCTCTCAACTCGGAACTTCATTACTTGAAGTTTACCAAAGTAACCCTATCTCTGGCTGAGTTCCTTCTTCATCCGCGGAGTGTCTCGTCCAAGCGGCTCCTTTTTGCTCTTCGCCTAGCTGTCAGTGGCAGCTCAACAATCCCCAACCTGTTCTCTCCATCGACCTCAAGACCCAATCTACTCACACGCGCAAATACTCACATTCAGACTCATACATACACGCTGTCCCTCTCTCCCCGTACCTTCGTTGGCCTCTATTTTTTACATTTGTCAGAGAAAATGACAATTTTCGTGGTATTGCGTTGTGCACTGACTTTACTGAACTCTGGAGAAAACGAACATTGTCGCTGGGTGAGTACATCTGACAATGTGCTCTCCCGTCCATTAGACATTTTGTCTGCAGGAACTCGTTTTTTTTTTACTCGGTCCACTCGTCCAAGTGCAGATGTATTTGTGGCATGATGTGAACAGTACGAATTTGCGTCACTACCAAAGTCTAATGGTTTTAAATGACTGTTTTGTATTGTCTGGAAACTCACTTGTAGAATTTGCTTGCATTAGGTCTCTTAAAAAAGAGAAGCCATGCAAGGTTATTAAACAGAGGTGCTTAGTTATTATTTTTTTGTTGATATCAGGTAACGTTCAACCTAACCCTGGCCCTAATATGCAATGTCTTCAAACCCCCTCTGATTTTAAATCAAGATCTGGTTTTGGTATTTTTCATTTAAATGTACGCAACCTGTTTTCAAAAATTGATGCGGTTAGGATTTGGGCTAAATCAACTGATGCTGATGTAATTGTGTTTTCGGAAACATGGCTCAGCAAGCCTGTTTTTGTAAGGATATTTGTACAAGTGGTTACAATGTTTAGCGCACTGATCGAGTTAAGAAAGGTGGGGGTGTGGCTATATATGTAAAAACTCAATTCCCTGTAAGTGTGGCAAAGTCTGAAACTATTTGTAAACATTTGGAGTTTCTTGCTTTGAATGTTCATCATGTTCTGATGCTGATTGGCTTATTTTTAGGCAGTTACGAATCAAGTGTTATTTTCTTCTCAGGAAGGCCAAGTCTGAATAGAAAGTTTTGGAAGGCTATTAAGTATATGTCTGGTAACAGTAATGTTAATGAATTACCATCATGTGTTTTGAAGGACTCTGTTGCTGTATATGACAAAACTGAAATGCTGAATTGTTTCAATGAGCAATCTGTATCATCTGGTAGGCTGTTTGATTCAGTGTCCTCTGTCTCTGTACAACCCTGTGTGGATGAACCAGTGAGAGCTGGTCAAACGTTTAGCTTTTTGCCATTCTCAGTGCAGGTGGTACATAAAGCCCTGAAATCATTATATCAGAGAAAGACTGCAGGTCCTGATCTTTTGGATCCCTGCTTTTTAAATCTGGCAGCTGATTTCATAGCTGAACCACTTAATCTAACCCTGGAATGTAATGAAATTCTGAAAATCTGGAAATCAGCATTTGTCCTACTACTTTTAAAAGGGGGAGATCCAACTCTTTTAAATAATTATAGGCCAATCTCAAAGCTGTCACCCCTGGTGAAAATACTTGAAACCCTTGTGAGTGAACAGCTAAAATAGTTTTTATTTACTAACTCTATTTTATCAATGTACCAATCAGGCTTCAGGAAGAAGCATAGCACAATTACAGCAGCCATGAAGGTTTTAAATAATATCACTGAAGCCCTTGACAAAAACAGCACTGTGTCTCACTTTTTATTGATCTTTAA
The DNA here is from genome assembly GCF_013265735.2 of Oncorhynchus mykiss. Classification (NCBI taxonomy): domain Eukaryota; kingdom Metazoa; phylum Chordata; class Actinopteri; order Salmoniformes; family Salmonidae; genus Oncorhynchus; species Oncorhynchus mykiss. The sequence goes on from NC_048590.1 coordinate 10,698,879, forward strand.
GGCTTTTGATACAGGCAGAGATTGTCGAGTGTAGGTCTTTCAGAGCATGCAGTTGCATGGTTTGCTAACTATCTGTCTGATAGAACTCAGTGCAATCAATTTGATGGGCTTATGTCTGTTAAATTGTCTGTCTTTCATGGTGTGCCCCAAGGCTCTGTACTTGGTCCTCTCTTATTCACTATTTATATAAATGATTTAGACAAAAATGTCCAAAATGCGCAACTTCATTTTTATGCTGATGATACTGTTATTTACTGTTGTGCATCATCTCTTACAAAAGCCATACAGAACTTGCAAACTGCTTTTTATACTGTTCAACATACCTTGTGTCAATTGAAGCTTATCCTCAATACTGACAAAACTAAACTAATGGTGTTTTCTAAAGCAAGAAATAGACCTCTGAACCTTTCTCCTATTACTATCTGTCAGGGCAAGGAGATTGAGGTTGTAACCTCATATACAGTACCTTGCGAAAGTATTCGGCCCCCTTGAACTTTGCGACCTTTTGCCACATTTCAGGCTTCAAACATAAAAATATAAAACTGTATTTTTTTGTGAAGAATCAACAACAAGTGGGACACAATCATGAAGTGTAACGACATTTATTGGATATTTCAAACTTTTTTAACAAATCAAAAACTGAAAAATTGGGCGTGCAAAATTATTCAGCCCCTTTACTTTCAGTGCAGCAAACTCTCTCCAGAAGTTCAGTGAGGATCTCTGAATGATCCAATGTTGACCTAAATGACTAATGATGATAAATACAATCCACCTGTGTGTAATCAAGTCTCCGTATAAATGCACCTGCACTGTGATAGTCTCAGAGGTCCGTTAAAAGCGCAGAGAGCATCATGAAGAACAAGGAACACACCAGGCAGGTCTGAGATACTGTTGTGAAGAAGTTCAAAGCCGGATTTGGATACAAAAAGATTTCCCAAGCTTTAAACATCCCAAGGAGCACTGTGCAAGCGATAATATTGAAATGGAAGGAGTATCAGACCACTGCAAATCTACCAAGACCTGGCCGTCCCTCTAAACTTTCAGCTCATACAAGGAGAAGACTGATCAGAGATGCAGCCAAGAGGCCCATGATCACTCTGGATGAACTGCAGAGATCTACAGCTGAGGTGGGAGACTCTGTCCATAGGACAACAATCAGTCGTATATTGCACAAATCTGACCTTTATGGAAGAGTGGCAAGAAGAAAGCCATTTCTTAAAGATATCCATAAAAAGTGTAGTTTAAAGTTTGCCACAAGCCACCTGAGAGACACACCAAACATGTGGAAGAAGGTGCTCTGGTCAGATGAAACCAAAATTGAACTTTTTGGCAACAATGCAAAACGTTATGTTTGGCGTAAAAGCAACACAGCTCATTACCTTGAACACACCATCCCCACTGTCAAACATGGTGGTGGCAGCATCATGGTTTGGGCCTGCTTTTCTTCAGCAGGGACAGGGAAGATGGTTAAAATTGATGGGAAGATGGATGGAGCCAAATACAGGACCATTCTGGAAGAAAACCTGATGGAGTCTGCAAAAGACCTGAGACTGGGACGGAGATTTGTCTTCCAACAAGACAATGATCCAAAACATAAAGCAAAATCTACAATGGAATGGTTCAAAAATAAACATATCCAGGTGTTAGAATGGCCAAGTCAAAGTCCAGACCTGAATCCAATCGAGAATCTGTGGAAAGAACTGAAAACTGCTGTTCACAAATGCTCTCCATCCAACCTCACTGAGCTCGAGCTGTTTTGCAAGGAGGAATGGGAAAAACTTCAGTCTCTCGATGTGCAAAACTGATAGACATACCCCAAGCGACTTACAGCTATAATCGCAGCAAAAGGTGGCGCTACAAAGTATTAACTTAAGGGGGCTGAATAATTTTGCACGCCCAATTTTTCAGTTTTTGATTTGTTAAAAAAGTTTGAAATATCCAATAAATGTCGTTCCACTTCATGATTGTGTCCCACTTGTTGTTGATTCTTCACAAAAAAATACAGTTTTATATCTTTATGTTTGAAGCCTGAAATGTGGCAAAAGGTCGCAAAGTTCAAGGGGGCCGAATACTTTCGCAAGGCACTGTAAATATCTTGGAATTTTAATTGATGACGGCCTCTCTTTTAAATCGCATATTCAATAACTTACAAAAAAATTGAAGCTGAAATTGGGATTTTATTTGAGGAATAAGGCCTGTTTTTCTTTTGAAGCCAGAACGAGGCTAGTATCAGCTACATTTATGCCTTTACTAGACTATGGGGATATTTTATATATGAATGCTTCCGTTCAGTGTTTGAGATCAATTGACACCCTTTACCATGGCACATTGAGATTCATTTTAAAACTGCAAAACCCTTACGCACCACTGCACTTTGTATACCAGGGTTAGCTAGCCTTCTCTGGTCACTCTTAGGCTCAGGCACTGGTATACTTTTATTTACAAAGCCATTTTGGGTTTACTACCATTTTATTTGGGCATTTGTATTGTTCAGAAATGTGGTGGGTACTCTCTTCGTTCGCTGGACTTTATCCTGCTAACTGTTCCAAATGTCTGAACTGAATTTGGTAAAAGGGCTTTTACTGTATTTACTCTGCGCCATCGTCTTGGAATGCCTTACAAAATACTTTTAAACTGGAAGAACTTGTCACGATTGGTATTTTTAAATCACTGATGAATGAGCTTGAGACTGATTCCCTGACCTGTCAATGTTTTAAATTTTGTTATACTCTTTTGAATTCTATGGTTTTTACTAGATTACTTGTAGTTTTTCATGTTGTTTGTATGTAATTGTTGTAATGACTTGGTGCTGCCTATCTTGGCCAGGACCCTCTTGAAAAAGAGATTTTAAATCTCAATGAGCCCTTCCTGATAAAAATAGTGTGAGTATGGTCAGTTAACTTGCGTGCTTGACTGCCGTTGTGAGGTCAGAACGTTTGGATCAACCCTACTCATCAGCCACACTGGACACAGTGTGCTCTCTGAACGTTCTGAATTTACGAATGGACAATTTGACATCATAGTTGCAGTCACCAACGCTCTGGATAACATAACAGCCTAACCAGCTCTGCTAGGGCGGGTAATATTCAGTGAGCTGTTCTCTCATTTGTGTCTGGAGGAACAGTGGGGAGAACAAGTATTTGATACACTGCCTATTTTGCAGGTTTTCCTACTTACAAAGCATGTAGAGGTCTGTAATTTTTTATCATAGGTACACTTCAACTGTGAGAGACGGAATCTAAAACAAAAATCCAGAAAATCACATTGTATGATTTTTAGGTAATTAATTTGCATTTTATTGCATGACATAAGTATTTGATACATCATAAAAGCAGAACTTAATATTTGGTACAGAAACCTTTGTTTGCAACTACAGAGATCATACGTTTCCTGTAGTTCTTGACCAGGTTTGCACACACTGCAGCAGGGATTTTGGCCCACTCCTCCATAAAGACCTTCTCCAGATCCTTCAGTTTTCGGGGCTGTCGCTGGGCAATACGGACTTTCAGCTCCCTCCAAAGATTTTCTATTGGGTTCAGGTCTGGAGGCTGGCTAGGCCACTCCAGGACCTTGAGATGCTTCTTACGGAGCCACTCCTTAGTTGCCCTGGCTGTGTGTTTCGGGTCATTGTCATGCTGGAAGACCCAGCCACGACCCATCTTCAATGCTCTTACTGAAGGAAGAAGGTTGTTGGCCAAGATCTCGCGATACATGGCCCCATCCACCCTCCCCTCAATACGGTGCAGTCGTCCTGTCCCCTTTGCAGAAAAGCATCCCCAAAGAATGATGTTTCCACCTCCATGTTTCACGGTTGGGATGGTGTTCTTGGGGTTGTACTCATCCTTCTTCTTCCTCCAAACACTGTGAATGGAGTTTAGACCAAAAAGCTCTATTTTTGTCTCATCAGACCACATGACCTTCTCCCATTCCTCCTCTGGATCATCCAGATGGTCATTGGCACCCTTTACCATTCAGACGGGCCTGGACATACGCTGGCTTGAGCAGGGGAACCTTGCGTGCACTGCAGGATTTTAATCCATGACGGCGTAGTATGTTACTAATGGTTTTCTTTGAAACTGTGGTCCCAGCTCTCTTCAGGTCATTGACCAGGTCTTGCCGTGTAGTTCTGGGCTGATCCCCTCACCTTCCTCATGATCATTGATGCCCCACAAGGTAAGATCTTGCATGGAGCCCCAGACCGAGGATGATTGACCGTCAACTTGAACTTCTTCCATTTTCTAATAATTGCGCCAACAGTTGTTGCCTTCTCACCAAGCTGCTTGCCTATTGTCCTGTAGCCCATCCCAGCCTTGTGCAGGTCTACAATTTTATCCCTGATGTCCTTACACAGCTCGCTGGTCTTGGCCATTGTGGAGAGGTTGGAGTCTGTTTGATTGAGTGTGTGGACAGGTGTCTTTTATACAGGTAATGAGTTCAAACAGGTGCAGTTAATACAGGTAATGAGTGGAGAACAGGAGGGCTAACTAAACTAACAGGTCTGTGAGAGCCGGAATTCTTACTGGTTGGTAGGTATTCAAATACTTATGTCATGCAATAAAATGCAAATTATTTACTTAAAAATCATACAATTTGATATTCTGGATTTTTGTTTTAGATTCCGTCTCTCACAGTTGAAGTGTACCTATGATAAATTACAGACCTCTACATGCTTTGTAAGTAGGAAAATCTGCAAAATCATCAGTGTACCAAATACTTGTTCTCCCCACTGAAGCTAGCAAGTTAGCTTGGGTGCCTGACTGCTGTTGTTAGTTCAGAACACTCAGATCAACCCTTAAGGAGATGGGTGGTGCTAAAGCTTAAGAGGGTGTTAAACAATGCTGAATGGGTGTAGACAAAGAAGAGCTGTCCAGTAGGTACCAAAACATTCAAAGGTCTTTTTCTCAAAAGTGATATTACAAGTTTATCAATTTTCAAAGCATAATTACTTTCCCATTGTTCCTCACCTGTAATGTATGATATAGCATCTAATATAAAAAACACAATTTCAAAAATTAACTGATTTGAGCCGGTTGGTCACATATTATAATACAATTTAAATAAATAAATACATTTTACAACAGATTTCACAATACAGTAAGTGTGTGCCCTCTGGCCAATACTCTACTACAACACACAATCAGGTGTACGTGTGTGTATAGTTTGCATGGGTGTGTTTGCACCTGTGTGTGTGACACTTCACAGTTCTAACTGTTCCATAAGGTGTATTTTTATCAGTTTTTTAAAAATCAGATTTTACTGCTTGAGTGAGTTACTTTATGTACAATAGAGTTCCATGTAGCCATGTCTCTGTGTAGTACTCTGTGCATCCCATAGTCTGTTCTGGAATTTGGGAGATTGAAGAGACCCCCTGCTGCAAGTCTTGTTGGGTATGATGGGTGTGTGCTAGTATTTTAAACATACAGCTAGGTGCGTTCAACATGTTAATACTTCATACAAAAACAAGTAGTGATGAAGTCAATCTGTCCTCTACTTTAAGCCATGAGTGATTGACATGTATATTATTAATGTTAACTCTACCTGTATATTTAAGGGACAGCTATGCTTGTAATTTTCCTAAGTCCCTCTTTGTGGCACCTGACCACACGACTTGGCATCAGTCCAGATGCGACAAAACTAGGGCCTGTAGGACCTGCCTTGATGACATTGCTGTTAAGAATGAAGAGCAGCGCTTTATCATGGACAAACCTCTCCCCATCTTAGCTACTGTTGCATCAATATGTTTGAGTATAACAATTTACAATCCAGGGTTACTCCAAGTAGTTTAGTCTCCTAAACTTGTTCAATTTCCACCTTATTAATTACACGATTTAGTTGGGGTTTAGGGTTTAGTGAATGATTTGTCCCAAATGAAATGCTTTTAGTTTTTTAAATATTTAGGACTGACTTATTTCTTGCCACTCATTCTGAAACTGACTACAGGTCATTGTTAAGTGTTGCAGTGATTTTACTCGTTGTAGTAGCTGACGTGTATAATGTTGAGTCATCCACAGTCAAAAGGTTGGACACACCTACTCATTCAAGGTTTTCATTTATTTCATCAAAACTATGAAATAACACATATGGAATCATGTAGTAACCAAAAAAAGAGTTAAACGAATCAATATCTATTTTGTATTTGAGATTATTCAAAGTAGCCAACCTTTGCCTTGATGACAGCTTTGGACACTCTTGGCATTTTCTCAACCAGCTTCACCTGGAATGCTTTTCCAACAGTCTTGAAGGAGTTCCTACATATATGCTGAGCACTTGGCTGCTTTTCTTTCACTCTGCAGTCCAACTCATCCCAAACCATCTCAATTGGGTTTGTCACTCGTTTTGCCCATTTAATGTTAAATTGAACAGTAACTGAATGCCTCGATGCCTGTCTGCCTGCTTTATATAGCAAGCCACAGTCACATGACTCACTGTCTGTAGGAGCAATCCATTTTCGTGAACCAAATAAACTGTCCGGTGAGTGTATACAGTATGTATGTACACTACCTGGATTTCTGCATAAATTGGTCATACAATTTGATCGGATCTTCATCTAAGTCATAACAATAAACAAATACTTTCTGCTTAAACTAATAACACACAAACATTTATACATTTTCATGTCTTTATTGAACACTGTGTAAACATTCACAGTGCATGGTGGGAAAAGTATGTGAACCCTTGGATTTAATAACTGGTTGACACTCCTTTGACAGCAATAACCTTAACAAATTGTTTTCTGTAGTTGCGGATCAGACCTGCACAACAGTCAGGAGGAATTTTGGACCATTCCCCTTTACAAAACTGTTTCAGTTCAGCAATATTCTTGGGATGTATGGTGTGAACTGCTCGAGGTCATGCAACAGCATCTCAATCGGGTTGAGGTCAGGACTCTGACTGTGCCACTCCAGAAGGCATATTGTCTTCGGTTGAAGCCATTCTGTTGTTGATTTACTTCTTGGGTCATTGTCCTGTTGCATCACCCAACTTCTGGGGGATTTCCTGTTCAGCTTCAATTGGCAGACAGCCTCACATTCTCCTGCAAAATGTCTTGATAAACCTGGGAATTCATTTTTTCCGTCAATGATAGCAAGCTGTCCAGGCCCTGAGGCAGCAAAGCAGCCCAAAACCATGATAGTCCGTCCACCATAGTTTACAGTTGAGATGAGGTTTTGATGTTGGTGTGCTGTGTCTTTTTTTGTCCGCACATAATGTTGTGTGTTCCTTCCAAACAACACAACTTTAGTTTCATCTGTCCACAGAACATTTTGTCAGTAGCGCTGTGTAACATCCAGGTGCTCTTTTGTGAACTTCAGATGTGCAGCAATGTTTTTTTGGACAGCAGTGGCTTCTGAACACTATTCTTGTTTAGTGTTTTACATATCGTAGACTTTTTTATTTATTTATTTTAGCTTTATTTAACCAGGTAGGCAAGTTGAGAACAAGTTCTCATTTACAATTGCGACCTGGCCAAGATAAAGCAAAGCAGTTCGACAGATACAACGACACTGAGTTACACATGGAGTAAAACAAACATACAGTCAATAATACAGTATAAACAAGTCTATATACAATGTGAGCAAATGAGGTGAGAAGGGAGGTAAAGGCAAAAAAGGCCATGGTGGCAAGGTAAATACAATATAGCAAGTAAAACACTGGAATGGTAGTTTTGCAATGGAAGAATGTGCAAAGTAGAAATAAAAATAATGGGGTGCAAAGGAGCAAAATAAATAAATAAATTAAATACAGTTGGGAAAGAGGTAGTTGTTTGGGCTAAATTATAGGTGGGCTATGTACAGGTGCAGTAATCTGTGAGCTGCTCTGACAGTTGGTGCTTAAAGCTAGTGAGGGAGATAAGTGTTTCCAGTTTCAGAGATTTTTGTAGTTCGTTCCAGTCATTGGCAGCAGAGAACTGGAAAGAGTGGCAGCCAAAGAAATAATTTGTTTTGGGGGTGACTAGAGAGATATACCTGCTGGAGCATGTGCTACAGGTGGGAGATGCTATGGTGACCAGCGAGCTGAGAAGGGGGGACTTTACCTAGCAGGGTCTTGTAGATGACATGGAGCCAGTGGGTTTGGCGACGAGTATGAAGCGAGGGCCAGCCAACGAGAGCGTACAGGTCGCAATGGTGGGTAGTATATGGGGCTTTGGTGACAAAACGGATTGCACTGTGATAGACTGCATCCAATTTGTTGAGTAGGGTATTGGAGGCTATTTTGTAAATGACATCGCCAAAGTCGAGGATTGGTAGGATGGTCAGTTTTACAAGGGTATGTTTGGCAGCATGAGTGAAGGATGCTTTGTTGCAAAATAGGAAGCCAATTCTAGATTTAACTTTGGATTGGAGATGTTTGATATGGGTCTGGAAGGAGAGTTTACAGTCTAACCAGACACCTAAGTATTTGTAGTTGTCCACGTATTCTAAGTCAGAGCCGTCCAGAGTAGTGATGTTGGACAGGCGGGTAGGTGCAGGTAGCGATCGGTTGAAGAGCATGCTTTTAGTTTTACTTGTATTTAAGAGCAATTGGAGGCCACGGAAGGAGAGTTGTATGGCATTGAAGCTTGCCTGGAGGGTTGTTAACACAGTGTCCAAAGAAGGGCCGGAAGTATACAGAATGGTGTCGTCTGCGTAGAGGTGGATCAGAGACTCACCAGCAGCAAGAGCGACGTCATTGATGTATACAGAGAAGAGAGTCGGTCCAAGAATTGAACCCTGTGGCACCCCCATAGAGACTGCCAGAGGTCCGGACAACAGACCCTCCGATTTGACACACTGAACTCTATCAGAGAAGTAGTTGGTGAACCAGGCGAGGCAATCATTTGAGAAACCAAGGCTGTTGAGTCTGCCGATGAGGATGTGGTGATTAACAGAGTCGAAAGCCTTGGCCAGATCAATGAATACGGCTGCACAGTAATGTTTCTTATCGATGGCGGTTAAGATATCGTTTAGGACCTTGAGCGTGGCTGAGGTGCAACCATGACCAGCTCTGAAACCAGATTGCATAGCAGAGAAGGTATGGTGAGATTCGAAATGGTCGGTAATCTGTTTGTTGACTTGGCTTTCGAAGACCTTAGAAAGACATGGTAGGATAGATATAGGTCTGTAGCAGTTTGGGTCAAGAGTGTCACCCCCTTTGAAGAGGGGGATGACCGCAGCTGCTTTCCAATCTTTGGGAATCTCAGACGACACGAAAGAGAGGTTGAACAGGCTAGTAATAGGGGTGGCAACAATTTCGGCAGATAATTTTAGAAAGAAAGGGTCCAGATTGTCTAGCCTGGCTGATTTGTAGGGGTCCAGATTTTGCAGCTCTTTCAGAACATCAGCTGAATGGATTTGGGAGAAGGAGAAATGGGGAAGGCTTGGGCAAGTTGCTGTTGGGGGTGCAGTGCTGTTGACAGGGGTAGGAGTAACCAGGTGGAAAGCATGGCCAGCCGTAGAAAAATGCTTATTGAAATTCTCAACTATGGTGGATTTATCAGTGGTGACAGTGTTTCCTATCTTCAGTGCAGTGGGCAGCTGGGAGGAGGTGTTCTTATTCTCCATGGACTTTACAGTGTCCCAGAACTTTTTTGAGTTAGTGTTGCAAGAAGCAAATTTCTGCTTGAAAAAGCTAGCCTTGGCTTTTCTAACTGCCTGTGTATAATGGTTTCTAGCTTCCCTGAACAGCTGCATATCACGGGGGCTGTTCGATGCTAATGCAGAACGCCATAGGATGTTTTTGTGTTGGTTAAGGGCAGTCAGGTCTGGGGAGAACCAAGGGCTATATCTGTTCCTGGTTCTAAATTGCTTGAATGGGGCATGTTTATTTAAGATGGTTAGGAAGGCATTTAAAAAAAATATCCAGGCATCCTCTACTGACGGGATGAGGTCAACATCCTTCCAGGATACCCCGGCCAGGTCGATTAGAAAGGCCTGCTCGCTGAAGTGTTTCAGGGAGCGTTTTACAGTGATGAGAGGAGGTCGTTTGACCGCTGACCCATTACGGATGCAGGCAATGAGGCAGTGATCGCTGAGATCTTGGTTGAAGACAGCAGAGGTGTATTTAGAGGGGAAGTTGGTTAGGATGTCTATGAGGGTGCCCGTGTTTAAGGCTTTGGGGAGGTACCTGGTAGGTTCATTGATAATTTGTGTGAGATTGAGGGCATCAAGTTTAGATTGTAGGATGGCTGGGGTGTTAAGCATGTTCCAGTTTAGGTCGCCTAGCAGCACGAGCTCTGAAGATAGATGGGGGCAATCAGTTCACATATGGTGTCCAGAGCACAGCTGGGGGCAGAGGGTCGTCTATAGCAGGCGGCAACGGTGAGAGATTTGTTTTTAGAGAGGTGGATTTTTAAAAGTAGAAGTTCAAATTGTTTGGGTACAGACCTGGATAGTAGGACAGAACTCTGCAGGCTATCTTTGCAGTAGATTGCAACACCGCCCCCTTTGGCCGTTCTATCTTGTCTGAAAATGTTGTAGTTTGGAATTAAAATGTCTGAATTTTTGGTGGTCTTCCTAAGCCAGGATTCAGACACAGCTAGAACATCCGGGTTGGCAGAGTGTGCTAAAGCAGTGAATAGAACAAACTTAGGGAGGAGGCTTCTAATGTTAACATGCATGAAACCAAGGCTATTACGGTTACAGAAGTCGTCAAAAGAGAGCGCCTGGGGAATAGGAGTGGAGCTAGGCACTGCAGGGCCTGGATTCACCTCTACATCGCCAGAGGAACATAGGAGGAGTAGAATAAGGGTGCGGCTAAAAGCAATAAGAATTGGTCGTCTAGAACGTCTGGAACAGAGAGTAAAAGGAGGTTTCTGGGGGCGATAAAATAGCATCAAGGTATAATGTACAGACAAAGGTAAGGTAGGATGTGAATACAGTGGAGGTAAACCTAGGTATTGAGTGATGAAGAGAGAGATATTGTCTCTAGAAACATAATTGAAACCAGGAGATGTCATTGCATGTGTGGGTGGTGGAACTAATAGGTTGGATAAGGTATAATGAGCAGGACTAGAGGCTCTACAGTGAAATAAGCCAATAAACACTAACCAGAACAGCAATGGACAAGACATATTGACATTAAGGAGAGGCATGCTTAGTCGAGTGATCAAAAGGGTCCAGTGAGTGGAGAGGTTGGTTGAGGGTCACGGCGATTTAGACAGCTAGCCAGGCCATCAGTAGCAAGCTAGCATAGGTTGGAGTCTGTTGTTAGCCACCTCTTGCGTTCGGTCAGTAGATTAGTGGGGTTCCGTGTGGTAGAGGGGATTAATCCAAATCACACAACAACAACAAAAATAAGAACAATAGATATAGTTATAGAGGCCCGAGAAGAAAACATAATAATAATAAAAATAAATAAATTGTCCGATTGTCTATTCAGATAGCAGCCGGTAAGACAGCTAACGGACAGGTAACGTCGCGACGGAGGAGCCATCTCCTTCAGGTAGATAACGTCGGCAGTCCAGTTGTGAAGGCCCGGTGGGGCTCCGCGTAGGCAGCAAAACGGGTCCGGATAGGTGACCGCAGCCCAGGAGTGAATGATGGAACTCAGGAGTGATTGACGGAGCTGGCTAGCACCGGAACAACCGATGCTTGCTCCGGAATCGACGAAAGCCGATTGTCACACGGATAGCAGCTAGCTAGCTGTGAGATCCGGGCATGAATGTCCAGAGAGCAGTCGAAATCCAGGGACATGGAGAGAAAAATTGGTCCGGTATGTTCCGTTCCGAGCCGCGCTGCGCCGTACAAAACTGGCGATAGATTTTCGATAGATTTTCGAGCCAAAGGATAGCCGATGACCACAAACCGTGGTTAGCTGAATACTAACAATTTGCCAGTAAAGAAGCTAACTAGCTTCTGATTAGCTTCTGGATTAGCTTCTGGGCTAGCTCCTGGCTAGCTTCTGGCTAGTTTCTGGCTAGCTTCTTGGAGTTTCTGGCTAGCTTCTTGGAGGATTACAGATCTGAGGTAAATAATACTTTTTTATAAATATAAATTGGTGAGGCGGGTTGCAGGAGAGTGTTTTGAAGATGAGTTGATGGAAAATAAAAATAAAATGTATGTGAAAAAAGTTGTAAATATATATATATACAGGACACGACAAGACGAGGACAAAAGACGTCTGAACTACTATGCGATCTTGGAGAGTGAGTCAAGAGAGTGACTTGTCAACAGAGATGTCAGCATGTTCCAGAGATTTCTGTAAATCTTTAGCTGACACTCTAGGATTCTTTTTAAGTGCCAACCACTGGTACCATTAATGCTAGTTAGTGCTAGTTTGACCACCAGAGAGCATCTTTGAGAAGCATTTGATAGCCTTCAATAGCAGATGTACTAGAGAATTTAAAACCTTTTTTGTAAGAACATAGCATATAGAAATGATTTTAAGAAATTTTGCTTGATTAACTTGATTAATATTATGGTGTTTCTATTCAAGATAAACAAAAAACCTTCTGGGTTTCCTTTACGATGGAGCGGAAAAAATGACGCTCTACAACGTGATGGTCAGGAGTGGGCTACAGTGCTGGGCTATTTAGCAAATGAGTCCCTGTGCCATGTGGGCATGTAGGAGACTGGGGTTCAATTTCCCGATGGGGAGGAAGGAGTAGGTTGTCCTTGTAAATAAGAATTTGTTCTTAATTAACTGATTCCATATGTGTTATTTCATAGTTGTGATTTATTCACTATTATTCTACATTGTAGAAAATAGTAAAAAATAAAGATAATCCCTGGAATGAGTAGGTGTGTCCAAACTTTTGACTGTTGCTTGCTTAATTCATTTGCTTAATATTATGTTGTTTCTACTCCAAGAAAAAATCCTCTGGGTTTCCATTAGGATGGAATGGAAAATACCTACTCGTACAACGTGACAGTCGGGAGTAGGCTACAGTGCTGGGCTATTTAGCTATTTCACAAAAGAATCCCTGTGTTGTGTGCAGGCACACTGGGGTTCAATTCCCCGATGGGGAGGAAGGAGTAGGCTGTCCTTGTAAATAAGAACTTGTTCTTAAGGGGCATCGCACTAATAATGCCGCTGACTAAGGTAACATTCCTGCTGTTCTAGCAAGTAGCTGGACAATAGACTTGCCTAGATGGAGGGTAGGGGGAGAATTATATCATCAAATGTATTTCTAAGTTAGGTTCTAAGTTAAGTATTATTATTTTTGTGTATCACATCCGACCACGATTGGGAGTCCCATAGGGTGGCACACAATTGGCCCAGAGTTTCTCTTCCTCTAAAAACAGAAATAAATGTTTTTGCCTTTACAAATATTATTTTGGCCTTTATTCTGATTACAATCTCTCACCTTTGTTTTTTTGAAAATGAAATAACCTCCAAAATATCGTTATATATTATCAAGTTGATGGCACTATCATATAGCCGGCACCTACATAGAGCTGAGTGACTCGCTCCTTCATGGCTTTGGATCAAAATAAATAAGTACCAGCATTCTTTCTGATGGTCTTTAATAAATACATGTTTTGGTTATCCTGACTTGGACACCATGTACAATATTATAATAGCACATTATGGGCTGTTAGCAGGACAATATACCTTTATCAACACCTCTCTGTATTTTGACTATTTGTGGATGGGGTCTCCCCAGTGGCACGGCTTTTGGTTATAATTTAGAATCCTCCAATCCTCGATATGTAATTACTGGATGAGATTTACGTCATATTTTTCAATATACTGTAGTTCTACCGTAGGTGACATTTAAAGTCCTCGGCCACAAGGAGCAGCGCTTCTGGATGAGCATTTTCTTGTTGGCTGTTGAACGCGGTCTTAGTGCCAGCGTCGGTCTGTGGTGTATATTATCCGTGTTGTCGTTCAGCCACAACTCGGTGAATCATAAGATATTACAGTTTTAAATGTACTGTTGGTAGGATAATCTTGATCGTAGGACATCAATTTTATTTTTCAATGATTGCACGTTAGCCAATAGAACGGATGGCAGTGGGAGTTTACTCGCTAGCCTACGAATTCTCAGCAGGCAGCCCGACTTCAGCCCCCTTTTTCTCTGTCTTTGGGCCTGTTCCCGGGAAAGCAGTATATCCTTCTCGTCAGAGTCATTAAAGGAAAAAGCTTCTTCCAGTTCGAGGTGAGTAATCGCTGTTCTGATGTCCAGAAGTTATTTTTGGTCATAAGAGACGGTAGCAGCAACATTATGAACAAAATAAGTAAAATAACAAGTTACAAACACAAGAAACTAACAAAATAGCACAGTTGGTTAGCAGCATGTAAAATGTAAGCTATCCTCTTCGGCGCCATGTATGTGTGGGGTACAAAGATGAGGTAGTCATTCAAAAATCATGTCCATGCAATTTATTACGCAATTTTTTACTCCTGAATTTATTAAAGGCTTGCCATAAAAGTGGTTGAATAGTTATTGACACAAGACATTTCAGCCTTTAATTTCTAATTAATTTGTAAACATTTTGAAAAACATAATTTTGACATGATGGGGTATTGTCTGTAGGCCATTGACGACAAGTCTCTATTTAATCTATTTTAAATTAAGGCTTCAACACAGCAAAATGTGGAAAAGGTCAAGGGGTGTGAATACTTTCTGAAGGCACTGTATGCTTTTTCCACCTTGCTAACTAGCTAGCTAGCCTCTGATTGCAGAAAAAGTTACCCAAAGTATCTAAAGTTAGCTAACGTTAACGTGAGCTGCTGGACAATTTAGTTTGCTAACGTTAGCTACACTACATGACCAAAAGTATGTGGTCACCTGCTCATCGAGTATCTCATTCCAAAATCATGGGCATTAATATGGAGTTGGTTTCCCCTTTGCTGCCATAACAGCATTCACTATTCTGGGAAGGCTTTCTACTAGATGTTAGAACCATACTGCAAGGACTTGCCTCCATTCAGCCACAAGAGCATTAGTGAGGTTGGGTAGTGATGTTGGGCAATTAGGACTGACTCATAGTAAGCGTTCCAATTCATCCCAAAGGTGTTCGAAGGGGTTGAGGTCAGGGCTCTGTGCAGGCCAGTCAAGTTCTTCCATACCAATCTCGACAAACCGTTTCTGTATGGACCTCGCTTTGTGCACAGGGGCATTGTCATGTTGAAACAGGAAAGGGCCTTACCCAAACTGTTGCCACAAAATTGGATGTGCAGAATTGTCTAGAATGTCATTGTATGCTGTTGCGTTAAGATTTCCCTTCACTGGAACTAAGGGGCCTAGACCAAACCACGAAAAACAGCCCAGACCAATTTTCCTTCTCCACCAACTTTTACAGTTGGCACTATGCATTGGGGCATGTAGCATTCTCCTGGCATCCGCCAAACCCAGATTCATCCATCAGAATTCCAGGTGGTAAAGTGTGATTCATGACTCCATCCAATGCTTGCCATTGCACATGGTGATCTTAGGCTTGTGTGTGGCTGTTGGCCTTAGAGATCCATTCCATTAAGCTTGACTGGGGCAGTTCTATCAGGGCAGAAATTTGACAAACTGACTGGTGGGAAAGGTGGCGACCTATGACGGAGCCACGTTGAAAGTTACTGAGCTCTTCAGTAAAGGCCATTTTACTGCTGTTGTTTGTCTATGGAGATTGCATGTCTGTGTGCTCGATTTTATACACCTGTCAGCAACGGGTGTGGCTGAAATAGCAGAATCCACCAATTTGAAGAGTTGTCCACATACTTTTGTATATATAGTGTATGTGCGCACACACCAATCACCAGCAGTTTCTGGGTACTTAAATATTTCGAAAAATATGTGGAGAATAATGTGTATTTACAGTCCCCACTCTTGCTTGTCCTCAACCTTTTCAAAGTCTGGATTACATTCTCTCTCTCTCTCTCTCTCTCTCTCTCTCTCTCTCTCTCTCTCTCTCTCTCTCTCTCTCTCTCTCTCTCTCTCTCTCTCTCTCTCTCTCTCTCTCTCTCTCTCTCTCTCTCTCTCTCTCTCTCTCTCTCTCTCTCTCTCTCTCTCTCTCTCTCTCTCTCTCTCTCTCTCTCTCTCTCTCTCTCTCTCTCTCTCTCTCTCTCTCTCTCTCTCTCTCTCTCTCTCTCTCTCTCATATATTTATATGTGTGTGTAGCTGGCAAGTTAGTACAGAACGCAGGGATCAACCCATAAAGAGACGGGTGGGGCTAAGGTTTAAGAGGCTGTGAACAATGCTGAATGGATGTAGACAAAGAAGGGCTCTCCAATAGTAGTACCAAAACATGGGCAGCAATACGAGACAGCATATGGGGAAATGTTATAGCAGTATTGTGACATGCATAGGCGAGACGTGCATTGATAATGCAACCTGTGGATTACAGAGTAAAGTTAGGAATTGTCATGAGAGACAGGAGTCAGGATTTTGGTTTACATTGGGTCGATGGGAAAATATCATAGGCTCTATTTAAGGCTACTGGATATAAGGTTAGGCTACTACGTGAGACGAGAGAAATAATACACTTGCTTTAGGCTACATTATTTCATGGTAAATGTTTCTGATCAGTGATAGATGAGCAAGCAAAAAAATGAGCTTCCACTTATCCAATCAATTAACCAAATATACAGACAGATTCAGTGAATCAAAATCACATTGATTGATTATCAGACAAGTCACAGGCTTTTGGTCGGAAGTAGGACAGGCTACTACTACCTGAGTGATGAGAAAAATCCACTTGTATAACATGCTACCAAAATGTTCTGATATTTTAATTATTTAACTAGACAAGTCAGTTAAGAACAAATTCTTATTTACGATGATGGCCTACCAAGAGGCAAAAGGCCTCCTGCGGCGAGGGCTGGGATGAAAAATGAAAAAGTAGGACCAGCTAAAGGCTATTATATTAGCAAACTAGAATAAAGATGATGTCATGGATTCCCCAGGTACTGCTGCTCATTCTGTTCACCAGTTCTGGAGGTCTACTCACCGGCCTTCTAGGCATCACTGAACTGGATCATTACCACCAACCCCGGACTGTCTTGTCTCATACCTAGTTCCCATTCTCCCTGATTAGTATGTGCATATATGTGCCCTCTGTTGTGTCCTTGTTGATTATTGTTCCATGTCCATTGGTCCTGTGAGTACCTGGGCTCTGTTGTATCGGCTTTCGTGTTACCGTGTTAGTGTGCACTTATTATTACGGGTCTTCTGACCCACTGGAATTGTGATACCGTGAAATAATCTGGCTGGAAACAATTGTTGGAGAAATTACTTGTCATGCACAAAATAGATGTCCTAACAGACTTGCCAAAACTGTAGTTTGTTAACAAGAAATTTGTGGAGTTGTTGAAAAACTGGTTTTAATGACTCCATCCTAAGTGTATATAAACTTCCGACTTCAACTGTATGTTCATCATTCAGTTGATCATAACTAAGGTGAGTTTTCCTCTGAGCTTTTTCTAGGACCAATGGCTGTTTCCTTGTCACCTCACTCTGGCACCTGCCTCCGCTGTGTGGTTCTCAACACTAGTTTAAATCAACTGTTTTCGATACATCTGTATATTTTTTCAGGTTAGGGCTCATTTAATTTCTATGATGTCGGACCAGGCCTGGTTCTCGGGCTTCAGCTCACAGGGGTCGGACGGGGTTTGAATTTTCAGTTTTGATGAGAACTCTAAATTGCATTCGGGTCTCCTGTGCAATCTGGCAGTGTCAATTATGTGTGTGCTTTGAATTTATGGTGACTTTGAGTAAATACGCTGTCTAAAGGCTTCCATGTGACAACCTGTTTGGATAATGTGCAATAAAAATAAATCCTATCTGCTCCTGCGCATATTGTGTATTTTGTGAAATTCCATTAGCCCAACATTGTAGGAAAATGTTTCAATTTCACAGTTCTTGTCATCAATGTTTTTCGGGAAATGTGAAGAGTGGTCCTGGGACAGTCCCGGGATCCCGTTTACCGGTATTAATCAATAATGGTCACAATCTAAAGTGTGATTAAAAAAAACGAACTGGTGACCCCACTCTCATTAAACCTTACACAAGTAAGTATTCATACATTAACCAAAAGTTAAATGAAACTATTGTTGAATTTATTCTGCAATTATCAAGTGTAATAGAAATAAGATAAATGGTTTAGAGCAATAATGTTTAAATGACTTTGTTGTAATTTCCCTTCTCAGTTCAATAGAATAAAAAAAACATATTCAATAGGCTTTTCAAATGCAAGGAAATACCATTCTATCAGAACTCCAAAATCAGTCGTTTAAAAGCGGAATTCAGCAGTAGAGACAAAGCGTTTTCCCCACCCGTTTCAGTAAAAAGCTGAGGGATGAGTCTGGAGAAATGTAATCACTCTCAATCATAGACAGAGTTATGGATGCAAGGACTGAACATCCATGATAAATAAATTATAATTTAGCCTATGTTCATTGCTGTTCCTTATTTTATTTTCCACCATAATTTGCAAATAAATTCATTAAATATCATACAATGTGATTTTCTGGACTTTTTAATTTTTTTTGTCTGTCATAGTTTAAGTGTACCTATGATGATAATTACAGGCATCTCATCTTTTTAAGTGGGAGAACTTGCACAATTGGTGGCTGACTAAATACCTTTTTGCCCCACTGTATATAGCAATAAGCTGTTTCTGACTTTTTACTTACTTTTGCGACAAAAATGTATTACTTCATGATTACATTTTGTGACTTTATGTTCCTTGGTGTTTCTTATGTATTATAGTAAAACAGTGACGTGAGTAGGTATTTACATAGTTATTCGCTGATACTTACCGTCTTACTTACCTATATAATAAAAAATACTTTGAATTTATTAAGTATGTAGTACTTACTTGCTTGGTACATTTAAGAAGACATTTTTACTACAAATGTAGATTTTGTTGCTATGTATTTACATAGTAATTAACGGCTGTAAAATGAAGGGTTACCCCGGAACTCCCAGTACGGCCAGTCTGTTTCTGGAGCTTCCATGTTCCTACATATTGAGTCGTGTACCTGCGACGTAGTCTCCAAAGCCAATGGTGCTGAGTGAAATGAAGCAATAGTAGATCGCCTGTGAGTAGCTCCAGCCCTCTTGCTGTTTGAACACCACCATGGGCATCACAAAGAAGAGTGCTGTTCCAGAGAGGTAGGACAACAGGTGGATCATGAACCTGGTTAACTTCTAATGGAGACAGAAAGAAGGGAAGACAGAGTCAATATCTCAAATGGCCCATTCCCAATGTAGGGGAATTGGGTGCTATTTTAGATTTGCACATATTTTAGGACAAACAGGTAACAAATGACAAGTTGGACAGTCACTGGTACTTGCTAACTGATTTATGAATACTGCATACAGACAGAGTTAAAAGAATATGAAGTCCATTATATTCTGGCGACCCCCGCCCCTCCCCCCCAAAGTAATCAATTAAATTTGCTTTATTGGCATGACGTAACAATGTACATATTGCCAAAGCTTATTTTGGATATTTACAATATGAAGAAAATGAGAATCAAAATTGTCAACGGGACAACCGTAACAACAATCACCAAGGGTCAAAATAACCATACATGAACAATAAGCATACTTTTGAGTATATGTGCAGGTTGATTGGTCTGTCAGACACTGTCCCTCAACGTATGGCAGGCAGCAATGTAGAGCGCTGCCAACCCACAGCTCTCTGCGTCCTCCCTCAACAGGACGGGTAGCCTACTCTCACCAGAGAGGTCTTTGAAACATTTTTATAAGGGTTTATAATTTGGGGAAATTACACTAATTGTTTTAGATTTTTCACAGGAAATGCAGCTCCATCTCAGGTTCTGCTGTTGTGCAGTGGTTGCACAGCCTTTCCTCTACAGGGAGCCAGGTTTTCCTCTCTACCCTTCTCAATGGCAAGGCTGTACTCACTGAGCCTGTACTTTGTCAAGGTTCTTCTAAGGTTTTGATCAGTAGCCATGGTCAAATAGTTAGCCACGGTGTACTGTCGATTTATGGCCAGATAGCACTGCATTTTGCTTTGGGTTTGTGTTTCCCAATAAGCAATGTAGATTTGTTTTGACTGTTGTAATTTGGTATTCTGATTGATTGGTCCAATGACATATTCTATTAGTTTTAGACAAATTTTAATAGGTATTTCAATTTAAATGAGTTTTTTAATGGCGTAGAATGCCCTGCGTGCTTTCTCTCTCAGTCCACTCACTGCCCCATTTAAGGTGTCCAGTTGAGCTTGTTTTTAAACCTAAGTAATTGTAGTTTGTGCAGTACTCTATATATTTTGTACCAATTGAGAACTTTGGTCTAATTCCCTGAGATCTGGATCTTCTCTGGAAAATCATTATTTTAGTATTTTTGGGGTTTACTGCCAGGGCCCAGGCCTGCAGGTCTGGCAGTACTGCTCTAGCAGGTCCAGGCTCTGTTGTAGGCCATGTGCTGTGGCTGACAGCAGGCATAGGTCATCTGTGAAGAGTAGGCATTTAACTTCTGAATTGTGGAGACTAACACCAGGGGCTGAGGATTTTTCTTGAATAGTGGCCAATTCGTTGATGCAAATATTGAAGAGTGCAGGGCTCAGATTGCAACCCTGACGAAGGCCACGCCCCTGGTTAAAGAATTCATGTTATTTTCTTGCCAAGTTTAATGCTGCATGTATTGCCAGTATACATTGATTTAATTATGTCATATGTTTTACCTCCTACACCACTTTCAATAACTTTGTAGAACAGTCCTGTATGCCAAGTAGAATCTAATGCTTTTTGGAAGTTGATAAAGCAAGCGTATATTTTGGTATTATTTTGGTGGACATGTTTATCTATCAGGGTGTGTAGGTTGGAAGTATGATCAGTTGTGCGATGTTTTGGTATAAATCCAATTTGGCTTTTACTCAAGACATTGTGCTTATTAACTTGTTATGGATGAGTAGCTTGGATGAATAAGGTGCCCAGAGTAAACTGTCTGCTACTCAGGCCCAGTTGCTAATATATGCATATTATTAGTAGATTTGGATCTGCTAATGAAGTTTCTAAAACAGTTTGAATGATGTATGTGAGTATAACAGAACTCATATAGGCATGAGCTGACTACGTGTGTTCACATGATAGTTAGCTTAAGTTCCATTGCATTTCAACAGACAAAGGAATTCTCTGATTGGAACATTATTGAAGATTTATGTTAAAAACATCCTAAAGAATGATTCTATACATCGTTTGACACGTTTCTACGGACTGTAATGGAACTTTGTGAACTCTGAACCTAGTGATTGCGCGTCATGAATTTGGATTACTGGGCTAAACGTGCGAACAAAAAGGAGGTATTTGGTCATAAATGATGGACATTATCGGAAAAACAACATTTATTTTGGAACTGGGATTACTGGGAGTGCATTCTGAAGATATTCAAAGGTAAGTGAATATTTATAATGCTATTTCTGACTTCTGTTGACTACACAACATGGCGGATACCTGTTTGGGTTGTTTTGGTCTCTGAGCGCTGTACTCAGATTATAGCATGGTGTGCTTTATCGGTAAAGCTTTTTTGAAATCTGACACAGCGGTTGCATTAACTGCTTATGGCTGCAGGGGCAGTATTGAGTAGCTTGGATGAAAGGTGCCCAGAGTCAATGGCCTGCTCCTCAGTCCCAGTTGCTAATATATGCACAGTATTATTAGTATTGGATAGAAAACACTCTGAAGTTTCTAAAACTGTTTGAATGATGTCTGAATGATGTCTGAATGATGTCTGTGAGTATAACAGAGTATGCTTGAGGAATGTTAATTGAGATTTCTGTTGTTTTGAATTTGGCGCCCTGCACTTTCACTGGCTGTTGTCGTATCATCCCGGTAACAGGATTGCAGCCCTAAGAAGTTTAAGGAGAAGTGGATCTATAATCCCATGCATAACAGTTGTATCTTTTATCAATGTTTATTATGACCTTTTCAGTAAATTGATGTGGCTCTGAAAAATCACTGGATGTTTTGGAACTACTGAACGTAACGCGCCAATGTATAGTGAACATACATGTATTGTGTAACATGAAGTCCTATGAGTGTCATCTGATGAAGATCATCTAAGATTAGTGATTAATTTCTCTAATTCTGCTTTTTGTGACTCCTCTCTTTGGTTGGAAAAATGGCTGTGTTATCTGTGACTTGGCTCTGACCTAACATAATCGTTTGGTTTGCTTTCGTCATAAAGCCTTTCTGAAATCGGACACTGTGGTGGGATTAACAAGAAGTGTATCTTTAAAATGGGGTAAAATACTTCTATGTTTGAGGAATTTTAATTATGGGATTTCTGTTGTTTTGAATTTGGCGCCCTGCACTTTCACTGGCTGTTGTCATATCGATCCCGTTAGCGGGATCTCAGCCCAAAGAGGTTTTTAAGGAATTTTAGAACTCTCACATTTATGATACTACAGAAACCTTCCCCAGGTTACTGTTCACACAAATGCCTCTGTAATTGTTAGGGTCAAATTTGTCTCCGTTCTTAAAGATTGGGGTATTGAGTCCTTGATACCAGATGTCAGGGAAATAACCTACACTTAGGATCAAATTAAACCGTTTTAATATAGCCAATTGAAATGTTTCACTAGTGAGTTTGAGCATCTCATTTAGGATGCCATCAGGTCCGCATGCTTTTTTAAATTTGAGAGCCTGAATTTTCTTATAGAGCTCCTGGTCAGTAATTGGGGAGTCCAATGGATTTTGATTGTCCTTTATAGCTTTTTCTAATCCATTCAACTTCTCATGAATTTGGCGTTCTGCGTTTGTGTCAATTTGAAAGGTGTTGTAGAGTGTTTTAAAATGGGTTGTCCATATGTCACCGTTTTGTATCGCTAATTCCAATTTTGCCAGAATTATTTGTTTATGGACTCTTCAATTAGTGTCAACTGCTTGCTGTTGTACTGTGCTTTTTTGGTTCTGAGTGTATGTTTATAGAGTTTTAAAGTCTCACAGTAATGAAGGCGTAATTCACCATTATTTGGGTCTCTGTGCTCTTGGTTAGATAGTGTTCTAAGTTATTTCCGTATAATTTTACAATCTGCATCAAACCAGTTGTCACCTGTGATCTTTTTTGTTTAGTTTTTTATCAATTTCAATTGCGCTTCTTTTGCCGTTTGCCTGAATATATATATATATATATATATAGTTGATGTTTTGTACTGCTAGATTGATGCCTTCTTTACTGTGAGTGAATGTGGTATCCAGAAAGTTATCTAAGAGTGTTTGGATATTTTGCTTCCAGGTTGCTTTCTGGTATTCTTCTGTGCTGTTTTGGGCCCATCTGTATGAATTTCTGATGTTGTACAGCTTACTGGGCTGTGAATGTGTGGTTGTTTCCATGTCTGTTCTTTTGAGAAACAACGCAATTTGGCTTTGATCACACAGGTGTTCGTGGCTTTACAGTGAATGAGCTGAGAGAGAATGGGTCAATGTCTGTGATCATATAGTCTACTGTACTGTGGCCAAGAGGTGAGCAGTAGGTGAATCTCCCCAAAGAGTCCCCCTGTAACCTACCATTGACCAAGTACAGACCCAGGCTTCTACAGAGCTGCAAAAGATCCCTTCCGTTTTTGTTGACGGTGCTGTCACTGTTGTTTCTAGTCAGAGATTAAGACAGTTAGAAACACTATGGCCTGTAATAAAGCTGTCCCCTCGTGTGCTCGTTAGATCAGGTAGTATTCCTGTGCACGCAGTTGTGTCCCCACAGATGAGCACATTGATCTGCAGTTTAAACAAGAACTACTCGGGCAGCGCACCAATTGTTTTCCCACAGGCGGGCGAGACAGCAAACATTCTATTTTATAACAATTGGGACTATTTATGATTGACATATGTGACTCCTTTCAGGGAACTAGGCGTATGTTGTGCGTCACTACTCACAGGAGAGCCATTTAAACGTAAACGTAAAAATAAAATAAAAATCTAAATATGTTTTATGCCAGAAAAGCTTTCTGGAACATTAGAATTTTCATGTGCCTTAATAACAAACTTGTATTCCATCTGTAAATACAAATACAATTGTTAAATTACGAGCCTAGTTGGTTTAGCCACAGAATAAACCAGCAGCCTTTTTGCAGCCAGTTTGAATTGGTCTGCCACGTTGCACGCTTCTGTCTATTTGAGCTGGTCAGTATGTGTAGGTAACTTGTCTTAACAAGGTTTAAAAATATATATATACAGTATATATAGTAGAACTGCGTAAGTGTTGCTCTTCACTTTCTGGACGGCTAACTTCTGAAATCAGTGGAATTAGAGTATGATAGCTAAGAAGATGGAGAAAACACCTGTCTCCGGATTACATCTTTAAACTAAGGGCAACCATCCGTGACAACCATCCGTGACAGAGAGGGGGAAGCGTACATCCATGTATACGGGTAAAAGTGTCTAGCTAACTACATTTTCAGATATTAAACGTTTCTAATTTTGTCAGACAGTCGTTGTCATTTCAAGTTAAAGTGTACTGTTAGCTAGCTAGCTCGCTAGCTAACATTACCTATGTGTATGATCTGTGTAGTAATATTATTCGTATCTCAGAGCCATTTGCTTCACTATTTATAGCCTAATGTTAGCTAGCTAACATTGAACCTGGTGGGTTAGCTACCTGCAGATTCATACAGGGTAGTAACGTCATGAGTTGGTATTATGGTTCATTGTTTAGCTAGCTAGCTACATGTCAAAATACTCTACTATGCAAGTATTAATTTCAATAATATGTTCATGATGTCACTGCGACAGCTGTTGTTAGATGTAGCTGGTAAAAAGAGCGCAGAATAACTGACAAATTTACGAAAGCTCAACACCCATTTGAATATGGCCGGTGTCAGTAAACGTTGACAAAAAAGCATAAATTGTGGACAGCAGCACAGTTGCAGTCACCAATGCTCTGGATAACATAAAAACAGCCTAACCAGCTATGCTAGGGTGAGGAAAATGATCAGTGAGCTCTTCTCTTATTTGTGTCTGGAAGTGGCTAGCAAGCTAGCCAACGTTAGCCAGTTAGCTTTGGTGCTTGACTGCTGTTATTAGGTCAGCTAGCAAACATGACGTGTATGATCTGTGTGGAAATATTATTTGTATCTCAGAGCCATTTGCTTTGCTAGTTATAGCCTAATGTTAGATAGCTAAATTATTTGGGCTAGGGGGCAGTATTTTGACGTCTGGATGACAATCGTGCCCAAAGTAAACTGCCTGTTACTCAGGCCCAGAAGCTAGGATACGCATATAATTGGTAGATTTGGATAGAATACTCGAACGTTTCCAAAACTGTTAAAATAATGTTTGTGAGTATAACAAAACGAAAACAGGCGAAAACCTGAAGAAAATCCATCCAGGAAGTGGGAATGTTTTTGAATGCCGATTGAGTATCTAATGGTTTAGGACCCAGATTGCAGTTCCTATGGCTTCCACTAGATGTGGAAGCCTGTGGAGTCTTTAGACATTGTTTCATGCTTGATTTCTGAAAAATGAAGAAGAATGAGACCTTTGTCAGGGGACTGGAGAAGCATGCAGTGCTGATTTGTGCCCTTTGTTGTTTTTCCTTTCTATTGAATACGCTATTGTCCGGTTGAAATATTATTGATTATTTAGACAATAGACAACCTGAGGATTAATTCTAAACATAGTTTGACATGTTTCGACAAACTTTACCGGTACTATTAGGATGTAT
Organism: Oncorhynchus mykiss; assembly: GCF_013265735.2. NCBI lineage: Eukaryota > Metazoa > Chordata > Actinopteri > Salmoniformes > Salmonidae > Oncorhynchus > Oncorhynchus mykiss. The sequence goes on from NC_048590.1 coordinate 10,724,419, forward strand.
TCGTCTGCATGCTTTGACCGCCTTTGAGCCAGTGGATTACTGAACAAAACGCACCAACAAAACAGAGTTTTTGGGATATAAAGAGGGACTTTGTCGAACAAAACAAACATTTATTGTGTAGCTGGGACTCTTGTGACTGCAACCAAATGAAGATCTTCAAAGGTAAGTGATTAATTTTATCACTATTTCTGACTTTCGTGACTCCTCTACTTGGTTGGAAAATGTTTGTATGCTTTTTTCCGAGGTCGCTGTCCTCAGATAACTGCATGCTTTCACCGTAAAGCCTTTTTGAAATCTGACAAAGCGGCTGGATTAACAAGAAGTTTGTCTATAAACCGATGTATAGCACATTGTATAACCATTTTTATGAATGTTTATTTTGACTATTTCTGTATTTTGAATTTGGCGCTCTGCAATTTCATCGGATGTTGTCAAGGTGGGTCGCTAGCGGCACGCCTGCGCCAGAGAGGCTAACATTGAACCTGGTTAGATAGCTACCTGAAGACTCATGCAGGGTAGTAACGTCATGAGTTGGGATTATGAAAAAGCGTAAATTGTTGCCAGCATCACAGTTGCAGTCACCAACGCTCTGAATAACATGTAAACAGCCTAACCAGCTCTGCTAAGGTGAGTAAAATGGTCAGAATGAGATGTTCTCTCATTTGTGTCTTGAAGTAGCTAGCAAGCTAGCCAACGTTACCCAGTTAGCTTGGGTGCTTGACTTCTGTTGTTAGGTCAGAACGCTCAGATCAACCCTTAAAGAGATGGGTGGGGCTAAAGCTTAAGAGGTTGTGAACAATTCTGAATGGGTCTAGACAAAGAAGAGCTCTCCAGTAGGTACCCAAACATTCAAGGGCCAGTTTATCAACTTTCAAAGCATAATTACTTTCCCATTGGATGACCCTTTTAGTGTGCATATTTTCGTAGTTAACCATTTTCTGTGTTCTCTTATACCCAATATGTAACCCCAAAATGGTAGAGGGAACACACTCCTTTTCGGTCCGTGGCTATCAGACGCAAATTTTCATCATTTCTGTGAACGTTACTTAAACTGAGTTTACTTTGCAATTTAAATTCAGAACTCTGATGGGTAATGCTTTATAATACAGTCTGGTTAAAGCTGACCTTACCTGATATTTACATGGTATTAACTAAGGCCTCAATTCAATCTAATCGAGCGTTAAACAGCATTGGTAGACATCTTCATAGCGAATATTCTGGCATTGTTGGAAGTGTAACTGCGGTATGCACTGACAAATAGGTGAGCGGCTCGTGTGTCACAAACCACTCCCTTCCTTATTATCCGTACCGTGTTAGAAGCTCAAACAGCGATAGGCAGTAAACATGCATTAGCATAAACTTCCTTTCAGTCGAATTGAGGTGTTGCGACGATAGAACATAACACTTTTGAGTGTTTGAACTTGTAACGTGGCTGCATGAACTTCTGACGCAACTGGATGGAATTTGTTGGATAATAAAATCAGGTGGTTTTGTTGCATCCAATGGCATGTTCGCGATAAGCTAACACAAGGAGCCGCTATTGGATTTCATAGTTCTTACGCAGTTCCACTTCCGACACCGTCGAAACAACAATAGCTTTGCGGGTGTCGGCTAGTGTACATCTGATAGAATCTAGCCCGAAGTAACTATGTGGAAACAATTGATAATTCCTGGTACTTACCTCCAAAGAATACAACACACATGGTAAATACCAGGCTGTAAAATAAAGAGTTACCATCTCAGAGTCTATAGGTAGAGCACTTACCCTGTGATTGGTCTTTCCCTGGATGAAATCGGAGGCTTTCCTCTCTATGGCCAGCATGTACTTGCCTACTCTGTTCAGCACCACCATGTTCAGAGGGATCCCAAACAGAGCAAAGAACACACAGAAGATCTGACCTGCCGTTGTACTGGGGCTCATGTTGCCATAGCCTAGAACAGGGAGAACAAATGGGCTCACGAATTGGGAATTATTTGGTCTATGTGTTTCTATGATGAACACACAATAAGAACAACAATTGTAATATTAAATTATAATACAGGCAGAAGCACATAGCACAGGAATATCCTGGCTATGATGAATGTGAGGCATAAATAAAGACAGGGCATTAAGAACTTGTAGACGCTACATGATGAGGTACATTTGTAAATTTGGGGTGAACTATTTTTCTAATATTAGGTACATTTCTAACTGAGGTGAACTACTCCTTTAAATTTAGGTAGATTTGTAATTTGTTTGAACTTTGGGTGAACTTTCCCTTTAAAATGTATGTGATGTTGTTTCCGGATAGAGCAGCCTACTACTTTTAATGATCTAATAAATTAAATCAATAATTTATCATTTAAGATGAGGTACATTAGTAATTTGGGTGAACTATCCATTTAAAACTCACCTATAGTGGTGACAACAGTGGCAGCAAACACAGCAGAGCTAGTGAACTTCCAGAAGCTGTCCATGGTCTGGTTCCCTTTCAGACTAAGCCCAACCTTGGAAGAATCTCGAAATACCTAGAACAATACATATGGACATACGAGAGAATTTCATAACCATTATGGGCGGGATTTAATTCCTAGTGCAGCTCACTGGACAGCTGGCAACGTGACTTTTAATAAAGGCATCATCCCTGACGTTTGTGGAGATTGCATTCTCTGTAAAATCTGTAGAGCTCAATCGGAAATCACCTTTTAAATGTCAAGTATGCTATAATGTGATTCGAATGAGGATGGGATTGAATCCCGGCCTATATAAACAGTACCAGTCAAAAGTTTGGACACCTACTCATTCAAGGGTTTTTCTTTATTTGTACTAGTTTTTTCATTGTAGAATAATAGTGAAGACATAAAAACTATGAAATAACACATGGAATCACGCAGTAACCAAAAAAGTGTAAAACAAATCAAAATATATTTTATGTTTTAGATTCTTCAAAGTAGCCTGACATTGCCTTGATGACAGCTTTGCAAAATATTGGCATTCTCTCAACCAGCTTCACCTGGAAGGCTTTTCCAACAGTCTTGAAAGAGTTCTCACATATGCTGAGCACTTGTTGGCTGCTTTTCCTTCACTCTGCGGTCCAACTAATCCCAAATCATCTCAATTGGGTTGAGGTCAGGTGATTCTGGAGGCCAGATCATCTGATGCAGCACTCAATCACACTCCTTCTTGGTCAAATAGCCCTTACACAGCCTTTATGTGTGTTGGGTCAATGTCCTGTTGAAAAACAAATGATAGTCCCACTAAGCACAAACCAGATGGGATGGTGTATCGCTGCAGAATGCGTTGGTAGCCATGCTGGTTAAGTGTGCCTTGAATTTTAAATAAATCCCTGACTGTGTCACCAGAAAGCACCCCCACCCCATCACACCTCCTCCTCCATGCTTCACAATGGGAACCACACATACGGAGATTATCCGTTCACCTGCTCTGCGTCTCATAAAGACACAGCTGTTGGAACCAAAAATCTGAAATTTGGACTCATCAGACCAAAGGACAGATTTCCACCAGTCTAATGTCCATTGCTCATGTTTCTTGGCCCAAGCAAGTCTCTACTTATTATTTCTGTCCTTTAGTAGTGGTGTCTTTGCAGCAATTTGACCATGAAGGCCTGATTCAAGCAGTCTCCTCTGAACAGTTGATGTTGAAATGTTTGTTTAAAAAAATATATATTTCACCTTTATTTAGCCAGTTGAGAACAAGTTCTCATTTACAACTGTGACCTGGCTAAGATAAAGCAAAGCAGTGCAACACAAACAACAACACAGAGTTACACATGGAATAAACAAACGTACAGTCAATAACACAATAGAAAAAAGTCTATATACAGTGTGTGCAAATGGCATGAGGAGGTAAGGCAATAAAAAGGCCATTGTAGCAAAGTAAATACAATTTAGCAAATTAACACTGGAGTGATAGATGTCCAGATGATGATGTGCAAGTAGAAATACAGCTGTGCAAAAGCGCAAAAAGTCAATAGATACAATAGGGGTTGAGGTAAATAGATTGGATGGGCTGTGTACAGCTGCAGCGATCGGTTAGCTGCTCAGATAGCTGATGTTTAAAGTTAGTAAGGGAGATATAAGTCTCCAACTTCAGCGATTTTTGCAATTCGTTCCAGTCATTGGCGGCAGAGAACTGGAAGGAAAGACAGCCAAAGGAGGTGTTGGCTTTAGGGATGACCAGTGAGATATACCTGCTGGAGCGTGTGCTACGGGTGGGTGTTGTTATCGTGAACAGTGAGCTGAGATAAGGCGGAGCTTTACCTAGCAAAGACTTATAGATGACCTGGAGCCAATGGGTCTGGCGACGAATACTGTTACTTGAACTGTGTGAAGCATTTATTTGGGCTGCAATTTCTGAGGCTGCACTTATCCTCTGTAGCAGAGGTAACTCTGGGCCATCCTTTCCTGTGGCGGTCCTCATGTGAACCAGTATCATCATAGCGCTTCTTGGTTTTTGCAATTGCACTTGAAGAAACTTTCAAAGACCTTTGTGTCTTAAAGTAATGATGGACTGTTGTTTCTCTTTGCTTATTTGAGGTGTTCTTGCCATAATATGGACTTGGTCTTTTACCAAATAACTTTTAACAAAGCACACCTGTTAATTGAAATGCATTCCAGGTGACTACCTCATGAAGCTGGTTGAGAGAATGCCAAGAGTGTACAAAGCTGTCATCAAGGCAAATGGTGGCTACTTTCAAGAATCTCAAGTATAAAATATAATTTAATTTGTTTAACCCTTTTTTGGTTACTAGATGATTCCATATGTGTTATTTCATAGTTGTGATGGCCTCACTATTATTCCACATTGTAGAAAATAGTAAAAATAAAGAAAAACCCCTGAATTAGTAGGTGTGTCCAAAATTTTGACTGGTACTGTATATATTTCAGATATGTTCAAGTTCTACCCTGGAGGCAGCAGGACTTCCACTTAACCAGCCCCCGGCACATTTATTTACTTTTAAGGAGGAATAACATTGGGACATAAAAACATTTATTTAGGCCTACTCAACCGTAGATTAACTTTTTCTGTGGGGCAGGTTTACCTCAGAGGTTTGATTTAATTCCCGTCCCACTTCTTGCTGCTCAGCTAGCTATTTCGTCTACTAACCAAACTCTAAGGCATGAGGTCAACTAGTGTAAACAGTCTCCCCTTTACAGAGTAAACAGTCTCCCCTTTACAGAGCAAACACATTCTGCTTAGATAAGAAAAGCTACAATCTAACCCAGCAATCTAGTGGTCAACTTTCAAGGCCCCTACTCGAGACAGCCACGCTAACTCTGTCATAAGTCAAGGTTATATAACAGTTTGCATACTTGGTGGACAGACTGTAACCACCGTTTCATCTCTTTACGGTCGCTTGTGCTCATTCTGGACTTTTAGGTCAATGGACCACAGTTGTCAAGAAGATGATGTACATTAGACCTGAAAATCCCTTGTAGTGAGGTATGTCTCGGAGCTGTGTCAGAATTAAGATGTTGACACAGCCTATTACATAAACGTCTTCGCAGAGAGCATCACAAGTTTGACAGTTACTCCACATATACCGTACACACATACAGTGGTGTATATTCATGGAGGCCCAAAGATGTTACCAAGAAGAAAATATTTTTCCTTCAATTTGCAAGAAGCTGAATGTATGACATTATTGCTGCCTGTAGCATTGAATTCAATAGTAAGGGAAGCCAGGGAGCATTTAGCCTCACTTGATAATAAAAGCAATAAAATAATAGCCAATCATTTTTGAGCTAATCTGAGTGAGATCAACTGTGAATGGTCCTGACGCATAAAAATAAAGTGTCAAGAGAAGCCAGTTTGGATTTGTCTTCACATCAAAAGCAAAACGTCATTGACAGGAAAAACGTAAATTGTTGCATCTCGTTGTGTTGTCCTCTGGTGGCAAGCCAGGTAGCTAAAATTGTCCATTCACTAAATTAGCCCTGGATGAAGATAGGGATTTGGACTTGTGGTTTTACTTATTTCTCCATACTGGCCAATGATTATAACGGTGATTCTGATCCAACCATAAATTCATACATTGTGCCCCTAGCCTGAGAGGATGGATGTTCTATATGTACCTAGATATAGTAGGCTAATGTTAACTACCCGGCACATCGTTGCCCATGAAGGGAAGTTAGGCTAGCGAGCAAGCATTTTAGCCAGGTAGCCCAGGACAACACAAATAAAAGCGTGTACTGTATGACAGTCATAGACCGTTTAGGTCACATGAAAGAGAGGAGGATGGCATTAGTGTTCCTCTACAAGTAGGGTGAGTCAACATGTTTTTTTCTACCTGCACGCACACACGCACACACACACACTCACATTATATTCATCTTACGTTGATTGGACGAAATTGTTTTTGGTATTAGAGTAAACGTAGGTGATTTGATGATGTTAAAGTTGAAATAGTGCTGGAATAGTGGAGGCAGCTCCTGTTTTCTTTAAGACTTGCGGTAACTCTTCAAGGTTCTAAATCAACAGTTGTTTAGTAGTCTGAACATTTCGGAAACAAGAACTTGTTTGACCATGCTGTAGGTTATGTAACAGTTTGTTAAATACAATATGCTTTGTGGATGTTACTGGACAGATGATGCCCTCCTGTTTTGTGATGAAACAAACGTTTTTATTCTGCCTTCGGAAAATATTCAGACCTTAACTTTTTACACATGTTGTTACGTCACAGCCTTATTCCAAAATTGATTTAAAAAATGTTAGAGCAAAAACCAGGCCATGAGGTCGAAAGAATTGTCCGTAGAGCACTGAGACAAGATTGTGTCGAGGGGCAGATCTGGAGGAGGGTACCAAAAAATGTCTTCAGCATTGAAGGTCCCCAAAAACACAGTGGCCTCCATTATTTTTAAGTGGAAGAAGTTTGGAACCACCAAGACTCTTCCTAGAGCTGGCCGCCTGGTCAAACTGAGCAATGGGGGGTCAAGGAGGTGACTAAGAACCCGATGGTCACTCTGACAGAGCTCTTAAGTTCCTCTGTGGAGATGGGAGAACCTTTCAGAACCATCTCTGCAGCACTCCACCAATCAGGCCTTTATAGTAGGGTGGCCGGACAGAAGCCACTCCCCAGTAAAATAATCTCAGAACATGAAAAACAAGATTCTCTGGTGTGATGAAACCAAGATTGAACTCTTTGGCCTGAATACAGGTATGCCAGCTTGTAGCGTCCTACCCAAAAATAATGTAGGCTATAATCGCGACCAAAGGTGCTTCAACAAAATACTGAGTAAAGGGTCTGAATACTTATGTAAATGTCATTTCAGTTTTTTATTTTTATTAAATTAGCAAAATGTCAAAACCTGTTTTTGCTTCATCATTAAAGGGTTTTGTGGATAGATTGTGGAAATTTAAAATATAATTTAAATTAAGTCTGTAGCCTAACAAAATGTGGAAAAAGTTAAGGGGTCTGAATACTTTCCGAAGGCACTGTATATCACGGTGGCATATGAACTAACAGGTTATAGAGCAAACAATGCAATTATCACAACACATAGGTTGTAATATGGCTTCCCTACTGATTTTACCTACGCAATGCTACTGCCCACATATCTGCCACTGCTTGAACCTGCTGCAGACCTACCTGTCCACAGATGCCCAACATCAATCCCCTTAAAACTACCCACCACTTTACATAAATGCACAGCTAAAGCTTTTAAAGTTGAATAAAAAATGATAATTCAAGAACATTTTGTAACCTTTTATAAAGGTTGAGAGAGTTCTTACATCACAAAAAGGATTACTTGGGAACACCCAGGCGATCTTAACATGGACCATGTAGGTCCAGGGTTGACACTCAGGCAAAGCAGTGCATTGTTTAAAGTAGCCCAATTTGCATGGGAAAGGATTGCCTCCTTGCCTTTTGAACATCAGTCAACAATCCAGCAGTGAGTCAGCACCTCTTGACAGACTAGTATTATCCTCAATTTAACTTGTAAATGGACCAGTAGCTAGGTTTCCATTCAATCGGCAACAGATTCTCATGTGAATATTGAATATTCTAAAATCTGCATAAAAACAGTATGCGCATTTTCCCACCAGAGATTCAGATCAAATTTGACTTGTTGCAGATAAAAGGCTGTGCGTGATGATGTAGTGCACCATAAAAATACATTTGAACTGGTTTTCTCACCCAAAAAAGTTGTGATATACTGTATAGCGAGTGTGCCCACTCTGGCATTAGCAAGTATGCTCCAGCCAACAATTTGCAGATACGGTGCGGATAGGATAGCCAATATGATGAGATTACGATAGACAAAAGAGCAAGATTATTTTTATTTGTCAAACGCAGCAAAGTATCGATCATCATGTCGCCAGAATAAGATTTTTGATATTTATTGGACAGGAGCATCAAGCTGATCACATTTCACTTTCAGCACACTGTGAAGTTCATCGTAAATTATTTAATTTGTAGCCTAATAAACACCAAGTTCAATATGATGGTTATTATATCAATATTTCAATCTCCACCAACATTTCTCACATATTTAATTTTACAGACACAAAAAGATCCCATCTTGTCTATCGTAATTTGTTTTGTCGACATTTGGCAGTATGTAGAAATGTAAATACGTTGTCTTATTGTGGCTGAGTGGGTAACACTGCCACAACTCTACTCTGCTTTCAGGAGTCATTTATTAACTGCCTCTCATATGTGCCTAGTCTGTCTCCCCTAATGTGCCTAGTCTGTCTTAAATAAATATAAATATATAAATAATATTAAGAAATGAATCATTTAAAAATAAATGCAATATGGAAAAAGGCTACATCAAAAATCTTGATTGGAGGTTGAATATTCTCCCAAACACATCTGCCATTAACTCAAGTCATGTTTACAACTTATGCTAACATATGTTTTTTGTGATCTGATCAAGGTGATCCAATAACTGTGATCAAGTTTTGTCACATTTGCACATGGTATTAAAATATCTCTCTTATCCGTCCACTCTGTCAAATAATATTGTATTTGTCACATACTTCGTAGACAACAGTTGTATACTCTGGTCCACATTGTGACCAGATTTTCTGGTCCCCTCTTGTATTCAAATTTCTTGACAGATATTCTTTCAAACAAATATGTATTTATTTAATTATTTTAAGACATATTGATGCCATACATCAAATTTGCCCCCTGTCAATGATTTTAGAGGTCAAGATAATTATGTTTTAAATAGTCTCAATCTCAATCAGATCTCAATGCGTTTTTTAACTGTCTAAAAACTTGTGCACAATCAGAATGCAGAGAATATCAGGACAAAGGACACATGTTAGCACCATCTCTCTCTCACACTGACTCACCTGAGCTATAGTATCCAGGGCCTCTTGGTTCAGACAGGGGTATGTGTCTAGTAGTGATCTCTTCTCCTCAAGTATACGGGTTTTTTCCTGCCGCACCAGACCTCCTTCCAGCTTCCAGAAGATCAGTCCTCCGATCAACACATAGGCCACGTACAGTACCGCCAACATCAGGATAGAGGGGATGCGAGACAGGCTGAACCCACTGAGACAAGCCATGTTGACACCAAGGGCTTGGGGCTGCCTCAAGACTTCTGACAGGGTTATTCTACCTCAGCGAACAAACTAAGTAGACAAGTGGTGAGAATCAAGCCAGCCTGGCTCTCCCTTCCCCTTCATTGCGTTGCAGGCAAATTAATCCCCACCCGCACGCACTCCTGTTTCAACCTCCCAAGGTTTAGCATGCAAATCTGACCAGGTAGACTGACACAGAGTGAGGGAAATAGAGAGAGAAGAGATGTAGGGATATACGGGGGCCTGTGTTGCAGGTTAGGGGAAAGGAGGCTCAATAGTAAAAAGGTCAAGACACTGATCCCAGAAAAATTACCCTATTGGCCCCATGTGGTTGGCACACAGTTATTTTTGTGCAACCATTACTGAGTGTCGTTCCAGTTGAAGTGTTCTGTTGTGTGATGCTCACATTTTTGTTTCAAACTTCTGCTCATTCAAGGGTATTTCTTTATTTGTATTATTTTCTACATTGTAGAATAATAATGAAGACATCAAAACTATGAAATAAAACATATGTAATCATGTCGTAACTAAAATATATTTTATATTTGAGATTCTTCAAAGAAGCCAACCAGCTTCAACTGGAATGTTTTTCCAACAGTCTTGAAGGAGTTCCCACATATGCTGAGCACTTGTTGGCTGCTTTTCCTTCACTCTACGGTCCAACCCATCCCAAATCATCTCAATTGGGTTGAGGTCAGGTGATTGTGGAGGCCAGGTCATCTGATGCAGCCCTCCATCACTCTCCTTCTTGGTCAAATATCCTTTACACAGCCTGGAGGTGTGATGAGTCATTGTCCTGTTGAAAAACAAATGGTAGACCCACTAAGCACAAACCAGATGGGTTGGTTTGTTAAGTGTGCCTTGTTTGTTAAGTGTGCCTTGACATCTAAATAAGTCACTGACAGTGTCACCAGCAAAGCACCTCCAAACATTCACACTTCCTTCATGCATCACGGTGGGAACCATGATGCAGATGGATGCGGAGATCATCCGTTCACCTTCTCTGCATCTCACAAAGACATGGAGGTTGGAATCAAAAATATCAAATTTGTACTCATCAGACCAAAGGACAGATTTCCACCGGTCTAATGTCCATTCCTCGTTTTTCTTGGCCAAAGTAAATCTCTTATTATTATTGGTGTCCTTTAGTAGTGGCTTCTTTGCACATTTCAAATAGGCTTTACAGCGAAAGCACCACAAACGATTATGTTAGGTCAGCACCAACTCACAGAAAAACACAGCCATTTTTCCAGCCAAAGAGAGGAGTCACAAAAAGCAAAAATGAATCACTAATCTTTGATGATCTTCATCAGATGACACTCATAGGACTTCATGTTACACAATACATGTACAGTGGGGAGAACAAGTTTTTGATACACTGCCGATTTTGCAGGTTATCCTACTTACCAAGCATGTAAAGGTCTGTAAAAAAATCAAATAAAATGTGCATTTTATTGCATGACGTAAGTATTTGATCACCTACCAACCAGTAAGAATTCCAGCTCTCACAGACCTGTTAGTTTTTCTTTAAGAAGCCCTACTGTTCTCCACTCATTACCTGTATTAACTGCACCTGTTTGAACTCGTTACCTGTATAAAAGACACCTGTCCACACACTCAATCAAACAGACTCCAAACTATCCACATTGGCCAAGACCAGAGAGCTGAGTAAGGACATCAGGGATAAAATTGTAGACCTGCACAAGGCTGGGATGGGCTACAGGACAATAGGCAAGCAGCTTGGTGAGAAGGCAACAACTGTTGGCGCAATTATTAGAAAATGGAAGAAGTTCAAGATGACGGTCAATCAGCCTCGGTCTGGGGATCCATGCAAGATCACCTTTTTTATCTGTTCTTGGGAATATGACTCACACAATTGATTAGACCAGTCACGTATTTATTATGCATTTAATTAAATTATCAGTTACCCAATCAAGGCAGGGCCCCACTTTTACCTACGTGTGCCCCCTAACTTCTCCCCTCCCATCTGATGATTAGCAGAGTGTCACCAGCACAATCTTAGACCTAAGGGTTCCAAAAGGGATATTTTGGGAGGGATAGGGTTCTACCAAGAACTGTTTTGATCAGAATAACCTTTTTGGAAGACAATGGTTATTTGTAAGGCAAAGGGTTCTACCTAGAATCTTTATCATCCTAAGAATAGTTTTTTGAAGAAAAGTTTCTTTGAGGATTCTTTGGAAGGCAAGAATTATTTATTGGAAGTCAAGGTGTTCTACATTGAACCATATATAATATTTCCCAGCATGCTCTGTTGCAGGGCGATTTTCAGAATTGTTTGTTTTATTGTAATATATGTGTTTTTGCATGAACATTGCATGGTTGATACGTCTTCTAAACTAATTCAATCTGTTAGTAATTGGATTTATTGCAACCGCTACTGAGACGGTTGTTCCAGTTTAGATGATTGAGGTAGTCTAGTATTCAATCTTTCCTACACTGGCATTTATTCTGAATGCAGGTTGCAGGCGATTAACAATTCCACTTGTTGGATATCCTAACTCTGGCTGAGTTCCAATAGAAATTACCCATCACTTTGCAAGCCAGCATAATGTGACTTGTAGGTCTGATGTGGCTTGTAAACCAGGAGATTCCTAACACCACTGGTATAATTAGGCCCTCAAATAAAGGCCTTATGATATGTATTGTAATGAATAATACAATTTATTTTAAAGGCTAATAAAGCTGGTGGAATTGTTTATAGAGGGTTCCAAAGATAAAAGTGTTCTTGGTAGAACTCTTCACAGATGGTTCTATGAAGAACCTTTAGATGATCAAATGGTTCTTGGTAGAACCATATACAGGAGGTTCTTTGAAAAACCCTACATAGATGGTTCTAGATCGAACACTCTGAAAAGGGTTCTACACAGCACCAAAAAGGGTTCACCTATGGGGACAAACCAAAGAACCCTGTATGCTTCTACTTAGCACTTTTTTTCTAAGTGTGACGTGGTAAGATTGGACCCAGGTGCAGAGAAGAGACCAGACGAGGAATCAGTGGTTAAGGAGAAACATAATACTTTACTGAGAAACGGTAGCCGCAGGATCACAGTACACTTGAAAAAACAACAAACACTATGTCACGCCTGCTCCCGCTTCCCCTCTCTGGCGCTCGAGGGTGCCTATATCTGTCTATTCCTCAGTTTTATCCCCATGTCAGCATTCATGTTTTGTTTCCCCTGTCCAGACGCTGTCCTTGTTTTGTTTTATGTCGGTTATGTCACACCCTGACCTTAGAGCTTTTTATGTCTCTATTTTGGTTTGGTCAGGCTGTGATTTGGGTGGGCATTCTATGTTCTTTTTTCTATGTTTTTGTATTTCTTTGTTTTGGCCGGGTATGGTTCTCAATCAGGGACAGCTGTCTATCGTTGTCTCTGATTGGGAACCATACTTGGGTAGCTTTTCCCACATGGTTTTTGTGGGTAGTTGTTTTCTGTTTAGTGTTTTGCACCTGACAGGACTGTTTCGGTTTCGTTTATTTCTCTTTGTAACTGAACAATATAACAAAATAACAATCTAAAGTTATGAACACTTACCACGCTGCGCTTTGGTCCGATTCCTCTTCTTCAGACGACGACTCCCGTTACAGGTTATTTATTAAATATTCACTCCCTATACTTGCTTCTCGTCTCGCAGCGTCTGTCCTTACACACAAAATCTCGACAACTCACTCAGGAAACGAACGCACACAGTAAACAATATAAGCTACTGCAAAGGACAACAGAAAACACACCTCTTAACAGGGAAATCATAATGAGTAAATAGGCCACACCTGAGTGCCATTCATGTCTCTAGGACCGTCTCTACTGCCCTCTAGTGACAAGTGGAACCATGGCAGTACCCCCCCCCCCCTTCCCCCCCCCCCCCCCCCCCCCCCCCCCCCCCCCCCCCCCCCCCCCCCTTCTTGGAGCGGAAAGTGGTGACCAGTGCCTCAGTATTCCACCCACTCTTGGCGGCGAGGGTGCGGATGGTGGTGGCTGTTCCCACACCACCGTAGCCTACGCCAGGGCCTTGCCCAAGAGTAGAGAGATGATGTAGGCGATCATGGCCCAATCGCGTGGAACAAGGAGGACTGTAGCTCAAACACCAGAGAGCACTGAGTGAGGAACCCCATGCATAGTCCCGGGTGGCTGTCTTACCGCTCGGGGGCTGGGATCTTGGGTTGCCGGTGCAGGTTCTGTGGAGGAACTATGGCGATGCCTGTATTACTGGGTGACGAGACTTTGGCATTGGCTCCTCCTGGGTTACGGTTGTGCCATGGTTGGAGGGAATCTGTAAGTGCCCGGAGGGTCTCTGATATTTGGGAGAGTTTTTCTTGCTGCAGCTCTAGCAGTGCTCCTTGTTGGGTTATAGCATTCTGGATCTGGGTGATCTCTGCTGGGTCCATGTTGAGACAGAAGCTTGCTGTGATGTGGTAAAGTTGGACCCAGGTGCAGAGAAGAGACCAGACAAGGAATCAGTGGTTAACTGTCTAGGCCAAGCGTTCCGATAGCGGAACCCCACCTCAACATTCCGCTGAAAAGGCAGCGCGCGAAATTCAAAAATATTTTTTAGAAATATTAAACTTTCACACATTAACAAGTCCAACACAGCAAATGAAAGATAAACATCTTGTTAATCTACCCATGGTGTCCGATTTCAAAAATGATTTACAGCGAAAGCACAACATATGATTATGTTAGGTCAGAGTCAAGTCACAAAAACACAGCCATTTTCCAGCCAAAGAGAGGAGTCACAAAAAGCACAAATAGAGATTAAATTAATCACTAACCTTTGATGATCTTCCTCAGATGACACTCATAGGACATCATGTTACACAATACATGTACGTTTTGTCCAATAAAGTTCATATTTATAAAATAAATCTCAGTTTACATTGGCGCGTTTGTCACGGCTGATTTCCTCCTCTTCGTCTGAACATGCAATATACCTAGAATATACAATATACCTAGAAAGGAGCCCCATAAACATACAAAACCCCTAGACAAAATACACATACATCACCCATGTCACACCCTGACCTAACCAAAATAACAAGGAAAACAAAGAATACTAAGGTCAGTGTGTGACAGTACTCACCCCCCCCAAAGGTGCGGACTCCCGGCCGCACACCTAAACTTATAGGGCAGGGTTTGGGTGGGCGTCTGTCCATGGTAGCGGCTCTGGCGCTGGATGTGGACCCCACCACACCATAGTCTTTGTCCTCTTTAGTCTCCTCCTAGGAACGGCGACCCTCGCCGTCAACCTAGGATTGGCAACCCTACAAAATGGCCCCACTGGACTGAGGGGCAGCTCCGGACTGAGGGGCAGCTCCGGACTGAGGGGCAGCTCCGGACTGAGGGGCAGCTCCGGACTGAGGGGCAACTCCGGACTGGCTGAAGACTCTGGAAGATCCTGGCTGACTGGCGGCTCTGGCGGATCCTGGCTGACTGGCGGCTCTGGCGGATCCTGGCTGACTGGCGGCTCTGGCGGATCCTGGCTGACTGGCGGCTCTGACAGCTCCTGGCTGACTGGCGGCTCTGGCGGCTCCTTGCAGACTGGCGGCTCTGGCTGCTCTGGACAGGCGGGAGACTCTAGCAGCTCTGGACAGGCGGGAGACTCTAACAACTCTGGACAGGCGGGAGTTTCTAGCAGCTCTGGACAGGCGGGAGACTAACAACTCTGGACAGGCGGGAGACTCTAGCAGCTCTGGACAGGCGGGAGACTAGCAGCTCTGGACAGGCGGGAGACTCTAGCAGCTCTGGACAGGCGGGAGACTCTAGCAGCTCTGGACAGGCGGGAGACTCTAGCAGCTCTGGACAGGCGGGAGACTCTAGCAGCTCTGGACAGGCGGGAGACTCTAGCAGCTCTGGACAGGCGGGAGACTCTAGCAGCTCTGGACAGGCGGGAGACTCTAGCAGCTCTGGACAGGCGGGAGACTCTAGCAGCTCTGGACAGGCAGGAGACTCTAGCAGCTCTGGACAGGCAGGAGACTCTAGAAGCTCTGGACAGGCGGGAGACTCTAGAAGCTCTGGACAGGCGGGAGACTCTAGCAGCTCTGGATAGGCGGGAGACACTAGCAGCTCTGGACAGGCGGGAGACTCTAGCAGCTCTGGATAGGCGGGAGACTCTAGCGGCGCTGGAGAGGAAGAAGGCTCTAGCTGCGCTGGACAGGTGAGGCGCACTGTAGGCCTGGTACGTGGTGCCGGCGCCGGTGGTACTGGGCTGAGGACGCACCCCAGGGCGAATGCGGGGAGGAGGAATAAGGAGTACTGGGCTCTGGACACGCACAGGAAACCTGGTACGGGGGGCTGCCACCGGAGGGCTGGTGCGTGTAGGTGGCACTGGATAGACCGGACCGTGCAGGCGCACTGGAGCTCTTGAGCACCGAGCCTGCCCAACCTTACCTGGTTGAATGCTCCCGGTCGCCCTGCCAGTGCGGCGAGGTGGAATAGCCCGCACTGGGCTGTGCTGGCTAACCGGGGACACCATGTGTAAGGCTGGTGCCATGTATGCCGGCCCAAAGAGACACACTGGAGACCAGATGCGTAGAGCCAGCTTCATGGCACCTGGCTCGATGCCCACTCTAGCCCGGCCGATACGAGGAGCTGGTATGTATCGCACCGGGCTATGCACCCGCACTGGGGACACCGTGCGCTCCACAGCATAACACGGTGCCTGCCCGGTCCCTCTCGCTCTCCAGTAAGCACAGGAAGTTGGCGCAGGTCTCCTACCTGGCTTTGCCATACTTCCTGTGCCCCCCGCAATAACTTTTTGGGGCTGACTCTCGGGCTTCCAGCCCTGCTTCCATGCTGCCTCCTCAAACTGCCGCCTCTCCGCTTTGGCTGCCTCCAGCTCTGCCTTGGGGCAGCGATATTCCCCAGGCTGCGTCCAGGGTCCATCTCCATCCAGTATCTCCTCCCAAGTCCAATAGTCCTGATTGCGCTGCTCCTCCTGCAGCTGCCTGACACCACGCTGCTTGGTCCTGTACTGGTGGGTGATTCTGTCACGGCTGATTTCCTCCTCTTCGTCTGAAGAGTACCACAGTACCGTGTGGTGAAACAAACACAGACCACGAAACAATCACCCACAAACTACCCACAGAATATGGCTGCCTAAATATGGTTCCCAATCAGAGACAACGATAGACAGCTGCCTCTAATTGAGAACCAATCTAGGCAACAATAGACATACAATATACCTAGAAAGGAGACAGCCCCATAAACATACAAAAACATCACCCATGTCACACCCTGACCTAACCAAAATAACAAGGAAAACAAAGAATACTAAGTTCAGGGTGTGACAGCGTTACGTTCAGTAATATTTTGATTCCAAAACATCCAGTGATTTTCCCAGAAATACTCATAATAAACATTGATAAAAGATGCAAGTGTTATTCACAGAATTAACCTCTAGCGACGAGCAATCCCGTATCCGGGAGCGTAATCATAGCCTCAAGCGCATTACCATAACGCAACTTTTCCTATTCATGAAAATCGCAAATGAAATGAAATAAATATATTCAAACACAAGCTTAGCCTTTTGTTAACACTGTCATCTCAGATTTTCAAAATATGCGTTACAGCCAACGCTAGACAAGAATTTGTGTAAGTTTATCATGGCATAATGCTATGCTAGCTCTGCTGGCAGCAGGCAACATTTTCACGAAAATAAGAAAAGCAACCAAATTAAATCATTTACCTTTGAAGAACTTCAGATGCTTTCACTCAGGAGACTCCCAGTTAGATAGCAAATGTTCCTTTTTTCCAAAAATATTATTTTTGTAGGCGAAATAGCTCCCGTTTGTTCATCGTGCTTGGCTGAGAAAATCGACCGGAAAATGCTACAATTACAACGCCGAACTTTAAAAAAAATTAACTCCATAATATCGACAGAAACACGGCAAACGTTGTTTAGGATCCATCCTCAAGGTGTTTTTAACATATGTATTCGATAATATATCCGTCTCATAAGAAACGATTGGAAAAATGGCTACCTCAGTATTTTACGCAAGGTTTCCTCCGGGGGACACCATGCGAACACTCGCCCTATATGGTCTCTTACAGCCATTCTCCAATGGAAATGCCTAAAAAGACGTCACAATGCTGTAGACACCTTGGGGAAAACGTGGAAAATGTAAGCTGACTCCTAGCTCCTTCACAGCCATATAAGGAGGCATTGGCATGAGGCGGTTTCAAAAAATGAGGCACTTCCTGATTGGATTTTTATCTGGGTTTCGCCTGTAACATCAGTTCTGTGGCACTCACAGACAATATCTTTGCAGTTTTGGAAACGTCAGAGTGTTTTCTTTCCAAAGCTGTCAATTATATGCATAGTCGAGCATCTTTTCGTGACAAAATATCTTGTTTAAAACGGGAACGTTTTTCATCCAAAAATTAAAAGAGTTCCCCCTATATCCAACTGGTTTTAAAGATAGACTGATCCTCTATGCAACCGCTGTGCCAGATTTCAAAAACAAATTACAGAAAAAGCATAATCTGAGAACGGCGCTCAGTACCTGCTTATAAACAATTAGACAATCCCGCCATCTTGGAGTCAACATTAGTTAGGAAAAACACTAAATATTCACTTACCTTATATGATCTGCATCAGAAGGCACTCCCAGGAATCCCCGTTCGACAAATGACTGATTTGTTCCATAAAGCCCATCATTTAGCCACTTGCTGTTGGCATGTTCAGCCCAGTAATCCATCTTCATGGAGGCGCGACCATTTCCTCCATGACAAAAACTAAACAAGTTCCATTACAGGTCGTAGAAACAAGTCAAAACATGTCTGCAATTAATCTTGAGGATGTTTTTAACATATATCATCAATAAGGTTCCAACCGGAGAATTTCATTGTCTGAATAAAAGCATTGGAACGGGAGCTAACTCTCTCCGGAGTGCGCTTCATGAGACTGAGGCGCTCTGCCAGACCACTCACTGCCAGACCACTCACTAAAAGAAGATCCCCTCCTTTATAGTATAATCTTAAAACTAGGATCCAAAGACGGTGACATCTAGTGGAAGCCCTGGGAAGTGCATGCACATCCATAACAATCAGGGATTTAAATAAGCACTGTTTGGATTTCTGTTTGGATTTCTTCTCAGGTTTCTGCTTGCCATATGAGTTCTTTCATACCCACAGACATCATTCAAACAGTTTTAGAAACTTCAGAGTGTTTCCTATCCAATACTACTAATAATATGCATATATTAGCATCTGGGACAGAGTAGGAGCCAGTTCAGTTTGGGCACGCAACAGGTTAAACAATTCAGCCATATGAGCTGTGTTTTTAAATAAGGCAGTAAATGAGGCTGAATGAACTGTTTCGCTGACAGACGCGGTTCCGCTGATAGCCAGGTGTAGCGGTAGTAAGGATTCACTCCATGGTGCTGAAAAGAAAGCTCTGCTGTTGAGAAAGCTTTATCCTCTCTAGGGTATGTGGGATGCTAGCGTCCCACCTGGCCAACATCCGATGAAATTGCAGAGCGCCAAATTCAAAACACACATAATACACATAATAAGCATTCATAAAATATACAAGTGTTATACATTGGCTTAAAGATGAACTTCATGTTAATCCAGCCGCTGTGTCAGATTTCAAAAAGGCTTTACGGCGAAAGCATACCATGCGTTCATCTGAGGACAGCGCCACGCAGAAAAAAGCATACAAACATTTATCAGCCAAGTAGAGGAGTCACTAAAGTCAGAAATATAAAATTAATCACTTACCTTTGATGATCTTCATATGGTTGCAATCACAAGACTCCCAGTTACACAGTAAATGTTTGTTTTGTTCGTTAAAGTCCCTCTTTACGTCCCAAAAACTCAGTTTTGTTGGCACGTTTTGTTCAGTAATCCAATGGCTCCAAGGCAGTCACAACAGGCATACGAATACATACTAAAAGTACCGGTAAAGTTTGTCGAAACATGTCAAACAATGTTTTCATTAATCCTCAGGTTGTTTGTTGTCTTTATAATCAAACATATTTCAACCAGACAATACCGTTTTCAAAAGAAAGTAAAAATAACAAACGGCGTGCTCTCAGGTCTGCATACTTCCTCTGTCCTCTGACCAAAAAGGCTTTTTAATTGTATTTTTTCAAAATAAAAGCCTGAAACCATGTCTATAGACTGTTGTCATCTACGGAAGCCATAAGAACTGTAATCTGATTCCTAACCGATTGGATTCTCTATAGGTATTGAGTTGAAAAAGAGCCACATGAAAATAATTCCACTTCCTGGATGGATTTTTCTCAGGTTTTTGCCTGCCAAGGAGGTTTTCACTCAACATCTCACGATACATGATCGAGGGAGATTATCAGTTGTCTTCCATTTCCTAATAATTGCTCCCACAGTTGATTTCTTCAAACCAAGCTGCTTACCTATTGCAGATTCAGTCTTCCCAGCCTGGTGCTGGTCTACAATTTTGTTTCTGGTGTCCTTTGACAGCTCTTTGGTCTTGGCCCGAGTGGAGTCTTTCATACTGATAACAAGTTCAAACAGGTGCCATTAATACAGGTAACGAGTGGAAGACAGAGGAGCCTCTTAAAGAAGAAGTTACAGGTCTGTGAGAGCCAGAAATCTTGCTTGTTTGTAGGTGACCAAATACTTATTTTCCACCATAATTTGCAAATAAATTCATTAAAAATCCTACAATGTGATTTTCTGGATTTTTTCTCTCATTTTGTCTGTCATAGTTGAAGTGTACCTATGATGAAAATTACAGGCCTCTCATCTTTTTAAGTGGGAGAACTTGCACAATTGGTGGCTGACTAAATACTTTTTTGCCCCACTGTACATGTAGGTAGAGTTATTAAAGTGTCTATGTCTAGATAATAACAGAGAGTAGAGGCAGTGTAGAAGGGGAAGGCAATGCAAATAGTCTGGGTAGTCATTTCATTAGCTGTTCAGGAGTCTTATTGCTTGGGGGTAGAAACTGTTTAGAAGCCTCTTGGAACTAGACTTAGTGCTCCGGTACCGCTTGCCGTGTAGTAGCAGAGAGAACAGGCTATGACTAGGGTAACTGGAGTCTTAGACAATTTTTACGGATTTCCTTTGACACAGCCTGGTATAGAGGTCCTTGATGGCAGGAAGCTTGGCCACGGTGATGTTTTTATTTTTTATTTTACCTTTATTTAACTAGGCAAGTCAGTTAAGAACAAATTCTTATTTTCAATGACGGCCTAGGAACAGTGGGTTAACTGCCTGTTCAGGGGCAGAACGACAGATTTGTACCTTGTCAGCTCGGGGGTTTGAACTTGCAACCTTCCAGTTACTAGTCCAACGCTCTAACCACTAGGCGTATTGGGCTGTACGCACTACCCTTTGTAGTGCCTTGCGGTCAGAGGCCAAGCAGTTGCCATACCAGGCAGGATGCTCTCGATGGTGCAGCTGTAAAACCTTTTGAGGATATGAGGACCCATGCCAAATCTTTTCAGTATCCTGAGGGGGAATAGGCTTTGTCATGGCCTCTTCGCAACTATCTTGGTGTGCTTGGACCATTTTAGTTTGTTGGTGATGTGGACACCAAGAAACTTGAAGCTCTCAACCTGCTCCACTACAGCCCTGTCAATGAGAATGGGGGGGTGCTCGGTCTTTTTTTCCTGTAGTCCACAATCATCTCCTTTGTCTTGATCACGTTGAGGGAGAGGTTGTTGTCCTTGAACCACACGGACAGGTCACTGACCTCCTCCTTATAGGCTTTCTCATCGTTGTCGGTGATCAGACACTGTTGTGTCATCAGCAAACTTAATGATGGTATTGGAGTCTTGCCTGGCCGTACAGTCATGAGTGAACAGGGAGTACAGGAGGGGACTAAGCTCGCACTCTTGAGGGGTCCCCGTGTTGAGGATAAGCATGGCGGATGTGTTGTTACCTACCCTTACCATCTGGGGGCGGCCCGTCAGGAAGTCCAGGATCCAGCTGCAGAGGGAGGTGTTTAGTCCCAGGGTCAGTAGCTTAGTGATGAGTTTTGAGCTGTAGTGAATGAACAGCGTTCTCACATAGTTGAAGTCGGAAGTTTACATACACTTAGGTTGGAGTCATTAAACTAGTTTTTCAATCACTCCACAATTATCTTATTAAAAAACTATAGTTTTGGCAAGTCAGTTAGGACATCTGCTTTGTGCATGACACAAGTAATTTTTCCCACAATTGTTTACAGACAGATTATTTCACTGTATCACAATTCCAGTGGGTCAGAAGTTAACATACACTAAATTGACTGTGTCTTTAGACAATTTGGAAAATTTCTGAAAATGATGTCATGGTTTTTGAAGCTTCTGATAGGCTAATTGACATAATTTCAGTCAGTTGGAGGTGTACCTGTGGATGTATTTCAAGGTCTACCTTCAAATTCAATGCCTCTTTGCTTGACATCATGGGATTTTTTTTTTAAATCAGCCAAGACCTCAGAAAAATATTGTAGGCCTCCACAAGTCTGGTTCATCCTTGGGAGCAATTTCCAAATGCCTGAAGGTACCACGTTCATTTGTACAAACAATAATACGCAAGTATAAACATCATGGGACCACGCAGCCATCAGGAAGGAGACGTGTGCTGTCTCCTAGAGATGAACGTACTTTGGTGCGAAAAGTGCAAATCAATCCCAGAACAACAGCAAAGGACCTTGTGGAGATGCTGGAGGAAACAGGTATTAAAGTATCCATATCCACAGTAAAACGAGTCCTATATCGACATAACCTGAAAGGCCGCTCAGCTAGGAGGAAGCCACTGCTCCAAAACCGCCATAAAAAGCCAGACTACGGTTTGCAACTGTACATGGGGACAAAGATTGTACTTTTTGGAGAAATGTCCACTGGTCTGATGAAACAAAAATAGAACTGTTTGGCTATAATGACCATTTGTTATGTTTGGAGGAAAAAGGGGGAGTCTTGCAATCCAATGAACACCATCCCAACCGTGAAGCACGGGGGTGTCAGCATCATGTTGTGGGGGGTGCTTTGCAGCAGGAGGGACTGATGCACTTCACAAAATAGATGGCATCATGAGGAAAGAATACTATATGGATATATTGAAGCAGCATCTCAAGACAAGCTTGGTCGCAAATGGTTCTTCCAAATGGACAATGACCCCAAGCATACTTCTAAAGTTGTGGCAAAAAGGTTTAAGGACAACAAAATCAAGGTCATGGAGTGGCCATCACAAAGCCCTGACCTCAATCTTATAGAAAATATGTGGGCAGAACTGAAAAAGTGTGTGCGAGCAAGGAGGCCTACAAACCTAACTCAGTTACACCAGCTCTGTCAGGAGGAATGGGCCAAAATTCACCCAACTTATTGTGGGATGCTTGTGGAAGGCTGAAACGTTTGACCCAGGTTAAACAATTTAAAGGCAATGCTACCAAATACTAATTTAGTGTATGTAAACTTCTGACCCACTGGAAATGTGATGACAGAAATAAAAGCTGAAATAAATCATTTTCTCTACTATTATTCTGACATATCACATTCTTAAAATAAAGTGGTGATCCTAACTGACCTAAAACAGGTCATTTTTACTAGGATTAAATGTCAGAAATTGTGTTATACTGAGTTTAAATGTATTTGGCTAAGGTGTATGTAAACTTCCGACTTCAACATTAGGTGTTCCTTTTGTCCAGGTGTGAAAGGGAAGTATGGCGTGCAATAGACATTGCATCATCTGTGGATCTGATGGTGCAGTATGCAAATTGGAGTGGGTCTTGGGTTTATGAGATAATGGTGTTGATGTGAGCCATGACCAGCTTTTCAAAGCATTTCATGGCTACAGACGTGAGTGCTACGGGTCAGAAGTCATTTAGGCAGGTTACCTTAGTGTTCTTGGGCACAGGTACTATGGTGGTCTGCTTGAAACATGTTGGTATTACAGACCATGTGAATGTAGACCTGTTTAAAGGTCTTACTCACATTGGCTGCGGAGAGCGTGATCACACTGTCATCCGGAATAGTTGATGCTCTCATGCATGTTTCAGTGTTATTTGCCTCGAAGCGAGCATAGAAGTTATTTAGCTCATCTGGTAGGCTCATGTCACTGGATAGGGAGTTTGAGTTGGGGAGAATGGGTATTGGTCCAAAGGAGGGGGTTTGGAACCAAAAGAGGCATATAACTGAACCAACATACGTACATTACCTAGTTGAATTGTATGTTCACTCAACTTTGAATTTTAGGATGAGGGAACATATAATTCAATTTGAGAATTTATTCTTCCTTGTTTGCATATTTCCCACTGGGCCTTTCTAGTGAATTGTAGTTGTACCACCAATTATTGTATTTGTTAGCAACAGAAACATGGTTGTTGTATTCAATGGCTATCAGTCCTGTTGTCTTCATCAAGTGAATCAAATCATCACGATAATTTGACTATGGTTGGTGTTAAAACAATTCCAATTAAACTATTACATGAAATAATACGCTACCTTAACCACAATGTATTTAAAAATGCATTGGTTTGTTATGAAAAAGAATGCTATTAAACATTTGCATTTAAAGTATAACTTTTGAATGTTTATAAACAAAGTGCATATAAATCTAACCATTCAAAACAAATACAATTTCAACAGCATAATAGAATATTGGAATATTGCACCATAAAATAAAATAAATGTAATTGCAAAACTGCAGCATCCCACAAATTGAAATACATTTCAAAAAAGTGTCATGTACTGTCATGTTGTGTCTTGTCTCTGTCCTTTCCCTTCATCCTGTCTCCCTCTGCTGGTCGTTGTTAGGTTACCTTTTCTCCCCCTCTTTCCCCCAGCTGTGCCTTGTCTCCTCCTAACCACCTCGTCACCCCTTTTCCCACCTGTTCCCTTTTTCCCTCTGATTAGGTCCCTATATCTCTCTCTGTTCCTGCTCCTGTCCTTGTCGGATTCTTGTTTGTTGTGTTTCATGCCTGAACCAGACTGTCGTCATGTTTGCTGTAACCTTGTCTTGTCCTGTCGGAATCTGCCGGTCCGTCTGAGCCTACCTATGTTTGGTAATTAAAGAAGCTCTGTTTAAGTTAATTCGCTTTTGGGTCCTCATTCACGCACCGTAACAGAAGAATCCGACCAAGAATGGACCCAGCGACTTCGGATCCTCTCCACTCAGCCGTCGGGATCCAGGGAGCGATGCTAGGCAGACACGAGCAGGAATTGTCTGCTGCTCGACATGCCGTTGAGACCCTGGCCACCCAAGTCTCCAACCTCACAGAACAGGTTCACCATCTCCGCCTCGATCCACCGGCCACTTCCAGGGCTTTCGAATCTCCGGAGCCCAGAATCAATAACCCGCCGTGTTACTCTGGGGAGCCCACTGAATGCCGCTCGTTCCTCACCCAGTGTGATATTGTGTTTTCTCTCCAGCCCAACACTTACGCCAGGAGCACTGCTCGTGTCGCCTACGTCATATCTCTCCTTACTGGACGGGCTCGTGAGTGGGGCACGGCAATCTGGGAGGCAAGGGCTGAGTGTACTAACCAGTATCAGGACTTTAAGGAGGAGATGATACGGGTTTTTGATCGATCTGTTTTTGGGGAGGAGGCTTCCAGGGCCCTGTCTTCCCTATGTCAAGGCAATCGATCCATAACAGACTACTCTATTGAGTTTCGCACTCTTGCTGCCTCCAGTGGCTGGAACGAGCCGGCTTTGCTCGCTCGTCTTCTGGAGGGTCTCCGCGCAGAGGTAAAGGATGAGATTCTCTCCCGGGAGGTTCCTTCCAGCGTGGATTCCTTGATTGAACTCGCTATTCGCATTGAGCGACGGGTTGATCTTCGTCACCGAGCTCGTGGAAAGGAGCTCGCGTTCTCCGTTGCCCCCCTCTCCGCATCACTACCATCTTCCTCTGCCGGCTCGGGAGCTGAGCCTATGCAGCTGGGAGGTATCCGCATCTCGACTAAGGAGAGGGAACGGAGAATCACCAACCGCCTCTGTCTCTATTGCGGTTCTGCTGGTCATTTTGTCACTTCATGTCCAGTAAAAGCCAGAGCTCATCAGTAAGCGGAGGGCTACTGGTGAGCGCTACTACTCCTGTCTCTCCTTCAAGATCCTGCACTACCTTGTCGGTCCATCTACGCTGGACCGGTTCGTCAGCTTCCTGCAGTGCCTTAATAGACTCTGGGGCGGAGGGCTGTTTATGGACGAGACCTGGGCTCGGGAACATGACATTCCTCTCAGACAGTTAAAGGAGCCCACGGCCTTGTTCGCCCTGGATGGTAGTCCTCTCCCCAGGATTCAGCGTGAGACGCTACCTTTAACCCTCACTGTTTCTGGTAATCATAGTGAAACCATTTCTTTTTTAATTTTTCGTTCACCTTTTACACCTGTTGTTTTGGGCCATCCCTGGCTAGTTTGTCATAATCCTTCCATTAATTGGTCTAGTAATTCTATCCTCTCCTGGAACGTCTCTTGTCATGTGAAATGTTTAATGTCTGCTATCCCTCCTGTTTCCTCTGTCTCTTCTTCACAGGAGGAGCCTGGTGATTTGACAGGGGTGCCGGAGGAATATCACGATCTGCGCACGGTGTTCAGTCGGTCCAGGGCCACCTCTCTTCCTCCACACCGGTCGTATGATTGTAGTAATGATCTCCTTCCGGGAACCACCCCCCCCCGGGGTAGACTATACTCTCTGTCGGCTCCCGAACGTAAGGCTCTCGAAGATTATTTGTCTGTAGCTCTTGACGCCGGTACCATAGTCCCCTCCTCCTCTCCCGCCGGAGCGGGGGTTTTTTTTGTCAAGAAGAAGGACGGGTCTCTGCGCCCCTGCATAGATTATCGAGGGCTGAATGACATAACAGTGAAGAATCGTTATCCGCTTCCTCTTATGTCTTCAGCCTTCGAGATCCTGCAGGGAGCCAGGTTTTTCACTAAGTTGGACCTTCGTAACGCTTACCATCTCGTGCGCATCAGGGAGGGGGACGAGTGGAAGACGGCGTTTAACACTCCGTTAGGGCACTTTGAATACCGGGTTCTTCCTTTCGGCCTCGCTAACGCTCCAGCTGTCTTTCAGGCATTAGTCAATGATGTCCTGAGAGACATGCTGAACATCTTTGTTTTCGTTTACCTTGACGATATCCTGATTTTTTCACCGTCACTCCAGATTCATGTTCAGCACGTTCGACGTGTCCTCCAGCGCCTTTTAGAGAATTGTCTTTTTGTGAAGGCTGAGAAGTGCACTTTTCATGCCTCCTCCGTCACATTTCTCGGTTCTGTTATTTCCGCTGAAGGCATTAAGATGGATCCCGCTAAGGTCCAAGCTGTCATTGATTGGCCCGTCCCTAAGTCACGCGTCGAGCTGCAGCGCTTTCTCGGCTTCGCGAACTTCTATCGTCGTTTCATCCGTAATTTCGGTCAGGTGGCAGCTCCTCTCACAGCCCTTACTTCTGTCAAGACGTGCTTTAAGTGGTCCGTTTCCGCCCAGGGAGCTTTTGATCTCCTCAAGAATCGTTTTACATCCGCTCCTATCCTTGTTACACCTGACGTCTCTAGACAGTTCGTTGTCGAGGTTGACGCGTCAGAGGTGGGCGTGGGAGCCATTCTTTCTCAGCGCTCCCTCTCTGACGACAAGGTCCACCCATGCGCGTATTTTTCTCATCGCCTGTCGCCGTCGGAACGTAACTATGATGTGGGTAACCGCGAACTGCTCGCCATCCGGTTAGCCCTAGGCGAATGGCGACAGTGGTTGGAGGGGGCGACCGTTCCTTTTGTCGTTTGGACTGACCATAGGAACCTTGAGTACATCCGTTCTGCCAAACGACTTAATGCGCGTCAGGCGCGTTGGGCGCTGTTTTTCGCTCGTTTCGAGTTCGTGATTTCTTATCGTCCGGGCTCTAAGAACACCAAGCCTGATGCTTTGTCTCGTCTCTTCAGTTCTTCAGTAGCCTCCACTGACCCCGAGGGGATTCTCCCTGAGGGGCGTGTTGTCGGGTTGACTGTCTGGGGAATTGAGAGGCAGGTAAAGCAAGCGCTCACTCACACTCCGTCGCCGCGCGCTTGTCCTAGGAACCTTCTTTTCGTTCCCGTTCCTACTCGTCTGGCCGTTCTTCAGTGGGCTCACTCTGCCAAGTTAGCCGGCCACCCTGGCGTTCGGGGTACGCTTGCTTCCATTCGCCAGCGTTTTTGGTGGCCCACCCGGGAGCATGACACGCGTCGTTTCGTGGCTGCTTGTTCGGTCTGCGCGCAGACTAAGTCCGGTAACTCTCCTCCTGCCGGCCGTCTCAGGCCGCTTCCTATTCCCTCTCGACCGTGGTCTCACATCGCCTTAGATTTTGTCACCGGACTGCCTTCGTCAGCGGGGAAGACTGTTATTCTTACGGTTGTCGATAGGTTCTCTAAGGCGGCTCATTTCATTCCCCTTGCTAAGCTTCCTTCTGCTAAAGAGACGGCACAAATCATCATCGAGAATGTTTTCAGAATTCATGGCCTTCCGTCAGACGTCGTTTCGGACAGAGGTCCGCAATTCACGTCTCAATTTTGGAGGGAGTTTTGCCGTTTGATTGGGGCTTCCGTCAGTCTCTCTTCCGGCTTTCACCCCCAGTCTAACGGTCAAGCAGAACGGGCCAATCAGACTATTGGTCGCATCTTACGCAGTCTTTCTTTTCGCAACCCTGCGTCTTGGTCAGAACAGCTCCCCTGGGCAGAATACGCCCACAACTCGCTTCCTTCGTCTGCGACCGGGCTATCTCCTTTTCAGAGTAGCCTCGGGTACCAGCCTCCGCTGTTCTCATCTCAGTTCGCCGAGTCCAGCGTCCCCTCCGCTCAGGCTTTTGTCCAACGTTGCGAGCGCACCTGGAAGAGGGTCAGGTCTGCACTTTGCCGTTATAGGACGCAGACTGTGAGGGCTGCTAATAAGCGTAGAACTAAGAGTCCTAGATATTGTCACGGTCAGAGAGTTTGGCTCTCCACTCAGAACCTTCCCCTTAAGACGGCTTAAGTTGACCCCGCGGTTCATTGGTCCGTTCCGTATTTCTCGGGTCATTAATCCTGTCGCAGTTCGACTTCTTCTTCCGCGATACCTTCGTCGCGTCCACCCGGTCTTCCATGTCTCCTGCATCAAGCCCGTCCTTCGCGCCCCCGCTCGTCTTCCCCCTCCCCCCCCATCCTTGTCGAGGGCGCACCCATCTACAGGGTCCGTAGAATTTTGGACATGCGTCCTCGGGGCCGTGGTCACCAGTACCTCGTAGATTGGGAGGGGTACGGTCCTGAGGAGAGGAGTTGGGTTCCCTCTCGGGACGTGCTGGACCGTGCGCTGATCGAGGATTTCCTCCGTTGCCGCCAGGTTTCCTCCTCGAGTGCGCCAGGAGGCGCTCGGTGAGTGGGGGGGTACTGTCATGTACTGTCATGTTGTGTCTTGTCTCTGTCCTTTCCCTTCATCCTGTCTCCCTCTGCTGGTCGTTGTTAGGTTACCTTTTCTCCCCCTCTTTCCCCCAGCTGTGCCTTGTCTCCTCCTAACCACCTCGTCACCCCTTTTCCCACCTGTTCCCTTTTTCCCTCTGATTAGGTCCCTATATCTCTCTCTGTTCCTGCTCCTGTCCTTGTCGGATTCTTGTTTGTTGTGTTTCATGCCTGAACCAGACTGTCGTCATGTTTGCTGTAACCTTGTCTTGTCCTGTCGGAATCTGCCGGTCCGTCTGAGCCTACCTATGTTTGGTAATTAAAGAAGCTCTGTTTAAGTTAATTCGCTTTTGGGTCCTCATTCACGCACCGTAACAAAAAGGATGCTATTACACATGTACATTTAAAATATAACTTTTTAATGTACAGTCATGGCCAAAAGTTTTGAGAATGACACAAATATTAATTTTCACAAAGTTTGCTGCTTAAGTGTCTTTAGATATTTTTGTCAGATGTTACTATGAAATATTTAAGTATTTCAAACATTTCATAAGTGTCAAAGACTGTCAGAATTTATGGGTTTTTGTTTGTCCACCCGCCTCTTGAGGATTGACCACAAATTCTCAATGGGATTAAGGTCTGGGGAGTTTCCAGGCCATGGACCCAAAATATCGATGTTTTGATCCCCGAGCCACTTAGTTATCACTTTTGCCTTATGGCAAGGTGCTCCATCATGCTGGAAAAGGCATTGTTCATCACCAAACTGTTCCTGGATGGTTGGGAGAAGTTGCTCTCGGAGGATATGTTGGTACCATTCTTTATTCATGGCTGTGTTCTTAGGCAAAATTGTGGGTGAGCCCACTCCCTTGGCTGAGAAGCAACCCCACACATGAATGGTCTCAGGATGCTTTACTGTTGGCATGACACAGGACTGATGGTAGCGCTCACCTTGTCTTCTCTGGACAAGCTTTTTTCCGGATCACCCAAATAATCGGAAAGGAGATTCATCAGAGAAAATGACTTTACCCCAGTACCTTTTGCAGAATATCAGTCTGTCCCTGATGTTTTTCCTGGAGAGAAGTGGCTTCTTTGCTGCCCTTCTTGACACCAGGCCATCCTCCAAAAGGCTGCACCTCACTGTGCGTGCAGATGGACTCACACTTGCCTGCTGCCATTCCTGAGCAAGCTCTGTAGTGGTGGTGCCCCGATCCCGCAGCTGAATCAACTTTAGGAGACGGTCCTGACGCTTGCTGGGCTTTCTTGGGCACCCTGAAGCCTTCTTCACAACAATTGAACCGCTCTCCTTGAAGTTCTTGATGATCCGATAAATCGTTGATTAAAATGCAATCTTACTGGCAGCAATATCCTTGCCTGTGAAACCCTTTTTGTGCAAAGCAATGATGAAGGCACATGTTTCCTTGCAGGTAACCATAGCTGACAGAGGAAGAACCATGATTCCAAGCACCACCCTCATTTTGAAACTTCCAGTCTGTTATTCGAACTCAATCAGCATGACAGAGTGATCTCCAGCCTTGTCCTCCAGCCTGGTCCTTTTGTGGCAGGGCTGAAATGCAGTGTTTTTGGGGGGATTCCATTCATCTGCATGGCAAAGAGGGACTTTGCAATTAATTGCAATTCATCTGATCACTCTTCATAACATTCTGGAGTATATGCAAATTGCCATCATACAAACTGAGGCAGCAGACTTATATATATTTGTGTCATTCTCAAAACTTTTGGCCAAGACTGTATATAAACAAAGTGCATATAAATGTAACAATTCAAAATGAATACAATCTGAACAACATAATAGAATATTGCACAATATCAAAGAAAAATAAATAACAATGTGCAGAACTGCAGCATCCCACTTAAAACATTACAATTGGTCACTCTTTTCTCTCTCCTTTATTGCCATGTAATAACCAGCAGCACACAGCAATACTGACCATCTTTTGCCTTTATGAGAGATTTGCATTCAGAAATGCAAGCTGCCTCACTTTCGAGAGGCTGATGTGGTTTCTTCTCTCCGTAATTATTTGTCTCGTTTTCGAGAAGACCCTCTCAGATGGAACGGATGTGGTCACTATGCAGAGTCTCCTTGTCATGACTTTAAGCCGTGGGTAGACAGAGGCCTTGTTCTTCCACTAGCTCAGAGGATCTGCAGATCTTTGGAGGGGCTCCTCCAAATTGGATCAGACCTCCATTATGGCATCTGCTGAGGGATTCCTTCGATTCCTTCGTGAAGAGCCTCATCCATTGCTCTGGCATCACTGAAGGCTCACTTCTTAAACCTGTGGTGAAGTGCAGCGGTTTCTGATAGCACGTGGTTATATTCCATTCTGTGGAACTTTCTGTCCAATGATGAACATAGGGTGTCCATCAACTCTGTCACATGTCCTGTGGTTACATTTGCTTATCTCTGGTGGCTGGCTGTGATTCGCTGCAGACCCTTACACAGGAGTATCATTTTTGAGGCTGTCACATAGCTGAAAAGAGAGAACAGTAACTTATTAGTTCAGGTTCATGTTTTGTCTACTGATACTACATTCTCATCTACTGCTCATATACATATATAATACTGGATTAAATAATGATGTAGTAATTGCTTACTGTACCTCTCTCCACTGATCTCCACAGTGACCTGCTTAAAGGGGTTCCACGCTTCAACATATAAAATGTTGAATTCCACCTTGTAGTGTAGTCTCGTTTTGGCCTTAGCTCAGGCATCCCCATCTGGCATTGTGTAGACTTTTTAGCATTTTCACTTTTGGATGAATAGCGTGCCCAGAGTGAACTGCCTCCTCTGTCCCAGAAGCTAATATATGCATATTATTATTAGTATTGGATAGAAAACACTCTGAAGTTTCTAAAACTGTTTGAATGATGTCTGTGAGTATAACAGAACTCATATGGCTGGCAAAAACCTAAGAAAAATCCAACCAGGAAGTGGGACATCTGAAGGTTGTAGTTTTTCAAAGCTTGGCCTACCGAGTACCTACTGAGATATGAGATATGAGATTGCACTTCCTAGGTCTTCCACTAGATGTCAACTGTCTTTTGAAAATTGAATGAGGATTCTACTATAAAGGAGGGGCGCATGAGACCTGTTTGAGTCAGTGGTCTGGCATAGTGCCTTGGTCTCATGACGCACGCTCCCGACAGAGTTACCTCTCGTTCCAGTGCCTTTCTGAAGACAAAGGAATTATCCGGTTGGAACATTATTGATGTTTTATGTTCAAAACATCCTAACGATGGATTTCATACATCGTTTGACATGTTTCTAAAGGACTGTAACGGAACATTCG
The DNA here is from genome assembly GCF_013265735.2 of Oncorhynchus mykiss. Taxonomy (NCBI): domain Eukaryota; kingdom Metazoa; phylum Chordata; class Actinopteri; order Salmoniformes; family Salmonidae; genus Oncorhynchus; species Oncorhynchus mykiss. Next base: position 10,756,580 of record NC_048590.1, read on the forward strand.
AGTTTTTGTCTGGATGAAATGTTCGCGCCTCATGAAGATGGATTACTGGGCTGAACATGCTAACAACAAGTGGCTATTTGGACATAAATGATGGAACTTTATGTACCAAATCAGTCATTTATTGTCGAACTGGGATTACTGGGAGTGCATTCTGATGAAGATCATCAAAGGTAAGTGAATATTTATGGTGTTGTTTCTAACTTTGTTGATTGGCTATTCCTCTGGCTGTTTTGGGTTCTGAGCACCGTTCTCAGATTATGCTTTTTCCGTAAAGTTTTTTTGAAATCTGACACAGCGGTTGCATTAAGGAGAAGTCTCATTAATTCTGTGAATAACACTAGTATCTTTTATCAATAATTTTTTTAGCATTTCTGCAAAATCACCAGATGTTTTGGAATCAAAACATTACTGCACGTAAGGCGCCAAGGTAAACTGAGATTTTTGGATATAAATATGCATGGCTGTGTGTTTTTTCGACTTGGCGGTGATCTAACATGATCATATGTTGTGCTTTCGCTGTAAAGCATTTTTTAAATCGGACATGATGGGTAGATTAACAAGATGTTTATAGTTCGTTTGCGGTATTGGACTTGTTAAACTTCTCATGACTCTCAAACCCGTATCCGGGAGCGTAACCATAGCCTCAAACCAATTAGCATAACGCAGCGGACATAAATCTTCCTAGAAAATCTTCCTATTCATGAAAATCACAAATTAAATATATTGAGACACAGCTTAGCCTTTTGTTAATCACACTGTCATCTCAGATTTTCAAAATATGCTTTACAGCCAACGCTAGACAAGCATTTGTGTAAGTTTATCAAGGCATAATGCTATATTAGGCTCTGCTACCAGCAGGCAACATTTTCATGAAAATAAGAAAAGCAATCAAAAAATAATTTACCTTTGAAGAACTTTGGATGTTTTCACTCAGGAGACTCCCAGTTAGATAGCAAATGTTCCTTTTTTCCAAAAATATTATTTTTGTAGGCGAAATAGCTCCGTTTGTTCTTCACGTTTGGCTGAGAAATCGACCGGAAAATGCAGTCACTACAACGCCAAACTTTTTTTAAAATTAGCTCCATAATATTGACAGAAACATGGCAAACGTTGTTTAGAATCAATCCTCAAAGTGTTTTTCACATATCTATTCGATAAAATATCCACCGGGACAATTGGTTTCTCATAAGAAGCGATTGGAAAAATGTCTACTTTTGTACTGTCACGCCCTGGTCGAAGTATTTTGTGTTTATTTTCATTTATTTGGTCAGGCCAGGGTGTGGCATGGGTTTTTGTATGTGGTGTGTTGGGTTTGTAGCTTAGTGGGGTGTTCTAGTGAAGTCTATGGCTGTCTGAAGTGGTTCTCAATCAGAGGCAGGTGTTTATCGTTGTCTCTGATTGGGAACCATATTTAGGCAGCCATATTCTTTGGGTGTTTCGTGGGTGATTGTCCTTAGTGTCTTGATGTCCTTGTTCTGTGTGTATGTGCACTAGTATTAGGCTGTTTCGGTTTTCGTTACGTTTATTGTTTTGTAGTGTTTGTATTTAGATTCGTGTTGCTTCAGTTTAAATAAACATGGATCGCAATCTACACGCCGCATTTTGGTCCGATCCTTGCTACACCTCCTCGTCCGAGGAGGAGACCGAAGAAAGCCGTTACATGTACTTTACGCAAGATTTTCTGCGGGAGCCATCATGTGACCACTTGCTCAATGTGGTCCCTTACGGCTATTCTTCAATATTCTTCATAAATGCGTAAAAAGACGTAGACACCTTGGGGAATACGTAGAAAACGTAATCTCATTCGTAGCCCATCCACAGCCATATAAGAGGTCATTGGCATGAAGCGGTTTCAAAAAATACGGTACTTCCTGATTGGATTTTTATCTGAGTTTCGCCTGTAACATCAGTTCTGTTGCACTCACAGACAATATCTTTGCAGTTTTGGAAACGTCAGTGTTTTCTATCCAAAGCTGTCAATTATATGCATAGTCGAGCATCTTTTCGTGACAAAATATCTTGTTTAAAACGGGAACGTTTTTTATCCAAAAAATGAAAATACTGCCCCTAGAGTCGCAACAGGTTAATGTTACATATTTCGAAATAACATTTTTGAATTTCGCGTGCTACTTTTTCAGCGGAATGTTGTCGAAGGAATGGAACACTTGTAACGGTTTTCTTGAGTTGAAGGAGAGGCAGACCAAAACGCAGCGTGGTTTTTTAGATACATCTTTAATAAAGATGAAAATAGAACACTATAAAAAAACAAGAACCATGAAAAACCGAAAACAGCCCTATCTGGTGCAACAAACACAGAGACAGGAACAATCACCCACAAAACCCAACACCAAACAGGCTACCTAAATATGGTTCCCAATCAGAGACAATGACTAACACCTGCCTCTGATTGAGAACCATATCAGGCCAAACACAGAAACAGACAAACTCAGATCACACCCTGACCAAACAAAACATAGAAACATACAAAGCAAACTATGGTCAGGGTGTGACAACACTAGTCACTATAATCATGTTTACATATCTGGCATTACTCATCTCATATGTAAACACTTATCATGACGTTGCCCTGGGGGTAGGTTTATGACAGTCATAAATACCTCTCCCCCCTTTTTCCTCTCTCTACCCTACTGATGTGACATTTTAAAAATCCCTTGGGTAACAGAGATTCTGGGAACATCAGAAGGTGGGGGAAAATTAACCAAATTCTGAAACTCCAACCAGTTGAACATATGCGGTGGTACTTAATTAATATGATGTCAGTTTGGTTGAGACATTCTCATCAATGATAGGATGACATAAAGTCTACAGTGGAAAGTCTGCACTTTGTAGTTATCGGATTCACATGGAATTGTTGTTCAATTTAAATGTTTGAATATAAAATTATTGGTGAAAAGATTAAATGTAATTTTAGCTTACAAATGAGAGGTTTGGGTTTTCATAAGGTTAGGGCTCTGCTTAATCAGTGACCCGCCCCAGTGAAGAGACATGGGCTGTAAACTATGAAAACACACCCTTCTCCCTCCACTATATAAAGCCTTGACGAAAATGTTCCGAGGATGTGCGGACGACGGTCCATACGTTAAAAGGACTAACATGTCAACTGTTCCCGGGTACATCAGGATGACGATCCGATGTCACAATGGTTCAGATAATAACTACAGAACGAAGCCAACCTCAGCGTGAGCTTTGGTTGCAAATGGTATGAACTTTGAACTCTTATTCACTACAGAAGTGACACTGCCTAGCCGTTGAGTTAGCAACAGCAGCTGCAAATGTGGGCTAGGAAAGAACAGACAGAATCCCGTCTACCACACAACGACGTTACTACAACATATATAATTTACCAGCAGAGACATTCTTCAAATGACTCTGTGGGATAACACGGCTTTCCATCTACCACCAACCTACCGAAGCGCAGCTCAGAGTAAATATTTATTGTATTTTCCTTTTCCAAATGTGCGGTAATTTAGAATGCATACGTTCTGTATTTACGATAGCATGGCTTCTCCCTTTGTTCCTCAAGTCTTCCTGCTCTTTCACTCAAACCCAGCCCCCTTTTATTTTGTGTAACCAGCTGTCATATTTGTTCCGTCCGCTAGGGACATTTTCCTTTATGACGTAATTTGTAATCAAGGTATGATTCATTCTGTGTATATGTAATTCTGTGTGATTAGTTAGGTATTTAGTAAATAAATAATTAAACCCAATTTTGTATTGCTGATTCAACTTGTTAGCCAGGGTTCGTGAAGATAACCAAGAATTTACAACTTTCAGATGACACTGAAATAAGGTGACCATTAATATTGACTGCTATTGATAAAATATTACTAGGTCTTTAAGAGTTTATTCGGAATATACCAGCTCTATAAATATTATTTTGTGGTGCCCCGACTTTCTAGTTAATTACATTTACATGATTAGCTCAATCAGGTAATATTAATTACGGAGAAAGGATTTTACAGAATAGTCATATCACTTAATCCGGCATAGCCAAAGACACAATACAATGCACAAGCATTTTGCTACATCCGCTACGTACTATTCTACGGTATCGATGTCATTTCAAAATAGCCTACAACACTCTACTCAGCAATTTGGATGCAGTCTATCACAGTGCCATCCGTTTTGTCACCAAAGCCCCATATACTACCCACCACTGCGACCTCTTTGCTGTCGTTGGCTGCTCCTCACTACATATTTGTCGCCAAACCCACTGGCTTTGATAGGTAAAGCTCTGCCTTATCTCGGCTCACTGGTCACCATAGCAGCACCCACCCGTAGCACGCGCTCCAGCAGGTATATTTCACTGGTAGTACCCAAAGCCAACACCTCCTTTGGCCGCCTTTCCTTCCAGTTCTCTGCTGCCAATGACTGGAACAAATTACAATAATCACTGAAATTGGAGACTCATATCTCCCTCACTAACTTTAAGCGTCAACTGTCAGAGCAGCTTACCGATCAGCTGCAGCTGAACACAGCCCATCTGTAAATAGCCCATCCAACCAACTACCTACCTCATCCCTATATTTGTTTTTGTTTTTCTGCTCTTTTGCACACTAGTATTTCTACCTGCACATCCTCATCTGCACATATACCACTCCAGTGAAAATTGCTAAATTGTAATTACTTTGCCACTATTAGCCTATTTATTGCCTTACCTCTTTACTTTATTTGCACACACTGTATACATAATTTTCTATTGTGTTATTGACTGTACGATTGTGTGTATTGGGAATATGTTGTGTGATTTGTTAGATATTACTTGTTAGATATTACTGCACTGTCGGAGCTAGAAGCACAAGCATTTCGCTACATCCGCAATAACATCGGCTTATCACGTGTATGTGACCAATAAAATTGTTTGGATTTGTAACCAACTGTTACATGTTTTGCTATGGCCCTGGGTTGGTTTGGGTTTGTTGCTGCATGTTAGTATGTTAGTACACTGTCGTAGTCAGACGTGAGTTAGCTAGTATCCCCATAGCTGCATCCAATATTTATTTGTGCACTAGATGGGTTTAGTCTAAGTTAAGCTAATTTATAGTGGCATGGTAATACGATGCATTGCTAAAGAAGGCAAATAATTAGTAGGAAACAACTTTGCCATATGTTGTTGTCAAAATCACTTTAAAGAGATGACATTGTTGCCATTACTGTTCTAGTGAAGTTAGTCAAAAATAGCTAGCAATGCTGAAGTTAGCTAGCTAAAATACGGTGGTCCCCTCAATTAGTTATCTGGCTAAAGTAATACTGCATCTAAAGTCAATCTGGAGACATCACAATCACAAAAATCACAAAAAAAGTTTTCCTACTAATTATTGACTTATTTTGAAATGTTATTATGTTTCCAAGGCAAATCTGAGTTGTATTTAGCCAGCTAGCTAATGTCAGCTATGCTAGCAATGATTGCGATAATGATTATCAAAATATACATAACCAGTAGTCTTTGGTCTAGCTACCAGTATAACAGTTTGTGGTCATGCGCACATCCTTAAAAACATAGTTGCTAAAGTAAAGAACAAGAAGGCTCACAGACTGTTAAAGCTCCCAATTCACAGCTTTATTGACGTTTCGATCTGAAACGGATCTTCATCAGGTCAAACAAACAAACTGAGTGCTCACATCCCAAAATACACATTTCCCCTCACATGACCATTGTGGACATGACAAATGGTGGGTACAAAAACAATGTGTATCTCTAATAATTTTATATCAATGAGATTGGCACATGTAGTACTTACAGAAAATAATACATATTTACAAAATGACCAAGTAGGTGACCTGGAAGGCAAGACATATCAAAGTGACATATTCATCTTAGAAACGGTCTGATATCAAACTCTTGGTTCAGACCTCTAGGAGACACGGTACACAAACGGTGAATCCAATACAATTCTCCTCTCAATAATACATTTTCAGTATCTCCCCCCTCCTAGGAGTCTTAACATGTGTGATACCACATGTATCTCAGAGAGCTAATGTTGTGATGAGCCGCCATGAAATGCGCAGCCACAGGGTTTCTCTGGTCAAAGGTCCTGATATTACTCCTGTGTTCTGCTGTCCTTGTTTTCAGAGCTAATTTCGTTAGCATAGACCTCAGATACACATTTTTTTTGTGGAACATGTCATGATGTCCTTAATCTTAGTGGCTTTGTTTGTCTGACCTGACGAAGATCAGTTTTGGATCCAAGCGTTTTCAATAAAACGGTGAATTTGGAGCTTTAACAGTGTTCTTTACTAGCTACCGGTAACCTCACCCCCATTGGGAACCAATGAACTCCAACCACCTATTCTGCTAGGTACGGTCCTTCAGCAGGACATGCAAACCATTGTTGGCTGTGCATCCTGCTGGAAGCATGCATTGTCGAACCAGAGCCAGAAGCATGGTCAATCCATATAGGGAATTCAGTCTCAAATGGCCGTAATCCTTTGAACGCGTTGGGGGCAGTGATGTAGTGATAAAAAAGTGGGTAAACTATAACTCCAGTGGGTGATCGAGATAACACAATCAACCACTGATATAAACCAAACATATTACATTATTATAATGAATTGTTTGATTGCATTTTCATGCATGTCTATAGGGAAGGCCTATTTAATTTTGTGTAAAACATTTTACAAAATGCACATCCGGTCACCCTCCTAAAATAGTTCATTTGGACTAGTCACTAAAAAAGAAACACAGGATGTGGAAATGTTTTTATTGAAATGTGTAATGGCTATCTGGCGGTAGCCAGAGCCCTAGATAGCCATCTCACTGAAATATCAGCGACTATTTATTTACCAGTTGTAGAGTCATTCTCTGAAAGTCTGTTTTTCGGGGAGGATTAGCAGGAGTCGAAGGACTGTCTTATGTCCTTCATCTCGCAAGGCCACTGTCAGCGGCGTTTCTCTGCCACTTGAGTGTTCCTCTCAGCTGAGGAAGTTCGTTTCACGTCTCCGCCTGTGCCGTGTCCGGAGTTTGCCGTTGGACAGAGTGCGAATGAATGCGCTGCTAACAAGGCAAATCCGGGGTGAGCAGGCAAACATAACGAGCATACCTGAATCATGATTCCAATCGTTCGCAGAGAGGCAGGCTTGATTAGAATTCAGATGAGCATGAATTATTGACATAATTGCAATCCAAACTCAACTATCATTTACTCGTTGTGACGCAATCAGGTCCCACACTTCCTTTTAGATGAGACGGACTTTATGAGCAAAATTGACCTATTTCCACTTTGTAGTCAATTTTAACACTAGAATAAATGTTTCTGACTCAGGTCGTTTTCAAAGGGATTAGTTGGTTTCAAGGGGCACTCGTTCTTTAAGCACTTTTCATCATGTCAGCGTTTTCCATAGACTTCGACATTTAGTACAATAAGCTTACCCATTAATTCAGGGAAAATTATTATTATTATGAGATTGAAAGAGGCAATCAGAAGTTGCTACGTCTATTTTTGGACTCATAAATTAATGATAAGTACCTATTGATTGTTAGATCTTATAAATGCCTCATGAGCTTAAACTGTCATATCCTATCAGAACCCAAAACGTAAGCTTGTTTTTCTCCAATGTTTGTTAACTAGGAAAATGTAAACACACATGCCTCAAAATGGTTAAAACTATAGTTTTGATGGTCAATCATTGCATCTATAGCTCGGTCTATGAATTTGAGAGTGATTACATTTATCCAGCCCCATCCCTCAGCTTTTTACTGAACCAGGGATGGGGAGGCTGCTTTTTTTTATTGTTTCTACTGCTGATTGTCGCTTATAGAAGTAAAGACACTCTGTATATAAATAAGCATAGCAGTACAGGTCAGAATTCAGGGGCACTCAAAATGGAGGTGGTAATTCAATCGGTATGACTAAGCAAGGGAAGATGTGACAGGGAGAGATGGTGACATGGGCAAAGTTCATTCTTTCTCCAAGACAGAATGTAAATCTCTGTCCTCCGAGTCATCTGTCAAACAAATCTGCACGGAGCCATGCAAAAAGGCTGCTTTGCCAACAACGAGATGTCTGAGGTAGGGTTGCAAAGCTACCGGTAATTTACTAAAGTTACTGGAATATTCAGTAATTTTGGTAACTAATGGAAAAATCTAAGGCAATCTATCGTAACTTTGGTAATTTATACTTGAATAACTTTTAAAACATGTATTCATATACCGTGCCTTCAGATAGTGTTCATACCCTTTGACTTATTCCACATTTTGTTGTGTTACAGCCTGAATACAGATGACCTGCCCTCCACAATAACCCAACCTCAACTTAATTGAGATGGTTTGGGATGAATTGGACCGCAGAGTGAAAGAAAAGCAGTTAACAAGTGCTAGGCATATGGGAACTCCTTCAAGACTGTTGGAAAATCATTCCAGGTGACTACCTCATGAAGCTAGTTGAGAGAATGCCAAGAGTGTGCAAAGCTGTCATCATTGCAAAGGGTAGCTACTTTGAAGAATCTAAAACATACACTTTTTTGGTTACTACATTAATCCATATGTGTTATTTCATAGTTTTGATGTCCTCAATATTATTCAACCATATAGAAAATAGTAAAAAATAAAGAAAACACCATGAATGAGTAGGTGTCAAAACGTTTTCGGATTTAGAAAGAAACGCACCTGTCTTTATAACGTCCCACAGCTGACAGTGCATGTCAGAGAAACTATACCATGAAGTCCAAGGAACTGTCCGTAGATCAAGAGAATTGCGATGAGAAATATATCTAGGGAAGGGTATAAAATTATTGAAAGTGTTAAAAGTTTCGAAGAGCACAGTGTTCTCCATCATTTGGATATTGAAAAAATTCTCTCTGAATAGTGCTCACTGTCCAACCAAACTGAGCAATGGGCAAGAAGGACCTTGGTCAGGGAGGCGACCAAGAATCCAATGACCCCTCTGACAGAACTACAGAGTTCCTTGGCTGAGATGGGAGAACCTGCCAGAAGGACAACAGTCTCTACAGCACTTCACCAATCTGGGCTTTATGGGAGAGTGGCCAGGCGGAAGCAACTCCTGATAAAAAGGCACATGGCAGGACACCTGGAGTTCGTGAAAAGTATTTTGAAAGACTAAGAGCATAAAGCTCTTAGAGTATAAATCAAATCAAACTTTATTTGTCACATGCGCCGAATACAATAAGTGTAAGCGTTACTGTGAAATGCTTACTTACAAGCACATAACCAACAGTGCAGTTCAAGAAAGAGTTAAAAAAAGATTTAGCAAATAAACAAAAGTAAAAAATTATAAAAAGTAACACAATAAAATAACAATAACGAGGCTATATACAGGGGGTACCGGTATCGAGTCAATGTGCGGGGGTACAGGTTAGTCGAGGTAATTTGTACATGTAGGTAGGGGTGAAGTGACTATGCATAGATAATAAACAGTGAGTAGCAGCAGTGTACAAAACAAATGGGGGGGGGTGTGTCAATGTAAATAGTTCATTGTTCAGCAGTCTTTTGGCTTGGGGGTAGTAGCTGTTAAGGAGCCTTATGGTCCTAAACTTGGTCTATGACCTGGGTGACTGGAGTCTTTGACAATTTTTTGGTCGTTCCTCTGACACCGCCTAGTATATAGGTTCTGGATGGCAGGAAGCTTGGACTGTACTGGGCCATACGCACTACCCTCTGTAATGCCTTACGGTCAGATGCCGAGCAGTTGCCATGCCAGGCAGTGATGCAACCGGTCAGGATGCTCTCGATGGTGCAGCTATATAACATTTTGAGGATCTGGGGACCCATGCCAAAACTTTTCAGTCTCCTGAGGGGGAAAAGGTGTTGTTGTACCCTCTTCACAACTGTCTTGGTGTGTTTGGACCATGATAGTTCGTTGGTGATGTGGACACCAAGGAATTTGAAACTCTCGACCCGCTCCACTACTGCCCCGTCAATGTTAATGAGAGCCTGTTCGGCCCGTCTTTTCCTGTACTGGGAAGCTCACGTCTGGGTTTCTCTTTGTAGTCCATAATAGTTTTCAAGCCCTGCAACATCCGACGAGTGCTAGAGCCGGTGTAGTATGATTCAATCTTAGTCCTGTATTGACGCTTTGCTTGTTTGATGGTTCATCTGAGAACATAGAGGGATTAATTATAAGCGTCAGGATTAGTGTCCCGCTCCTTGAAAGTGGCAGCTCTAGCCTTTAGCTCGATGCGGATGTTGCCTGTAATCCACAGCTTCTGGTTGGGATATGTTCGTACGATCAATGTGGGGATGATGTTGTCAATGCACTTATTGATGAAGCCAATGACTGAGATGGTATACTCCTCAATGCCATTGGATGAATCCCGGAACATATTCCAGTCTGTGCTAGCAAAACAGTCCTGCAGCGTAGCATCTGTGTCATCTGACCACTTCCGTATCGAGCGAGTCAATGCTGGTAGAAATTAGGTAAAAGGGGATTTAAGTTTGCCTGCATTAAAGTCCCCGGCCATTAGGAGCTCAATTTCTGGATGAGCATTTTCTTCTTCGCTTATAGCCTTATACAGTTGTTTGAGTGCGGTCTTAGTTCCAGCATCGGGTTGTGGTGGTAAATAGACGGCTATGAATATCAAATAAGAGAACTCTCTTGGTAGATAATGAAAAATAGACACACACACCCACCCCTCGTTTTGCCGGTGCATGGAAAATCTTGCCAGCTCTACATTATTCGTGTTGTCAGCCACAATTTGGTGAATCATAAGATATTACAGGTTTTAATGTCCCGTTGGTAGGATAATCTTTATCGTAGGTCATGGATTTTATTTTCCAATTATTGCACTTTGGCCAATAGAACGGAGGGCAGTGGAGATTTACTGGCTCGCCCACAAATTCTCAGAAGGCAGCCCAACCTCTGCCACCTTTTTCTCTATCTTTTCTTCAACACAAATAATGGGGATTTGGGCCTGTTCCCGAGGAAGCAGTATATCATTCGCATTGGACTCATTAAATGAAAAAGCTTCTTCCAGTTCGAGGTGAGCATTCACTGTTCAGCACAGAGGACCAGAGATAATTACAGACAACAGTGATAATCTGAAGTACCCAAAAGATGTCTTGTCATAGATTACATAAATTCTTTGAACGATACCAAAATTCTGGTAGTTTACTGGTACAATTTGTACATTTCCAGTGCGTGCTCAGCCCCCTCTTGTACTCCCTGTTCACCCATGACTGTGTGGCCATGCACGCCTCCAACTCAATCATCAAGTTTGCAGACGACACAACAATAGTGGGCCTGATTACCAACAACAACAAGGCAGCACACAGGGAAGAGGTGAGGGCACTCGGAGTGTGGTGTTAGGAAACAACCTCAATGTCAACAAAACAAAGGAGATGATCGTGGACTACAGGAAACAGCAGAGGGAGCACCCCCCTATCAACATAGACGGGACAGCAGTGGAGAAGGTGTAAAGTTTTATGTTCGTCTGCGTACACATCACGGACAAACTAAAATGGTCCACCCACACAGACAGTGTGGTGAAGAAGGCGCAACAGAGCCTCTTCAACTCAGGATGCTGAAGAAATTTGGCTTGTCACCTAAAACCCTCACAAACTTTTACAGATGCACAATTGAGAGCATCCTGTCGGGCTGTATCACCGCCTGGTATGGAAACTGCACAGCCCACAACCACAAGGATCTCCAGAGGGTGGTGCGGTCTGCACAACGCCTCACCGGGGACAAACTACCTGCCCTCCAGGACACCTACAGCACCCGATGTCACAGGAAGGCCAAAAAGATAATCAAGGACAACAACCACCTGAGCCACTGCCTGTTAACCCCGCTACCATCCAGAAGGCGAGGTCAGTACAGGTGCATCAAAGCTGGGACCGAGAGACTGAAAAACAGCTTCTATCTCAGGGTCTCAGACAGTTAAACAGCCATCACTAACACAGGGCCCCTACAAATCAGCCGGGCTAGACAATCTGGACCCTTTCTTTCTAAAAATTATCTGCCAAAATTGTTGCCACCCCTATTACTAGCCTGTTCAACCTCTCTTTCGTGTCGTCTGAGATTCCCAAAGATTGGAATGCAGCTGCGGTCAATTCCCTCTTCAAAGGGGGGGACACTCTTGACCCAAACTGCTACAGACCTATATCTATCCTACCCTGCCTTTCTAATGTCTTCGAAAGCCAAGTCAACAAACAGATTACCGACCATTTCGAATCTCACCATACCTTCTCTGCTATGTAATCTGGTTTCAGAGCTGGTCATGGGTGCACCTCAGCCACGCTCAAGGTCCTAAACGATATCTTAACCGCCATCGATAAGAAACATTACTGTGCAGCCGTATTCATTGATCTGGCCAAGGCTTTCGACTCTGTCAATCACCACATCCTCATCGGCAGACTCGACAGCCTTGGTTTCTCAAGTGATTGCCTCGCCTGGTTCACCAACTACTTCTCTGATAGAGTTCAGTGTGTCAAATCGGAGGGTCTGCTGTCCAGACCTCTAGCAGTCTCTATGGGGGTGCCACAGGGTTCAATTCTTGGACCGACTCTCTTCTCTGTATACATCAATGATGTCGCTCTTGCTGCTGTTGAGTCTCTGATCCACCTCTACGCAGACGACACCATTCTGTATACTTCTGGCCCTTCTTTGGACACTGTGTTAACAACCCTCCAGGCAAGCTTCAATGCCATACAACTCTCCTTCCGTGGCCTCCAATTGCTCTTAAATACAAGTAAAACTAAATGCATGCTCTTCAACAGATCGCTGCCTGCACCTGCCCGCCTGTCCAACATCACTACTCTGGACGGCTCTGACTTAGAATATGTGGACAACTACAAATACCTAGGTGTCTGGTTAGACTGTAAACTCTCCTTCCAGACCCACATCAAACATCTCCAATCAAAAGTTAAATCTAGAATTGGGTTCCTATTTCGCAACAAAGCATCCTTCACTCATGCTGCCAAACATACCCTTGTAAAACTGACCATCCTACCAATCCTCGACTTCGGCGATGTCATTTACAAAATAGCCTCCTATACCCTACTCAACAAATTGGATGCAGTCTATCACAGTGCAATCCGTTTTGTCACCAAAGCCCGATATACTACCCACCATTGCGACCTGTATGCTCTCGTTGGCTGGCCCTCGCTCCATACTCGTCGCCAAACCCACTGGCTCCATGTCATCTACAAGACCCTGCTAGGTAAAGCCCCCCCCTTATCTCAGCTCGCTGGTCACCATAGCATCACCCACCTGTAGCACGCGCTCCAACAGGTATATCTCTCTGGTCACCCCCAAAACCAATTCTTTCTTTGGCCGCCTCTCCTTCCAGTTCTTTGCTGCCAATGACTGGAACGAACTACAAAAATCTCTGAAACTGGAAACACTTATCTCCCTCACTAGCTTTAAGCACCAACTGTCAGAGCAGCTCACATATTACTGCACCTGTACATAGCCCACCTATAATTTAGCCCAAACAACTACCTCTTTCCCTACTGTATTTATTTTATTTATTTATTTTGCTCCTTTGCACCCCATTATTTTTATTTCTACTTTGCACATTCTTCCACTGCAAATCTACCATTCCAGTGTTTAATTGCTATATTGTAAATACTTTGCCACCATGGCCTATTTATTGCCTTACCTGTCTTATCCTACCTCATTTGCACATGCGGTATATAGATGATTCTACTGTATTATTGATTGTTTGTTTTGTTTATTCCATGTGTAACCCTGTGTTGTATGTGTCGAACTGCTTTGCTTTATCTTGGCCAGGTTGCAGTTGCAAATGAGAACTTGTTCTCAACTAGCCTACCTGGTTAAATAAAGGTAAAAAAAGAAAAAAGAAATACCCCCAGTCACTACAAAGACACATTCTCCCTTCCTAACTCAGTTGTCGGAGAGGAAGAAAACCGCTCAGGGATTTCACCATGAGGCCAATGGTGACTTAAAAACAGTTCAAGTTAAATCGCTGTGATAGAAGAGTGAGGAGGGTTCAACAACATTGTTGATTGTTCCATGGAGGCAAAAAGGACAATCTTGTTTAATTCAATTAGATAAAGAGAAGGGAGGGCCAGACAAGTATCGGTTGGGAAAGAGTTGGTGAAGTGCTAAAAGAGTGTTATGTGTGATGATTGTGAGGCACTATACAAATTCAACAGTCACAAGATGGGGACTTCAAATATGCCTATGGCACGTCAAGGGTATTGTAGCCAACAGTTCAGATGAGTTAAATGACCAACTGCAATTTTCTCAAGTCCCTCTTTGTGGCACCTGACCACAAGACTGAACAGTAGTCCAAGTGCAACAAAACCAGGACCTATAGGACCTGTCTTGTTGATAGTGTTGTTAAGAAGGCAGAGCATCGCTTTATTATAGACAGACTTCTCCCCATCTTAGCTACTGTTGTATCAATATGTTTTTACCATGACAGTTTACAATCCAGGGTTACTCCAAGCAGTTTAGTCAGTTTAGTTGAGGGTTAGGGTTTAGTGAATGATTTGTCCTAAATAAAATGCTTTTATTTTTGGAAATATTTAGGACTTATTCCTTGCTACCCATTCCAAAACAAACTGCAGCTCTTTGTTAAGTGTCGCAGTCATTTCAGTTGCTGTAATAGCTGACGTGTATAGTGTTGAGTCATCCACATATATAGACACACTGGTCTTACTCAGTGGCATGTAGATTGAAAGAAGTAAGAGGCCTACACAGCTACCCTGGGGAATTCCTGCTTCTACCTGGATTATGTTTGAGAGGCTTCCATTAAAGAACACCCTCTGTGTTCTGTTAGACAAGTAACTCTTTATTCAAATTAAAGCAGGGGATGTAAAGCCATAACACATACGTTTTCCCAACTGCAGACTATGACAGATAATGTCAAAAGCTGCACTGAAGTCTAGCAAGACAGCCCCCACATTCATTTTATCATCAATTTCTCTCAGTCAATCATCAGTAATTTGGCTAAATGCCGTGCTTGTTGAGTGTCCTTCCCTATATGCGTGCTGAAAGTCTGTCGTCAATTTGTTTTCTGTAAAATACCATTGTATCTGGTCAAACACCATTTTTTCCAGAAGTTTACTAAGGATCGGTGACAGACTGTTTGGTCGGCTATTTGAGCCAGTAAAGAGGGCTTTACTATTTTTGGGTAGTGGAATGACTTTAGCTTCCCTCCAGGCCTGAGGGCACACACTTTCTAGTAAGCCTAAATTGAAGATGTGGCAAATAGGATAATAGCGGACGATATTGCCACTCCTAAGTCATTTTCTATCCAGATTGTCAGACCCTGGTGGCTTGTCGTGGTTGATAGACAACAACCATCTTTTCACCTCTTCCACATTGACTTTACAGAATTCAAAAGTACAATTCTTGTCTTTCATAATTTGGTGAGATATACTTGGATGTGTAGTGTCAGCATTTGTTGCTAGCATGTCATCCCTAAGTTTGTTTATCTTGCCAATGAAAAAGTAATTCAAGTAGTTGGCAATATCAGTGGGTTTTGTGATAAATGAGCCACCTGATTCAATGAACGATGGAGCCGAGTTGGCTCTATTCCCCAAAATTGAATTTAAGGTACTCCAAAGCTTTTTATTATCATTCATCTTTGTTTCATAGTATAGTTTATTTTTATTTAGCTTCGTCACATGATTTCTTAATTTGCATTCTATCGATGGCATGCATAGCCAGTTAGATACCATCTGTAGAGGTGCAATCTTTATCAGCAACACAAAAGCTTATAGTATTTCAAACACATAAAATATACATTCAAGTCGAACTGAAATCTTAACAGAAACATGTTGGGTCATTTTCACAGCTTTCTATTTCCTTACAACCGGTTAAACTGATGTCATTTGCAAAATTGGAAATTAAAATGTAATTATTTTTTTAGTTATTGCATTTTGTACTTGGTCCCTAAACGTGTTTTCTCCACGAAGGAAGCCGAGATGAAAGGTGCCGATGCAAACTAGATTGAAGCATTAACTCTATCGATTTATGACATTCTGGTGAGCAAAGGTTTATTTAGTCTTCTTGGGCAACATATAATGAATGACAGATGAGAAACTGCATGTATCTAATTACAGACACATTGACTAACAAATTGCCTACCAAAATGTTGGAAATTATAAGCAGAAACATTTCTAACTCAGGCAAAATAAATCCTGCACCCCTGTCAAATTTTTGGGGGACCATCTGTAACTGTAGCCCACAGTGCATTTTCTATATTGCCGGGTCAGGTGCAGGCCTCAGATTTTCACATATTTCCTGAACAGAAATGTAAACGCAACATGCAACAATTTTAAAGAATTACAGTTCATATAACGAAATCAGTCAATTGAAATAAATTCACTCGGCCCTAATCTATGTATTTCACATGACTGGGAATACAGATATGAATCTGTTGGTCACAGATACCTTAACAAAATGGGCGTGGATCAGAAAACCAGTCAATATCTGGTGTAATGCAGCGCAACACATCTTCTTTGCATAGAGTTGATCAGACTTAATTGTGGCCTGTGGAATGTTGTTCTACTCCTCTTCAATGGCTGTGCAATATGGAACACGCTGTCGTACAAGGTGATCCAGACCATCTCAAACATGCTCAATGGGTGAAATGTCTGGTGAGTATGCAGGCCATGGAAGAACTGGGACATTTTCAGCTTCCAGGAATTGTGTACAGATCCGTGAATTATAATTCTGAAATATGAGGTGATGGAGGCGGATTAATGGTATGACAACGGGCCTCAGGATCTCATTACGGTGTCTCTGTGCTTGCGATAGAATGCAATTGTGTTAGTTGTCATAGCCATACATGTCGTCTGTGGTTGTGAGGCCAGCTGGACGTACTGCCAAATTCTCTAAAACTATGTTGGAAGCGGCAACAGCTCTGGTAGACATTCCTGCAGTCAACAAGCCAATTGCACGTTCCCTCAAAACTTGAGACATCTTTGGCATTGTGTAATGACCAAACTGTTAAGGATCCGCCCCTTTTTTTCAATTTTTGCCTAAAATGACATACCCAAATCTAACTGCCTATAGCTCAGGCCCTGAAGCAAGGATATGCATATTCCTGGTACCATTTGAAAGGAAACACTTTGAAGGTTTTGGAAATGTGAAGGAAAGTAGCAGAATATAACACAATAGATCTGGTAAAAGATAAACATTAATTTGTATTTTTTTTGTACCATCATCTTTGAAATGCAAGCGGAAGGCCATAATGTAGTATTCCAGGCCAGATGCAATTTAGATTTTGCCCACTAGATGGCATCAGTGTATGTGCACATTTTTAGACTGATCCAATGAAACATTGCATTTATGTTCAAAATTTTGTATCAAGACTGCCTTAATGTGCCTAATTTGTTTATTAATAACTTTTCATGTTCAAAACTGCACTCTCCTCAAACAATAGCATGGTATTATTTCACTGTAATAGCTACTGTAAATTGGACAGAGCAGTTAGATTAACAAGAATTTAAGCTTTCTGCCAATATCAGATATGTCTATGTCCTGGGAAATTTTCTTGTTACTTACAACCTCATGCTATGTTAGCTCAACCGTCCCATGGAAGGGGCACCGATCCCGAAGAAGTTCAGCTCCTTGATATGCCACACCTGTCAGGTGGATGGATTATCTTGGCAAAGGAGAAATGCTCACTAACAGGGATGACCCACACACCACTAGTGTTTGTGAGAGTGGGTGAGTGTGTGTGTTTGTATGTCTGAGAGAGAAATTGGGTCTGTGTGTGTGTGTGTGTGTGTGTGTGTGTGTGTGTGTGTGTGTGTGTGTGTGTGTGTGTGAGTGAATTTTAGTCTTCCTCCAGTTCCCTTTCATCCAACCAACATCCATTCTAACATAATTGAGGCCTGGGTTTCATGTGGACATGTGAGAGCATCTGGGTTGAGTTCATTAGGCACCAATCGCATAGATCCTATGTGTGTCGAACACATTCAGATGTTCCCGGGTGGCACTCCTTCACTTCTGCTCGGGATGCAGCCACAAGACAAGCATTTTGGTCATGGCAGAGGTGGCCCTGAAACACAAAACATACAAGACAATGAAGTATAAATGGGCTTAGATCCCATGACACCCCATATCAAATGCTTTCCATACAATAGATCTTGTTATACCAATCATATTCTTTGTTTCAGATGCACAATGTTTGACTAATATGGGGTACGTTTGTTTGAAAGGTTTAGAGGGAGAGGGAGTACAATTATTTTATTTAATAAAATAAATGTTTAGAACATTGATTAAAAGCTTCAGTTTTTACACTTTATAGTTTCTGTAGGTTCAAGACCAATTCTACTATTACAAACCCTGTATCTTCTTATGACAGAGTTAGTTGCATGATTGAGAGAGAGAAGAAAAAGGGAAAGAGAGCGACAGAAAGGGGGAGAAAATGTCCCCTTGCTTGCACACCTGAGTGATTAATGTGGAAAGTTCCCTGCCTCTAGACCCACCTGGTCACCTTTTTGACGTGACCTGGGCATGACATTAGCTCCTTTTAGCCTTGTTACTGATGGATTCTATTAAAATGTAACGTTTCAAGTTAAACTGTAGTTTGTTTGTATCTTGTGTAGTGAATGATTACTGTGAGTATTAATGGAATTTAGGCCATGAAACTGTGTGTATGCTAATTTAGAAACCAGGACCTAATCAGATAAGAGGAAATGGCCTCGGATCAGAGAGCAGTGTCAGGCCCAGAACAGAAGATGGACGGGGTGTGATTCTGACATTTGGCTAAACAAAGAGAGGACCATGGACATTCCACAGGGGAAAAGAGGGAAACTCATCGGGGTCATAAAATGTATAGCTGGGGCGGTGACACCTACAAAGGAAGAGTATAAAATGTGTTGTGATCTTTCTAAATGGATGCACTCAGCTGACTGTATCCTTGGTATTAAACACTTGAAACTTCTCTTGAGCTTTGTATCAATTCCTTATTGCAAAGAGGTTGCAATAGCCTTTTTCTTTTTAACATTGCCCTGCTGGAGTCTACCAGCTGATCAGGTAACACTTTATGAGCCACCTGTTTATAATGTATTAATAAAGGAGCGATCTGGGATTTAAACAACAACAAAGCGGGCAACCTGTCACTCTTTTTGGTAAACAGCTAAGGAATGGGGCTGGAGAAATGTAACCACTCAAATTCATAGACAAATCTATGGATGCAAGGACTGACCATCCATGAGATCGAAATAAAATACTAATAATAATTGTAAAGATGTTTTGAAGTGATACAGTGTTTGTTTACAATGACATAAAACACACATATCTCCTGATGGGGTGAGGCAATTAAACTAAATCATGAAGTAAGCTTACAAGGCATTTACAAGTTACATTGCTCAATTCTCAATGGCTGTATGTAATTCATTTCAAAGTCCAAAAATGTATGTACCAATAGCAGACTGCCTCTTGTGGCTTTAATACATATGATGCTAATAATAATCATACATGTAATTTGTATAGCGCTTTCATTACTCTGTCCTCCATAGTTGGGGACTTGAAGCAGTAGGGGGGTGGCTGGAGTTTATGTTATAAGCTTGTTATTATGATATAACACTCACAGAATGACCAGTTGATGGGACCGTAGGGGAAAAGCAAAAACATGTCTGTCAATAAAGTATAACTCTTTGTTGTTTATAATACAGTATTGTCACAGCTGATGAGGGAACTGATTGCAAAGTAAAAATCTGATAATAAATAACATTTCAGGGGAGGCATATTCAAACAATTGAGATTTAGGACATGGGAAGTTTGAACTATATTTTTCCCCACTTGGCTGACAATTTATACCATTGCGATTAATGCTAATTTGCGGTGTGTACAAAAGGGAAATGGTAGCAGGTCAGGCGACAAGATTCTCCAGAGGAATCGGTTAGAAACGCATCCAACTGGGTCAGACTGCTCTGAACTCTAATTCACATATATGCGATGGTCCTTAGTCGTCCTGTGTACCACCAATTTAATTATACCTTAACCCTTGGTTGAGGTTTTCTTTTGTTTGTCCGGTGAGGTTGAGAGTGACAGATTACACCTCTTTAGCACACTTAGGCCCGTGCCTGTGTTTAAACAGCAGCCTTTCTGCTCCTGTGACAAGGTAATACACCAGCCTACAGTTGGAAGGGCCCACAATTTGGGCAGCACGCACAGCAAATACCAAATAGATGTTTGTTGAATTGGGATTTAGGATGAAACCAGGCTCGAGGGGTGGTCAATCCTCTTCTGGCTGTACCGGGTAGAGATTTAAGAGTAAATGTGGACATTAAGCCCAAACCAATTAGCCACTATGTAAAACTGTAAGCGGGAACACTCTTATAAAAAAGTGTTCCAAAAGTGTTCTTCGGTTGTCCCCATAGGAAAACCGTTTTTGGTCCCAGGTAGAACTATTTTAGGTTCCATGTAGATCCCTCTGTAAAAATAGTTTCACATGGAACTAAAAAGGGTTCTACCTGGAACCAAAAAGGGTTCTTCAAAGGGTTAACCGAACTGTTTTAGGTTCTAGATAGCACCTTTTTCTCTAGCAGTGTTCACAGTAAAAGTGACAGAAATTGCACAGAATGCTCACAACGTTCAGGTTTCCGCTCACAAGAACTGAAATTTGCTAAGTGCTGGAAAAAATTTGAGGGAACATTGGAGTCCAGCGTGTCTGTCTAGAAACTAGCGTGTGACAGTTTTATGAGTGCGACGAGACCTTTCAAGATGAGGTTGTGGGAATTCTAGGAAAGCAAAGCAAGAGGGACTGATGGTCTGTTCCGTACACTGCCACACACTAAAAACTATAACTATAAAACTGCATATACAAAACATTAGAACACCTTCCTAATATTGAGTTCCACCCCCTTTTGATCTCAGAACAGCCTCAATTTATTCGGGCATGGACTCTACAAGGTGTCAAAAGCATTCCACAGGGATGCTGGCCGATGTTGACTCCAGTGCTTCCCACAGTTGTGTCAAGTTGGCTGGATGTCCTCTGAGTGGCACACATACACAATCCATGTATCATTTGTCTCAAGGCTTAAAAATCCTTCTTTAACCTGTCTCCCCCCCTTCATCTACACTGATTGAAGTTGATTTAATAAGTGACATCAATAAGGGACCATAGCTTTCACCTGGTCAGGCTATAGTATGTCATGGAAAGAGCAGGTATTCCTAATGTTTTGTACAATCAGTGTATACAGGGCATTCAAAAAGTATTCAGACCCTTGACTTTTTCCACATTTTGTTAAGTTACAAGCTTAATTATAAAATTGTTTTTTTTTTAAAAATCCTCTCATCAATTTACACACAATACCCCATAATGACAAGCAATTTTTGCAAATGTATAAAAAAAAAAAAAAAACTGAAATATCACATTTACATAACTATTCAGACCATTTACTCAGTACTTTGTTGAAGCACCTTTGGCAGCGATTAACCTCGAGTCATCTTGGGTATGATGCTACAAGCTTGGCACACCTGTATTTGGGGAGTTTTCAAGCTCTGGGAGACTTGAAAGGAACTCTGCAGTTCTTTCAGAGTGACCATCGGGTTTTTGGTCACCTCCCTGATTGCTCAGTTTGGCCAGCCGCCCAGCTGTAAGGGGAGTCTTGGTGGTTCGATACTTCTTCCATTTAAGAATGATGGAGGCCACTGTGGTCTTGGGGACCTTCAATACTATAGAAATACTTTGGTACCCTTCCCCAGGTCTGTGCCTTGACACAATCCTGTCTCGGAGCTCTAAGGACAATTCCTTCAACCTCGTGGCTTAGTTTTTGCTCTGACATGCACTGTCAACTGTGGGACCTTATATAGACAGGTGTGTAACTTTCCAAATCATGTTGAATCAATGGAATTTACCACAGGTGGAGTCCAATCAAGTTGAAGAAACATCTCAAGGATGATCAATGGAAACAGGATACACCCAAGCTCAATTTTGAGACTCATAGCAAAGGGTCTGAATACAAACGTAAATAAGGTATTTCACATTTTGGTGGTTTTTGGGGGGCAAAAACATCTAAAAACCTGTTTTTTTGCTTCGTCATTATGGGGTATTATGTGTAGATTGATGGGGAAAATATGTATTTAATCCATTTTAGAATAAGGCTATAACATAACAAAATGTGGAAAAAGTCAAGGGGTCTGAATACTTTCGGAATTCACTAGTATCTGAGTATCCTTATCTGAGGGAGACATAGTTCTACACCATTGCACACCATTTTTGCATATCATTGCAAAGATGATTTACTATGAAAAGCAACCGTAACGTTTTATACAGATAGAGAACATTTTTGGAATGCAGCAATTCACGTTTGGTTTGGTCACATGGATTGGTTATATACGTGTTATAAGTATATTTATTTTAGATGCACATAAATGATCTCTGCCATCTTGTTAACAAGGAAGCTGCAAGTATTTTGAGTAATACCGTTATGTTTTAAGCAGATAGAAAATGTTACCCTAAATTAGTGCTGCACTCATAAAATAACTATTTTATAGTTAATAACTCATTCCACAAACTGTCAGTGACTTGTTTGATCTTAAAGTGTGGGTGCAGTCCTAATTCACAAGGAAATGCTAAGTGTGCCTGGCTTAGAAGTGAGCCTATAGGCCTGGCAGTCCCAGGCTGCAGAGAGTGAGGACTGGCAACTTGCTGCTGTGGCATCTCCTCACCAGGAGAGAGCAGTATTGAACTAGACTGGGCTCTGTGTCGCTGTCAGCAGTACTACAAAGGACCATGCTCTGGGTTGAAGTTTCCCCTAGGTATAGATCTAGGATCAGCTTCCCCTTCCCAATCAAAACTAACCCAAGATCAGCGTCTAGGAGCAACTTCACCCTAAACCAAGAACCACACTCTTTACTAGTTGGTGTATAGAGGCAGAGTGCTTTAATATCATGTAAATTGTGGATCCAAAGGATGTATTTAAATAGTGTGTACAGTACCTGTCCTGTTGAGCAGGTTGTGTCGGGCCCTAATGAAGCCCAGGATGTCTGCGTCTGTCTGCTGGTCTCCAGTCAAAGGGAAGAAGGACTTTGAGAGCTCAGTGGAGGACAGGGCTCTGGAACACGAACACGAACACACACACACGAACACACACGAACACACACACACACACACGCACACACGCACACACGCACACACACACACACACAGTAAGACACACTAAATCGCTTCAAATTAAACAATTTTATCAATCCCACCCCTCTACACACACAGGCATCTCTTTGTTACACTCACACACACATTTTAGTAATTTAGCAGACGCTCTTAACCAGAGAGACTTACAGTAGTGAGCGGATTAAAAAAAATATATACACCATGGGAATAGAACCCACAACCCTGGCATTTTTTTATTTTATAAATTAGCTTAAAAACCTGTTTTCGCTTTGTATGGACTTGGTCTTTTACCAAATAGGGCAATGTTCTGAATACCACCCTTACCATGTCACAACACAACTGATCGGCTCAAACGCATTAGGAAGGAAAGAAATTCCACAATTTAACTTTTAACAAGGCACACCTGTTAATTGAAATGCATTCCAGGTGACTATCTCATGAAGCTGGTTGAGAGAATGCCAAGAGTGTGCAAAGCTGTCATCAAGGCAAACGGTGGCTACCTTGAAGAATCTCAAATATAAAATATATTTTGATTTGTTTAACACTTTTTTGGTTACTACAGGATTCCATGTGTTACCCATAGGCAGACACATAGGAAGGAACCTGCTAACCCTGATTTAGAGAAATTATATTGCGTGAAAATTCTACAGACCAACTGTCATCAAAGGCTTGACACAAACTTGGAGCCAGATAACTAACCTTTATCAATGCATGATGTTTTTCTTTGAAATAGTTTGATAAAAACAGTGATTATACAGTAACAAAAGAGATGATTAAGGTTGATGAGAGTATTTTAAGGGGAATTTCACCCTGGGGGAATCAGGGCTTGTTTTCATCATGTCCCAGGCATTTCTACAACAATGAGATGTGGTTATCACATTGCCCAGGAGAAAGGCAGGTCTGGGGTTTCACACGCTGAATGGTACACCTTATGACAGCTTCTGGTGTATTGATGGGGAGGGAGGTGGCATTTCGTGAAGCCTTCATATTATATAGTGATCGCACTCGACACTTTTGTGCGCATAGATATGGTTGTCCTTGTTCGATAGAGGCATTGTGCGTCTTTCAGCAATGTTCCTATCGCCGGATTCATTGCTAAATACATAAGCATTTTTTCCAGTCTCTGAAAGACAACAACTTGTGTTGGGAGGTACTTCCTGTTCTGGCCTCCATCCTTCCCCAAGGCGGCCATATTTGAAAACAACACAATCCTTGGGCAAAACTGAATGAACTGACCAGAGGCAATGGTTTCAAGTGATTCCTCTCAGCAACACAAATTTGAACATGGAGCATTTTGGTATGTTCTATGAGCTACATGGTGACATTCAACCATACATGTTTCAACTGGAATATAGCGATGAGGATTCGAAACAAAGTGTTGGATTAAGCTGTTAGAAGCTCAGCTACAGCCAAAGTCATTTTTTCTGCAAGCCACCAATTAACTTTAGTTTATCTATTGAAACTCATATTGAGTATTGCCTGCAAACATACTACTGTGTAACAGTGGGGGGAAAACAAATGTTTCTGTTTGCTAACTTAACTAGGTAGCTAGCTAGGTAGTTAAGTTAGCTAAACAACTACAGGTAGCCATATCTATGACAAAAAAATAGAAGAGGTTTTACAATTAGAGATCTTTTGTATCTCGGTTGTAAAATGTCTTCTCCTTTTAGTTGTAGATATGGCTGTTAAACAGCAAGCTACAACATTGCAACCAGCCAAGTAAAGCTAGGTTAACCAGCAAACGTTAGCACATGACTGGAGTTGGCTTGTTAGCTTGGCGCCTGCTAACTTATGTGTCACACCTCATCAAATTCAAATCAAATTTATTTTATATAGCCCTTCGTACATCAGCTGATATCTCAAAGTGCTGTACAGAAACCCAGCCTAAAACCCCAAACAGCAAGCAATGCAGGTGAAGAAGCACGGTGGCTAGGAAAAACTCCCTAGAAAGGCCAAAACCTAGGAAGAAACCTAGAGAGGAACCAGGCTATGTGGGGTGGCCAGTCCTCTTCTGGCTGTGCCGGGTGGAGATTATAACAAAACATGGTCAAGATGTTCAAATGTTCATAAATGACCAGCATGGTCAAATAATAATAAGGCAGAATAGTTGAAACTGGAACAGCAGCACAGTCAGGTGGACTGGGGACAGCAAGGAGTCATCATGTCAGGTATTCCTGGGGCATGGTCCTAGGGCTCAGGTCCTCCGAGAGAGAGAAAGAAAGAGAGAATTAGAGAGAGCATATGTGGGATGGCCAGTCCTCTTCTGGCTGTGCCGGGTGGAGATTATAACAGAACATGGCCAAGATGTTCAAATGTTCATAAATGATCAGCATGGTCGAATAATAATAAGGCAGAACAGTTGAAACTGGAGCAGCAGCACAGCCAGGTGGACTGGGGACAGCAAGGAGTCATCATGTCAGGTAGTCCTGGGGCATGGTCCTAGGGCTCAGGTCCTCCGAGAGAGAGAAAGAGAGAAGGAGAGAATTAGAGAACGCACACTTAGATTCACACAGGACACCGAATAGGACAGGAGAAGTACTCCAGATATAACAAACTGACCCTAGCCCCCCGACACATAAACTACTGCAGCATAAATACTGGAGGCTGAGACAGGAGGGGTCAGGAGACACTGTGGCCCACTCCGAGGACACCCCCGGACAGGGCCAAACAGGAAGGATATAACCCCACCCACTTTGCCAAAGCACAGCCCCCACACCACTAGAGGGATATCTTCAACCACCAACTTACCATCCTGAGACAAGGCTGAGTATAGCCCACAAAGACCTCCGCCACGGCACAACTTAAGGGGGGGGGGGGGGGGGCGCCAACCCAGACAGGATGACCACATCAGTGACTCAACCCACTCAGGTGACGCACCTCCTCCAGGGACGGCATGAGAGAGCCCCAGTAAAGCCAGTGACTCAGCCCCTGTAATAGGGTTAGAGGCAGAGAATCCCAGTGGAAAGAGGGGAACCGGCCAGGCAGAGACAGCAAGGGTGGTTCGTTGCTCCAGAGCCTTTCCGTTCACCCTCCCACTCCTGGGCCAGACTACACTCAATCATATGACCCACTGAAGAGATGAGTCTTCAGTAGAGACTTAAAGGTTGAGACCGAGTTTGCGTCTCTGACATGGGTAGGCAGACCGTTCCATAAAAATGGAGCTCTATAGGAGAAAGCCCTGCCTCCAGCTGTTTGCTTAAAAATTCTAGGGACAATTAGGAGGCCTGCGTCTTGTGACCGTAGCGTACGTGTAGGTATGTACGGCAGGACCAAATCAGAGAGATAGATAGGAGCAAGCCCATGTAATGCTTTGTAGGTTAGCAGTAAAACCTTGAAATCAGCCCTTGCTTTGACAGGAAGCCAGTGTAGAGAGGCTAGCACTGGAGTAATATGATCAAATTTTTTGGTTCTAGTCAGGATTCTAGCAGCCGTATTTAGCACTAACTGAAGTTTATTTAGTGCTTTATCCGGGTAGCCGGAAAGTAGAGCATTGCAGTAGTCTAACCTGGAAGTGACAAAAGCATGGATTAATTTTTCTGCATCATTTTTGGACAGAAAGTTCCTGATTTTTGCAATGTTTCGTAGATGGAAAAAAGCTGTCCTTGAAATGGTCTTGATATGTTCTTCAAAAGAGAGATCAGGGTCCAGAGTAACGCCGAGGTCCTTCACAGTTTTATTTGAGACGACTGTACAACCATTAAGATTAATTGTCAGATTCAACAGAAGATCTCTTTGTTTCTTGGGACCTAGAACAAGCATCTCTGTTTTGTCCGAGTTTAAAAGTAGAAAGTTTGCAGCCATCCACTTCCTTATGTCTGAAACACATTCTTCTAGCAAGGGCAATTTTGGGGCTTCACCATGTTTAATTGAAATGTACAGCTGTGTGTCATCTGCATAGCAGTGAAAGTTAACATTATGTTTTCGAATAACATCCCCAAGAGGTAAAATATATAGTGAAAACAAAAGTGGTCCTAAAACGGAACCTTGAGGAACACCGAAATTTACAGTTGATTTGTCAGAGGACAGACCATTCACAGAGACAAACTGATATCTTTCCGACAGATAAGATCTAAACCAGGCCAGAACTTGTCCGTGTAGACCAATTTGGGTTTCCAATCTCTCCAAAAGAATGTGGTGATCGATGGTATCAAAAGCAGCACTAAGGTCTAGGAGCACGAGGACAGATGCAGAGCCTCGGTCCGATGCCATTAAAATGTCATTTACCACCTTCACAAGTGCCGTCTCAGTGCTATGATGGGGTCTAAAACCAGACTGAAGCATTTCGTATACATTGTTTGTCTTCAGGAAGGCAGTGAGTTGTTGCGCAACAGCCTTTTCTAAAATTTTTGAGAGGAATGGAAGATTCGATATAGGCCGATAGTTTTTTATATTTTCTGGGTCAAGGTTTGGCTTTTTCAAGAGAGGCTTTATTACTGCCACTTTTAATGAGTTTGGTACACATCCGGTGGATAGAGAGCCGTTTATTATGTTCAACATAGTAGGGCCAAGCACAGGAAGCAGCTCTTTCAGTAGTTTGTATGTTTGTAACTTGTTAGCAAACATGTGTAACATCAGCAACTAAATTGTTTTACTAGCTAACTATGTAACATAATTGACAAGGGTTGACATTGGTTATGATTATGACCGTGGATGCATTTAAATCACAAAATTATAGGCATGACGCAAGATAGGATTCCAAGATGTAAATAACAAGTATTGTATATCCAGCAAGCTAGCTGGCTAAGTGTACTAGCAAACAGTGAGGAGAAACAATAATACAATAAATCTCAAAAACTGAAGCTGCCTTTAGTATAAAAATATTTGCCTAAGCATGCCTGATAGAAATGGCTGTATGTAGACCTGCCAACCTAAACTCAACAAAAAAAGAAACATCCCTTTTTCAGGACCCTATCTTTCAAAGATTATTTGTAAAAATCCAAATAACTTCACAGATCTTCATTGTAAAGGGTTTAAACACTGTGTCCCATGCTTGTTCAATGAACCATAAACAATTAATGAAAATACACCTGTGGAACGGTCGTTAAAACACAAACAGCTTACAGACGGTAGGCAATTAACCTCTCTTGGGTAGGGGGCAGTATTTTGACATCCAGATGAAAAGCGTGCCCAAAGTAAACTGCCTGTTACTCAGGCCCAGAAGCTAGGATATGCATATAATTGGTAGATAACACTAAAGATTCTAAAACTGTTCAAATTATGTCTGAGTATAATAAACCTGATATGGCAAGCGAAACCCAGAGGACAAACCACCCCCCCCCCCAAACAATCAGCCTACCCCTATTTTCAATTGCTATCACTTTTATTATAAGGCCAAGTCCTCCCAGATTGCAGTTCCTAGGGCTTCCACTAGATGTCAACAGTCTTTAGAAAGAGTTTCAGGCTGGTTTTTGGAAAAATGAGCCAGAAATTGAAGTTTTTCTATGTGCATTTTGCATGCATTTTGATGGAGGGAAACTGGGTGGATTATTGACTGAAGCGCGCCAGCTAAACTGAGTTTTTATGGATATAAAGAAGGACATTATCGAACAAAGGGACCATTTGCGATGTAACCTTTTGGAGTGCCAACAGAAGAAGATCATCAAAGGTAAGGCATTTTTCGCTATTGTTGCACCTGCCTGGTTGAAATATGTTTTTCATGTGTTTGTATGCGGGACGCTGTCCTTAGATAATCGCATGGTTTGCTTTCGCCGTAAAGCCTTTTTGAAATCTGATACAGCGGCTGGATTAACAAGAAGTTAAGCTTTATTTTGATTACACTTGTGATTTTATGAAAGTTGAATATTTATAATACTATAGTTTGAATTTTGCGCTCTGCAATTTCACCGAATGTTAAGAAGTTAACCTCGCTCGGATATGTGGGACGCTTTCGGCGAAAGCAAACGATGCTATTATCTGAGGATAGCACCTCCGTAAACAAAGAGAGAAACCATAATTCAACTCTGAAGGCGCGACACAAAACGCAGAAATAAAAATATAATTCATGCCTTACCTTTGACGAGCTTCTTTTGTTGGCACTCCAATATGTCCCATAAACATCACAAATGGTCCTTTTGTTTGATTAATTCCATCGATTTATAAAATGGATCAAACGTGCCAAAATGTCCATTTATTTGGCGCGTTTGATCCAGAAAAACACTGGTTCCAACTTGCGCAACGTGACTACAAAATATCTCAAAAGTTACCTGTTAACTACTTTTGTAATACAACTTTAGGTATTTTTTAACATAAATAATCAATAAAATTGAAGACGGGATGATCTGTCTTCAATACAGGAGGAAAACATTGAAAAGAGAGTGACCTCAAAAAAAAAACAATCTGAATGGTTTGTCCTCGGGGTTTCGCCTGCTAAATAAGTTATGTTATATTCACAGACATGATTCAAACAGTTTTAGAAACTTCAGAGTGTTTTCTATCCAAATCTACTAATAATATGCATGTCTTATCTTCTGGGGATGAGTAGCAGGCAGTTGAATTTGGGCATGCATTTCATCCGGACGTGAAAATACTGCCCCCTGTCAACAAGAAGTTAAGGTCACAGTTATAAAAACTTAGGACACTAAAGAGGCCTTTCTACTGACTCTGAAGGCATG
Source organism: Oncorhynchus mykiss (assembly GCF_013265735.2). Lineage (NCBI taxonomy): Eukaryota > Metazoa > Chordata > Actinopteri > Salmoniformes > Salmonidae > Oncorhynchus > Oncorhynchus mykiss. The sequence continues at coordinate 10,786,213 of NC_048590.1, forward strand.
AGAACTGCAGATGTGGCCAGGGCAATAAGTTGCAATGTCTGTACTGCGAGACGCATAAGACAACCCTACAGGGAGACAGGACGGACAGCTGATCATCCTCGCAGTAGCAGACCATATGTGTAACAACAGGATCGGTACATCCGAACATCACACCTGTGGGACAGGCACAGGATGGCAACAACAACTGCCCGAGATACACCAGGAATGCACAATCCCTCCATCAGTGCTCAGACTGTCCGCAATAGGCTGAGAGAGGCCGGACTGAGGGCTTGTAGGCCTGTTGTAAGGCAGGTCCTCACCAGACATCACCCGCAACAACATCGCCTATGGGCACAAACCCACCGTCGCTGGACCAAACAGGACTGGCAAAAAGTGCTCTTCAGTGACGAGTCGCGGATTTGTCTCACCAGGAGTGATGGTCAGATTTGCGTTTATTGTTGAAGGAAATAGCGTTTCACCGAGGCTTGTACTCTGGAGCGGGATCGATTTGGAGGTGTAGGATCCATTACGGTCTGGGGCAGTGTGTCACAGCATCATCGGACTGAGCTTGTTGTCATTGCAGGCAATCTCAATGCTGTGCGTTACAGGGAAGACATCTTCCTCCCTCATGTGGTAACCTTCCTGCAGGCACATCCTGACATGACCCTCCAGCATGACAATGCCACCAGCCATACTGCTCGTTCTGTGCGTGATTTCCTGCAAGACAGGAATGTCAGTTTTCTGCCATGGCCAGTGAAGAGCACGGATCTCAGTCCCATTGAGCACTTCTGGGACCTGTTGGATCGGAGGGTGAGGGCTAGGGCCATTCCCTGCAGAAATGTCTGAGAACTTGCAGGTGCCTTGGTGGAAGAGTGGGGTAACATCTCACAGCAAGAACTGGCAAATCTGGTGCAGTCCACGAGGAGGAGATGCACTGAAGTACTTAATGCAGCTGGAGGCCACACCAGATACTGACTGTCACTTTTGATTTGAACCCCCCCTTTGTTCAGGGACACATTATTCAATTTCTGTAAGTCACATGTCTGTGGAACTTGTTCAGTTTATGTCTCAGTTGTTGAATCTTGTTATGTTCATACAAATATTTACACGTTAAGTTTGCTGAAAATAAACACAGTTGACAGTGAGAGGGCGAATCTTTTTTCCTGAGTTTACCTACCTAGGTACATTTATACTGTCTGGTCTCTGTGTAAAGGTTGAGGGTTATGCCATATTTCTTTCTATTAGGCTAAATATTGTTGTAAATGTAATCTCTGTGCCTGTGCACATGTATGCATATTCAACTAGTCTACCCTAATGTTGTTGTTATGCTGGCACAGTTCAACTGTCATTCAAACTACAATAGAGTTTAATTTATTACATGTTTTTGTCATACAGACAATACCATGGTTTCTGGGCTTCTTCCCGGAGTGGATTCTGGATACAGAAACATAATTCCTTTGCCTGCGTGTCATTGTATAAGACATTATGCGGGATTTCAAGCAAATAACTCACGAGGAGCTGAATGGCTGTTTGATCATGAAAACACTCCTCCCACAGCTTTACAAGTATTCCCTGAACTTTACTACACTGCTCATACTGTATTTTCTTAATGCATGTTTCTTTGTGAATGGCAATTTCATAATGAACACAAGTTCTCTTAGCTACAGATTGTTACACCAGATAATGTGATTTAACCAAAGATGTTTGGTATCCATTACTAGGAGTTACAGGATGGGTACTGTTTGGTGTAGCACAGAGAATTTTATACCAATCTTAGTGATGCCGTCTTTGTCCTCAATTCGGGGAAAAAGGAGTCTCATAAAATGTCTGTGTCCAGTTGCAGGAAGTCAGTTTGAATTAAGAAAATGCTCCATTATTAAAATAAATACTTTTTTTGCTCCATGAAGTAATCCAATAATGTGTACGTGTCTATTTTAAGTCTTCTCTCATTGATCGAGACAGGACTCTGTCATCATGACATGTAGCACTTTGGTGTGGACACCCAGCTGTCTCAATTAATGAGAGAAGACTTGAAATACACAAGATGTTGGCAAAAATCTTTGGGTAAATCAAATTATTTGGTGTAACAACCATCTAATTATTAGAATCAGGTGTGCTCGATTGGAGTGAGAACCTACAGGATGGTAGCTCTCTAGGAACTGGGTTGGAGAGCCCTGATGTAGAACCACCAAAAAAATAAATATGGATATTTTCAATCAATATTCTAAATTTGTCTGCCTTTATGGATTCACAGAAGATATTTATATCAGCTGTACAGGGCTCTGTAGCATCAAACAGATGCTAGACATCCAGATATCCAAAGAATATTTATTTCTCAAAATCTAATATACATATACAATGTACACTATTGAATGCTAACTCAAGAGATCTGGGTATTCAACAAAAATGTTATATGGTAAAAGTAACATACACCATTGTTTTGTATGAACAGTGTAGTTCAGTGAGTCCGAGTGTGTCTCAGGGGTAAAGACGCACAACTGCAGAGAACTGTTCAAGGGGTCTGAATACTTTCCGAATGCACTGTATATAGTTTAGCTGATGGCAGGACTGTAACATTAGTGTCATGACTCTCCTGTGAGGATCCAAGGATCAGGTTACAGTGGGTTTTATGATACCTCACTTCGATCATAAATTGTAGGCAGCAGACGATTCCTTTTGGTTTCTACTTTGGGCGAATGGAATGTCTCTTTGTTACAGAAGAGTTTGCTGCCAAAAACTTTAACGTCAAACAATGAACACTGGGACAATATATTTCAACATCCAAATGTTGGGAATGATGAGAGACGGAATATGGAAAATTAATATCAATAAATTGGTATAAAGACATTACAACAAAAACATTGTAACTTGAAGAGCTTTTACACTGTGTACATCTGGTTTACATCCTTTAAGTTGTGTAGAAAATATAAAGGATAAATATAATGTTTTTGTGATGATAAGATTGTGATGTTAGTTCTCTAACAAGATCATAGTAAATTATGATACCTTGCCTCGTAACTAGCCACGCCCCAGGTAGCCCAGAGAGTGTGTCAGCATGACGTAAATGGTAAATGCCCCCTTTTTACCCAGGGCTATAAAGGATTGAGTTAAGAATTAACATATCGGACTAGACGGACTACAAGTTGCAGCTAGGTCCACATTAGTCCCAATCCTGAGAATCAGCACGAGGTCGAAGAAGACAAAAGGAACCTCTAACAATCAACATTACAGTTGAGTAGCTGTTCTAAGTACTGTATCTTAGAAAGTGAATTTAAGTATGACCATCCGGTTATTCTCTTCAAATCATCGTCATCTACACTGCTCTCATCGCCACTCTGGGGTTCATCGACACGGCTGATTAGCCGTCCTCAGAAGACCACTCTTCCAGAATGAGTGCAAGTAAACAGACAACTAAGAAGAAGGACATTGAGACCTTTTGTGGGCAATCAGAGACTTACACCTGAGAACAAAGAAGGCCCTCCGAAGGAGAATCGACCCTCCTCACAAAGCTGAACCTTTTCCACAAAAGCCTGTGCCCAACAGAGATACGTGACAAAGACATTCAACACGTAAATACATACATTACTTCTTTCCAAAAAGAGCGGCAGTTAGGGGCAAGGTATTAGGGTTATTTTGAGTGTAGTTCCCAAATGTATCCAAGCGTTGCTTCTCTTTCTCTCTCTCTTTAACTCTCCATCTTGTGTAACAAGTGTCATATTGTGTTAGTCCACTAGGAACTTGTTGTCATCATATTTGGTTTCTAATCAATAACCTATACAGTGTGTGTGTACTATGTTATCATTTAGTTTGTTAGTAAATAAATAATAAAATCAATTTGTGTGGTACGGAATGATTAGTAAGACTCGGGTTTGTGCAGATTCACGAAGTCTGCGATGTTCAGAATGAGACTGATATTAGGAAATTATTCATTAGTGACTTATGAAATCTATATATTCTTGAGTTAATTCAGGAGACGGTAATTCGTTAAACAACTTTTTTCCTAATGAGTTAATTGTTACATGATTAATTTAATATAATAACAATTAAACATAGTAAGTAATTATTCGATGAATAACAGTCATCACATTAATTATAGTCACGTCGCGACACTAGATAACTTAGATATCTTGCTAGCCTAGCTGGACTAACTAACATTAGGTTACCTCTAATCTTGAATCTTCCGTAATGTTGTGAAGGAGAAAAAAAAAGATGGTATCGCATCACTTCTCAGCTGTCGTCGAAATGGATTCCCCATCAGTTCAGCCTGAAAATCCCTCTGAAAATCTTTGGTCACAGTAAGTTGCATCATTCTTGAGAGCCGCAAGCCACTGGCAGCATTGGGGTAAATCTCTGGTAGGTAGAACGGTGAAAGATAACTACTTTTCTTAGCACAGCTAGGTACAGAACCCCACACAGACATGATGACAAACGTTACTGAAAAACAAACATTGTAAAAAATAAAAATAGAAAATGCCTAAAGAAGTTCTGAGATTGCTGTGTGTTGTTCATTCGAAGTATACAATGCCATTGTCCAAGTTTGTGGGCATGCCACATCTACCTTAGCGGGAGGTATCTGAATTCGCTATGAATGACGGACTTTGTGGTTCACTATGAGCAGACGAATAAACAGGAAGTCAAAACTTCCCGATTCTACCAGTGAAATGATCATGTGAAAATTCTAGCTTGTGGTCTGGATAATTGTGATGTTTATGATAAAAACGTAATACTGTTAATATAGTAATGACCATATGCCCTGGGTGAAATTCTTAAAGGGTGAAATTCCGTTTTAAGAATAAGACGTTTAGTTTGAGCAGCTATTTTGTACCAGCAGGGAAAACCTCAGTGAGAAAACCATGAGAAAGTAAAATATTCCTTAATTTTATGGTTTCTACACGTGCTGTTTTTATGCAGTGGGAATGTTGAGCCTGAACTAGCTGTGAAAATGTAACCGATTATTGTGGATTCTGTCACAACTGGCCTACAGACAACAAGGTAAGAAGAATTTGACAGAAACAAATTTTGGATGAACTATCCTTAACTTTCTGATCAGTGCAAATGAAAGAAAGGAGACAAGGAAAGGATGCCACTTTAAACTTTTGAGATACAGTCTGTTTCCAGGACCCCCGTTACGTTCCCACTAAGACAAATGTTTTACGTTGTCGCTCACAAAAAAAAGGGAACTAACAAATGCACCAAAGTGAAAAGGGTGGTGTTTTAGGAGGGGTTCTCAAAGACATGGGGGCATGGGGGTGGCCACTGAAAGTTGACTAGCAACAAGCAACTGGATCCTAAAAGGCACCCAGCATGAGTGTCCACTAAATTTGCCCTAGAAAAGGCTAACCAAAATAAAAACCCACGTCAACTTATAATATGGAGTTAAAAGTAAGGGAAGAACACAAGATAAGAGGTTTTGTTTTCCCAAACTTAAAGAGGAAGACTTAAACACCTGCCAAGTGGAGCATTGACTCTGCAGCTCTTAAATACTAGCTAACGACTGATCAACGTGGCAACAGCTGCAAGACATCTTGATTGCAATCAGTGCACGTCCACACTTAAACAGAATCAACCTTGAAATCGAAAAGTGAAAATGGAGAAAAAACTAAACCTGTAACAAAAAATATAGTCCATGTATTTATTGGACAAGTTTTCTCACAACCAACCACACCATTATCAACTTAAATGCGTCGCTCCTTAAATGCATTGCTTTCTCCAATATAAGCATGGGGGCCATACTTGCGAACATAAGCAAGCGTTAAGTTTAATGGGTTCTCACGCACAAAATGCGAATCAGCCAGTGAAAAGCATCAATTTACTTGCATGTGACTGAACTCAAAATTGTAGCTGGTCCCATCAGATAACGTACCTTTGAGAAAAAAAATGTGATTACTCGTTTAACAACATTTTATTTATCTGTTATTTTACCAGGTAAGTTGACTGAGAACACTTTCTCATTTGCAGCAACGACCTGGGGAATAGTTACAGGGAAGAGGAGGGGGATGAATGAGCCAATTGTAAACTGGGGATTATTAGGTGACCGTGATGGTTTGAGGGCCAGATTGGGAATTTAGCCAGGACACCGGGGTTAACACCCCTACTCTTACGATAAGTGCCATGGGATCTTAAATTACCTCAGAGAGTCAGGACACCCGTTTAACGTCCCATCTGAAAGACGGCACCCGACACAGGGCAGTGTCCCTGGGGCATTGGGATATTATTTTTATTTAGACCAGAGGTAAGAGTGCCTCCTACAGGCCCTCCAACAACACTTCCAGCAGCATCTGGTCTCACATCCAGGAACTGACCAGAACCAACCCTGCTTAGCTTCAGAAGCAAACCAGCAGTGGTATGCAGGGTGGTATGCTGCTGGCTACAGCAATATCTCTTTCTCTGAGCAATTGTATAATTAGTATAAAATAATTTCCCAATTTTTTTAACACAAAATATAGCTCAGTTTCTGAATTATTTTAAACAGTTATTGCTCATCTTTATCAAAGGTGTAAATAATTTCCGACCACACTGTATATGAACATTTGTCAGGTGGTATATGAATTGTGTCATCTATATTCATTACCTTTCGATCTGCAACATTTTTAATGTTTCACTTCACTGAATTACATCCCAGGTCAGTTATTCATATAATGAAGACAGAGTGGACTCACCTGGTCATTGGATGGCTAGGAGAGGACGACTCGGAGCTCTGATTGGTCCGTATTGAACTTTGACCCCTAGCCATGCCCTCTGACTCTGGGACCTGGTGAGAAGGGATGATGTGAGTGAGACAGGTAAACCTATACACACACGCATTCCTGTGTCCTCATGTATTCTATCACAACCTATAGAAATGATGGGTGGCCATCTGCACTCTTTCAAGGTCATTACCATCAAATGTGTCTGTATGTTTTTTAGTATAACCTTTATTTAACTATGCAAATCAGTTAAGAACAAATTCTTATTTACAATGACAGCCTACCAAGGACAAACCCGGACAACCCTGGGCCAATTGAGCGCCACCCTATGGGACTCCAACTCATAGCCGGATGTGATACAGTCTGGATTCGAACCAGGAACCGTAGTGACACTTCTTGCACTGAGATGCAGTGCCTTAGACCGTGCGCCACTCAGGAGGCAGTGTTACAAGTGTGTAGGTTTCAGAATAAGAATCATAGGAGAGATGGAGACCCGCACACTGTTCAATCAAAAATGTCACCCATTTCAAGAAGCTAGGCGTAGTAGTTGTTTTTATCAAATCAAAATGCGTTTCTGGTCAGAAAGACCGTCTGGAACATGTAAACTTTCATGTGCCTTAATAACAAACTTGGCTAACACTTGACTTGACACCCAGTGATATGACATGTTATGACACGGTCATAACAATGTCATAATATGTCATAACAGCTGACATAAATTGCCATAACTGCTCGTCCAAATATTTATATATATCTTAATTACATTCGTTTACATTTAGATGTGTGTATTGTTGTGCATTTAAGTGAGAATGCCCAAGAAGCCAGTGTTTGGAGTATATATTGTCATGGTGTTAGGGCATTATCACTTTTATACCACGGGTTACCAACATATTCAAATAATGATTTACATATTCTCATAAAAAAAAACGTTATTTTGCTGAATTTTTTCATACTATTTCATCCTTCCACAAGATATGATAACGACACAACTTTCAAAGCAGAATTACATTCCCATTGTTCCTCAATTACAGTGTATGATATACCATGTTCTAGCTCTGAGTCTCTACTTTTATCCAACGTAAAAAACACATTATCAAATGTTGTTACTTATAAGAGCGAATTCAGGAAACTAGGCAAATATCGTGGGCCACTACATCACGAGAGAGCCGCTTGAACGTTGACTTTTCTTTTAATCAAAATAGTTTTTTGGGGGGGCAGAAATGCCTTCTCGAACATGTCAACTTTCATGTGCCTTAATAACAAACCTTTACGCCATCTGTAAATAAGAATACAATTGTTAAATTATGAGCCTAAAAAGGCAACATGTCAAGGTTGTGCGCTACTGGTACGAAGTCAGGTGCAGGAGAGCAGTGAGTTGTGATCAGGCACACTTTTATTTGGCAAAAGCACAAAAGACAGACGCAACTGCTTCCAAAATCCTCCAGCCACAGGTAAAAGTCAATAATTGGTCTGGTCTGCCATACATGGAAAACTCAAGATATTTTTATTTATTTATTTATTTAATTATGGATCCATAACGAATTATTATGGGAATAAATATCACTGAATGACAGAAATATTGGAACAAAGTAGGCTAATGAAGGTAAACAAATTGCTGCTTACTGGAAAATACTCTCAAACACACAGGGTCACGTTGTACAGCGCCATTATGGCTATTAGCAGGGCTATTAGCAGGACAATAGACTTGCCTCGAAGGAGGGTAGGGGGAGAATTCTATCATCAAATGTATTTCTTAGTTAGGTTGGCTGTATCACAAACGGCCGTGATTGGTTGCAATTTCAGTTTAATCCACCAGAAAAGACAGACCAAATAATACAACAAATATTGTGGTTCAACTCAAATATACAAATTGATTAAAAAAACTTTATCAATTGGAACCTTTAACATGTGGAAGAGTGAAACCTTATTATTATTATTATTAACTTTTTATCATAAGCGTAGCAGGTTGTGAATTCGGCAAACAACATTTCTAGGATGGGCTATTAGCAGGACAGATGATGCAATCTCTATTGCACTCCACACTGCCCTTTCCCACCTGGACAAAAGGAACACTTATGTGAGAATGCTATTCATTGACTACAGCTCAGCGTTCAACACCATAGTACCCTCAAAGCTCATCATTAAGCTAAGGATCCTGGGACTAAACTCCCTCTGCAACTGGATCCTGGACTTCCTGACGGCCCGCCTCCAGGTGGTAAGGGTAGGTAGCAACACATCTGCCACGCTGATCCTCAACACTAGAGCCCCCCAGGGGTGGCGTGCTCAGTCCCCTCCTGTACTTCCTGATCACCTACGACTGCATTGCCAGGCACGACTCCAATTCCATCATTAAGTTTGCAGACGACACAACAGTGGTAGGCCTGATCACCGACAATGACGAGACAGCCTATAGGGAGGAGGTCAGAGACCTGGCCGGGTGGTGCCTGAATAACAACCTATCCCTAAACGTAACCAAGACAAAGGAGATGATTGTGGACTACAGGAAAAGGATAACCGAGTACGCCCCCATTCTCATCGACGGGGCTGTAGTGGAGCAGGTTGAGAGCTTCAAGTTCCTTGGAGTCCATATCGCCAACAAACTAGGATGGTCCAAACACACCAAGACAGTCGTGAAGAGGGCACGACAAAGCCTATTCCCCCCTCAGGAGATGGAAAAGATTTGGCATGGGTCCTGAGATCCTCAAAAGGATCTACAGCTGCAACATTGAGAGCATGCAACCTGACTGGTTGCATCACTGCCTGGTACGGCAATTGCTCGGCCTCCGAACGCAAGGCACTACAGAGGGTAGTGCGTACGGCCCAGTACATCACTGGGGCTAAGCTGTCTACCATCCAGGACCTCTACACCAGGCGATGTCAGAGGAAGGCCCTAAAAATTGTCAAAGACCCCAGCCACATAGACTGTTCTCTCTACTACTGCATGGCATTCGGTACCGGAGTGCCAAGTCTAGGACAAAAAGGCTTCTCAACAGTTTTTACCCCCAAGCCATAAGACTCCTGAGCAGGTAATCAAATGGCTACTCGGACTATTTGCATTATGTGCCCCCACCCAACCCCTCTTTTACGCTGCTGCTACTCTCTGATTATCATATATGCACAGTCACTTTAACTACACATTCATGTACATATGTACATACTACCTCAATTGGCCCGACCAACCAGTGTCTGTATGTAGCCTCGCTACTTTTATAGCCTCGCTACTGTACATAGCCTGACTACTGTTTGTAACTGTCTTTTTACTGTTGTTTTTATTTCTTTACTTACCTATTGTTCACCAAATATATTTTTTTGCATTAAAGGTTAGAGCCTGTAAATAATCATTGCATCTCAGTGCAAACTGCGTTGCTACAGATGCTGGTTTGATACCCGTGCCCGCCGCCACTGGGAGACCTTTTGGTTTCTCTCCCTCTAAAAACAGAAATATTTCTAAATAAAAAACTGCCTTTATTTACAAATGATTGAGAATGTCTCACCTCGTGTTCAAGAATGGCTATTTTCTCGCTCACTCTTGGTTAAATGAAAACTAAATAATCCCCAAAATATAGTAATTTTTTAAACAAAGTGATTATTATTATTATTATTAATTAATTCTATATATATATATATATATATATATATATAAAAAAGCCCCGTAGATATTCTCACAGATCAGATTTGCCATAACGAAAAATTTCCCTTAATTTTGAATCCTCCAATCCTCTAAATGTAATTATTGGTGGAGAGTCACGTCATAAAAAAACAAAAACATTTTTCGATATACTGAAGACCTACCATAGGCGAAATGAGTCTCACTAGTTAGTGTTGAGTAATGTGCTGTTAAAAGTGGTGTAGGTCTTATTTACTTAAAAAGCATATTGAAGTTAGAAGCAATAGGATTTGAAGCAATAGCCTACCCACTGGGGTCAACTATTTCAGCACAGTTTCACGCTGCTCTGAGACAAGCATGGGGACTGGTCTTGATAAATCAATGAGATTTTTCTTTTCACTGAATCTCCGTTTGGGTATTGGTTAGACTACAATTAGGGTGTGGAAATGTTATGCTCTTAGTACTGTGGCCTACACCCAACCGTCACGTTGTACAGTGCATTATTTTCCATTCCATCCTAACGGAAACCATGAGGGTTTCATTTTAGTTTTTCTTGGAATAGAAACACCATAATATTAATCAAATTAATTAAACAACATTTCTTAAAATCAATCCCATATACTATGTTCTTACAAAAAAAGATTTTACATTCTCTAGTACAGCCACTATTGAAGGCTATCAAATGCTTCTCAAAGATGCCCTCTGGTGGACAAACTAGCACTGATTAGCATTAACGGTAACAATGGCCATAGAATAATGCGACATCCCGCAAGGTGTGCTGCAGAATGATGCAACTTTTAAAGGAGGAACCACTGTAGGTAAACAGATGCAATAGAGAATTTTCCAGACCATGTGTGAATTATTAATTGCAGAAGAGCTAGAAAGATGGGTGCCCTCTATATGTGCTCTGGGTCATTAGACACCATTAGACATGCACCTGTCTGGGGTGTGGACACGACGGTTTATTCCTGTAACTGGTGTTATGTGTTGTTGCCATGGTTACACCTCTTGGGTCATTCCAGAACATGGGTGTCCCTTTCAGAGGAGTTAGCATGATTACATGTCTGGTTATTTCTGTAAAGTGCCAAGGACTGTTGCTATGGTCCTACATGCATGAACCTGTCTATTGGTGTGGTTCTACAGTTTCCATGCCCTAATATGAAACCAAACTAAAGCTTATATAATGAGTTTATGAGCTTATATAATCTTACCCTTATCTTATTGCCTTGCACTAAGTTTAGTTTGGTTTCATATTAGGGCATGGAAACTGTAGAGCCACACCAATAGTTAAAAAATACAGACAGGTTCATGCATGTAGGACCATAGCAACTCATCTGAAAGGGACACCCATGTTCTGGAATGACCCAAGCGTAACCATAGCAACAACACATATTAGGCCATAACATTAAGGGGAGTTACTATGGGTGCGACGTAAGGACGAAAAATGTATAAGAAGTATGTAAGAAGTATGTGCCAAGACTGGAAAGGACTTGCTTCATGAACCAGCTCGGCTTATATTACTATGCAATAAAGTCTAATTGAACTCCCTGGCTCTGGTATTTGAGAAATACTATTGACTGAATCTTTCCACGACAATACTATAGGTACACGTACACGCATACTCAATTGGAGTGATCACGCACACACGTACGCACGCACACAGAGACATGGACACGAGGAGACACACACACACACATCACTCCTAAAAGTGTGAGAAACTGCCATAAACTGCCTTGAAATGCTATGACAAGCATTACGCTTACGACAGCTTTATGTAGTGGCATCCCACGACTGACAAAGAGAGGTAGTAAGGTCACCTGTAGCCTGGCGGCCTCCTGGCTCCACCAATCCTGGAAGTCTCTCTGGAGCTTCACCTTTGACCGCTCCAGCAGCAGCTGCAGGTGCTCAATCTCCATCTTCAGTGTTTTCAGATGGCCAAAGGTGCTCTTGTAACTGACAAGAGACAGGAAACCAAGGGTATTGAATGCAATGACTGTACTTCTAGTAATCCATACTTCTGTATCTATGTGGACGGATTGACTGTTATAAAGCATATTAAGTGAAACATAACTTTTCATGGGGTTCTAGATCTGAGAATCAAAGTCAAGTAAAGTGGAGGCCTACAAACTCAGACGCTCCAACACTCCAGTACATACCTTGGTTCATAACCTTTGATACATGTATGTGTTAGGCTCTATACTTTATGAGGAATTATGAAATACTGGCAATTATAATGGACCTCACAACAGATGCACCCAATGCACATACAATGCCTTCAGAAAGTATTCACACACCTTGAATTTAAAAATTATTACATTAACACATTTTTATCACTGGCCTAAACACAATATCCCATAATGTCAAAGTGGAATTAGTTTAAAACATTTTTTTTACAAATGAATTTCTAAATGAAAAAATTAAAGCTGAAATGTCAATAAGTAAATAAGTTTGGGAATAAACATTTGCTTAACAAGTCACTCACTCTGTATTCAATAACAGTGTTTAAACAGAGTTTTTAATGGCTACCTCATCTCTGTACCCCACAAATATAATTATCTGTAAGGTCCCTCAGTCAAGCAGTGAATTTCGAAGACAGATTCAACCATAAAGGCCAGGGAGGTTCTCCAATGCCTCGCAAAGAAGGGCACCTATTGGTGGATGGGTAAAAAAAAGCACACATTGAATATCTCTTTGAGCATGGTGAAGTTATTAATTACACTTTGGATGGAGTATCAATACACCCAGTCACTAGAAAGATACAACTCAGTTGCCTGAGAGGAAGGACACCGCTCAGGGATGTCACCCAGAGACCAATCAATGGTGACTTTAAAACAGTTACAGAGTTTAATGGCTGTGATAGGAGAATACTGAGGATGGATCAACAACATTGTAGTTACTCTACGATACTAACCTAATTGACAGACTGAAAAGGAATACAAATATTCCAAAACATGCATCCTGTTTGCAACAAGGCACTAAAGTAATACTGCAAACACTTTTTTATCTTGAATACAAAGTGTTATGTTTAGGGCAAATCCAATACAACACATCACTGAGTACCACTCTCGATATTCTAAAGCACAGTGGTGGCTGCATCATGTTATGGGTTTGGATGTAATCGTTAAGGACTGGAGAATTTTCAAGATAAAAAATAAATATAATGAATTCACCTTTCAGCAGGACAATAACCCAAAACACAAGGCCAAATCTACACTGGAGTTGCTTATCAAGAAGACAATGTTCCTGAGTGGCCGAGTTACAGTTTTGACTTAAATCTGCTTTAAATGGCTAGACCTGGCTAGACCTGAAAATGGCTGTCTAACAATGATCAACAACCAATTTGGCAGAGCTTGAAGAATTTTGAAAAGAATAATGGGAAAATATTACAAGATTCAGGTATGGAATCGCTGCCAAAGGTGATTCTAACATGTGTTGAATCACAATACTTATGTAATCAAGATATATTGTTTTATTTTCATATATTTTAACACATTTGAGATTTTTTATTCCACTTTGACATTAGAGTATTTTGTGTAGATCGTTGACAAAATAATGACAATTAAATCAATTTTAATCCCACTTTATAACAACAAAATGGGGAAAAGTCAAGGGGTGTGAATACTTTCTGAAGGCACTGTATAATGTGTGTAATGGCACATACAAGCACATCAACACATTTGTCTGTGTTTCTGAGATACACATACTGCAGCCTACTTACCTCTTCTTCTCCTCATCCATCTGTCTGCGGATGTTTTCTTCCACAGGGTCTACCTCCTCTACCTCTGCTGGGCTAACAGTGACACCTATGTATATGTGGGGAAATGAAATAAATGATGTTCTTCTCTCAGTCTCCACGCACGCACGCACGCACGCACGCACGCACGCACACACACTCTAAGACATGTTCAAATCATGTCTAGGATAGAGTCACAAGAATGTAGAGTGTGTGTGCTTGCTCGTGTCCTTAGAAGTCAACATACTGTATTCTAATTCCGTCCCCGAATAATGGAAGCCTGCCTGTTTCGAGTGTTCTCTGATGCTTCGGAACTCAAATGACAAGACAAACCTTTGGCGTCTGAACCCGAGGGAAATGTTTGTAAACTTGGAACCGAGTTGCTCTCGTCAGACCTCTTGTCAGTCGACGGGGATGAAACGCACAGTCAAAGATCTGCCACCCAGTCGTGTTTCCAATCCTCTGGAATTCAGATCGCAGGTCTCTACTAAACACTTTTTAAATAGGGGCTATCAATTGTGGTCATGTACGCCCATTGAGTATGCTGATTTCGGTTCAATTGGTCCAGTCATTGTTTCAGTCACATTCAACTAAATCATTGGTCCAAGAGAATTATAATTAAGTTCTGCTGGATGAAAGAATAGAGTTTTTCCTCTATTCCCTTAGCACACGTCTGCTAAAAGCAGATCTTGGATTCACAAGTGAATAGATGGGGCTGGTGTGTAGGTTTTGAATCAAGGATATTTCATTGGCAAACTTACTTCCATTAAGGTTGAATTACCATTATGGGCAGTGTGACCAAACTATCCTCCTATTGTTTGGCTCTGGGCTAACTAATTAACTGCGGATGAGGAGAAATGCACATTCTGACCATTAGGAAGACAATGTACCGTGAGCGGCTCTCTGCATCCTATGCAACTCCAACTGCTTCTTCAGTTTATCTGCGAGAAAAAGAAAGAGGAGATAGGAAGGGAGTAGAAAGAGAGGAGGGGGATAAAGAAAGAGCGTGATGAAGAGACAAGACAGAGAGCGAGAAAGGAGATATGTGAACATTTTATTTTAAAAGGTCAAGGTTATTTACAATTCATCATTCCGTCATTACAAACACTTGTTATCCAACTGGCATTCAACCCCGGCAAGTGTATGATGTAAACTAACCAACTCAACTAACTGAAGTGGGCCTTTATTCATCAACCAAGAGAACCTAAGTCTGTTCAATGTTTGAGTTGGAAAAAACCCAAGCTGTTTAAAAAGAAGTCTAGTTTTTTCAACATAACATTGGTGACAATATCTTGTATGAGTCGTTGGCTGTGTCTGAAATCTGTCCTGCCTACTACTTACTAAAATGACATTTCACTGTGTAAGTACTAATCGTACTTCATACTATTTATAATCCACTGTTCAGTAAGTATGCATTAAGCACCAAATATCAACATACTAGGCTTACCTATACTGAGAACGCATCATCTAATGCGCAAATGTGTCGTTTCCCACCATTTGTTCATTTGGCTACAGCCCGTCCTCTAATCTAATTACCAGTTGATTATCAGCTGTTGTCAAACACAAGTCTTCTGAAAAGATGCTTTTCTTCCACAACAGTGTGCAGCGAATTCTAAATGAAAAGCCGAAAAGAGTATGACATCCGGGCATTTAAAGCATACAACATTTTCAAAATGTCACATACTATAAAATGTTATATTTTTGTATAGTCTGAGGCTCTGCATGCTAATTAATCAATTGGGTAGGTATGCTGTCTCTAAAGAGAAGTGGGCTTAATAATTCACACTTATTGCATGCTCTGGTCATTTAGATGGGTGCTGCCAGCTGTTCCGTGTTAGTGGGCAAATAGGCATGACTGTGGGCATGATTGATACTGTCCAGTGGGGAGAACAAGTATTTGATACACTGCCAATTTTGCAGGTTTTCCTACTTACAAAGCATGTAGAGGTCTGTAATTTTTTATCATAGGTACACTTCAATTGTGAGGGACGGAATCTAAAACAAAAATCCAGAAAATCACATTGTATGATTTTTAAGTAATTAATTTGCATTTTATTGCATGACATAAGTATTTGATCACCTACCAACCAGTAAGAATTCCGGCTCTCACAGACCTGTTCGTTTTTCTTTAAGAAGCCCTCCTGTTCTCCACTCATTACCTGTATTAATTGCACCTGTTTGAACTAGTTACCTGTATAAAAGACACCTGTCCACAACCTCAAACAGTCACACTCCAAACTCCACTATGGCCAAGAACAAAGAGCTGTCAAAGGACACCAGAAACAAAATTGTAGACCTGCACCAGGCTGGGAAGACTGAATCTGCAATAGGTAAGCAGCTTGGTTTGAAGAAATAAACTGTGGGAGCAATTATTAGGAAATGGAAGACATACAAGACCACTGATAATCTCCCTCGATCTGGGGCTCCACGCAAGATCTCACCCCGTGGGGTCAAAATGATCACAAGAACGGTGAGCAAAAATACCAGAACCACACTGGGGGACCTAGTGAATGACCTGCAGAGAGCTGGGACCAAAGTAACAAAGCCTACCATCAGTAACACACTACGCCGCCAGGGACTCAAATCCTGCAATGCCAGACGTGTCCCCCTGCTTAAGCCAGTACATGTCCAGGCCCGTAGAGAGTATTTGGATGATCCCGAAGAAGATTGGGAGAATGTCGTATGGCCAGATCAAACCAAAATATAACTTTTTGGTAAAAACTCAACTCGTCGTGTTTGGAGGACAAAGAATGCTGAGTTGCATCCAAAGAACACCATACAGTGCCTTGCGAAAGTATTCGGCCCCCTTGAACTTTGCGACCTTTTGCCACATTTCAGGCTTCAAACATAAAGATATAAAACTGTATTTTTTTGTGAAGAATCAACAACAAGTGGGACACAATCATGAAGTGGAACGACATTTATTGGATATTTCAAACTTTTTTAACAAATCAAAAACTGAAAAATTGGGCGTGCAAAATTATTCAGCCACCTTAAGTTAATACTTTGTGGCGCCACCTTTTGCTGCGATTACAGCTGTAAGTCGCTTGGGGTATGTCTCTATCAGTTTTGCACATCGAGAGACTGACATTTTTTCCCATTCCTCCTTGCAAAACAGCTCGAGCTCAGTAAGGTTGGATGGAGAGCATTTGTGAACAGCAGTTTTCAGTTCTTTCCACAGATTCTCGATTGGATTCAGGTCTGGACTTTGACTTGGCCATTCTAACACCTGGATATGTTTATTTTTTAACCATTCCATTGTAGATTTTGCTTTATGTTTTGGATCATTGTCTTGTTGGAAGACAAATCTCCGTCCCAGTCTCAGGTCTTTTGCATACTCCATCAGGTTTTCTTCCAGAATGGTCCTGTATTTGGCTCCATCCATCTTCCCATCAATTTTAACCATCTTCCCTGTCCCTGCTGAAGAAAAGCAGGCCCAAACCATGATGCTACCACCACCATGTTTGACATTGGGGATGATGGTGTGTTCAGGGTGATGAGCTGTGTTGCTTTTACGCCAAACATAACGTTTTGCATTGTTGCCAAAAAGTTCAATTTTGGTTTCATCTGACCAGAGCACCTTCTTCCACATGTTTGGTGTGTCTCCCAGGTGGCTTGTGGCAAACTTTAAACGACACTTTTTATGGATATCTTTAAGAAATGGCTTTCTTCTTGCCACTCTTCCATAAAGGCCAGATTTGTGCAATATACGACTGATTGTTGTCCTATGGACAGAGTCTCCCACCTCAGCTGTAGATCTCTGCAGTTCATCCAGAGTGACCATGGGCCTCTTGGCTGCATCTCTGATCAATCTTCTCCTTGTTTGAGCTGAAAGTTTAGAGGGACGGCCAGGTCTTGGTAGATTTGCAGTGGTCTGATACTCCTTCCATTTCAATATTATCGCTTGCACAGTGCTCCTTGGGATGTTTAAAGCTTGGGAAATCTTTTTGTATCCAAATCCGGCTTTAAACTTCTTCACAACAGTATCTCGGACCTGCCTGGTGTGTTCCTTGTTCTTCATGATGCTCTCTGCGCTTTTAACGGACCTCTGAGACTATCACAGTGCAGGTGCATTTATACGGAGACTTGATTACACACAGGTGGATTGTATTTATCATCATTAGTCATTTAGGTCAACATTGGATCATTCAGAGATCCTCACTGAACTTCTGGAGAGAGTTTGCTGCACTGAAAGTAAAGGGGCTGAATAATTTTGCACGCCCAATTTTTCAGTTTTTGATTTGTTAAAAAAGTTTGAAATATCCAATAAATGTTGTTCCACTTCATGATTGTGTCCCACTTGTTGTTGATTCTTCACAAAAAAATACAGTTTTATATCTTTATGTTTGAAGCCTGAAATGTGGCAAAAGGTCGCAAAGTTCAAGGGGGCCGAATACTTTCGCAAGGCACTGTACCTACTGTGAAGCATGGGGGTGGAAACATCATGCTTTGGGGCTGTTTTTCTGCAAAGGGACCAGGACGACTGATCCGTGTAAAGGAAAGAATGAATGGGGCCATGTATCGCGAGATTTTGAGTGAAAAACTCCTTCCATCAGCAAGGGCATTGAAGATGAAACGTGGCTGGGTCTTTCAGCATGACAATGATCCCAAACACACTGCCCGGGCAACAAAGGAGTGGCTTCCTAAGAAGCATTTCAAGGTCCTGGAGTGGCCTAGCCAGTCTCCAGATCTCAACCCCATAGAAAATCTTTGGAGGGAGTTGAAAGTCCATGTTGCCCAGCAACAGCCCCAAAACTTCACTGCTCTAGAGGAGATCTGCATGGAGGAATGGGCCAAAATACCAGCAACAGTGTGTGAAAACCTTGTGAAGACTTACAGAAAACGTTTGACCTCTGTCATTGTCAACAAAGGGTATATAACAAAGTATTGAGATCAACTTTTGTTATTGACCAAATACTTATTTTCCACCATAATTTGCAAATAAATTCATAAAAAATCCTACAATGTGATTTTTCTGGATTTCTTTTCCTAATTTTGTCTGTCATAGTTGAAGTGTACCTATGTTGAAAATTACAGGCCTCTCTCATCTTTTTAAGTGGGAGAACTTGCACAATTGGTGGCTGACTAAATACTTTTTTGCCCCACTGTATATATATATTTTTTTACAATTTAACAATCATCAGCAAAACATGACAATCAGATAATGGCAATTTATTCCCCCCACTCCCCTTTCCCCTCACATACACAAAACAACAGGCTACATTGGAGCACATCATACAAAACCCTTCTCTCCCTAGAATGTGTCTATACAGTCTCTCTGGTGTAAAGTAGACTCTATGTAAAATATTGATTTGCATAAACTTGTGCCTTGTGTTAAATGAAAGAAGCTGAGCATCTAAAATGAGATTTCCCTATTGCTTAGCCTAAAAATGAGACCAATGTCATCATACCACTTTATGGAAGCCTTCAGAGCTTCATCATTCCCCATCAGAGCTTGAAGAACAGAGTACATGTAAGAAATTAAACCTTATACCCACTTTCTCTTCAGCTACAGTTTATCAGTGGTAGATTTTGAATCAAATAACATTTTATTTGTCACCTGCCCCAGAATACAACGCAAAATGATTACTTTACAAGCCCTTAACCAACAATGCAGTTCAAGAAATAGAGTTAAGGAAGTAAAGTAAAATATTATCTAATCAAAAACTAACGTGAAAATTACAGAACGGTACAATACATACGATTTTTTCATCTTTACACAATTGACCCACCCAATTAGAGAAACTGGTAAATCCCGCCATCTATCTAATTCTTCCCCAACATTTTTGAGAAGTGGAGTATAGTTCACTTGATATTTCTTATTAATTTCAGAAAGAATTTGCAATCCCAGAAATTACCAGTGGTGTGGACTTGAGTCATATGACTTGGACTCGAGTCAAACGTGTAATGGGTTTAAACACTGTTTCCCATGCTTGTTCAATTGTTCAAACAATTAATGAACATGCACCTGTGGAACGGTCGTTAAGACACTAGCAGCTTAAAAATGATAGGCAATTAAGGTCACAGTTATGAAAACTTAGGACACTTAAGAGTCATTTCTACTGACTTTCTACTGACTGAAAAACACCAAAAGAAAGATGCCCAGGATCCCTGCTCATCTGCGTGAACGTGCCTTAGGCATGCTGCAAGGAGGCATGAGGACTGTAGTTCTGGCCAGAGCAATAAATTGCAATGTCTGTACTGTGTGACGCCTAAGACAGCGCTACAGGGCGACAGGATGGACAGCTGATTGACCTCGCAGTGGCAGACCACGTGTAACAACATCTGCCCAGGATCGGTACACACATCCAAACATCACACCTGTGGGACAGGTACAGGATGGCAAAAACAACTGCCCGAGTTACATCAGGAATGCACAATCCCTCCATTAGTGCTCAGACTGCCCGCAATAGGCTGAGAGAGGCTGGACTGAGAGCTTGTAGGCCTGTTGTAAGGTAGGTCCTCACCAGACATCACCGGCAACAACTTCACCTTCGCTGGACCAGACAGGACTGGCAAAAAGTGCTCTTCACTGACGAGTCGTGGTTTTGTCTCACCAAGGGGGATGGTCAGATTTGCGTGGAGGGTCCGTCATGGTCTGGGGCGGTGTGTCATCGGACTGAGCTTGTTGTCATTGCAGGCAATCTCAACGCTGTGCGTTACAGGGAAGACATCCTCCTCCCTCATGTGGTACCCTTCCTGCAGGCACATCCTGACATGACCCTCCAGCATGACAATGCGACCAGCCATACTGCTCGTCATGTGCATGATTTCCTGCAAGACAGGAATGTCAGTGTTCTGCCATGGCCAGCGAAGAGCCTGGATCTCAATCCCACGTCTGAGACCTGTTGGATCGGAGGGTGAGGGCTAGGGCCATTCCCCCCAGAAATGTCCGGGAACTTGCAGGGGCCTTGGTGGAACAATTGGGTAACATCTCACAGCAAGAACTGGAAACTCTGGTGCAGTCCATGAGGAGGAGATGTACTGCAGTACTTAATGCAGCTGGTGGCCACACCAGATACTGACTGTTACTTTTGATTTTGATCCCCCCCCCCCCTTTGTTCAGGGACACATTTTTCCATTTCTGTTAGTCACATGTCTGTGGAACTTGTTCAGTTTATGTCTCAGTTGTTGAATCTTGTTATGTTCATACAAATATTTACACATGTTAAGTTTGCTGAACCTAAACGTAGTTGACAGGGAGAGGACGTATCTTTTTTTTGCTTAGAACCAGACTAGAACCAGACTTCAAGATTCAATGTCATGAAATGGAACAATGATTGCTCTGCAAGTACAAAGCATAAGCTCTCAAACACCATATTTGGCATTAACAACAGATTGCTGGACATCTATGAACACGCTGTAATACATCACTGCAACGAGCCATCACATTGAATAGAAATGGGACATGAATTCCCATGTACTGACAACTGAGAACATGGAGAAGAGGCACACAGCACAGAACTTAAAACGCCACTAAAGAGCAACTGCCCCTGACACCAACAACAAAACACTTGTTGCATCGATATGAGTCAGAAACATTTATTATAGTGTCAAAATTGACTACAAAGTGTAAATAGGATAAATTTGGTCATAAAATCAGTATCGCCTAAAACAGAGTTTGGAACCTCACTGCATCACAATGAGTAAATTAAAGTTTGGATTACAATTATGTCAACAAACTTTGGACCCTTTGCCCAGCTCCACGTGCATATTGCTCCTCCACCCACTTTGCTTCCCATACCTATGTGAAGCTAACCACAATAAGGATTAGCCACAATAGTGGAATATGCGGTTCGTCTTCAAAATAAAAGTCAGTCTACATCTGTAAATAGAATTAGCTTCCAAACGAGATTATGTTATTTCTCACACTATGTTTATAATTGAGGGATGATGACAATCATTGGCCTGTTTTTCTGTTAGACAGAGTGCACAGTTGGGTGCCAGACTGATCCCCTGATCATGAACGGATGTCGGGACCTACCAGACAGAGCAATGGTGGGTATAATTACATGTCCAGCAATGTGATTGCAACGGTTTAGCGACCTTCAAAAACAATTTAATTCAATGTTCACTTGCTATTTTCACAGCTTGTCAGGCAAGACCTCAGAATAAAAGTGTGTTATGCCACAGGTACTTGTGTCCTCCTCCGTTGTTGCCAGTCTCCCTGACACCTATGAAAAGGACACGCGATCATGAGGCCTCTGATAGTAACTGAGTTGCTGGCCTAATGGCAGAGAAAGCTTCATCAATAACGACATGCAATGTGTGTTATGTAAAAAGTTGATTTAGAAAATACCCAGCATGATAAACGAGCAGGATAATTCCCCAACCAAACAGATACAACTAGTAGAGAAATTTTGGTTGTGAAGTGACTTTTTTCAGAAAACTATGTGTATATCGCATGTCACTTCATCAAAGGAGAGGCATTGAACGTAAACATGTTTTTTTAAAATCAAAATGCGTTTTTTTGGACAGAAATGCCTTCCGGAAGATGTGAACTTTCATGTACCATATTAACAAACCTGTATGCCATCTGTAAATATGAATTTTGCTACGAAAAAGCCAGGAACCTTCCCGCTAGCCATGATTGGATGAGATAATGGATGGGCTGGACATGCGGAAAGATGCGTTCGAGATTGGTCTGCTATGTACTATACTTCTGTCTAGAATATGAGCTGCACAGCATGTTTGATCATGTTTGACTGCAAATATGTGACCAAAAGGCTCAAATCAGTCTTATGTAGCAACATTTCAAATTGTGTTTTTTACATTGGATAAAAGTAGAGATTCATGGCTGCAAAATGGTATATCATAAACTACAGTTTATGGGAAAGTAATTTTGTATTGAAAGTTGATCAACTTGTAAACTCACTTTTGAGAAAACGGCCTTTGAATGTTTTGGTACTACTATTGGAGAGCCCTTCTTCGTCTCCACCCAATCAGCATCCTTCGCACCCTCTTAAGCTTTAGCCCCACCCATCTCTTTAAGGGTTGATCTTAATGTACTAACAACAGCAGTCAAGCACCCAAGCTAACTTGCTAGCTACTTCCAGACATCTAAGTGAGAGAGAGAACAGCTCACTGAACATTATTCGCCCTAGCAGAGCTGGTTAGGCTGTTTTGTTTTCCAGAGAGTTGGTGACTGCAACTGTGCTGTCAGAATGGCCTTTCGGAAATTCAGAGTGTTTTGCATTCAGAGCGCACAGGGGACGCTCTGGCTGATCAGTTTACTGACGTTACAGTCACCGTCCATATTCAACGGGTGTTGAGCGTTCGTAAATTCATCAGTTATTCTGCGCTCTCTGACACACAGATGAGAGAGCTCTGAAATTGAAGTAGATGGCAAGACAGAATTTATGAATGCACCCGAAATGGCTACTTGCATAGTGGAGTCTTTTGTTATGACATGTAGCTAGCTAGCTAGTTAGGTGAACCATAATGAACCATAATCACAACTCATGACATTACTACCCTGCATGAATATGCAGGTAGCTAACCAACTAAGCAAATAGCTCTGAGATACGAATAATAAGGTTATACACATAAGGTTAGCTAGCGAGCCAGCCAGCTAACGTTAGTTAGCTAGTTAGGTAAATAATTAACCATAATCACAACTCATGATGTTACTACCCTACATGAATCTGCTAACCAAACAGGTTCAATGTTAGCTAGCTAACATTAAGCTTTAACTAGCCAAGTCAATCTCTTTCTGTCAAAATTAGAGACATGTCATATCTGATAATGTAGCCAGACTATCATTCATCATTCATTCATGGTTGGAAATGTCTCCTGTCGGATGCCATGGTTGCCCTTAGTTTGATTTCAAAACTCAGTCCTCCAGAAGGTGGAGAGCAACACATGCAGTTTTAATACACAATACATAAAACATACTCCTAGTTTCCTGAAATGGGTCACATATGCATTGGGAATTGAAAAGAGAACACAGAAGGATGTTGAATAAAACACCTGTTTCTGAATTACATCTTCAAACTTTGGGCAACCATGGCATCCGTGACAGAGAGGGAGAAGTGTTCATCCTTGTATACGGGTAAGAGAGTCTAGGTAGCTACATTTTCAAATATTATACGTTTCAAATTTTATCAGAAAGTCATTTTCATTGCAAATTGAAGAGTACTGTTAGCTAGCTAGCTAACGTTAGCTGGCTGGCTCCCTAGCTAATGTAACGTGTATGATCCATTTGCATTGCTAGTTATAGCCTAATGTTATCTAGCTAGCTAACGTTGAACCTAGTTTGTTATCTTTATCTACCTGCAGATTCATGCATGGTGGCTAGCTATGACAATCAGTTTGTATTGCTAGTAGTATGGATTGTGATTATTGCCGCGTTCAAAACAACTGGGAACACAGAACTGGGAACTCAGAAATCTCAAGCTGTGTTCGAA
Source organism: Oncorhynchus mykiss (assembly GCF_013265735.2). Classification (NCBI taxonomy): domain Eukaryota; kingdom Metazoa; phylum Chordata; class Actinopteri; order Salmoniformes; family Salmonidae; genus Oncorhynchus; species Oncorhynchus mykiss. The sequence goes on from NC_048590.1 coordinate 10,810,624, forward strand.
TACTCATACTAACCACACTAACTGTACTATTTGTGACGTGAATTGAGTGTATAGTATGCTTATTGGCCACAGAATGAATATAGTTAGTATGCCAAAAGTTCCTGGACACTATTTCCATGCTTTTAGGGCCCATAATGCAATTCTTCAGAAAATGGGCGTTGCTTCATAACTTCTCAGATTGGAAGAAAATGGCGGAAAATATGCAGCCGAAGTCCGACGAGAGCAGATAAAAATTCATTGCTTTAACAAATATGACAAATGTTAAGAAAATATAGAAAAATGTAAGAAAGTAATGCCTTTTCAAATAAGTTACGTTACACGTTATGTTGGCTGACAATTTGTTAGCTTCGCTATCCTTACAGCAGTATGTATCGGTATGTTAGCTAGTTTCCTACTAATGGCAGCATATTAACTATCTACTAACTACCCAACGTTTATTAACTTGATTATTTACATGATTCTCAGCTAAGTGGTATAGTTGGGCGATTCAATGGCTATCTACTCCGATTTCAGAACACTCTCGAGCAGAATAACTGATGAATTTACAAATGCTCAACACCCATGGAATATGGCTGGTGTCCGTAACCGTCGGCAAAAAAAACGTAATTAAATTGTTGCCAGCAGCGCATTTACAGTCACCAAAGCTTTGGATAACACGAAGACAGCCTAACCAGCTCTGCTAGGGTGAATAAAATGGTCAGAGTGAGGTGTTCTCTCATTTGGGTCTGGAAGTAGCCAGCCAACGTTAGCCAGTTAGCTTGGGTGATTGACCACCGTTGAACGCTCAGACCAACCCTACTCCTCGGCCAGAGCGTCCAGTGTGCGCTCTGAACACTCCGAGAGCGAAACACTGAATTTACAAGCGGATAATCTGACAACGCTCTGGATCTACGAACACCCAGAGCACACTCTGGCACTCTAGATTGAATTTATGAACACACCCGAAATCGTAACTTGTTTAGCTAGTCATTTGTTAAAATAACAAGCTAGCAAGAGGTTGCATAGCAACAGCATCAACTTCCGGTAGACAGGCGAAGCTCTAGTACGCTCAACTGAAAAGATACCGTTCGTTAACAGTATACTAAAATGAACTAACAGTATATAGTATGTAGTATATACTCATTAAGTAGGTAGTATAACGTTTGTTAGTATGGCTTTTCGAACACAGCTTCAGACTTTCGGCTTCAGTGTGTTCAAGACTACTGGGAAATATTTTGAAAGGTCATCCAACTCGGAATTCCAACTCGGGACTTCTTTCTAGAGCTCTGACTTCCCGACCTGAAGATCACTGACATCATGATATGACCTTGTAATTTTCCAAGTTCCTAGTTGTATCACGCCTGCTCACGCTTTCCCCCCCTGGCGCTCAAGGGCACCAGGCTGCCCAGCATTACGCACTCCTGCCACCATAATTATGCACACCTGCCTTCCCCCATCACACGATTCAGCAATTATTGGACTCAACTAGACTCAATCACCTCTGTCATTACCTCTCCTATGTTTGTCAGCTCTCAGCTTCCCAGCTCTGTTCCCCGCTGCTGCATTGTTTATCATCTGTCCTTATGTTACCTGGTGCTGATGCTGTTCCTTGTTTGTTCCATGTCTGTTACAATTAAATGTTCACTCCCTGTACCTGCTTCTCATCTCCAGCGTCGGTTCTCACAAGTTGTCTTGAAAGCACCATTAGGTTCATTGTTTAGCTAGCTACATGTCTAAACAAAAGACTTACATGACCCATCAGGTTAGCCAGGTGTGTCTGGGGTGATTACGGTCATCTATTGTATTTCATGAACATGTGTGCACGTCTGCATCACATCCGGCTGTGATTGGGAGTCCAATAGGGTGACACACAATTGGTCCAGCGTCATCTGGGTTTGGCAGGAGTAGGCCGTCAATGTAAATAAGAATTTGTTCTTAACTGACTTGCATAGTTAAATAAAGGTTAAATAAAATACATTTAAAAAAAGATCTAGACAATACTGACCCATTCACTTAGCTAGATGTGGCTGGGGGGTGGTTACAGCACTTCTTTCACATGAACCATCAATTTAGACAAGTTTGTCTGGCTAAGAATCATCTAATTCTATTTATCTAGAAACTTTATTTTGCTACTATGCAAGTAACCATTTCACTGTACCGTTTACGCCTTCTGTATCCTGTGCATGTGGCAAATAAACTTAGATTTTATTTGATTGAGTGTGTGTTTACCAGAGACGGTAATGTGAAGAACAACATGACTTGCACCTAAGTCACATTAGCATATCGGCCAAGGACTAGATAAAGTGTATTTTTACTACTACGTTCACCACATTTGGTATTCCAAACTGTGGTTGTTACTACAGAACCTTACTCTGTTTAAAACATGGCCTCATGTGAATTATTAAAGAGATGGGTGGGGCTAAGGCTTAAGAGGGGTTGAAATATGCTGAACAGGTGTAGACCCCTAGGGGTACGCGCAATGCCGTCGGGGGTACGCCAAATAAAAATGTGTTTCACTTTTTTTTTCTTATAAAAACCCCCATCAAATTAACCGTTACTCTCTCACAGGATTTCTACTAATGGTCCGTATGTAGCCAAATGTAGCAGCTGCTCATACTGTTTGCTTCAAGATTGGTTAAATTGTTTTAAAAAAGTAAGACTCGCATCCATAGAGACACATACTGCTAGTACTGCTACTACCAGCAGGTCTACACCTGCACCTGTTGACTTCACAAGTTGTTCTGCTTCCTCAAGCACATCCAATGCTAGCATCAGTAATTCTACATTTGTTGTTAGCCCAGCTAGCATGGTCACTGACAGTAGTGAATCTGATGCAGCCAAAGAGCTACTGCCCCCTTGCACGGGAAAGCACCGAACAACAGAGAGGGACTACGGACCATCGAAGTGCCTTTCCTCAGCCACAGTGTGTTTTTGTGCAAAATTACTATCTCACAACTCAATGAAACCTTCACTCTTGCGCAGACATTTAGAAACAAAACATGCCAATTAGAAAAATAAGCCACGGGAGTTTGTGAGCGAGAATTAAGACAACTTTCAAGTAGTAATACATGTATAAAAGGGACAGATACCATTAACTCCACTAGGGTAGGGGGCACTATTTTCACCTCCGGATGAAAAGCGTGCCCAAAGTAAACTGCCTGCTACTCAGGCCCAGAAGCTAGGATATGCATATAATTGGTAGATGTGGATAGAAAACACTCTAAAGTTTCCAAAACAGTTCAAATAATGTCTGTGAGTATAACAGAACTGATTTGGCAGGCAAAAATCTGAGAAAAATACATCCAGGAAGTGGGATTTCTTCATGTTTGTAGTTTTCTATTGAATGCCATTACAGTATACATTGACTTAGGACTCAAAATGCACTTCCTATGGCTTCCACTAGATGTTAACAGTCTTTAGAAATTGTTTCAGGCTTGTATTCTGAAAAATGAGAGAGTAAGACCACTCTGAATGAGTGGACACTACAGTGTCCCAGAGCTTTTTCATGCGCACGACCGAGAGTGCACCTTTTCTTACCTTTGATATTGACGACGTTATTGTCCGTTTAAAATATCATCGATTATTTAGGCTAAAAACAACCTGAGGATTGATTATAAACATTGTTTGACATGTTTCTACGAACTTTACGGATACTATTTGGATTTTGTGTCTGCCTGTTGTGACTGCGTTTGAGCCTGTGGCTGAACAAAACGTGCAAACAAAACAGAGGTTTTTGGATATAAAGAGGGACTTTATCGAACAAAACAAACATTTATTGAGTAAATGGGAGTCTTGTGAGTGCAACCATATGAAGATCATCAAAGGTAAGTGATTACATTTATTGCTATTTCTGACTTTCGTGACTAATCTACTTGGCTGCTAACTGTTTGTAATGTTTTGTGTGCTGGGCGCTGTTCTCAGATAATCACATGGTATGCTTTTGCTGTAAAGCCTTTTTGAAATCTGACACGGCGGCTGGATTAACAACAAGTTAAGCTTTATTTTGATGTATTGCACTTGTGTTTTCATGAAAGTTAAATATCTATAGTCATTTAATTTGTATTTGGCGCTCTGCAATTTCACAGGAAGTTGTCAAGATGGGACACTAGCGTCCCACTGATCCATATGACGTTAATCAGAAGCCACTGTCAGATTTCTGGATTGGGCTGCGCTCAGAGTATCCTGCCTTGGCAAATCGCGCTAAGACACTGATGCCCTTTGCAACCACGTACCTATGTAAGAGTGAATTCTCGGCCCTCACTAGCATGAAAACTAAATACAGGCACAGACTGTGTGTGGAAAAAGACTGAGACTCTCTCCAATACAACCCAACATTGCAGAGTTATGTGCATCCTTTCAAGCACACCCTTCTCATTAACCTGTGGTGAGTTATTCACAATTTTCGATGAACAAATAAAGTTTTATATATAAGATGGTTAAATTAAAAGCAAAATTATCGATTATTCTTATAATATTATTTGTGCCCTGGTGCTATAAGAGCTCTTTGTCACTTCCCACGAACTGGGTTGTGACAAAAACTCACACTCATTCTATTGCTTAATAAATGTATCATATAGTGTGTGTGTGGCAGGCTTACAATGACAGCAAAACACAACATTTGAGAGTGCGCTGACCCTGGTGCAAGAGGGGGTACGCAGCTGGAGGTTGAATGTTTGAAGGGGTACGGGACTATAAAAAGTTTGGGAACCACTGGTGTAGACAAAGAAGAGCTCTCCAGTAGGTGTACCAAAACATTCAAGGGACATTTTCTCAAAAGTGGGGTTTCAAGTTTATCAACTTTCAAAGCTTTATCAACTTTCACCCTCCCTGGTACTCGAAGGCACCAGGCTCCCCAGCATTAAGCTCTCCTGCCACCATCATTACGCACTGCCTTCCCCACGTCACACGCATCAGCAATTATTGGACTTACCTGACTCAATCACCTCTGTCCTTACCTCCCCTATATCCGCCTGGTTCCCTGCTTCAGCATTAATGTTCATATGTCTTTGTATACCCGTGTGCTGACGCAGTTCCTGTCCTGTTACCTGTCTGTTCAGCATTAAATGTTCAACTCCCCGTACCTGCTTATTATCTTCAGCGTCGGCCCTTACAATACCATTCGCTTGCGCTGAGACTCAGATTTTATCCAATGCAACAAAAAATAAATGTTTTGGTCGGTCACGATATACCACTTGGCTGTCTATTATATCACCCTGTCACATGCCCTCCCAGTCAACACCATCTCATGAGATTGCCTGCTCCAGGCTGTTTCACATCCGGACGTGATTGGGAGTCCCATAAGGCGGTGCACAATTGGCACAGCACCGTCTGAGTTTGGCCGGGGTAGGCCGTCATTGTAAATAAGAATTTGTTCTTAACTGACTTGCCTAGTTAAATAAAGGCAAAAAAGCTGTTTGAGAGATGTCCAGTTTGTAGCCGAGCATGCAGCATAGAGCAGACCAGCAAGGGGCCTTCATCAGCATGATGTAGACATGCTCTCTCTGTGAGCATTCCTATGAATGGAACAGTCAGTTGGCAAGTATCTGGCTAGCAGCCTTCCCCCTGTCAGCGGCAACAGCTTTCACAGGCTCATTATTTGTACAAATACAGAAGGTAAACCACTTCATTACTTTTGATATATTTGATAACCCAATTGTGAAACATAATTTATGTAAACTAACATGATTTGATGCTTATTTTGTGCGTGTGAAATAGAAAGCTGAACGCAGCGATCAAGCTGCTTCCACCAGGCTAATCATTACCACCATTATAATGTGTGTGTAACCACTATCTTTGACGAAGGGCTAGAAAGTGATCTACGCTGCTACGCCCATGAATTGGGCTCTGGAAAAGACCTCACCTCCAGCCTCACCTTTAGCCTGCTTACCAAAGGTCGTCGATGAGGCGTACAGAATGTGATAGGTTTAGTCTGACCTGTTCAAACTTCAACATACAGTGACTTCGGAAAGTATTCAAACCCCTTGACTTTTTCCACATTGTTATGTTGCAGCCCTATTCTAAAATTGATTAAATCGTTTTATACCTCTCATAAATCTACACACAATACACCATAATGACAAAGCAAAAACAGGCTTTTACAAATGTTTGCAAATGTAATTATTTTCTGCAGATCCTCTCAAGCTCTGTCAGGTAGGACTGGGAGCGTTGCTGCACAGCTATTTTTAGGTCTCTCCAGAGATGTTCGATCGGGTTCAAGTCTAGGCTCTGGCTGGGCCACTCAAGGACATTCAGAGACTTGTCCCGAATCTACTCCTGTGTTGTCTTGGCTGTGTGCTTAGGGTCGTTGTCCTGTTGGAAGGCAAACATTCACCCAAGTCTGAGCACTCTGGAGCAGGTTTTCATGTAGGATCTCTCTGTACTTTTTTCCGTTCATCTTTGCCTAGATCCTGACTAGTCTCCAAGTCCCTGCCAATGAAAAAAATCCCCACCGCATGATGCTGCCACCGCCATGCTTCACCGTAGGGATGGTGCCAGGTGTCATTCAGATGTGACGCTCGGCATTCAGTCCAAAGAGTTCAATCTTGGTTTGGTCAGACAAGATAATCTTTTTTTCATGGTCTGAGAGTCTTTAGGTGCCTTTGACCAAACTCCAAACGGGCTGTCATGTGCCTTTTACTGAGGAGTGGCTTCTGTCTTGACACTCTACCATAAAGGCCTGATTGGTAGAGTGCTGCAGAGATGGTTGTCCTTCTGGAAGATTCTCCGCAGAGGAACTCTAGACCTCTGTCAGAGTGACCATCAGGTTCTTGGTCACCTCCCTGACCAAGGTCCTTCTCCCCCGATTGCTCAGTTTGGCCGGGCGGCCAGCTCTAGGTAGAGCTTCCATTTAAGAACAATGAAGGCCACTATGTTCTTGGGGACCTTTAATACTGCAGAAATGTTTTGGTACCCTTTCCCAGATCTGTGCCTCGACACAATCCTGTCTCAGAGCTCTACGGACACTTCCTTCTTCATCATGGCTTGGATTTTGCTCTGACATGCACTGTGAACTGTGGGACCTTATATAGACTTATATATATACTTTTCGAAGGCAATGTATTATATATGTTTGTTTGTCAGATACAGTGGGGCAAAAAAGTATTTAGTCAGCCACCAATTGTGCAAGTTCTCCAACTTAAAAAGATGAGAGAGGCCTGTGATTTTCATCATAGGTACACTTCAACTATGACAGACAAAATGAAAAAAAAAAAATCCAGAAAATCACATTGTAGGATTTTTAATGAAGTTATTTGCAAATTATGGTGGAAAATAAGTATTTGGTCAATAACAAAAGTTTATCTCAATACTTTGTTATATACCCTTTGTTGGCAATGACAGAGGTCAAACGTTTTCTGTAAGTCTTCACAAGGTTTTCACACACTGTTTCTGGTATTTTGGCCCATTCCTCCATGCAGATCTCCTCCAGAGCAGTGATGTTTTGGGGCTGTTGCTGGGCAACACGGACTTTCAACTCCCTCCAAAGATTTTCTATGGGGTTGAGATCTGGAGACTGGCTAGGCCACCTCAGGACCTTGAAATGCTTCTTACGAAGCCACTCCTTTGTTGCCCGGGCGGTGTGTTTGGGATCATTGTCATGCTGAATGACCCATTGTCATGCTGAAAGACGTTTCATCTTCAATGCCCTTGCTGATGGAAGGAGGTTTTCACTCAAAATCTCACGATACATGGCCCCATTCATTCTTTCCTTTAGGTATGGTGTTCTTTGGATGCAACTCAGCATTCTTTGTCCTCCAAACACGACAAGTTGAGTTTTTACCAAAACATTCTATTTTGGTTTCATCTGACCATATGACATTCTCCCAATCTTCTTCTGGATCATCCAAATGCTCTCTAGCAAACTTCAGACGTGCTTGGACATGTACTGGCTTAAGCAGGGGGACACGTCTGGCACTGCACGATTTGAGTCCCTGGCGGCGTAGTGTGTTACTGATGGTAGGCTTTGTTACTTTGGTCCCAGCTCTCTGCAGGTCATTCACTAGGTCCCCCCGTGTGGTTCTGGGATTTTTGTTCACCGTTCTTGTGATCATTTTGACCCCACGGGGTGATCTTTTGCGTGGAGCCCCAGATTGAGGGAGATTATCAGTGGTCTTGTATGTCTTCCTTTTCCTAATAATTGCTCCCACAGTTGATTTCTTCAAACCATGCTGCTTACCTATTCCAGATTCAGTCTTCCCAGCCTGGTGCAGGTCTACAATTTTGTTTCTGGTGTCCTTTGGTCTTGGCCATAGTGGAGTTTGGAGTGTGACTGTTTGAGGTTGTGGACAGGTGTCTTTTATACTGATAACAAGTTCAAACAGGTGCCATTAATACAGGTAACGAGTGGAGGACAGAGGAGCCTCTTAAAGAAGAAGTTACAGGTCTGTGAGAGCCAGAAATCTTGCTTGTTTGTGGGTGACCAAATACTTATTTTCCACCATAATTTGCAAATAAATTCATTAAAAATCCTACAATGTGATTTTCTGGATTTTTTTTTCTATTTTAATTGCCATTTGGTAATAGAAAAGTGACTGTGTGTGTATGTGTTCACAGAAACATGTATGGAGCCAGCACAGGGAAACTTGATGTGCATTACAATTTTACTATACACAACTTTTACAAGTAGTCTTTTTGTATTATTGAATGGTATCAGTCAACATGGGAAAGGGGAAAGGGGGATACCTAGTCAGTTGTACAACTGAATGCATTAAACTGAAATGTGTCTTCCGCATTGAACTGGAGGGAGAAACCCTGTGAATTCTGCACCAAGAGCATTGAACTCCTGTTGTATACGGGACTCCTGTTGTAAACTGGACACCACACAGGAAGGTATAACCACTCGGACATGTTTGCCAAGGTAGCATCATTACCACAAGACAAAATGCCGATAGGCACAGTATCTGTTTCGGCAGGGAATGACAATGAACAATGAAAGGTGCACATTGTTATATTAGCAGTACATTGCTTCTATGGTATCATGTAAAGGGTTGTTTGTCCTATATGGATCTGTTATTACATTTGAAAGTTATCAAAACACTTTATAATATCTAAATCAATTTAGCAATAGCATTATTTTCATATTACTCTGTAGGCTACTGACCTATTCAAAGCTTCCCCCAGAATCTCACCACACGCCTGTAGTTATTGAACTCAACCTGCAGGAGGTTTGAATGTGCCCCTTAGGACAGGTCGTCACCTCGCTGGTGGCAGCGGAACAGGGGCAACACATTTGTTTTCACCTGCGTTCCGTTTTTTTGCTCAATATCTTCCACCAGCCCCCTCATACTACTTAGTGGTTTATTGGGACTATATAAATGGGATAGAGATGTATGGAGGATTATGAATAAAATGCAAATGAAAAGGAGAACAAGTATACAGATTCGTACTGTGTGTTGTGGTTTGCCAGTTGAACTCATTCTATACCAACTCCGCTACTGAACAATAATAATAATACATGGGACTTATATAGCCCTTTTCAAGGACCCAAAGTCACTTAACAATTGTAGAAAAATATATAAAAAGTAGTCAAAACAAAATAACATCGGACTAAACAAAAACATAATGGGTGGAATTGGGCTCAAGGAAGGGAAATAGTGTGCTGCATCAGTGTATGGGGTGGGTCGGGTTGGGGATTGGATACGAACCCGGTTTAGGGTAAGGGGTGAGATTGTAGTTAGGATTTGAACCCAGTTTAGGGTAAGGGGTAAGGTAAGAGTTTGGGTTACGTGGTGCTCAGTATGGTGGAGAGAGGAGTGTATAGTCGTGGCCAAAAGTTTTGAGAATGACACAAATATTAATTTCCACAAAGTTTGCTGCTTCAGCGTCTTTAGATATTTTTGTCAGGTGTTACTATGGAATACTGAAGTATAATTGACAATTACATGACGTTGATGCAAAGAGCCAATATTTGCAGTGTTGACCCTTCTTATTCAAGACCTCTGCAATCCGCCCTGGCATGCTGTCAATTAACTTTTGGGCCACATCCTGACTGATGGCAGCCCATTCTTGCATAATCAATGCTTGGAGTTTGTCAGAATTTGTGCGTTTTTGTTTGTCCACCCGCCTCTTGAGGATTGTCTACAAGTTCTCAATGGGATTTAGGTCTGGGGAGTTTCCTGGCCATGGACCCAAAATATTGATGTTTTGTTCCCCGAGCCATGGCAAGGTGCCCCATCATGCTGGAAAAGGCATTGTTCGTCACCAAACGGTTCCTGGACGGTTGGGAGAAGTTGCTCTCGGAGGATGTATTGGTACCATTCTTTATTCATGGCTGTGTTCTTAGGCATGCCCCAAACAATCGGAAAGAGGATTCATCAGAGAAAATGACTTCACCCCAATCCTCAGCAGTCCTCAGCAGTACCTTTTGCAGAATATCAGTCTGTCCCTGATGTTTTTCCTGGAGAGAAGTGGCTTCTTTGCTGCCCGTCTTGACACCAGGCCATCCTCCAAAAGTCTTCGCCTCACTGTGCGTGCAGTGAGGCATTCCTGAGCAAGCTCTGTACTGGTGGTGCCCTAATCCCGCAGCTGAATCAACTTTAGGAGACGTCCTGGCGCTTGCTGGACTTTCTTGGGCGCCCTGAAGCCTTCTTCACAACAATTGAACAGCCCTCCTTGAAGTTCTTGATGATCCGATAAATCGTTGATTTAGGTGCAATCTTACTGGCAGCAATATCCTTGCCTGTAAAGCCCTTTTTGTGCAAAGCAATGATGACGGCACGTGTTTCCTTGCAGGTAACCATGGTTGACAGAGGAAGAACAATGATTCCAAGCACCACCCTCCACCCTCGTTTTTGGGGGATTCAGTTCATTTGCATGACAAAGAGGGACTTTGAAATTAATTGCAATTCATCTGATCACTCTTCATAACAATCTGGAGTATCTGCAAATTGCCATCATACAAGCTGAGGCAGCAGACTTTGTGAAAATTAATATTTGCGTCATTCTCAAAACTTTTGGCCACGACTGTAGTTGTAGTGTGTTGCTTTGCATGGGGATGTAGCACACGTAAGCACTTTTTACACACCTTTGTTTACGTTTTAATCATTTATCACATTTTAGTCATCTTATCCAGAGCGACAGGTGCAATTAGTGTTAAGTGCCTTGCTCAAAGAGCACAACAGATTTTTCACCTAGTCAGCTCTGTGATTTGAAACAGCGACCTTTCGGGGTTACTTGGCCCAACGCTACCTGCCGCCCCTGTACAGTATGTATATGTATACGGTGAACATCAACGCAAACATTATGCAAAATTAGTTCATGTACTCGCTAATAGTCATCTCAAGTGACGTTAAGCACTCGTTTACTCACTTTTTCTACACCTCGACATCCCTATCTGACAGGTACTATGGGAAATATAGCCAGAGGGATGAGAAGTTCTATCATTCTCCACAGAGAAAGAGAGGAAGAAGAGGAGCCCGCGTTTCCAAATTCTTATAGCGGTGTATGAAATTAATTAGATATGGCTTTAGATAAGACTCATGCAGAGGTTGTTGGAAAACAGCAGTGACAGAAAGAAGAAGAGAGAGGAAGAATGGAAATAATGGTATTTGCTATGCTGAGAGGACTTTGGCTTGAGGTTTTCCCCCGAAGTCCAGGAGGCCTCATACAGGTGCGTGAGTCACCTCCCTGTCTCCATGATATAATTCTCTCCACCATCCAATAGCCATTGTACGTACGGGGCCAAGACGAGAAACATAAATAAAACACTGCTGCAGTGCTTAAAATTAGGATTCCTACTGAAGCGCAAACCTTTCATGACTCGTAATTAAGGTAATGGTCGTGTTCCCCTGCTCAGATGTTGCATGCATCAATCGTTGCATGCCATGTTATTGACTGTGCCATCGGGCACCAGATTGCTATAACAAATTATGTGGTTAGTTGATACGCAAATTACCTATCAGGCGTTATAAGGTCTTGCATGCGTTCGTCTGAGGAACACGACCAATAATTCCTTCAAAGGTAATACAAAATCCATAGGGGTTAAATGTCAGCCCATCTTAGCTATAGAGTCCAGAAAGTAGGAGTCACAACACATACCATTCATCAATGAATGATTTAACATGTTGCACTGAGAACAACATGATGAGTAGGGAGGTCTTACTATGTTGGATACAGTAACATGCTGACATATAACATATGCCATTTATAGCAGACGCTGTCATCCAAAGCGGCTACAGTCATGCGGGTATACTTTTTTGTTGAGAGAAAAAGTAACAATTTACTTTGCAAATAGCATACATTTCAAATAATATATAATGGAATTTGGGATATATCAGAGGTTTGTGACTAAATTGCCTACCGATAGCTATATAATATACTGTACAGCGGATATATTTTAAGATATAAAGCAGAGTAGCACAGTGCTCTTGAAACACATTGTGCTTACTGCATCAACAACTCCTACACAGCTGAGGTTGAGTCATCCTTCAAGATCCATTATACAGGCTATGTATCAATGAGTAAGCAGACCATACGACCACAGGTTAAGAAGATGGTGTTGACAACAATGGTGTTGACAACAACGTAAAATGCTACAAAATGCAAACAGGCAAATAGCCTACTGCAAGTTAAATTGCTTAGGATTCTGTATGGCGGGGAGCATCTGAGAATCAATCAGGGATTCTCAGAGGTCAATAAGAGTAAAGTGGGCAAGTGCTTATCTAATATCCTGCAACACTACACCAAGATAGAAAAAAAAAAAACAAATGATGACAATCTTCATGTTTCTGCCGACTAAATATTTTGAGGAACTATGTTTTTTGTTCTGTGTGTAAGTGGCTGTAAGAATATCCTGTAAGAATATATTGACTGATGTTTTTAGCTGTGTATAATTCTGTGCTATACACAGTGTGTGGACTTCTCAGTGTTCCATTAACAGGCAGACTGCTTTGCTGTCCCTGGTTCTTCACAATGATGAGATTTTATATTTCTGAAAAAAACACTTGGCTGCCTAAAGAGGCAAACTTCATCCCCCTCCTCCACTTCCCTCCACAGCCAGATTTGGGGCTGTACATGGGCCTGAAAAACACCAGGGCCCGTTCCAAACCCTTGCATGGTCCCCTTGCCGTGTCGAGAGACGCGCAGTCATCATAAAGGACAGCTTACCAGCTGAAAGTCTCCACAAATATTTGCCAATTCCTGTGGCCTGGAGGTTAAAGGTGAACATCCGCACAAAAGACCACAGTGAGCTCTTGGCCCCAACACCATGAACACATAGGCCTACAAAGCTTTGAATATTCATCACAGATGCATAAGTCAATGGGGGCATTTGCATCAGTGCATACATTTACATGTACATCTCCAAGATTTTCCAAGAGAAGCCTGGAAGCTATTTCTATTTCAAGACAATACATAACAATATTCATAACATGACAGTAAGTTACGTTAACATCAAACATACTGTAGATCATTTCATGAAATCTGCTGAGAGGATAATTTATCCATATTAAAAGATTGTAAAATGTTGAGGAGAGACTACAGCAGCGGGGGCCACAACTGACATGATGAGTACCTGTATGGTATGGCTCTAGAGCCACACTGATGTTGCATTCCTCTCCTGACATATCTTGTGATCTGTCCCCCAAAAACCTAGAGCCACTACCCCCTTGGCACAAGAAGTGGGAGAGGATGGGGGCAGATACGATTTGTCCTACTGCAAAGTAGGACAGCACCACATAAATCCCTACACATCTGGCGAAGAGATCGGGGGACTCCGCTAGTTTTTTTTTCGACTGGCCCGCACCTTTTCTTCTCCTTCAGAAGACATACATCACCCACCCCTCTTCAAAATAGAGCTCTGTCCCTGTGCTTTTGGGGCCGGGGGACTTGGAACATGTGTGTCTCTGGCAGGATTTGATTCCAGAAAAAAAACACTGCTGTGGCCAAGAACAACACCGGTAACCGGGGAATCTTGAGGCACCCCTGTCTCAGCTAGCTACATCTCTTTCTCACTCTTTTCTCCCCGTAACTGACCCTCATGCCACGTACACTCATGAGGCGAACCTTACCAAAGCCTCTTTCTACAATATGCTACGTTTTTTCATTGTTCTGCATCCACAATGAGGCACAGGGAGTCTAAAATGTCCCGGCTCCTCATCCTCAACGGCAAGGAAAACACACAGAGCTAAATATATTATGACACACATTTCCGTTAGGGAGAAGTAAGTAACTACATTCCACTATAAACACTGCTCTTCATGTAGGAAAAATGCAATTCCACACCCTCAATATTATAATAACGTGAGAATATCTAATTCTGTTCCCCTTGTTTGGTCTTTTTTGTCTTGAGTAATTCTTATAATATATTTTTACACAATTGCAATGAAATGTGGGTCAAGGGACAGGATTCTTTTTGAATTCAATGCCTTAGTTGATGAAATACCAATACAAAGGACAATATTCAATTCAGTGTGTTTGATTTGCACAGCAGGGTGTTTTGGATAGAATTGATTTAGAAACGTGCAGTGGCTTGGCAAAACCTGTTCATTTCTGACCATAAACATGCCTGAAAAGTCATCCAGACTGAACCAGATTATCCAACTACCTGGATGATTTTTGCAACACAGCTAGCCAAGAATCTTAGCCAAGAATCTTAGCTTCTACTGTCTACTATGTTTCAAACTTTAAAATTCCATAATGGCGTCATTGGACAAGATCACAATAATTTTTTTGTGATTGACGCCTCTGGTGTACAGCTGTGTCAACACCTCAGAAAAACCACTGTAAAACGCTGATGATACCCCCAAATTCCAGGGTGCTAAGTGTACACTGGCACTTCAGAGTGAGTGACGGGCGCATGCCACCAAACCCTAGCAGGTGACTTTCAGCACAGCCAAAGAGCAGGTTTGTGGTGAACTGCCTTCTGATCAGGGCACGCACACACACACAGAGAGAAACAAAAAAATATCCCATAGTACTCATACACACACAAACGCTACAAAGATCAAACTGTATAGGAGTGTACTGGAGATATGGCAAACTTGCTTCTTGTGCTATTGTGTGAGAACACATGCAAACTGAGCTATTGTCATATTCAAGGTTCTTGTTCCACACTGCATGCATTAGTCTACACCAGCAGGCCAATAAAAAAATACAAATAATAATAAAAAAACATGTTTTTTTTTTTTGGAACTCAGCTCACTCAACTTACTGTTGAGAGTTAGAATAATAGAATACACAATGTGCAATTTAGACATTTGGTTGTGCATCAGCAGTCACTCAATTAGCCCATGTCAGTTACATTTTTAGATTGGTAAGTCTAGCGGCCAGCTATCTAAACTTGTAATAATGGGTATGGATGTGGGTACGCAGACCCACGAACCACTGCGGCCCCTCATGTTCCTTTTTTTGTGGCCCTCACCCCCCATTAAAGTTGCCCACATAATTTGAGAAGCAGTATACTTTAGTTCCTTTATAAATATACATAAATATTGTGATATTTTAGCATGTGGCCAATTCGATATACAGTGCATTCGAAAAGTATTCAGACCCCTTCACTTTTTCCACATTTTGATACGTCACACTGCCTTATTATAAAATTGATTCAATTGTTTTTTTCCTTCATCACTCTACACACAATACCCCATAATGACAAAGCAGGTTTTTAGAAATGTTTGCTAATTTATAAAAAATAAATAGCTGAAATATCAAATTTACATAACTATTCAGACCCTTTACTCACTACTTTGTTGAAGCACCTTTGACAGCCTCTTGTCTTCATGGGTATGACGCTACAAGCTTGGCACACCTGTATTCGGGGAGATTCTCCCATTCTTCTCTGAAGATCCTCTCAAACTCTCAGGTTGTATGGGGAGGTTGTATGGGGAGCATCGCTGCACAGTTATTTTCAGGTCTCTCCAGTGACGTTCGATCGGGTTCAAGTCTGGGCTCTAGTTGGGCCTTCATGGATCTTCATGTTCAATGGGTGACATGTCTGGTGAGTATGCATCTGTGAAGAGCACACTTCTCCAGGTTGCCAATTGCCATCGAAGGTGTGCATTTTGCCCACTGAAATCGGTTACAAAGCCAAACTGCAGTCAGGTCAAGACCCTGGTGAGGACGATGAGTATGCAGATTAGCTTCCCTGAGGTACTTTCTGACCGTTTGTGCAGAAATTCTTCAGTTGTGCAAACACAAAGTTAATCGGATGGCTGGTCTCAGATGATACCGCAGGTGAAGAAGCTTGATGTGGAGGCTCTGGACTGGCATGATGTCACGAATCCCGCCGAAGATGGAGCCTCTTCCTGTTCGGGCGGTGCTCGGCGGTCGTCGTCGCCGGTACTACTAGCTGCCATCGATTCCCTTTTTTGTTTCTGGTAGTTTGGTCTGATTGGTTACACCTGTTTTGAGTTTAGTTTTGTTTGTGGGCTATTTAAGGGCACTAGGCCCGCCAGCTTTTGTGCGGGCTTGTTTTCTGTTCATGGTGTTGGATTATTTGTGGATTCTATTTTTCCGGACAGTTTAGTCCTGTTTGTTTGGACTGGGTATTTTATGCGCCCTTGTGTTTGGCATGTCCGTTTTCACTGTCTTTGGAATAAAGATCCACGTTCTGAACTACCTGCTCTCTGCGCCTGACTCCTCCACCCACTACTCCTAGAAGCCGTTACACAAGGTTACCTGTGGTCTGTGGTTGTGAGGCCGGTTGGACAAACTTCCAAGTTCTCTAAAATGACATTGGAGGCAGCTTATGTTAGAAAAATAAACATGTAATGTTCTGGTAACAGCTCTGGTGGACATTCCTGCAGTTAGCATGCCAATTGCACGCTTTCTCAAAACATCTATGGCATTGTGTTGTGTGACAAAACTGCACATTTTATACTGGCCTTTTATTGTCAACAGCATAAGGTGCAACTGTGTAATGATCATGCTGTTTAATCAGCTTCTTGGTATGTGTTATCTTGGCAAAGTAGAAATGCTCACTAACATTGATGTAAACTAATTTGTGCTCAAAATTTGAGAGAAATAAAAAAAATTGTGATTTGTCAAGGATCATTTATTTCAGCTCATAAAACATGTTGCGTTTATATTTTTTCTCAGTATAAAACAAGTTATAACCATCTAGAGTACTTAAATTATCTCTATGATTGACACACACCAAAATCACTTTACCTATCTTTATTCTGCCAAAATAAAGATAATTAAAGTGCTCATTAAAACATCTAACAATATATTTAATTAGATGCATAGGTAATTCAATCAAGTTTTTTGATTCATACAATCAACATTTTACTGAAAGCAATAGGGATTATATTTCTCTAAATTAAATTTAAAGTTTTGAAAATCTGGTAAATAAAAATTATGTTTTTACTATTTTGTTAATTTGGTATGAAAATAGACTTTCAAAAATGTACCTGTAATATAAGGTTAATCAGAAGTATCACTACTCTGCATCGTTCTCCCTTTATTGCAACTTTTCAATGTGTTTCAGTTGTGAAGACATTTTGCGGTGGTAAGGAATTCAGCTCATAAACAACAATGACATTTTTTCACAGCCTTTATTGTTCATATTTTCCTAGGGTGCAAATAATTCAAGAGGGTAGTATTCAAAAAGGTTTGGCTGAAAATTTGGGAGAAATAGGAAACACATTTGCATTTTTTTCCAACCCCCAACGTACACCACTTCTGTAGAACGACCCATATATAAAAGCTAATATTCTGTTAACTCATACCGAAATAATCTGGTTGACTCGTCCTATACTCATATTTGTGGCCAAAGCATAGATTTGAGAAAAAACTATTCCAAAACTCTTTTTCAAATATGTGTGATGCGACGTTGGCTCATTGGCTGAGCCAATCAGCTGTCAACTTGTCATTAATATTTTTTATGAAAGATATACGCCCACATCATTCCTGTTGTTGGGGTGCACCCACAACATTCAAACACAGAAAAGCTGCTTTTTACTACTTAATTAACATTTCTTGGAAGAAAAACTATTTACAGTGCCTTGCGAAAGTATTCGGCCCCCTTGAACTTTGCGACCTTTTGCCACATTTCAGGCTTCAAACATAAAGATATAAAACTGTATTTTTTTGTGAAGAATCAACAACAAGTGGGACACAATCATGAAGTGGAACGACATTTATTGGATATTTCAAACTTTTTTAACAAATCAAAAACTGAAAAATTGGGCGTGCAAAATTATTCAGCCCCCTTAAGTTAATACTTTGTAGCGCCACCTTTTGCTGCGATTACAGCTGTAAGTCGCTTGTGGTATGTCTCTATCAGTTTTGCACATCGAGAGACTGAAATGTTTTCCCATTCCTCCTTGCAAAACAGCTCAAGCTCAGTGAGGTTGGATGGAGAGCATTTGTGAACAGCAGTTCTCAGTTCTTTCCACAGATTCTCGATTGGATTCAGGTCTGGACTTTGACTTGGCCATTCTAACACCTGGATATGTTTATTTTTGAACCATTCCATTGTAGATTTTGCTTTATGTTTTGGATCATTGTCTTGTTGGAAGACAAATCTCCGTCCCAGTCTCAGGTCTTTTGCAGACTCCATCAGGTTTTCTTCCAGAATGGTCCTGTATTTGGCTCCATCCATCTTCCCATCAATTTTAACCATCTTCCCTGTCCCTACTGAAGAAAAGCAGGCCCAAACCATGATGCTGCCACCACCATGTTTGACAGTGGGGATGGTGTGTTCAGCTGTGTTGCTTTTACGCCAAACATAACGTTTTGCATTGTTGCCAAAAAGTTCAATTTTGGTTTCATCTGACCAGAGCACCTTCTTCCACATGTTTGGTGTGTCTCCCAGGTGGCTTGTGGCAAACTTTAAACGACACTTTTTATGGATATCTTTAAGAAATGGCTTTCTTCTTGCCACTCTTCCATAAAGGCCAGATTTGTGCAATATACGACTGATTGTTGTCCTATGGACAGAGTCTCCCACCTCAGCTGTAGATCTCTGCAGTTCATCCAGAGTGATCATGGGCCTCTTGGCTGCATCTCTGATCAATCTTCTCCTTGTTTGAGCTGAAAGTTTAGAGGGACGGCCAGGTCTTGGTAGATTTGCAGTGGTCTGATACTCCTTCCATTTCAATATTATCGTTTGCACAGTGCTCCTTGGGATGTTTAAAGCTTGGGAAATATTTTTGTATCCAAATTCGGCTTTAAACTTCTTCACAACAGTGTCTCGCACCTGCCTGGTGTGTTCCTTGTTCTTCATGATGCTCTCTGCGCTTTTAACGGACCTCTGAGACTATCACAGTGCAGGTGCATTTATACAGAGACTTGATTACACACAGGTGGATTGTATTTATCATCATTAGTCATTTAGGTCAACATTGGATCATTCAGAGATCCTCACTGAACTTCTGGAGAGTTTGCTGCACTGAAAGTAAAGGGGCTGAATAATTTTGCACGCCCAATTTTTCAGTTTTTGATTTGTTAAAAAGTTTGAAATATCCAATAAATGTCGTTCCACTTAATGATTGTGTCCCACTTGTTGTTGATTCTTCATAAAAAAATACAGTTTTATATCTTTATGTTTGAAGCCTGAAATGTGGCAAAAGGTCGCACAGTTCAATGGGGCCGAATACTTTCGCAAGGCACTGTAAATATTGTAATTCATTATTGGTCATATTTCATATGAATCTGGAAACACTCGACAGTTACTTTCGGACATAATGTGTTTGAACTCAATTTAACAATTAGATCACATCTATGCTCTAACTAAACTAAACTGTGTTAAAGGGCGACTGCAGTTCCTGATTTGGCCTTGTTTTGAAGATTGCTCCTTCAGAAATGCTAGTAGCCATGACTGAAGGCAAACGAGACCTGACTTGGGGGTGTGGTTTGATGTGGGTGTGTTATGTTTGCATATTGATGGCGCCGATAGAGATGGCAGCTTTGCTTTAAGTCCTTAGGAAACTGTGCAGTATTTAGTTTTTTTTTGTATTATTTCTTACATTGTTAGCCCAGAAAACCTTAATTGTCATTACATACAGCTGGGAAGAACTATTGGATATCACAGAGATGTCACCTTACCAGCACAACCAGCACTACGACCAGGAATACGACTTTCCCAAAGCGGATCCTTTGTCTGCACCTCCAAGGGCATTTGAACTGATTCCAGAGGCCGACCCAAAACAACGGCGTCAGAGGAGAGGGTGCCGGAGCGTTCTTCTAGTGAGGCTTTGGATGCATGCACACCACCCACCACTTCTGAGTATATTACATGCTAATGTCCAGTCCCTAGTTGACAAAGTCAATGAAATTAGGGCAAGAGTAGCTTTCCAAAGAGATATCTGGAATTGTAACATACTCTCTTTCACGGAGACCAGGCTAGCTGGGGACATGCTGTTGGAGTCCGTACAGCCAATGGGATTTTCAGTGCATCGCGCTGACAGGAACAAACATCTCTCTGGTAAGAAGGGCGGGGTGAATGTTTCATGATTTAGCCACTCATGGTGTAATTGTAACAACATACAATAACTCAAGTCCTTTGTTCACCTGGCCTAGAATTCCTCACAATCAAATGCCGACCATATTATCTCTCAAGACAACTCTACCATTGCTTTAGGACTTGGTCAGGTGGATTAAGCATGTCCTAGTTTAGGCCACCTAGCAGGACAAATTCAGACTTAGTGTAAGGGGCCAGGAGAGAGTTTAGGGCAGGTAGGTTTCAAGCCGGTGCTGATGGAGGACGATAGCAACTGTCAACAAAGAGCTATTTGAAATGCTTAAAACCACCAAATCAAATTGGGTGGGGACAGACTTGGTGGAGCCAACCGAGCACTGAAGGTGGTAAAGATCTGAAATAAAGTAATCAAATTAAACAAATACTGTATTAAAATAAAGTAATGTGAATAAATTATGTTAAATAAGTGATGGGCAGTCACTAACAACATGGGACTTTTCTTAATTGTTTTATTCTGTGTTGTTACATTATTCAACCCACATAATGCAAAGTGCATTTGTCATCTTTTTTTCTTACAGTGATTATCTTTTAATAATCTAACCAAAACAAACTCAAAAAGCACTAATTGCTTAGCGTTAGTCAATAAGTATTCAACCCCTTTGTTATGGCAAGCCTAAATACATTTAGGAGTAATAATTTGCTTCACAAGTCACATAATAAGTTGCATGGACTCTGTGTGTTTAACATGATTTTTGAGATGACTACCTCATCTCCATACCCCACACATACAATTATCTGTAAGGTCCCTCAATCAAGCATCACATTTAAAAAACTGATTCAACAACAAAGACCAGGGAGGATTTCCAATGCCTTGTAAAGAAGGGTACCCATTGGTAGATACTGTAGGTAAAAATAAAAAATAAAGCAGACATTGAATATCCCTTTGAGCATGGTGAAGTTATTATTTACACTTTGGATGGTGCATCAATACACCCAGGCACTACAAAGATACAGGTGTCCTTCTTCAGTTACCGGAGAGGAAGGAATCCGCTCAGGGATTTCACCATGAGGCCAAAGGTGATTCTGCATCTGAGCTCCAAGAGTTTCTACTCCGCTAGCCAGCACCTCGTCTTGGTAGGTGTGCGTTTCTTTTTCTTCTATATCGCCAAAGGTGATTCTAAAATGTATTGTCTCAGGGGGTAGAATACTCATCTAATCAATATTCATTTTTTGGGGGTATTTCTTACACTTTGACATTAATCACACTTTGTAACACAACAACGTCAAGGGATGTGAATACTTTCTGAAGGCACTGTAAATGTGAGGCAATCACACTGCATTAATAATGGAGTAGAGGATGCTGTTGGTGCTGAAGCTCGGCATCCCTTTAATTTCCGGTCATCACTCCTAAATCATTGCTGGCTGTGTGGTGTAAAGCCCAATTCGCTCCTGGGTGAAGTTTCCCTAGGTACAGATCTAAGATCAGCTTCCCCTCATCCTGAACCCTTAGTGGGGAAAATGCAAACCTGACCCAAGATCAGTGTTCAGGTGCAACTTCACCCTACACAGCCATAGCTACCGAGCCACAATAGTATGTCCACGTGGAATAGTTTAGAATCTGAATAATATGAAAGCCAATGGTCCAACATTCTAGAACAGGGTTGTGTGTACACGTTTTAGACCACATAGTAAGTTTTATGTTTTATACTGTGGCAAAAGTAAGTCATAAAAACACACAGTAGCTCGTGGCTGTTTGAACAGGTTTGAGGTAATCCATTTCCAAGGGATTACAGAAAGAAAAGTGCTCTAAAACTTGGGGTGGATTCCTTGGCACCAGATGCCGGACTTGGTGTCTGGCATCTGGTGCAGCTAAGGACCATTTGAAAAGGAGGGTTGTTAATACTTTTCCAGCTACATAGAGGAAAATGGATATTAAATGGATATTAAAAAGCGGGGACCGTGCCAGGGAGCTTTATGGCACCCAAAGCCTACCTGTCAGGGACATAACCCAGAGAAGGCAGGGGCGTGCTTAACTGAGCTCTCATAAAACAGCCTTCAGGGGAGCCACCCTTTCTCGCCAGTCCTGGAAAAGTTCTGGAATGTGCTGAGCGACACTTGGACACTTCAGAGAAACAGGGCCCCCAAAGCAGAATGTTCTGTTTTTTTCTGTTCACTATTAGGAATCATAGGCTGCATCCCAAATGGCACCCTATTCACTGCTTTTAACCGGGACCCATAGTGCTCTGGTCAAAAGTAGTGGACTGTATAGGGAATAGGGTGCCATTTGGTACGTAACATGGATAGTGTCTTGGGGTTTCCAGGAAAGTTCATGTAAAGGTAAATGAACAGTGTTACACGAGCCTGCATCAGGGACATGTTTACTATTAGGATAATGGTAGTGGTGACAATGAAACACTGACTGTAAACCGATTTCCGGCATGCAATTTATAGTATGCACTCTGAACCATCAACCCCTGGATATGCTATAGAGGCAGCATAGTCCACACACTCACTTCCTCTCAGAAACATGCATGGCAGCAATCACACACACTTGCACAGATGCACGCACGCACACACGCACACACACACACACACACACACTTCAGAAGGTCTTTCTACCAACAAAAAGGTACTATTAGCATGCGAGTAAGGATGCACTTGGCAATCATAAATAGTATAAAAGTGCTATGTAAAAATGCTATATTCCCAAATGGAAGAGCATGAAATCAGCGCAAACACACAACATAAGCAAAAGTACATGGACACCTGCTCGTCAAACATCTAACTCTAAAATGATGGTTATTAATATGGAGTTGGTCCCCCCTTTGCTGTTGTAACAGCCTCCATTCTTCTGGGAAGGCTTTCAAATAGATGAACATTGCTGCTGGGACTTGCTTCCATTCAGCCACAAGAGCATTAGTGAGGTCGGACACTGATGTTGGGTGATTAGGCCTGGCTCGCAGTCTGCATTCCAATTCATCCCAAAGGTGTTTGATGGGGTTGAGGTCAGGGCTTTGTGCAGGCCAGTCAAGTTATTCCACACCGATCTCGACCAACAATTTCTGTATGGATCTTGCTTTGTGAACAGCTGAAACAGGAAAGGGGTTGTTGCCACAAAATTGGAAGCACAGAATGGTCTAGAACAGGTATTCCCAAACTGGGGTACGCGTACAATGCCGTCAGGGGTACACCACATAAAAATGTGATTCACATTTTTTATATATATATATATATATATATATAAAAATCTCACAACAGGGCCATACATTTGGGTGAGGTTTCTTTCACGCCTGTGTAGCCTTGTTTACCTGCCAAAAATAAAATTAAACCATCTAGTGTTCAGCGAAATAACAACACAATGTCAAATACAGGTAGCTTAGTCAAATAATTAACATCCTATCACATTAACCGTTACTCTCTAGCGGGAATTCCACTAATGGTCCACATGTAGCCAAACGTAGCTGCAGCTCATACTGTTTGCTCGAAAATGGTTAAAAAAAGGTAAGGCCTAAGTCCAATAGAGACATACCAGCTCTACTGGTAGTACTGCTACTACCAGCAGGACTACACCTGCACCTGTTGACGTCACAGGTTGTTCTGCTTCCACGAGCACATCCAATGCTAGCATCAGTAATTCTACATTTGTTGTCAGCCCAGCTAGCATGGACACTGATAGTAGTGAATCTGATGCAGCCAAAGAGCTACTGCCCCCTTACACGGGATAGCACGGAGCAACAGACAGGGACGTTGGACCATCGAAGGGCCGCAAATATGATGGGAACTACATTGATTTGGGGTTCACTGATATTGGGAGTAGTGCCTTTCCTCAGCCCCAGTGTATTATATGTGCAAAAGTACTATCTCACAACTTTATGAAACCTTCACTTTTGCGCAGACATTTAGAAACAAAACATGCCAAATAAAAAAATAAACCACAGGAGTTTTTTGAGCGAGAATTAAGGTGACTTCAAACTAGCAAGACATGTATAAAAGCAACAGATACCATTAACTTAATTATTCCTGCTGCCGTGGAATCTGATTTATTCCAGGTGGTATCTGATTTGAAGTACCTTGGCATCATACTTGATTCAAACCTCTCTTTTAAAAAGCATGTGAAAAAGGTCATTCAAATAACCAAATTCAACCTAGCTAATTTTCGATTTGTATGAAATTGACTACAGAGGTAGCAAAACTGTACTTCAAATCTATGATACTCCCCCACTTAACATACTGCTTGACTAGTTGGGCAAAAGCTTGCTGTACAACATTAAAACCTATTCAGTCTGTCTACAAACAGGCTCTCAAAGTGCTTCATAGGAAGCCCAATAGCCATCATCACTGTTACATCCTCAGAAAGCATGAGCTCCTGAGTTGACGCATGTCTTGTATTCAAGATCCTAAATGGCCTGGCTCCCCCTCTTTATTAGTCCGGTTACTAGTCCAACGCTCTAACCACTAGGCTACCCTGCCGCCCACATAACTGTACCACATATCACACTTTCACAAAATGCATGAAGACGTGGCTAAAGGTCATCCAGATTTGTGAACATTATCCCTAGCTGTGTATTGCCGCTTTCCATGTTGTCTGTAGCTTGTGAGGTATGGAAACACTCTGTTGCTTTTATAGATTTTGTCTTGTTGCTTTTTGTTCTATGTTCTATGTTCTATGTATGTTCTATGTTGCTCAGTCTGTATGCTATGTATTTATTTGTTAGGAATTTTATGAATAATGACTAAACAATATTTACAATATCTACATTTTAAATAGAACTATAACTAATATAACTAATGAAACTTATACTCTGTTTAATTATATCTGATTAATAATATTAATTAATAAGGAAGGGTTTGTGGAGCATGAGACATGGGGTAATTAAATATAATAAATACCATTCCAGCCAGGTTGGAGGAGACAGGAATTGTGGGTTTTTAAGTAAGCAAAAAGGGTCGTTAACCTATGGTTGAACCGACTCAACTTAGCTCTGGGATGTTTAGATAGGCAGAGAGTGTTTTCCTGGGTTTTCCATTATCTGAAACTGTCTTCTAAATAGTGATGGATGAAGGTGAAGATTCCAGAAGTTAACAGATAAGTGTGTGTCTGGAGTGAGCGAGCTAGTGGGTTGTAATGAACTTTTCAACTGGTTGGAATCCTGGTTGATAGGAGAAAGGACGTTTTATAACCTATGACATCATATTTTGTATATAAACTGTTGTTTGTGGTTACATGGCAGCGCGCTCCGAGAATAAATACTATTATCTAATTTTGATAAGACTGGTATCTGTCTATTTTATGCAAATAGGAATCTTACAAATTCTTATAAAATAGACTGAGTGATTTAATTAATGTACAATCAATAGGAATTATGAAATTCCAGTGACAGTATTGCTTGTCCTATGTTGCTCTGCGTGTGCTCACTGCTCAATGAATGTCTATATTGTAATTGTTTTTAATAACCTGCCCAGGGACTGCGGTTGAAAATTAGCCGGCTGGCTAAAACCGTCACTTTTACTGAAACATTGATTAATGTGCACTGTCCCTGTAAAAATAAAATAAAATAAAATAAACTCAAATACAGGTACAGACTGTGTGTGGAAAAAGACTGAGACTCTCTACTATACAACGCAACATTGCAGAGTTATGTGCATCCTTTCAAGCAGACCCTTCTCATTAACGTGTAGTGAGTTATTCACAATTTTCGATGAAAAAATAAAGTTTTATATGTAAGATGGCTAAATAAAGAGCAAAATAATTGATTTATAGTATATTATTATTTGTGCCCTGGTCCTATAAGAGCTCTTTGTCACTTCCCACGAGCCGGGTTGTGACAAAAACACACACTCATTCTTATGTTTAATAAATGTATCGTATGTGTGTGGCAGGCTTACAATGATGGCAAAAGACAACATTTGAGAGTGCACTGACCCTGGTGCTAGAGGGGGTACGCAGCTGGAGGTTGAATGTTTTAAGGGGTACAGGACTATGAAAAGTTTGGGAACCACTGGTCTAGAATGTCATTGTACAGTGTTGCGTGAAGATTTCCCTTCACTGGAACTAACGGGCCTAGCCCGAACTATGAAAAACAGCCCCAGAACATTACTCCTCCTCTACCAAACTTTACAGTTGGCACTATGCATTGAGGTAGGTAGCGTTCCCCTGGCATCCGCCAAACCCAGATTCGTCCGTAGGACTGCCAGATGTTGAAGCGTGATTGATTAATCAATCCAGAGAATGCGTTTCGACTGCTCCAGAGTTTAATGGAGGCCAGCTTTATACCACTCCAGCCGATGCTTGGCATTGCACATGGTGATCTTAGTATTTTGTGCGGCTGCTCGGCCATGGAAACCCATTTAACTTCTTATAGTATAGGGGACGCTTGCAGTGCGGCAAATTCAAATAATGATATAAAATCAAACCTTCATTAAATCACACATGTAAGATACTCAATTAAAGCTACACTCGTTGTGAATCCAGCCAACATGTCCGATTTTAAAAAGCTTTTCGGCGAAAGCATTAAGAAGCTATTATCTGAGGATAGCACAATGTCAATAAAGAGGGTAGCATATTTCATTTCTGCAGGCGCTACACAAAACGCTTAAATAAAATATAAAACATGCATTACCTTTGACAAGCTTCTTTTGTTGGCACTCCAATATGTCCCATGACAATTGTTCCTTTTTTCCTGATTAATTCCGTCCATGTATACCCAAAATGTCCATTTATAAAGCACGTTTGATCCAGAAAAAAACAGCTTACCAAAACACAATGTCACGACAAAACATTTCAAAAATTGCCCATAAACTTTGCCAAAATATTTCAAAATACTTTTGTAATACAACTTTAGGTATTTTTAAACGTTAATAATTGATCAAATTGTAGACGGGGCAATCTGTATTCAATACAGCAAGTAAACAAACCATGCTCCTTTTTTCGTCTTGCGCAACTCTCAACAGTGTAACGTTGTTCCAGGATGTGCTTCCTCTTCGTTGCACAAATGATTAACCTCAACCAAATTCCAAAGACTGGTGACATCCAGTGGAAGTCGTAGGAACTGTAAAATGGTTCCTATCAAATGTCCCTTGGCAAAGACAACAGAGGGAACGGTCAGAGGCAAAAAAGAAAAAAAATCTGAACAGTTAGTCCTCGGGGTTTTGCCTGCTACATAAGTTCTGTTATAGTCACAGACATGATTGAAACAGTTTTAGAAACTTCAGAGTGTTTTCTATCCACACCTACTAATAATATGCATTTCATATATTCCTGGCATGAGTAGCAGGAAGTTGCGCCAAGCACTTACAGTTGACCGGAGCTGCTGTAGCAGGGCAGAACGAACTGACGAACTGACTTGTTGAAAAGGTGGCATCCTATGACGGTGTCACTTTGAAAGTCACTGAGCTCGTCAGTAGGGCCATTTTTACTGCCAATGTTTGTCTATGGCGATTGCATGGCAGTGTGCTCGATTTTAAATACCTGTCAGCAACGGGTGTAGCTGAAATAGCCGAATCCTATAATTTGAAGGGGTGTCCATACTTTGTATATATATTTAGTGTACGTATACATCGAATTTGTATGCGGTGAGTCATGACTTACAAGAATAATATTGTAATGAGTGGCTATAAGGTTATGCTAGCATTTGGTGCTCGTATGTAACTTACTGACTCCGTTTCTGGCTTCGTTCACCTCCTCCCCATATGCTTTAGCCTCAGCAAACCTATATAGAAACAAAGATATCAGTAGGCAAAAATTTCATGCAAAACCCTGTTTCTCTTTCTGTACCTGAGCCATGTCAGGTTAAAGGGACAGTTCATGAGAAGTCCTCATAAGGATAGTAAAACAAAGTGGGGACATTTCGCCGGTCCCTACAAGGAAAAAGTCTAGTTTAGGGTTAGGGTTACTATTAGGGTTAGGGTTACAATTAGGGTTAGGGTTTAGGAGTTGGGGTCTCCGGTTAAGGTTAGGTTTGGGGTTAAGGTTAGGGTTTAGGATAAGAGTTAGGCTTAGTGTTAGGGGTTAGGAAAAAAATGATTTTGAATGGTAATCAATTGTTTGGTCCCCACAAGGACAGTAAAACAAACGTGTGTGTCTGTGAGTGTGACTATATGTGAGAGAATGTGCTTGTGAAGGGATTGACACAGAAAGCCATTACCATCACATTTAACAGAGCTCCGCTCCCCTTCAATTCATGTCTGTACCAAAAATGGGGGATCGGCGAGGAGAGAAAATGAAAAACTAAAAGATATGCCGTTGGGGGTATGGGCCGACTATTCAGTGTCCTTGTCTATCAACAAGATGAGTGAACTCATGTACACTTCCCCTGTATTTAGACAGTGAAGCAAAACGTTTACATTTGTCTCTATGCATAATTTTGGATTTGAGAGCAAATGTTTAATTTGGTCAATTTCATATGGTCACAAGCTTGCAAGAACTATGGGACCAAATACTACACTTTTGACTACTTTGATACACTATAAGTCAATTTGTCCAAACACTTCGAACTTTTCAAATGGGGGGCTAGATACATAAAGTGCTTTCATTTCTAAATCGTAAAACAGATTTGTATGAAAATACCCTTAAATTAAAGGTGACATTCTGTACTATTGACTAATTTGATACATCTCAAATATAAAATGCTGAAGTATAGAGTCAAAATAAAAATGTTAGCTTCACTGTCAAAATACATATGGAGGGGAGTATATCCTGACCCAGTGACCCCAAACAGAGTGGACAGACAGCAAAACATCTCCAAAAGCATATTGCTCTGTTTTGTACAGACCTAAACTGTCCTTGAGCACGCTACCCAGCAACATTATGCAAATTAGTTTGGTTACTGTTATCCTGGTACACTCAAAATATTTCACACGTTTCACAGAGGTACAACTCAGTTCACACTAGGACAAATAAAGTTACTATCAATTTCTATGCACATAGGATAAGTTCAAAGTCTGTTCAAGTGCTATCGATCTATTTTCAGGGTTTATCAACCGTAGCAAACTTTCAGATTAAAAACTAGGAACAACTGGTAAACTGAAATCGAAGTTCCCAACAAGGCCTCCCCTTGCCCTCTGACCTCTGTTTGAGCAGGGCCTTGTTGTCCTCGATGGTCAGCCGGTCTTCATGGTCTCTCCTGAAGATCTCAAAAGCCTCCTGTTTGCCCATCGACAGCTTGAACGCTGAAGAAGAATGGAGGGAGAAAGAATCATGAATGCCCATAATTTTTATACAGTATACCCACATGGCAGTCATAGTCACTAACCAGGTTTCCATCCAACCTTTTTATGCGAGTAAAGTATATTTCTGATTTAAAAAATTCACGACAGGCTTGGTGGAAACAGAACATTTGTCGGTAAATTAAATGTCGACAAAACTAAATTCATTGATGCTTGAAATGTCGGTGGAAATACTTTTATGCGCAAATATTGATATAATAACAATCATATCGAAGTAAAGTTCAGGTCACGCATGCAGTTTTTTTAGGCTACGACTAAATAAATGATGACACATTTCACAGGGTGGTGAAATGAGCTTGATGTTCTTTTTCGAAAAATATCAAGGGTCTTATTCTGGTGACATGATCACTGAACACTAGGCTGCCCATTTGACAAATAAAAATAAACTCGCTCTTTTGTCCATAATAATCTCATGTAGACTATACAGTATCTGTGAGCTGTTGGCAAGAGCACACGTGTCAATACCAAAGTGGGCACACTCGCTATATACCACAATATTTGGTGACAAAACCATCAGTAGAGTTGAAAATGCGATGGAAACCCATTTAACTTGTATTTTTTTTATTCAGGAATTTAACTGCAAAAGGTATTTTTATGTGCATTATGTCATAGCGCACAGCTTTATATCTGCAACAGTCAATTTGATGAGAATATATCTCTGGTGGGAAAATGTGCATTTTGTTTTTATTTTAGAATATGTCGCCCATTGGCGAATTTAGGTATTAGGCAACATGGGCAGCCGCCCAGGGCGGCATCTTGCCGGGAGCGGCATGGGGAACCGGCACCACAAAAATTGTAACGGTGACATTTGCGCAAACGGTTTTCTATTGCTCATTTGCATGTCACGTCAATGACATCATGTGACTATGTGGGACTGTGGGTAAATTAACCTTGTCGGAGTGGGCACTCTGATTCTAGTTTGTGAGCTAGGCAGGCTACTGCCTGGGAAGGTCTCCCACTAAGAAGTACATGATGGCGAGGGGGGCGGGGTAGGTTGACCTCAGGTCTCCCCACTAGAATACTGAGGTAGGGGGAGCGGGGGAATCTATCAAATAGCGCACCTCTAACTTTGTACAGTACTAATGCAATTAGTAAAATCAGTATGATATGCTACCAAATAAACCACAATTTATTCATAACACTGTGAATTTATAATTCACAGACAGCTAGTCGCCAACAGCGAGTCGGAGTCAGAGGCTGAGACGTCTATGGTCTCTACTCCTCCCGTTACGGGGTCTGAGACGCCGAAGCCTCCCACCATTAGCTCTGACAAATTGAAAACCCTAGTCATTGGCAACTCCATTACCCGCAGTATTAGACTTAAAAAGAATCATCCAGCAATCATACACTGTTTACCAGGGTGCAGGGCTACCGACATTAAGGCTAATCTGAAGATGGTGCTGGCTAAAGCTAAAACTGGAGATTATAGGGATATTGTTATCCACGTTGGCACCAACAATGTTACTATGAAATCGTCAGAGGTCACCAAGCGCAACATAGCTTCAGCGTGTAAATCAGCTAGAAAGATGTGTCGGCATCAAGTAATTTTCTCTGGCCCCCTCCCAGTTAAGGGGAGTGATGAGCTCTACAGCAGTCTCACAACTCAATTGCTGGTTGAAAACGGTTTTCTGCCCCTCCCAAAAGATAGAATTTGTAAATAATTGGCCCTCTTTCTGAGACTGACCCACAAACAGGACCAAGCCTGGCCTGTTGAGGAGTGACAGACTCCATCCTAGCTGGAGGGGTGCTCTCATCTTATCTACAAACATAGACAGGGCTCTAACTCCACAAGCTCCACAATAAGATAGGGTGCAGGCCAAGCAGCAGGCGGTTAGCCAGCCTGCCAGCTTAGTGGAGTCTACCACTAGCACAGTCAGTGTAGTCAGCTCAGCTATCCACATTGAGACCGTGTCTGTGCCTCGACTTAGTTTGGTCAAAACTAGACATGGCAGTGTTCGCCTTAGCAGTCTCAATGGAATAAAGACCTCCTCCATTCCTGCCATTATTGAAAGAGATTGTGATACCTCACATCTCAAAATAGAGCTACTTAATGTTAGATCTCTCACTTCCAAGGCAGTTATAGTCAATGAACTAATCACTGATCAAAATGTTGATGTGATTGGCCTGACTGAAACATGGCTTAAGCCTGATGAATTTACTGTGTTAAATGAGGCCTCACCTCCTGGTTACACTAGTGACCATATCCCCCGCGCATCCCGCAAAGGCGGAGGTGTTGCTAACATTTATGATAGCAAATTTCAATTTACAACAAAAATAAAGTTTTCGTCTTTTGAGCTTCTAGTCATGAAATCTATGCAGCCTACTCAATACATTTGTATAGCTACTGTTTACAGGCCTCCTGGGTCATATACAGCATTCCTCACTTTAACCTGAATTCCTATCGGACCTTGTAGTCATGGCAGATAATATTCACATTATTGGTGACTAATATTCACATGGAGAAGTCCACAGACCCACTCCAAAAGGATTTCGAAGCCATCATCGACTCAGTGGGGTTTGCCCAACATGTCTCCGGACCTACTCACAGCCACAGTCATACCCTGGACCTAGTTTTGTCCCGTGGAACAAATGTTGTGGATCTTAATGTTTTTCCTCATAATCCTGGACTATCCGACCACCATATCGGACCACATTTGCAGTCGCAACAAAAAATATGCTCAGACTCCATCCAAGGATCATCAAAAGTTGTGCTATAAATTCTTGGACAACCCAAAGATTCCTAGATGCCCTTCCAGACTCCATCTGCCTACTCATGGACGTCAGAGGACAAAAATCAGTTAACCACTTAACTGAGTAACTCAATTTAACCTTGCGCAATACCCTAGATGCAGTTGCACCCCTAAAAACTAAAAACATTTGTCATAAGAAAATAGCTCCCTGGTATACAGAAAATACCCAAGCTCTGAAGCAAGCTTCCAGGAAATTGGAACGGAAATGGCACCACACCAAACTGGAAGTCTTCCGACTAGCTTGGAAAGACAGTACCGTGCAGTACTGAAGAGCCCTCACTGCTGCTCGATCATCCTATTTTTCCAACTTAATGTATTTTTGATACTGTCGCAAAACTATCTAAAAAGCAGCATTCCCCAAGAGAGGATGGCTTTCATGACCATTAGAAAGCTAATTACGGACTCCTCTTTAAATCTGCGTATTCCTCCAAAGCTCAGTTTTCCTG
The DNA here is from genome assembly GCF_013265735.2 of Oncorhynchus mykiss. Taxonomy (NCBI): domain Eukaryota; kingdom Metazoa; phylum Chordata; class Actinopteri; order Salmoniformes; family Salmonidae; genus Oncorhynchus; species Oncorhynchus mykiss. The sequence goes on from NC_048590.1 coordinate 10,843,380, forward strand.
AGTCTGCACAACACTGCCAGGAACTAGGATTAAGGGAGATACTCAAGTGTTTTAGTACTATATCTCTTGACACATTGATGAAAATAATCATTGCCTCTAAACCGTCAAGCTGCATACTGGACCCTATTCCAAATAAACTACTGAAAGAGCTGCTTCCTGTGCTTGGCCCTCCTATGTTGAACATAATAAACGGCTCACTATCCATCAGATGTGTACCAAACTCTAAAAGTGGCAGTAATAAAGCCTCTCTTTAAAAAGCCAAACCTTGACCAATAAAAAATAAAAAAAACTATTGGCCGATATCTTCACTGAGACTGCACTCGTGAAGGTGGTAAATTACCTTTTAATGGCGTCAGACCGAGGCTCTGCATCTGTCCTCGTGCTCCTAGACCTTAGTGCTGCTTTTGATACCATCGATCACCACATTATTTTGGAGAGATTAAAAACTGGTCTACACAGATTAAATGGGTCTACACGGACCAAGTATAGTGGTCCTAAAACGGACCAAGTTCTGGCCTGGTTTAGATCTTATCTGTCGGAAAGACATCAGTTTGTCCCTGTGGATGCTTTGTCCTCTCACAAATCAACTGTAAATGCTGGTGTTCCTCAAGGCTCCACTTGGTGGTTGAAGGGGCCTGTGCTTTGGCAAAGTGGGTGGGTTATATCCTGCCTGATTGTCCCTGTATCGTTGGATGTGGCCACAGTGCCTCCCGACCCCTCCGGTCTCAGCCTCAAGTATTTATGCTGCATTTGTTTATTTGTCGGGGGGCTAGGGTCAGTCTGTTCTATCTGGAGTATTTCTCCTGTCTTATCCAGTGTCCTGTGTGAATTTAAGTATGCTCTCTTTAAGTCTCTCTCTTTCTCTTGGAGGACCTGAGCCCTAGGACCATGCCTCAGGACTACCTGGCATGATGACTCCTTGCTGTCCCCAGTCCACCTGGCCGTGCTGCTGCTCCAGTTTCAACTGTTCTGCCTGCGGCTATGGAACCCTGACCTATTCACTGGACGTGCTACCTGTCCCAGACCTGCTGGTTTCAACTCTCTAGAGACAGCAGGAGCGGTAGATATACTCTGAATGATCGGCTATGAAAAGCCAACTGACATTTACTTCTGAGGTGCTGACATGTTGCACCCTCGACAACCACTGTCATTATTATTATTTGACCCTGCTGGTCATCTATGAACATTTGAACATCTTGTCCATGTTCTGTTATAATCTCCCCCCGGCACAGTCAAAAGAGGACTGGCCACCCCTCAGTGCCTGGAGTTTTTCCTAGCCACCGTGCTTCTACACCTGCATTGCTTGCTGTTTGGGGGTTTAGTCTGGGTTTCTGAACATCACTTTGATATATCAGCTGATGTAAGAAGGGCTTTATAAATACATTTGATTTATTGATTGATATGTGTTGAATTTTTTTCTGGTTTGTGTCCGAAATTGTTAAGAATACTATAAAACCAGTCGACACACCACCAAGGTGAATTGGTTTAGTCTTGACTCTTGGTTGACAGTGTTGGGGGATGGGTAATGTATTGATGCTCGAGTGCCAAATTTGATTCTATTTGTCTTTGTTACTTCTTTTTGATATTTATGAGTCTTATTTCTGTATATATTTTTATATTAATATAGTTTTAAATGTTATGATTTTCTATTGTTTTGTTACAAAAAAACTTACAGTTCGTACAGAATGGCGCTGAGGAGGGGGTTCGCCCAGGGAGCCATACAAGCTAGAACTGCCACTGATGTCGCAAACTGGATGGAAACCTAACTACTGAAATACAGTGGGGCAAAAAAGTATTTAGTCAGCCACCAATTGTGCAAGTTCTCCCACTTAAAAAGATGAGAGAGGCCTTACATTTTCATCATAGGTACACTTCAACTATGAAAGACAAAATGAGAAAAAAAATCCAGAAAATCACATTGTGGGATTTTTTTATGAATTTATTTGCAAATTATGTTGGAAAATAAGTATTTGGTCAACGACAGAAGTTTATCTCAATACTTAGTTATATACCCTTTTACGGCAAACGTTTTCTGTAAGTCTTCACCAGGTTTTCACACACTGTTGCTGGTATTTTGGCCCATTCCTCCATGCAGATCTCCTTTAGAGCAGTGATGTTTTGGGGCTGTTGCTGGGCAACACAAACTTTCAACTCCCTCCAAAGATTTTCTATGGGGTTGAGATCTGGAGACTGGCTAGGCCACTCCAGGACCTTGAAATGCTTCTTACGAAGCCACTCCTTTGTTGCCCGGGCGGTGTGTTTGGGATCATTGTCATGCTGAAAGACCCAGCCACGTTTCATCTTCAATGCCCTTGCTGATGGAAGGAGGTTTTCACTGAAAATCTCACGATACATGGCCCCATTCATTCTTTCCTTTACACGGATCAGTCGTCCTGGTCCCTTTGCAGAAAAACAGCCCCAAAGCATGATGTTTCCACCCCCATGCTTCACAGTAGGTATGGTGTTCTTTGGATGCAACTCAGCATTCTTTGTCCTCCAAACATGACAAGTTGAGTTTTTACCAAAAAGTTATATTTTGGTTTCATCTGAACATATGACATTCTCCCAATCTTCTTCTGGATCATCCAAATGCTCTCTAGCAAACTTCAGACGGGCCTGGACATGTACTGGCTTAAGCAGGGGGACACGTCTGGCACTGCAGGATTTGAGTCCCTGGCGGCATAGTGTGTTACTGATGGCAGGCTTTGTTACTTTGGTCCCAGCTCTCTGCAGGTCATTCACTAGGTCCCCCAGTGTGGTTCTGGGATTTTTGCTCACCGTTCTTGCGATCATTTTGACCCCACGGGGTGAGATCTTGCGTGGAGCCCCAGATCGAGGGAGATTATCAGTGGTCTTGTATGTCTTCCATTTCCTAATAATTGCTCCCACAGCTGATTTCTTCAAACCAAGCTGCTTACCTATTGTAGATTCAGTCTTCCCAGCCTGGTGCAGGTCTACAATTTTGTTTCTGGTGTCCTTTGACAGCTCTTTGGACTTGGCCATAGTGGAGTTTGGAGTGTGACTGTTTGTCTTTTATACTGATAACAAGTTCAAACAGGTGCCATCAATACAGGTAACGAGTGAGGGACAGAGGAGCCTCTTAAAAAATAAGTTACAGGTCTGTGAGAGCCAGAAATCTTGCTTGTTTGTAGGTGACCAAATATTTATTTTCCACCATAATTTGCTAATAAATTCATTCAAAATCCTACAATGTCATAGTTGAAGTGTACCTATGATGAAAATTACAGGCCTCTCTCATCTTTATAAGTAGGAGAACTTGCACAATTGGTGGCTCACTAAATACTTTTTTGCCCCACTGTACATACGTATGGACTAACATCAATAAATAAAAAAATTACACACAATTTAAATGAGAAGACTCTGGCTCTTTTCTTCTGCTGGTGCTGAGGAGGCGCAAGTGTCAAATGCACGTTAGTCATGTAAAAACAGAAGCACAGCCTATCCAGCCATGAGGCACAGTGCACATGGAAGGAGAGATGTGCCTTTTACGCCTGTGAATCTCGAACTTAGAAACATAAAACAACAATTGGTTTCCCCCCATTTCGTTAAATTTTATTAAAATCCTCCCCTTAATCAATATCCTGGTCATTAACCAAAAGTAAACTATGAATAAAAGCATTTTAAATGGTCTACTGAGAATGCTTTGAAATATTTGAGGCTTTTTCCCTAAAGCTTTTTCATTATTCACAAATCATCCTATGGGACTCCCAATCACGGCCGGTTGTGATACAGCCTGGAATCAAACCAGGATTTGTAGTGTCGCCTCTAGCACTGAGATGCAGTGCCTTAGACCGCTGCACCATTTGCAGCAATCTAACATATATTAAATATTTGAACATATGTAGGTTAACATATCTATATATATTTAACAAACATGGGGCAGGCAATCTAACGAACTAGGCTATAACGGACTAGCATTTGAAGCAATTAAATTGCCATAACATTGAAAATATTCCATTGTCTCTGTCATGTCCACAATTGGTAGACATCTATAGAAAAAAAGGAAATTACTATGAAAGAAAATATTTCAATTTTGTATATTACTCAGTTTTCATTTGATGACTTTATAATTTTCCATTCCTTTAACTAATGGGATATATTCCGGGTAGCCTCTGAGAATAACACTACAGACACCCTAGTTCGAATTCAGGCTGTATCACAACCGGCCGTGATTGGGAGTCCCATAGGGAGGTGCACAATTGGCCAAGCGTCGTCTGGGTTTAGCCAGTGTAGGCCGTCATTGTAAATAAGAATTTGTTCTTAACTGACTTGCCTAGTTAAATAAAATATAAAAGGGCCTAAGTGGTCTAAGGCGGGCAGTGGTCTAAGGCGGGCCCGGCGCACAACTGGCCCAGCATTATCTAGGCTAGGGGAGGGTTTGGCCGGGAGGGTTTGTCCCATCGACTCCTGTGGTGTACCGGGCGCAATGTACGGTCGCTTCCGGGTTAAGCGGGCATTGTGTCAAGTAGCAGTGCAGCTTGGTTGCGTTGTGTTTCGGGGGATGCACGGCTCTGGATAAAAGTAAAATAAAGTCATCATCTCATCTCTGCTTAGGCAGTAGCAGCCATGCAGCGTTATTTCTGTACTCCCCATATTGTTCTTTCTTTAGTCATTCAATTTAGCTAGGCTCGCTGCAGAGCTGTCTGACGAAATCATTCTACTAGTTCGACAAAGAAGATACGGCATGCTTTCTTTCATGAACTGTCTCTATCCCTCCCTCTAGTTGTTGTGTTGTGTACATCTCTCTCTCATGCGGTCTGTGTATCTGTGTATATAACCTAACACAGCAGGCGTATCCATTTCTCCCTGAGCAGGAAATCAACAGGTGCAATGGATTATGGTCAATGCAGTTAATTACCATGTTTTTGCGCTGAACTGCATTGAATATTTGCTTACTAAAAACTAAAACTCCCTTCCGCCCAGTGGGCTCATAGCGCTCTGGTCAATAGTAGTGCACTATGTAGCAAATTGTTTATTAAGCTCTCAATGAAACTATACACGTGTGCTGGATATAACATTCCGTAAATTACAGCTTACAACAAATGAAGAACAAACAGTGGTTTACATTGATGAGAGGTGAGTTTACGGGATAATGTAGAGCACATCTTTGTTCCATCACATCAGGTTGTTTGCCTGTTGGGTTTGTTTCCTTTTGATGAGATCTGGGGCCGTATGTATCAAGTGTCACATGAGTAGGGGGTGCTGATCTAGGATCAGGTTCACCATGTTCAAAGGGGAAACAGAAAGGTGGAGGTGTATGCTTAATGATTAACTACTCATGTTGTGATTATGATAACATACAGAAACTCAAGTCCTTTTGTTCACCTGACCTAGAATACCTCACAATCAACTGACCGTATTACCTCCCAAGAGAGTTTCCTTCGGTTATAGTCACAACTGTGTATAATACCCAACAAACAGATACCACAACGGCCCTCAAGGAACTACACCGGACTTTATACAAACTGGAAACCACATATCCTGAAGCCGCATTCGTTGTGGCTGAGGATTTTAACAAAGCAAATTTGAGGAAAACGCTACCGAAGTTCTATCAACACATTGACTGTAGTACTCGCTTAGAAAAAACACTAGATCACAGCTACCTGCCTTTTTGAGATGCCTTCAAGGCCCTCCCCCTGTCACGTTCTGACCTATTTCCTTTGTTTTGTATTTATTTAGTATGGTCAGGGCGTGAGTTGGGTGGGCAGTTTATGGTTGTTTTTCTATGTTTTGGGGCATTTCTATGTTTCGGCCTAGTATGGTTCTCAATCAGAGGCAGGTGTCATTAGTTGTCTCTGATTGAGAATCATACTTAGGTAGCCTGGGTTGCACTGTTTGTTTGTGGGTGATTGTCTATGTTAGTGGCTTGTGTCAGCACAGGTCTCATTTTGTAGCTTCACGGTCGAATTTGGCCTATTGTTTTTGTTACTCTCTTGTATAGTGTTCAGTCTTTCTTTATTAAAGATTTACCATGGACACTTACCACGCCGCATATTGGTCCTCTGATCCTTTTCGCCTCTCCTCTTCAGATGAAGAGGAGGACGACCGTGACACCCCCGGGTTGCCTTAGACATATTAGATCACGACTCCATTTTGCTCCTCCCTTCCTATAGGCAGAAACTCAAACAGGGAGAACCCGTGCTAAGGTTTATTCAAAACTGGTCTGACCAATCTAAATCCATGCTTCAAGATTGTTTTGATCACGCGGACTGGGATATGTTACGGGTAGCCTCTGAGAATATCATTGATGCTTACACAACACAGTGACTGAGTTCATCAGGTAGTGTATAGAGGATGTTGTACCCACGGTGACTATTGAAACCTACCCAAACTAGACACTGGATTAATGGCAGCATTTGTGCAAAACTGAAAATGCGAACCACCGCATTTAACCATGTAAGGTGACAGGGAATATGGTTGAATACAAACACCATAGTTATTCCCTCCGTAAGGAATTCAAACATGCAAATCGTCAGTACAGAGACAAAGTGGAGTCCCAATTCAACGGCTCAGACACGAGGCGTAAGTAGCGGGGTATACAGAAAATCATGGATTACAAAGAGAAAACCAGCCATGTCGCGGACACTGACGTCTTGCTCCCAGACAAGCTAAACACCTTCTTCAACCGCTTTGAGGATAAAACAATGCCACCGACATGTCCCACTCGAAAGGACTCGTTCTCCGTGGCCAAATTGAGTAAGACATTTAAGCGTGTTAACCCTCACAGGGCTGGCGGCCTAGCATCATCCTCAGAGCATGCGCAGACCAGCTGGCTGGAGTGTTAACGGACACATTCAATCTCTCCCTATCCCAGTCTGCTGTCCACACTTGCTTCAAGATGTCCACCATTGTACCTGTACCCAAGAAAGCAAAGGTAACTGAACTAAATGACTATCGCCCCATAGCACTCACTTCTGTCATCATGAAGTGCTTTGAGAGACTAGTCAAGGATCATAGCCTCTACCTTAACAGACACCCTAAACCCACTTCAATTTGCTTACCGCCCCTATAGATCCACAGACGATGCAATCGCCATCGTACTGTCCTATCCCATCTGGACAAGAAGAATACCTATGTCAGAATGCTTTTCATTGACTATAGCTCAGCCTTCAACACCATAGTACACTCCAAGCCCATTATTAAGCTCGGGGCCCTGGGTCTGAACCCCACCCTGTGCAATTGGATCCTGGACTTCCTGATGGGCTGACCCCAGATGGTGAAGGTAGGAAACAACACCTCCACATCGCTGATCCTCATTACAGGGGTCCCACAAGGATGCGTTCTTAGCCCCCTCCTGTACTCTCTGTTCACCCATGACTGTGTGGCCAGGCACGCCTCCAATTCAATCATCAAGTTAGCAGACGATACAACAGTAGTAGGCCTGATTACCAACAATGACGAGACAGCCTACAGGGAGGAGGTGAGGGCCCTGGCAGAGTGGGGCCAGGAAAATTACCTCTCACTCAACATCAGTAAAACAAAGGAGCTGGTCGTGGACTTCAGGAAACAGCAGAGGGAGCACGCCCCATCCACATCGATGGGACCGCAGTGGTGAAGGTGGAAAGCTTCAAGTTCCTCAGCATACACATCACTGACAATCTGGAATGGTCCACCCACAGAGACAATGTGGTAAAGAAGGCACAACAGCGCCTCTTCAACCTCAGGAGGACCCTCAGAAACTTTTACAGATGCACAATGAGAGCATCATGTCGGGCTGTATCACCACCTGGTATGGCAAATGCACCACCCGCAACTGCAGGACTCTCCAGAGGGTGGTACGGTCTGCCCAACGCATCACCGGGGGCACACTTCCTGCCCTCCAGGACACCTAAAGCACCCGATGTCACAGGAAGGCCAAAAATATCATTAAGCACATCAACCACCAAAGCCACGGCCTGTTCACCGCACTACCATCCAGAAGGCAAGGTCATATACAGAGACATGGAATCACTGGCCACTTTAATAATGTTTACATACTGCTTTACTCATGTCATATGTATCTACCGTATTCTATTCTACTGTATTTTGTCAATGCCACTCCAATATAGCTTATCCTAATATTTATAATTCCATTCATTTACTTTTAGATTTGTGTATTGTTGTGAATTGTTAGATACTACTGCACTGTTGGAGCTAGGAACACAAGCATTTCTCTACACCCGCAATAAAATCTGTGACCAGTAAAATGTGATTTGATTTTATATAAATCAAATTCATTATGATCGAAAAGGCAACACTCATCCTAGTTCAGCGCCCATATTCAAAGTATCTCAGAGCAGGAGTGTTGATCTAGGACAAGCTTAGCCTTTTAGATCATAATCTGTGTGTGTGTGTGTGTGTGTGTGTGTGTGTGTGTGTGTGTGTGTGTGTGTGTGTGTGTGTGTGTGTGTGTGTGTGTGTGTGTGTGTGTGCGTGCGTGCGTGCGTGCGTGCGTGCGTGAACGTGTATTTGTCATATCTACATATTGAGCAGCTATGTTTAATGATGAATGATAGAGAAGGTCAGGATTATATCAGTCACCTCTTTTGCTACTTTACAGGGGAAAGGGTTAATAGTTGTAGGAGTTGATAGGTTTGGATTTCAGAACTTTAAATGTTATTAATCATTAGTTGTAATGAGACATAGCCGAGGGGCTACACCAGAAGTTAATGGTTATCTGTAAGAGGAAGGCATGTGGTGGGTGCAATTAAGCTTGGAATGTACTGAGAGTAGGGAAAACAATCACATGTAGCAGGCATTGGTAAGGGGAGAGAGCCATGGATTAGTGATGAACGGGGTAGAGGTCAGATCAGGTCAGAAAGAAAAGTGTATTACCCGTATCACTTAGTTCCCTACCTAGCAATAAAGATACAATGTTTAGCGAGAAGGAGGAGACTCCACCCAAAGTGGGGTACATATACCACAACTATTCTAAACATGTCTTTGTCTAATGCAGCTGTATTGACCTCTGGGAAGATTAAACTTGGTTTGAGTTTTCATAGTGTCCATTGAGTTTTTACTCTGAGAATTAGAACCTAGCAGAACTAAAAAAACAGTTTGTTTGATTTAGAGTCCACCAAAATAGCATGTGGTGCAAAGCATAAAGCCCCAGGTCTCGCTCTCTTTCTCTCAAAGACACGTCCACACACATTTACAAATACACAAATACACACAATCTGGCACACACCAGAGTTTATGTCTATAAGTAGAGTTGTAAATTCTCTGTGGTTATAACACTGCAGACACCACAAACATGAGACTCCTGTGTTGGGAAAAGAGGAGCGAGGAGAGGGTAGATCACTGTTTTATCATATTTTTAATTCATAATGGGAAGAGGAACGGGCTGAAGAAGGACAAAGTAAAGCGGGAGAGCAACTTCTTTCGGGAAAGAACAACTTTGATCTTGTCGAAGTAAACATGACAGAGACTATCACAGACATACAGATAGACAGACAGGGCCCAGTCCAAACATAGTGACAAGATAGACTGAGGAGGTTTGGTTTACTTGACTTACTTGCTCTGTGTGTGTGTGTGTGTGTGTGTGTGTGTGTGTGTGTGTGTGTGTGTGTGTGTGTGTGTGTTTAACTCAATAGTATCCCCAAACAACACAAGAACAGTGGAAAACAAACAGATGAGGACAGTCTCATTCCAGTGATTTCCACAAATCTGGTTAGTCTAATCCCGTGCTGCCTGAGTTGACTCTAAAATATCATGTGTATGCACCATCTACAATTTAGACCATCTACAATTCATTTCCAAAGGAAACCCAAATTATACCTTGACTTTGAATAACGTTGACAGGCATTCCTCAAAACTGCAGCGTGTAGACATTATTTTCTTGAAAAATCTCTATTACCCCTTTCAACAGATTTCTATCTCTGGTCATCAATCTGGTTCAGCTACAGTGCCTTCGGAAAGTATTCAGACCCCTTGAATTTTTCAACATTTTGTTACGTTACACCCTTATTTGTCACATGGAATGACGCTGGAGAGACGAAGCAGGTATGGGGAGTAAAACATTTGATAAATCACGGACATGGAACGAGACAGGAACAGCGTCAGCAAACTAGTTATACAAACAAAAGACAATCAATGCAGAAGTGGCGAACAGAGCTGGGGAACTGACAAATATAGGGGAGGTAATAACGGGTTATGAGTGAGTCCAGGTGAGTCCAATATCGCTGATGTGCGTGATGAGGGAAGGCAGGTGTACGTAATGGATGATAGTAGTATGTGATGCAGGGTAGCCTAGGGCCCTCAAGCAGACGTGGTGACAGTACCCCCCCTAGGGGCACCACCCGGCGTCCCACCTGGGCGAACCGGCCGAGACATGGGCGCTTCCAACAGGACATCGACCCTAAGCACACAGCCAGGAGAACACAGGAGTGGCTTCGGAACAAGTCTCTGAATGTTCTTGAGTGGCCCAGCCATAGCCCGTACTTAAGCCTGATCGAACATCTCTAGAGAGACCTGAAAAAAAGCTGTGCAGTAACACTCCCCATCCAACCTGACAGAGCTTGAGAGGATCTGCAGAGAAGAATGGCAGAATATTAGCAAAAATCTCTACTAACCTGTTTTTGCTTTGTCATTATGGGGTACTGTGTGTATTTATTTTAACCAGGTAGGCTAGTTGAGAACAAGTTCTCATTTACAACTGCGACCTGACCAAGATAAAGCAAAGCAGTTCGACACAAACAACAAAAAGTATTGATTGATGAGGTGAAAAAAATGAGTTTATCAATTTTAGAATAAGGCTGTAACGTAACACAATGTGGAAAAAGTCAAGCGGTCTGAATAGTTTCGTAAGGCAAGTAATGATTAAATAATGGTGAACAAACAGTTTGCAAATGCCAAATCAATTAGAAATGCCTTACAAATGGTTTATTATGGACCCTTAAAATAGTGTTACTTTTTTTTAAAGTGAGCAAAATAGAGACAGGTAGTGTGTGGCAGAGAGAGAGAGAGAGAGAGAGAGAGAGAGAGAGAGGGGGAGGGACATAGAGACAGACAGAGAGAGAGGGAGGGACAGAGACAGACAGAGAGAGAGAGAGAGGGAGGGACATAGAGACAGACAGAGAGAGAGAGAGAGGGAGGGACATAGAGACAGACAGAGAGAGAGAGAGAGAGAGAGAGAGGGAGGGACATAGAGACAGACAGAGAGAGAGAGAAAGAGGGAGGGACATAGAGACAGACAGAGAGAGAGAAAGAGCGAGGGACAGAGACAGACAGACAGAGAGAGAGAGAGAGAGAGAGAGAGAAAGAGAGAGAGAGGGAGGGGCATAGAGACAGACAGAGAGAGAGACAGGCCTATGGGCCATGGTCAAAAGCAGTGCACTATATAGGGAATAATAGGGTGTCACATTTGGGATGCAATCTATATAAAGATATTAAAGCAACCTTCTCTGAAGCTTAACCTTATTTGATTTGTGGGAACAACATGTATATGCAGCTTTACAATTAAAAAGAAGAGGTAGGAAAAGAGCAGTAGCCTAGTCGTTTAGAGCGTTGGGCCAGTAACAGAAAGATTGCTGGTTAGAATCCCCGAGCCGACAAAGTGAAAAATCTGTTGAGGTGCCCTTGAACAAGGATAAGAGCATCTGCTAAAATGTAAATGAGAACAAAATTCTTGGGGGATATAAATGTTAAATATCACCTGATCACAGTCATATCTGTGGTTGTATCCCATATGGGCCCTGGTCAAAAGTAGTGCACTACATAGGGAATAGGGGGCTATTTGGGACAGAACCCCAGGTCTTAAATAACCGTATATTGCCTGATAATATCACTTGACCGACTATGGTAAAATCTATTTCCATTTTGAAATCACGAACATTTTCGTGCTGAAACATGATGAGATAGGATAAGCTTTATTGTCTGCTTATTTTCTTAAAGGTGAAGAAGACTTTCCAATACTTTGCATGGCACGTGACTCAAAACAAATTAGTAATACTGGATATTGCATATGTACAGCTTTTTATATATTTGATACATTCAAACACGTCCCTTACTTTTGCAACCATGAAAACAACTTTAAAAGGAAAAATAATTAAACATCATGCCGTGTCTATGTTATATGGAACTGTTTGCCAATGATAACACATAATGCAAATAATTTATACTGCAAATCTTTGTTTTTGCTTTGTTTAAAGTACATAGACCAAGCAAATTGTCTTGTCCCAAAAGTGATGAGTAGAGTTGCAGTGGCATGTTTTTAGGTTTTAGAGATATCTATTATTTGGAATGCTATAAAGTAAACATAAGCATTTCATATATTGTATAAATCAATAAAAATAAAGCAACAAAAAAGTCTATTAAAATACCTTTTTTGTGCCGCAAATATAATGCCCCTAAATGTTATGTCATTGCCCACTGGGCACACACGTCATTTCAACATGGAAATGTGGGTAATATTTGGTTGATACGTTGATCAATGAGATTTAAACCTTTATTCACACACTCAGAAAGACAGCCAGAAGTTTGCTGAATTCCCAATGTGTTTTCACTGGACTAAACCTACCCTTTGGAATGAATTCAATAGCAACAGTGAATATATTTACTTAAGAGATCTCTCAATAACCATTCTCACAATAACACATTGCTAGTAGTCAGTGACAAATATCAGTGTTGGGCATGGTTAAACCCTGTATGGGAGACAAAATAAATAGCTCTCCTATAGGATGTGCTGCCCAAAATGTTGTCATTTTGAACCATTTTATGAGTCTGAAGGTACATGCTGACAAGGTACAAATCTGTCATTCTGTCCCTGAACAGGCAGTTAACCCACTGTTCCTAGGCCGTCATTGAAAATAAGAATTTGTTCTTAACTGACTTGCCTAGTTAAATAAAGGTTAAATAAAAATAAAATAAAAAGTGCACTATAGGCCTACCGCTGGCCAACCGGATGGCTCAGATTACAGTGTCTGTAGTAACGTAGCAGGCATAAAAGTAAGTTCATATTTAAGTTCTTACTGAGCACTGTCAACACTTTGTATAAAACAATTTGCATTCTTCCTATTTCCACTCAGCACTACAACAAGCACTGCAGCAGTAATGAATGAGTAGGAATGTGTATCGATAGGCTTGCGTTGTTATTATTAGTGGCTTGGGTCTTTTTTAATATTGAAACATTTCAGAATATTTCACTTCCTCTGTTCATAGGAGTAACAACATGGATTTGTGCATGAGGCAAAAATAATGCAGTGCAACTCGAGTTTTGCCATCAGCTGGAAGACGGTGTCCCTTTTTGGTCCGTGTCAGTGGAGGAAAGGGACTTGAATAAGGGGTTTGAATAAGCTACGTAGCCAATAGGCAGAGGGTAACATAATTTGTCTGATTCTCTGTAATAATGGTATGGGAATAATAATAATGCATTTTGTAAAGTGGTTTCTTGCATCAAACAACACAACAACATTTTCAGTCAACTTATCTGAAGGACAAGTGGATAAACAGGTTAATGTCAAGCCCTGCATTTTTGGGAACCTCCCCAGAAAGGAGAGACAGGTTAAAAAGGTCAGAGATAGGCTTGGCGATTATAGGGGCAGCAAACTTAAAGAAGAAAGGGTCGAAACCATCTTACCCAGATGTTTTTTGGGGGTCAAGTTTAAGGAGCTCCTTTAGCACGTTGGACTCTGTGACCACTTACAGGGAGAAACTTTGTAGCGGGGCAGGGGGAAAAGAGGGAGGAGAATCGGGGCTAGTCGCGTTAGAAGGGGTGGGAGATAAGGAAATGTCGGACGGGCAAGGAGGCATGGCTGAGTCAAATAGGAATCCTGATTTAATGAAGTGGAATCCTGACTTAATGAAGTGAAGAGCTCAGCCATGTGCTTCTTGTCAGAAACAACCACATCATCAACATTAAGGGACATGGGTAGCTGTGAGAAGGAGCGTTTATTCTCCAGGTCTTTAACCGTTTTCCAGAACTTCTTGGGGTTAGACCACAGTCAAACAAGGGGCTGAACCTGTTTTTAAGTCTCATTTTCTTTATAGGGGCTTACCACTGAAAATACTGTATCAAAAAGAAGGTCCAAGCAGGTAGGGAACAGGCCGGTGTTGATGGAGGACGATAACACCCAGCAACAGACAATGAAGAGCTATTTGAAAGTTTAATGTTTAAAACCAGCAGAGCAAATTGTTTGGGGACAGACTTTGTGGAGACAACCGAGCACTGAAGGTGATCCTTGGTAAAGATTGTCACTCCCCACCTTTGGAAGATCTGTCTTGCCGAAAAAGTTTATAACCAGAAAGGTTAACATTAGTATTCAAAACACTCTCTTAACCACGTCTCAGAAATGACCAAAACATCTTGATTGGAGCTATGAAAGCACACCTTCAATTTCTCCATTTTAGGTAATAAGCTTCTAGTGTAACGTGCAGAAAACCCAGGTTTTTACGAGAGCAGAAATCAGTGAAACAGATATCAGAGCACAAGTCAGAATTGGGGCTAGCAACAGTAGATGGGCCAGGGTGTACATGCACATCTCCAGATATCATGAACAGTAATACAATCAAGGCACGGCAGAGGATAGGGAGAGCTCTGCAGTGTTGATTTATGACATTTCAATGTGCATTAGATGGCAACAATATCATATTATACCTGCTAATCGGTACCTGCTATTACATGCGAGCAGGGCTTAGAGCAAAGAATGGACCTGCCTCGCAGATGTAATTCCACTCCCTGAAATGTCATGACATCCCAGCAGGCAGAGACCGCAAGTCATCATAATCCTGCCATATAGCAGGAACACCCCGTCTGTCCATCTCTCTTCTTCATGCACTATAAAACCAATATGGGTGGCGAGGAAGAAGATACGTATGTTTGTTAAAAGACGAATTAAGCCGGAGTAGAAGGTAAGAAGGGGCCAAGCGTATGACAGCTCAGAACAGATCGCAGGGTTTAGACTGCAATTGAAAACACAGAAACCTACGTTCCTGGAGGTCAGGTATAGTTTCACCACTCGATGGATGTTACAACTGTATCAATACTAAATGTTTGTCTATTTGTTATTGTAGTTGGGGGGGGGGGCTTTAGAAGCTTGTTATGCTGTCTAATTTAATGTTATATATTTGTCTAATGGGAATGACTGAGCACTTCATAATGGTCATTTCACCGCATATTTAGAGGTGTGATTACTGGTGACAGCTGAAGAAAGGAGACCGACATGATAGGCCTAAAATAAGGGTAGCCTACACAGGGCTTGGTTTTCAATCATATGAAACAGTAAACAAGCATTGGTTAAAGGAAATCAACATCTACAGTAAAAAAAAAAAAGTTACCCGCATCAACTCATCTCTCATCTCATAATGGGCATATGGACACATGTAGCCTACATGAAGGGGGTTTTATGCACATCCAAAACGGGAGCTGCCTAAAATAATGTAGGCCTACAATAGATTCATTGATGTAAAAAAGTATTTGCCCACTTTCTGATTTTCTCTATTTTTGCATATTTTTGATTCTGAATGTTATTAGATCTTCAACCATAACCTAAAATTAGATAAAGGGAACCTGAGTTTGGAAATTACAAAATGTATTTCTACTTAATTTATTTATTATGAACAAAAATATAAACGCATTAAACAATTTCAAAGATTTTGCTGAATTACAGTTCATAAGGAAATCAGTCAATTGAAATAAATTCCTTTGGCCCTAATCTATGGATTTCACATGACCGGGCAGGGGCGCAGCCACGGATGGGCCTGGGAGGGCATAGGCACCCACTTGGGAGCCAGGGCAACCCACTGGGGAGCCAGGCACAGCCAATCAGAATTCGTTTTTCCCCACAAAAGGGCTTTATTACAAACAGAAATATTCCTCTGCAAAAAAAGTTGACCAAAGTTTTCCAAAAAGCACCCGTAAACACCTGGATGATCATCAAGAATCTTCTAAGAATGTTCTATTGACAGATGATTCAAAAGTATCACTTTTTCGATTGCAGTCACATGCAGTGTGTCGCCCGCAAATGTTGCTGAGTTACAGTAGTTCACTTAATTTTTGTGTTGTTTTGTATCCATTTTCTTATAAATATAAAGGATTACTGTTTTATATGTAAAACAGAATCCCACAATTTGATGTGTATACTTCTTCATGTGATTTTATGCTTCTTAATAAAACCTAATTGAAACGAAACTGCCAGAGAGGCAGTTTTTACATTATGAAATGGACAACTAACGTGTGCTTGGCACTTACGCTGATTTAAAAATATATATAATCCACCCAGTCTTCAATTGACTTTAAGCCATGAAAAAGTCCAATTCTAACAAAAGGAAAACCCTCTGGACACTCACAGCATTCTTCAAGTATCTGTTCAATCTGCATTTGAAACTATTTGTTTTCACCAACACAAAGTGCTCCTGGAGAACATCAGGATTTTTCCACTGGTTGATGGTTGATGCTGTTGGAAGTCTTTCTGTGCATTTGAAATACGGTAAGACAGCAGGACAAATTTCTCCTGAAGTGTGAAACAAAATGCTCGAACATTCCAGAGCAGACTTATAAGTTGGTGAAATGGGTTGCGTGTACATTGTCTGGGGGCACTTTCATATGTACTAAGTAGGAACACAAAGCCTACAGAGTTAAGATGGAAGACAGTACTTTGTCATCCATGGAGAAGAAGCTTGTGGCTTGCTGCATGTTGAGATTCAATAACATTGGTGTTGGGAGTAACTGATGAGTAATTTTTTACTTATTTGCTGACTGGACACTTTTGACCAAATCACCTTACTACAGGTGACAATTTACTGATTTCTTTGTCATGCAGTCCATCCTTGCCAGGGAAACAACGTTGTAATGTCTGAGGATTTGGCCAAGCATATAGATTAAAAAGGGGATGATTTGGCAAAGAATATAGATTAAAAAGGCTCCAACACTGACCCCTATGGAACACTGCATGTGACTGCAGACTGTTCATTTTGGACTGACCAATAGTGATATATTCCTGCTCAAGAGACTGGTGTGCTCTCTTACACACAACAATAAGATGTTAGCCATCTGATTAGGTGTGATACAACACACACTGAGGTAGTTGAGGTTGAGTAGAAGATTCCCTGGCATGAGGGCATTCTTTCCCTTAGAATGCACTCATATACAGTGCATTCGGAAAGTATTCAGACCCCTTGACTCTTTCAACATTTTGATCAGTTACAGCCTTATCAATCTACAAACAAAACCCAATTATGATGAAGCAAAAACAGGCTTTTAGACATGTTTGCAAATGTATAAAAAACAGCAGAAAAATTGCATTTACAAGTATTCAGACCCTTTACTTAGTACTTTGTTGAAGCACCTTCGGAAGCGATTACAGCCTTGAGTCTTCTTGGATATGACGCGACAAGCTTGACACAACTGTATTTGGGGAGTTCCTCCCATTCTTCTCTGTAGATCCTCTCAAACTCTGTCAGGATGGATGGGGAGCGTCGCTGCACCACTATTTTCAGGTCTCTCCAGAGATGATCAATCGGGTTCAAGTCCAGGGCTCTGGTTGGGCCACTCAAGGACATTCAGAGACTTGTCCAGAAGCCACTCCTGCGTTATCTTGGCTGTGTTCTTCGGGTCGTTGTCCTGTTGGAAGGTGAACCTTCGCCCCAGTCTGAGATCCTGAGAGCTCTGGAGCAGGTTTTCATCAAGGATCTCTCTCTGTACCTTTGCTCTGTTCATCTTTCCCTCGATCCTGACTAGTCTCCCAGTCCCTGTCGCTGAAAAACATCCCCACAGCATGATGATGACACCACCATGTTTCACCGTAGGGATGGTGCCAGGTTTCCTTCAGACGTGACGCTTGGCATTCAGATCAAATGGTTCGGTCTTGATTTCATCAGACCAGACCAGACCAATCTTGTTTCTCATGGTTTGAGAGTCTTTAGGTGCCTTTTGGCAAACTCCAAGCGGGCTGTCATGGCCCTTTTACTGAGGAGTGACTTCCATCTGGACACTCTACTAGAGGTTGACCGATTAATCAACATGGTCGATTAATTATGGCCAATTTCAAGTTATCATAATAATCGGAAATCGGAATTTTTGTACGCCGATTATGGCCGATTACATTGCAATCTACGAGGAAACTGGGTGGCAAGCTGACCACCTGTTACGCGAGTGCAGTGTCAAAATGACCTTGTGGCTGCAAGGAGCCAAGGTAAGTTGCTAGCTAGCATTAAACTTATCTTATAAAAAACAATCAATCTTCACATAATCTGTAAAAGGTGCGTGCTGGTGGCAGGGAAGTCAGGCGCAGGAGAACGAACTTGGAATAAACGGAATCATTTAATAAGTGCTGACAAAACTGAGGGCTATAAGGTCAGTGACGTTGACCGCCGAACACCACCTGACAAGGAGAGGGACCGACATCGGTGGAAGTCGTGACGGTACCCCACCCTCCCTGCCTCACGTCAGCACCGACCTCGGGGGCGACCCAGGGAGGGCGAGGCGCAGGGCGATCCGGATGGAGACGGTGGAAATATCACAGCATACAAGGATCCAACACGTACTCCACTGGAACCCAGCATCTCTCCTCCTGACCATACCCCTCCCAGTCCACGAGGTACTGAAAGCCCCTCGCCCGACGTCTCGAATCCAGTATGGAATGAACGGAGTACGCCGGGGCCCCCTCGATGTCCAGAGGGGGCGGAGGAACATTCCGCACCTCAGACTCCTGGAGCGGGCCAGCCACCACCGGCCTGAGGAGAGACACATGGAACGAGGGGTTGATGTGGTAATCGGGGGGAAGCTGTAACCTGAAACATACCTTGTTCACTCTCCTCAGGACTTTAAATGAGGCCACAAACCACGGACCCAGCGACAGACAGGGCAGAATTCGGGTCGAGAGCCAGACCCTCACTGCGGTGACAGTCTGCGCCAACTTTCTGCCGCAGTACGGTGCGCTGAAGGTGGACATGGGCGGCCTCCCATGTTTCCTCCGCGAGCCGGAACCAGTCGTCCACTGCAGGAGCCCCGGCCTGACTCTGATGCCAAGGTGCCAGAAGCTGCTGATACCCCAATACACACTGGAAGGGAGAAAGGTTAGTTCTGGGCCATCTCTGCCCAGGGCACGAACTCTGCCCACTCCCCCGGCCGGTCCTGGCAATAAGACCTCAGAAACCTACCCACATCTTAATTTACTCTCTCCACCTGCCTGTTACTCTCGGGGTGAAAACCTGAGCCAAGGCTGACCGAGACCCCCAGACATTCCATGAACGCACTCCAGACCCTCGACGTGAACTGGGGACCCCGATCAGAAACTATATCCTCAGGCACCCCGTAGTGCCGGAAGACGTGTGTAAATAGAGCCTCCGCAGTTTGTAGGGCCGTAGGGAGACCGGGCAACGGGAACAGACGACAGGACTTAGAAAAACTTTCCACAACGACCAGAATCGTGGTGTTACCCTGTGAAGGAGGAAGATCAGTCAGGAAATCCATCGACAGATGCGAACATGGCAGTTGTGGAACGGGTAAGGGTTGTAACTTACCTCTGAGCAGGTGTCTAGGAGCCTTGCACTGGGCTCCTAGTACTTCCCACTAAGACAGCGCACCGTCCGACCGATACCAGGATGACCAGAGGAGGGTGAGATATGGGCCCAATAGATCATCCGGTCGCGGACAGCAAACAGCACGTACAGACGCCCAGCTGGACACTGAAGGGGAGCGGGAGGGGAGCGTGTCTAGCTCCCACACTACCGGTGCAACCAGGCAAGAAGCCGGGAGTATGGGAGTGGGATCCATGGGCCGCTCCTCTGCGTCATACAGCCGGAACAATGTGTCTGCCCTAACGTTCTGAGAGCCTGGTCTGTAGGAAAGGGTAAACACACAAAACGGGTGAAAACCATGGCTCACCTTGCCTGGCGAGGGTTAAGTCTCCTCGCCGCCCGGATGTACTACAGATTGCGGTGGTCAGTCCAGATGAGAAAAGGGTGTTTAGCCCCCTCAAGCCAATGTCTCCATGCCTTCAAGGCTCTGACAACAGCCAACAGCTCCACATCATAGTTTCGCTCCGCCGGGCTGAGCTGCTTCGAGAAGAAGGCACAGTGGCGGAGCTTAGGTGGCATACCCGAGCACTGAGAAAGCACCTCTCCTATCCCAGCCTCGGACGTGTCCACCTCCACTACGAACGGCAAAGAGGGATCCAGATGGGCCAACACGGGAGCTGAGGAAAACAGAGCCCTCAGGTGACTAAAAGCCCTGTCTGCTTCAGCTGACCACCGCAAACGCAACCGGCCCCCCTTCAGCAGTAAAGTAATGGGAGCCGCCACCTGACCAAAACCCCGGATACACCTCCGGTAGTAGTTGGCAAACCCTAAGAACCGCTGCACCCCCTTTACTGTGGTGGGAGTCTGCCACTTACGAACGGCTACAGTGAGGTCACTCTCCATCTCCACCCCTGAAGTGGAAATGCGATACCCTAGGAAGGAGACAGACTGTTGGAAGAACAGGCATTTCTCAGCCTTGACATACAGGTCATGCTCCAACAGGCGACCAAGAACTCTGCGCACCAGGGACACATGCTCTGCGTGTGCAGCGCAGTATATCAAAATGTCATCAATATACACCACTATACCCTTACCGTGCAGGTCCCTGAAAATCTCGTCTACAAAGGCTTGGAAGACTGATGGCGCATTCATCAAACCGTACGGCATGACGAGGTACTCATAGTGCCCAGAGGTGGTACTGAAAGCCTTCTTCCACTTGTCTCCCTCTCGGATACGCACCAGGTTGTAAGCGTTCCTGAGATCTAGTTTAGTGAAGAAGCGCGCCCCGTGCATTGACTCTATCGCAGTGGCTATGAGCGGTAGTGGGTAGCTATACCTCACAGTGATCTGATTCAGACCCCGATAGTCAGGGAAGAAACCACCATTTACTTACCTCTAGGCTGCTATACATATTTCTTTGGTTTGTCATTCTATTATTTTATCATGGAATTTTGGGGTAATTTTACATAATTTATTTAGAATTGATCAGAATTCATTTCACATAAATAGTTCTACCAGTTCTGTGTATTCTCAAATTTAAAAAAGTAAGGGAGTGGAAAAAAGACTTGTTCTTAGGAAACCATTAACTTATTTTCTAAATGACTTAATATACATCTGTACACGATGTGATTAAGCATTATCAAACTGGCCACTAAAGGTGTTTCTGAAACATGTCAGCTAGAACGTGAGATAGCTTTGTAGTGTAGTGCCTCTGTTTTCAGAACCTGTAACACCTTTGGAATACATTTCAAAACACGTTGACTTGTCTACAGATATAAATCAATACACCAGAGGAACAGACCATGACGATTCCAGAACAAAACAGGCAATGTATGTTTGTTCACATAAACTCAGCAAAAAAAAAGTCCCTTTTTCAGGACCCTGTCTTTCAAAGACAATTAGTAAAAATCCAAATAACTTCACAGATCTTCATTGTAAAGGGTTTAAACACTGTTTCCCATGCGTGTTCAATGGACCATAAACAATTAATGAACATGCACCTGTGGACACTAAGACACTAACAGCTTGCCGACGGTAGGCAATTAAGGTCAGAGTTATGAAAACTTAGGACACTAAAGAGGCCTTTCTACTGACTCTGAAAAACACCAAAAGAAAGATGCCCAGGGTCCCTGCTCATCTGCGTGAACTTGCCTTAGTCATGCTGCAAGGAGGCATAAGGACTACAGATGTGGCCAGGGCAATAAATTGCAATGTCCGTACTGCGAGACGCCTAAGACAGCGCTTCAGGGAGACTGCAGGGAGACAAGACGGACAGCTGATCGTCCTCGCAGTGGCAGACCACGTGTAACAACACCTGCACAGGACTGCAGGTGCCTTGGTGGATGAGTGGGGTAACATCTCACAGCAATAACTGGCAAATCTGGTGCAGTCCATGAGGAGGAGATGCACTGCAGTACTTAATGCAGCTGGTGGCCACACCAGATACTAACTGTAACTTTTGATTTTAACCCTCTCTTTGTTCTGGGACACATTATTCCATTTCTGTTAGTCACATGTCTGTGGAACTTGTTCAGTTTATGTCTCAGTTGTTGAATCTTGTTATGTTCACACAAATATTTACACATGTTAAGTTTACTGAAAA
Source organism: Oncorhynchus mykiss (assembly GCF_013265735.2). NCBI lineage: Eukaryota > Metazoa > Chordata > Actinopteri > Salmoniformes > Salmonidae > Oncorhynchus > Oncorhynchus mykiss. The sequence goes on from NC_048590.1 coordinate 10,865,437, forward strand.
TAAACGCAGTTGACGTTTCTTTTTTTGCTGAGTTTACATGCTTGGGGCCTATACAAAAACAGGATTTGTATAAATATCATAATCAGTGGAATCCTTCAGGTAAAACACTTTCCATTCACTTTGAGTGGGCCACAACATGTAAATATCTATTACACAACATAAGAGGAAGTGTTTCTCAAAATTGAATATAAAGGGGGGAGTTGGCGTGTAAATGGCAAAAAAAAGTCCTGTATGTCTTTAAGCGATCCATGGGTGGGGCTAAAGTTTAAGAGGGTGTGGACGATGCTGAATGGGTGGAGACAAAGAGGAGCTTTTCACGAGAAACCAAAACATTCAAAGGCCATTTTTCAAAAATGAGTTTACAAGTTGATCAACTTTCAAAGCCAAATTACTCTCCCATTGTTCCTCAAATGCAGTGTATGATATACCATTTTGTAGCTCTGAGACTCTACCTTTATACAATGTAAAAAACACAATTTCAAATGTTGCTACATAAGACTGAATCCAGGTGGTGAGTCACATTTGGCATAGGCAGATCAGGACCTAACATAAGGACAATTCAGAGTATGCTATTCTGTTCTTCTGAAACAGGCTACATTTTCTTCATATCATAATTCTTTAGACCGGTCTAAAATGAATATTGGATGTATAATGATGGTGAAGGTGATAATACATGGATTTATTAGACTTTTTAAAATGTAGATGTTCCAAAAGTCTGCATCAGTGGCTTGCAGGAAATGTGGAAGCCAGGAGTTGCTAAATGTATTTATTTAATTAACGGTCAATCACTGTGAGACCGACAGTCATATAATTGACAGTCAGAGCTGACAAAATTTTGTGACCGCCACAGCCCTAGGCTACATTTGGAGATCCACTGATGGATACAAACCTTTTCAGTTGATTTTATGGTCTGAGGCCTCCATCTAAAACTTCCTACACGGACAAAAATGTAAATACTTGAGCAGATAGCCCCACCATAAGTGGACAGCTGTATCAAATACTCTTCAACCTCCACTCCTCTCTCTTCCTCCCTCCCACCAAAAGACAGTTCAGCTGAACTTTTTGGGAGAATGTGGTTCTCGAAGCAGTTGCACATGCAGTTTGAGAGTCAGGCAAGTGTCTATGTGACAGGTCAATTAAATATAAACGGGGGTCATCATTTCTCATAGCAATGGAGAAAGCCAATAACGGGGTCAAAAGTGCAGAGGAGCAGGGGCAACGAGGTCTGCCTTGAGCTCTACCAGTCAAATCCGAGGTAATACGAGTTAGAGAGCATGCTGTTCTGGGAGCTCAGCGTGACACACGGACATTGCTTATCAACCACTTCATAAACACTGATCGCTCCTCAATGATTGATTGATTCTCTCCCTGACAAGATGCGTTTGTTTTTTAATAGGCTCTTCTTTCAAGAACCCTGTTTGCAATTACCCTCAATGGTCCTATTACCAAGGATCATTACTCAAAAATGGTGATGAGGAGCCCAATGAGACAGCAGTTTGTGGAGACAGGAGCTCTGAGTCAGTTTGATGAGTTGCTGGCTCGCATCCCGCACCCAGGGCTATGATCACAGTTATTATCGGTGCTCAGTTTTATCATCACGCTAAAGTCACCGCTAAACATAAATTAAACATGGAAAGCCAAACAAACCTGCCACCAGCGAGGAGAGAGCTCTCCTAAGGAGAAGCTCAATAGCTCGACTTTTGGCAACCACCCCGTTTTAATTCCCCGGTATTAGTTAACCCATCTATAGGCAGTGCTGCAGTCCAATGAAAGCAAAATTATTACTGGGTCTGGGCTACCTATTATGGGTGTGCATTCCAAATGCCACCCTATTCCCTATATAGTGCACTACCTTTGACCTCTGTTCAAAAGTAGTGCACTATACAGGGAATAGGATGAAATCTGGGATACACCCAGATGCTAATTCCAAAGCATGCTAATTCCAAAGAGGAAATTCCTCATGCATGAATGTGATCCGTCTGATGACACTATTTAAATATAGTGTAGCGGTGGGACGTTGAGTGGTTGACTGTTCGCCATACAGTAAATCCTGAAGAAGAGGATTTGTTATGCATTTAAAGTCTCTCCAAAGACAACCTCGACAGGCACACTGACAATCAGCGTGACCACATTTATGTCCTATTCATTTCCTGTCCCCTGTTTAATATACAGAGCATCCCGTTTAATAGAGTTCAACTGTGATGTTATATTTGCTTCAATGGTTCATTATGATCACAAGAGCCTCCTTTATCATGCAGAAATCAGTGGGCTTAGCCACTAGGCTAGCTGGCAGGCTAGACAGTGAGTTGTATATAGCGACATCATGCATCTGAGCCCTGTTATGGGTCAGCATGTGCCCCGTTTATACTTGCAGAGATATGGTAAGGGTCAATTGGCACTACTGTGCTGACCTGAACCAAACTGTGCTGGCTCTGATATTTTCTTTTCACATTGATCTTTTCAGCACAGTTCCAAAAACAACGGTGGATGCGTAACTAGGGCAGCTCAGTACAGCTTGGTTTGGATCGGCTCAGTTCAGCTCAGAAGTGTGAAAAGCCCTCAAATAACTTTAGTCTGACTGGATACCTTTAACATCAAAACATAAAATCTCTTGAGGTGAACACTAATAGGTTGCTCAATGGGCAACCTTTTTCTTCTTGTTTTTTTACGGAGCACCATCCTTGCATATTTTTTTTCAGTTACTTAGATGGAAAGTATAGTGGGTTACAGATATAGAGGGGATAACAGGAGGAAAGTGGTGTATGGGGCAGGATTCGATCCCATGCCGTTCTTGGCAATGTGTGCTTGTCGGACTGAAGCACTACCACTGAGCCAGTCTCCCTCAAGTGACACCATTTTTAAGAAATAGGAAAGAAATTAAAGGGAATGTTCAGTATCACCCTGAAAGTAGTCTATGGACCAGGAGAAACTGTAATCCATATTTTGGTTTGCTATAAACAGCCACTACAAACTTCAGCTAGACTTTATCTACCACTAGCAAAAAATCAAAGTGTGATAGGGTCATGCATGGCTTTAACTAGTACCACTTGGTGAGGAATGCCTTTGATAGTCCTCATAACATACAGCAGCATTCTTCCCATAAAATTAAGATGGTGGTGATGAGGAGGGCGTGTGTCTTACTGTTTCCTGCTTGACTTACATGCTGACTAAACCGGGCGCAAAAGCATTGAACATGCATGGCAATTTAGTTAGACAGCTTGCTGTTGCTAGCTAATTTGTCCTGGAATGTAAACAATGTGTTATTTGACCTGAAATGCACAAGGTCCTCTACTCCGACAATTAATCCACAGATAAAAGGGTAAACCGAGTTTGTTTCTCTCCTCCTTCAGGCTTCTTCTTCTTCTTTAGACTTTATATGGCGGTTGGCAACCAACTTTAAGGTGCATTACGACCACCAACTGGACTGGAGTGTGAACCTCAGGATTTGCAGCGCGTCAAAGCAACACAAATAGATCCAAGTTCTACTTTAGCGCCTGGCAATGCAGACGATCATTGACGTGCCCGAACAGTGTGGATGCAATGATTGAATAATAAAGGTGTACATTTATTTTGCAATGCTCGCGCACGCGACACGGGCGGTGTGGTCAGCATGTTAGCTCTTTTATGGCAATTTTTGCGTTAATTATTACTTTGCTGCCCAGAATGTTTGTACAATAATTTCCTACAACCGACAAACACTTCTGGATCATGAATCGGAAGCTACATACTTATCTCCCAGCTTACCAGATCTGGAACACTTCATTCACTCCTTTGTTCCCAGCACAGTGGGCTAAACTGTTGCTCCTGGACGAGATGACATAAGGCAACGCCGGCAATGAAGAAGAGGAAGGAAAGGAGGACTCAAAGCTAGACTGAAAAGACGGGTAAACTCGGCCTCCTCTTCCTTGTATTCTGATGGCTAATGTCCAATCTCTGGAAACTGAACTTTGTGAACTCAGAGCAAGGCCTCAATCGCAGAGGGACATCAGGGAATGCTGTGTGACATTAACCAAGCCTGTCTAAAACACATATCACCAACATCTATCCTGAACCACCAGATGATCCAGCGTGCTTGAACATGTATACACAAACATCTGTAATGCGTACTAAGCTATCCCCCGCACCAACTTCGGCCAATCAGATCATGTTTCTCTGTTCCTACTCCCTGCCTACAAGCAGCAGCTCAAGAGGGAGCCATCGACACAGAGAATAGTGAGGCGCTGGACAGAGAAGATAGACTTAATGCTGCAGGATTGTTTTGAGAAAACTGAATGGAATACATGTTCAAACATTCATCCTCTCAGGACGCATCCATCAATATTGCAGAATATACAATGAATTCGGGAAAGTATTCAGCACCCCTTGACATTTTCCACATTTTGTTACGTTACAGCTGTATTCTAAAAATGATTAAATAAATAATAAATACAATTTTCACACAATACCCCATAATGACAAAGTGAAAACAGGTTTTTAAATTTTTTAGCAAATGTATAGAAAAATATAAAAAACATATACTTTATTTACATAAGTATTCAGACCCTTTGCTATGAGACTCAAAATTGAGCTTGTTTCCATTTATCATCCTTGAGATGTTTCTACAACTTGATTGGAGTCCACATGTGGTAAATTCAATTGATTGGATATGATTTGGAAAGACACACACCTGTCTTTATATTATGTCCCACAGTTGACTGTGCATGTCGGAGCAAAAACCAAGCCATGAGGTCAAAGGAATCGTCCGTAGAGCTCCGAGACAGGATTGTGTCGAAAGCACAGATCTGGGGAAGGCTGCCCAAAAATATTGAACATTGAAGGTCCCCAAGAACACAGTGGCCGCAATCGTTCTTAAATGGAAGAAGTTTGGAACCACCAAGACTCTTACGAGAGCTGGCCGCCCGGCCAAACTGGGCAATCGGGGGAGAAGGGCCTTGGTCAGGAGGGTGACCAAGAACCCGATGGTCACTATGACTGAGTTTCAGAGTTCCTTTGTGGAGATTAGAGAACCTTCAAGAAGGACATCCATCTCAGCAGCACTCCACCAATCAGGCCTTTATGGTACAGTAGCCAGGCGGAAGCCACTCCTCAGTAAAAGGCCCACTTGGAGTTTGCCAAAAAGCAGCTAAAGGACTCTCAGACCATGAGAAACAAGATTTTCTGGTCTGACGAAATCAAGACTGAACTCTTTGCCTGAAATCCAAGCGTCACGTCTGGAGGAAACCTGGCACCATCCCTACGGTGAAGCATACTGTTGGGATGTTTTTCAGCAACAGAGACTGGTATATTAGTCAGGATCGAGGGAAAGATGAACGGAGCACAGTAGTACAGAGAGATCCTTGATGAAAACCTACTCCAGAGCACTCATGACCTTAGACTGGGGCGAAGGTTCACCTTCCAACAGGACAACGACCCTAAGCACACAACCAAGACAATGCAAGAGTGGCTTTGGGACAAGTCTCTGAATGTCACTTAACTGGCCCAGCCAGAGCCCGGACTTAAGCCCCATCTAACATCTCTGGAGAGACCGGAAAATGGCTGTGCAGCAACACTCCCCATCCAAACGGACAGAGCTTTGGAGGGCCTGCAGAGAAGAATGGGAGAAACTCCCCAAATACAGGTGTGCCAAGCTTGTAGCGTCAAAGGTGCTACAAGCACTGAGTAAAGGGTCTGAATGCTTATGTAAATGTGATATTTCAGTTTTCTTTTTGTTATACATGTAAAGAAATGTCTAAAAACCTGTTTTTGCTTTATCATTATAGGGTATTGTGTGTACTGCTGAAAGCCAGTACTGCAGCATTCAATGTCGGTGGCGCACATGGAGTACTAGTCAAGCAGGTACGAGCTCCGCAAATCCATTAGGGATGCAAAAAGACAATACAGACTCAAACTTGAATTGATGATCGACAACTCAGACTCGCGTCGTATTCGGCAAGGACTACAGACTATTACGGACTGCAAAGGCAAATCCAGCTGTGCGGTGCCCACTGAAGCCTCCCTAACAGATGACCTTAACACATTCTATTTGAGGCAAACGATACTGAGCCATCCAGGAAGACTATCACTGCTCTGGATGACTATGTGCTATCGGTCTCCAAGGCTGACGTGAGGAAAACTCTCAAAAGAATGAATAGTCACAAAGCAAGCTGGCCCAGAAGGCGTCCCTGGCTGCGTCCTCAGAGTGTGTGCTGACCATCTGGCGGGCGTCTTCTCAGATATCTTCAACTTGTCCCTGTCCCAGGCTGCAGTCTGCTTTAAGGAGACCAACATCATCCCAGTGCCCAAGAAAAACAAGGAGACATGCCCAAATGACTATCGCCTGTTGCACTCACCTTGGTCATCATGAAGTCATCAACATGCCAGCCAAACTGGAACCACTCCAATTTACATACCGCTCCAACACATCCACAGAAGATGCCATTTCCATTTCTATTCACACGGGCGTAACACATCTGGACAAGAGGAACACCTATGTGAGAACGCTGTTCATTGACTAAAGGTTCAGGATTCAATAATATTGTTCCCTCCAAGCCCGACACCAGCCTCCGCAACTGGATCCTGGACTTCCTGACGGGCAGACAACAGGAGGAGTGTCAACAACACCTCCTTCACACTGACTCCACACAGGGGCCCCCAATTATGAGACCTCAGTTCTCTGCAGTACTCCCTGTTCACCCATGACTGTGCGATTTTTGCACGACACCAACTCCATCATCAAGTTTGTTGACAACACCACAGTTGTAGGCCTGATAACCAACAATGATGAGTCAGCTTCTAACTCAACGTCAACAAAATAAAACAAAAACAGCATCACACACACTCCAGCCACGAGTTGTTCACTCCCTTACCATCGGGCAGACGGTATCGGATCATGAGGTCTGATACTGTACCAACAGGCTAAGAGACCGTTTATATCTACAAGCCATCAGACTGCTGAACACTTGAACTGGACTGACCACCTGCTCTGATTCATCACACATATGTACTCACTCATGCACACACACACAGACACACACACACACACACACACACACACACACACAGAGTGTACCAAACATTAGGAACACCTTCACCTTTTGCCCTCAAAATAACCTCAATTCGTCAGGGCATGGACTCTACAATGTGTCGAAAACATTCCATAGGGATGCTGGACCATGTTAACTCCAATGCTTCCTACAGTTCTGTCAAATTGGCCTGAATGTCCTTCTTGATACACACATGAAACTGTTGTGTGTGAAAAACCCAGCAGCATTGATGTTCTTGATACAAACCGGTGTGCCTGGCACCTACTACCATACCTCTTTCAAAGGAACTTAAATATTTTGTCTTGCCCATTCACCCTCTGAATGGCACACATACACAATCCATGTTTCAATTGTCTCAAGGCTTAAAACGAATGTTTTAACCTGGCTCCTTCCGTTCATCTACACTGATTGAAGTTGATTTAACAAGTTACATCAATAAGGGATCATAGCTTTCACCTGGATTCACCTGGTCAGTCCATGTCTTGTTTACGTTATGTTCTTAATGTTTTGTACACTCAGTGCTACACACACATCACAACTGCTGCTACCAGACTGCTATTATACTGCTCAATTTATACACATAGAAATATAGGACTATAAATTGTGCCTTCCTATATTTTACTTATGCTAAAATGTTTATTCTATTCTACCGTCATTTACATCACGTTCGTATTCTTATCTTTTCTTATTTTTGTTGCATTGTCGAGAAGGAACCTGCAAGTAAGCCTTTCGATGTAAAGTATGCCTATCCTGTAAATATGACTAATAAAACTTAAAAGGAATACACAACTAAAATCGTACAACTTTCGTTTCCCTGCACAAATGTGCGTGTGATAAAAGCATGTTAAAACCACCATGTAAGCATGAGTCTCTGCTAGAATGCGAGTAAGCATTCCCACTACATGGCCAACTTGCAAAGTACAAATTGGCTATACTGGGAAGTGAACATTTATAAAAAAAATATCATGTAAGGTTATGGTATAGATAAGTATTAAAATCATATTTTTTTAAATGAATTATCATACTTCTGGATTTGCATCCTGACCCGATGGTGACAGTGAATCAGCATACCTCTTTCCCCATAAAGAGTGGGTGGCACTCCATGGTCATTCTCAACTGCCTCTGTGTCTCCTGCCAGTGACGCTGTGTATAACCTCAAAGGACTCTGGGGGTCCAAGGAACGGCCATTGGAGATGTTGGCCAGTTGAGCAGCAGCGTCCTTAGATCTCCTCTTCTCCTTCTTCAGAATGCTCACCAGGATATATGTGATGCTTAGGTTAAAGAACATGTATAGACATCCTCTTTGGGAAGAAATGGTTAATGGGTAACTTTAAAAAAAACTGAAAACGCACACCTGAGTTAGCAGGGTGGTGGGTACCATACATAGCAAGTAAGAGAAGAAACACCCCAGAGCTACGGGCTGAGTGCCTTTGACCAGGATTGTCTGTCACTTTCAGTTAAATTTCACATTTGTTGACATCCAGCAGGTGGTTGCTATAACACACTGCAAGCTGATGGCTACCAGCTGGTTTTATCAATTCATCGCCGCAGTGTGTCTGAGCCATGAGAAGAAATATCTATCCTCACAAGTGTGTAACAAAATATCTCATCAGTCTGGTTTGAGGTAGAGATAACAGTCAGGTTTAAAGTTCAAGGCCTGGCCTAGATGGCATTTGGAGGTAAGGAATGGGACAAAATAGATACTCCAATTTCAACACAAATGGTAAAGGTCATTCTGTCTTAGAGAAAGGGAACTTCCATCTGTCAATATATCACAGAAAAACTAAATTAAGTTTCCACGAAAAGGACAAAACATATTTTGAAGAATATCCCTGGTCTGCCTTGCACTGTGAGGGACATCACATGAAGATAAAGATGATATGTGGCTCCCCTTACAACACATACTTCAAGACAACAGGGGCAATAACAATCGTTTCCTTAAACATGGAGGAAATGGCACGAGCACGCTGTCATCTTTAATATGGGCCAGGCTGACACATGCGTTCTCTGACCTTACCAGCTCAGTGAGATGTCCTGGGAATAGGGTGCCATTTGGGACCGTCAATATTATCCAAAAGATTAGGGTGCCATTTGGGAACTCCGTTCTGCTACCCCTGGTCTTTGGTGCACCATTGAGGGGTGAAAACATCTGAAAACCAACCTCGTTAAAGAGTATCTTAAATAAGACATCTCAGTCTTATTCTGCCCCATAAAATGTTTTAACTTGCTCTGGTCTTTTCCTACTAGTGTAACCAATGTGAAATGGCTAGCTAGTTAGCGGGGTGCGCGCTAATAGCATTTCAATCAGTGACGTCACTCGCTCTGAGACCTTGAAGCAGTTGTTCCCCTTGCTCTGCAAGGGTCGCGGCTTTTGTGAAGCGATGGGTAACGATGCTTCGAGGGTGGCTGTTGTCAATGTGTGCAGAGGGTCCCTGGTTCGAGCCTAGGTAGGGGAGAGGAGAGGGACAGAAGCTACTTTGCTGATAACTTCTTTATTGAGAAAAATGTACTTACTATGACTGGAGGAAATGTGTGATGTGATAGTCTCAACTAGCTATCTTAAGATGAATGTATTAACTGTAAGTTGCTCTGGATAGGAGCATCTGCTAAATTACTCAAATCCAAATGTAATTTGGGATGCAGCCCTTGTCTGGTATGAATTACCGGAGAGAATAGGAGCCGTGAAGGCTGGAGAAAGCGTGTCAAGATTCCAGAGCATCTTCTCCTGATGAGAGTATTTTTTTTCTTGACATTTGTGCATGAGTGCATTTGTGAGTGTATGTTTGCGTACAAATGTGTGTGTGTGCGCACATTTGTGTGTATGACAGAGTGAGTGAGTGCAAAAGAGTGGGGAGTGAAAGACGAAAACACTCCGATCCTGTTCACACTTCCAATCCCACGACATGTTCCACCTGGCAACAGAACAGCACAAACTTATTCAACCCATTAGTTACATTTACTGTAATGGTTTCCCTCTGTCCCATCTACTTCAAACCCAATCCATTGGGATCAATCAAATGTTTTGGAGAACCTTGCACTTACACACTGTAAACTGACAGTCTATATGTAGTTTATGCATTTTGCACATTTTGCACACAGATGCAAAATGAACAATACATTCATTTTTATTTTTAATGTCCTTGAAAAGAAAAGCCCAAGCCCCTTGATTTGCCAAATGAAAAGGTTGTCCATAGGCTGACATGCTTACTGCACAACGGGAATACACATCTGTTCCCTGCACTGCCAAGCAGAAAGGAAACAGGGCCAGGGAAGGTAAATCCATAAAATACAGACTGTCAAGTACACTTTTTTTTAACCTATAAAGTGCTGACTGCTCAAATAACTCAAGACTAAAGCAAAAAATAAAAAGATCTTCCAAGATTTAGGAGCTGTCCTTTTTTTTTTACGACACAAGCACCAGGTTGCATTCCATCAAAATATACATTCAAAATGTAATCAAAGGCTTGTAGTAAAGTACACAAGGAAAATAGCTTATTTTCAAAAACTGCCTGTGGTTTAACAAAAGAGTACCGTGCTGTTGATGCCTGGGATGACATCCAGTAATTTACAGTCACCACATTATTTGGTTCCCTGAGCCCGTTCTAGTTTTGCCTCATCAGATTTTCAAACATCTTGTTTTCACACCTACCAAAATTACATCTCTCAATCAAACAAGTTATCTAAATGTCCAGGTTTATGTCAGGATGATAAATGGCCCCCTATTTAGGGCATCTGCAAAGTACTACTCATTTAGCTGTCATGTAGATGTAATCGGGAACAACAGTGTAAAACAAATTAAATGGAACCAAAACAGGATCATAACTCTCATGGACCTGAACGTAACTCAACTACACAGAGTGGCCTGGTAATGGTCAAACAGAATCTCATATTAACACACCTAAATCATTGCTAACAACATAGTCCCAAATATAATCAATTGAAGATAAAGGAAAGCCACATTACAAGTTCACTCAAATGCTGTACCAGAGGTTTGGTACCAGTACCCCCTGCATACAGCCTCGCTACTGTTAATTTAATGCTGCTCTTTAATTATGTGACCAATTTTTTTTGATTTGATTAAATACCTGTTGAAACCAATGAATCCCCAACTTCCAGGACACGCTGCCGGGCAAAGCAAATACACATCAAAAAGCTCAGAGCCAAAATCCACTTTTCACAAGTGGCTTCTGTGGATAGTGTCAGTATGGTTCATTTTCAAGGTCACCAGGAGGGGACAAGACAAGCGTTTGCCAGACTAAGCCACCCGTGCAAGTCAACAGTAAGTAGGAAAGGGCTCAGAAACCCTGGCACTACAAACCTGATTCCACTAATCAACTCATCATCAAACCTTTGGTTAGTGGAATCAGGTCTGTAGTGCTAAGCAAAAAAACTCAAATGTGCACCCCTTTCGGTCCCCAGGACCAGGATTAAAAAACACTAAGTGAAATCCATTTGTCTCCTTTATTTATATGGTGTCTGATGTAGTATGCTTACACTCGCTTGACCGGTTCCACAACAAATTCCATTATTAGAAAAAGCTCTCTTCGACATTCTCAGGGAAAGTCAGAACCCACTTTACTAACCCCTTAAAAAACAAAATCACATTTCACTTTAAAGCAAAGTGCATACAAATCTTCGAGAGCACAGTACACTATATCCTATGAGCTCCAAGCCTGAGGGAACGCACTGTGGAGTTTATGGAAACAGAGTGGACTGACTGGACTGTGTCACTCACAGCCCTGCCAATACGATGGGGGGTATTACTGAGAAGACAGGGAATCACCACCTTGACGTGTAAGTAAATATTACACAATTAGTAGGGCAGTTGAGGGAATCCTTGAGATGTCGCTGATAATGTAAACATGCGGTGGAGGATTACTGATAAGTATTCGCAAAATATTGTCTCTTTCTTGGAAAAAAATCAGCAGCCACATGAGCAGCCTAGTCGCCAGGCGTGATTTTGGGCAGCTCCATGGTAATAAATGTTACTGTTCCTGGTGAAAAAACAATGTCCTATCCTGGAGTTCGAGTAAATGACATTACTAAGCTGCTCCCGAATGTACTAAACCAGGATATGGGCATCGATTTTATCGTAGTCCATGTGGGTTTTAATGACATTACTAAGCTGCTCTCGAATGTACTAAACCAGGACACGGGCATCGATTTTATCGTAGTCCATGTGGGTTTTAATGACATTACTAAGCTGCTCCCGAATGTAATAAACCAGGACATGGACATCGATTTTATCGTAGTCCATGTGGGTTTTAATGACATTACTAAGCTGCTCCCGAATGTACTAAACCAGGACATGGACACGGACAAGGGCTGATTTCAAGGTTTTACTGCTAACCTACAAAGCATTTCGTAGTCTTGCTCCTACGCTACGGTCACAAGACACAGGCCTCCTAATTGTCCCTAAAATTTCTAAGCAAACAGCTGGAGGCAGGGCTTTCTCATATCGAGCTCCATTTTTTATGGAATGGTCTGCCTACCCATGTGAGACACACAGACTCGGTCTCAACATTTAACTTCTTGGTGACTGGGGGGCAGTATTGAGAAGCTTGGATGAATGAGGTGCCCAGAGTAAACTGCTTGCTACTTAGCCATTAAAGCTAGAATATGCTATATATTTGGATAGAAAACACTCTGAAGTTTCTGAAACTGTTTGAATTTTGTCTGTGAGTATAACAGAACTCATATGGCAGGCGAAAACCTGAGAAGAATCCAATCAGGAAGTGGGAAATCTGAGGTTTGAAGTTATTCAACTCATTGCCATTCCAATATACAGTGTCTATGGGGTCATTTTTCACTTCCCAAGGCTTCCACTAGATGTCAACAGTCTTTAGAACCTTGTTTGATGCTTCTACTGTGAAGTGGGGCCAAATGAGAGGGGATTGAGCCAGGTGTCTGTCAGATTGCCATGAGCTCGTGACGCATGGTCAAGTGAAAGTTAGTTTATCGAACAAAACATATATGCATTGTGTAATATGAAGTCCTATGAGTGTCAAATGATGAAGATCAAAGGTTAGTGATTCATTTTATTTGTGACTCCTCTCTTTGGCTGGAATAATGGCTGTGTTTTTCTGTGACTTGGTGGTGACCTAACATAATTTGTGGTGCTTTTGCTATAAAGCCTTTTGAAATCAGACACTGTGGCTGAATCTTTAAAATGGTGTAAAATACTTGTATGCTTGAGGAATTTTAATTATGAGATTTTTGTTGTTTTGAATTTGGCGCCCTGCACTTTCACTGGCTGTTGGCGGGGTGGGATGCTACCGTCCCGAATATCCCAGAGAGGGTAAGTCTTTACTGAAGACTCATCTCTTCAGTGGGTCATACGATTGAGTGTAGTCTGGCCCAGGAGTGTGAAGGTGAACGGAAAGGCTGTGGAGCAACGAACCACCTTTGCTGTCTCTGCCAGGCCAGTTCCCCTCTCTCCACTGGGATTCTCTGCCTCTAACCCTATTACAGGGGCTGAGTCACTGGCTTACTGGTGCTCTTCCGTGCCGTCCCTAGAAGGGGTGCGTCACTTGAGTGGGTTGAGTCACTGACGTGATCTTCCTGTCTGGGTTGGCGCCCTGCCTTGGGTTGTGCCATGGCGGAGATCTTTGTGGGCTATACACGGCCTTGTCTCAGGATTGCAAATTGGTGGTTGAAGATATCCCTCTAGTGGTGTGGGCGCTGTGCTTTGGCAAAGTGAGTGGGGTTATATTCTGCCTGTTTGGCCCTGTCCTGGGGTATCATTGGATGGGGCCACAGTGTCTCCTGACCCCTCCTGTCTCAGCCTCCAGTATTTATGCTGCAGTAGTTTATGTGTCAGGGGGCTAGGGTCAGTCTGTTATAACTGGAGTACTTCTCCTGTCTTATCCGGTGCCCTGTTTGAATTTAAGTATACTCTCTCTTTCTCTCTTTCCTTCTCTCTCTTGGAGGACCTGAGCCCTAGGACCATGCCTCAGGACTACCTGGCATGATGACTCCTTGCTGTCCCCAGTCCACCTGGCCGTGCTGCTGTTCCAGTTTCAACTGTTCTGCCTGCGGCTATGGAACCCTGACCAGTTCACCGGATGTGCTACCTGTCCCAGACCTGCTGTTTTCAACTCTCTAGAGACAGCAGGAGTGGTAGATATACTCTGAATGATCGGCTATGAAAAGCCAGCTGACATTTACTCCTGAGGTGCTGACTTGTTACACCCTCGACAACTACTGTGATTATTATTATTTGACCATGCTGGTCATTTATGATCATTTGAACATCTTGGCCATGTTCTGTTATAATCTCCACCCGGCACAGCCAGAAGAGGACTGGCCACCCCTCATAGCCTGGTTCCTCTCTAGGTTTCTTCCTAGGTTTTGGCCTTTCTTGGGAGTTTTTCCTAGCCACCGTGCTTCTACACATGCATTGCTTACTGTTTGGGGTTTTAGGCTGGGTTTCTGTACAGCACTTTGAGATAACAGCTGATGTAAGAAGGGCTATATAAATAATTTTGATTTGATTTGATTATAGATGTGTTTGTGGAAATATTGCTGTAGGTTAACGACAGTCATACAGTTAGAGACTGGCAGGCTTACTTAATGTTAAATATCTCTAATAGTATGTGGAATTCTTCCCCTATCAAAAATGTGTGAACACATTGAACAGAGGGATGTAGATTACTAAAATATAGGAAAGGTAAAAACCTGGCTTTTGCTTTATACTAAAGTACATGAGGGTAATATTAGGATGTCAGTGTCATTAAGCTCAAGGTATCTCTTTTGGTAAGCAAATGAGAATGCATTCTATCAGCATATCGATTGTGCAACCAGGGCTGGTAAAATAATAATAATCACAGTAGTTGTGAGGGTGTAACAAGTCAGCACCTCAGGGGTAAACCCTGTATCATTGTTATTCTAACATCCGCGATGCAAATAAGGCCCTCCCCCGCCCTCCCTTCGGAAAACATGAACACGACTCCATTTTGTTGCTTCCAGCCTATAGACAGAGACTAAAACAGGAAGCTCCCGTGCTCAGGTCTGTTCAATGCTGGTCTGACCAATCTGATTCCTCGCTTCAAGATTGCTTCGATCACGTGGACTGGAATATGTTCTGCATTGCGTCAAACAACAACATTGACGAATACGCTGATTCGGTGAGCGAGATCATTAGCAAGTACATCGGTGATGTCTTACCCACAGCAACTATTAAAACTATTGAAAGCGTGAACCACTGCTTTTAATCAGGGCAAGGTGACCGGAAACATGACCGGATACAAACAGTACAAACACTTCTTCGCCCGCTTTGAGGACAATACAGTGCCACTGACACGGCCCGCTACCAAAACCTGCGGACTCTCCTTCACTGCAGCTGACGTGAGTATAACATTTAAAACGTGTTAACCCTCACAAGGCTGCAGGCCCAGACAGCATCCCCAGCCGCGTCCTCAGAGCATGCGCAGACCAGCTGACTGGTGTGTTTACGGACATATTCAAACAATCCTTATCCCAGTCTGCTGTTCCCCACATGCTTGAAGAGGGCCACCATTGTTCCTGTTCCCAAGAAAGCTAAGGTAACTGAGCTAAACGACTACCACCCCGTAGCACTCACTCCCGTCACCATGAAGTGCTTTGAGAGGCTAGTCAAGGACCATATCACCTCCACCCTACCTGACACCCTAGACCCACGCCAATTTCTTACCACCCCAATAGGTCCACAGACAACGCAATCGCAACCACACTGCCCTAACCCATCTGGACAAGAGGAATACCTATGTGAGAATGCGACTACAGCTCAGCATTTAACACCATGGTACCCTCCAAACTCATATCCTACATTACTCATGTCATATATATATACTGTACTCGATACCATATACTGCATCTTGCCTATGCCGTTCTGTACCATCACTCCTTCATATATTTTTATGTACATATTCTTCATTCCTTTACACTTGTGTGTATTTTATTTATTCGTTATTTTACCAGGTAAGTTGACTGAGAACATGTTCTCATTTGCATTTAAGGTAGTTGTTGTGAAATTGATAGGTTAGATTACTCGTTGGTTATTACTGCATTGTCGGAACTATAAGCACTAGCATTTCACTGCACTCGCATTAACATCTGCTAACCATGTGTATGTGACAAATAAAATTGTATTTGATAATAGTGTTGAACATTACTTTTGAATGACTACCTCATCTCCCACTCATACAATTATCTCTAAGGTCCCTCAGGTGAGCAGTGAAATTCAAACACAAATTCAACCACAAAGACCAGGATGGTCTTATCCTTTGGATGGATTATCCCTTTGAGAATGGTGAAGTTATTCATTACACTTTGGATGGACCAGGTCTCTCTTGAAAAAGAGATGTTATCTCAATGAGAAAAACCTGTATAAATAAAGGTTAAATAAAAAATGTTTTATAAAAAAAAAAAACATTTAGTTCTTGTTTATTGGGTTATTAAACAACGAATTGACTGATGTCGGTTTACATGGTTATCAAAACATCACGCCATGGTAAACCTACACGAAACACAGCCCTTATTTTAAGTGTTTCTAAAAAATGTATGTTGGAAAAACGTTTGGAACCATATCCCTGTTTGACCGCTAGGTTTTATTGGTATTATCACACCTCCACTGTGGGGATCTATGGTGACTTTAAAACAGTTACAGAGCTTAATGGCTGTAATAGATCAACAACATTGTAGTTACTGTCAAGGCTGTGGGTAACTGGTGAAAGGGGTCAGGCGCAGGAGAGCTGAGATGCGTGAACAAGGTATTTAATACAAGATAACACCAGTATAAACACAATACTATGGTGCGGGAAAAATACCGGTACCACGACATAAACGGGCGTAATAACAAAACCCGGCAACAAAATACCAGCCGTCAGTAACAGCATGAACAATAAAACAAACATGCACACAAACACGGGGGAAACCAGAGGGTTAAATAATGAACATGTAATGGGGGAATTGAAACCAGGTGTGTAGAAAACAAAGACAAAAGAAATGGAAAATGAAAAGTGGATCGGCGATGGCTAGAAGGCCGGTGACGTCGACCACCGGACGCCGCTCGAACAAGGAGAGGGACCGACTCCGGCAGAAGTCGTGACAGTTACTCCAAAATACTAACCTAAATAACAGGGCGAAAAGAACGAAGCCTGTACAGACATGCATCCTATTTGCAATAAGGCACAAAAGTAAAACATTTGGCAAAGAAATTAACTTTATGCCCTGAATAAAACGCGTTATGTTTGGGGTAAATCCAACACATCACTGAGTACCACTTCATATTTTCAAGCATGGTGGTGGCTGCATCATGTTATGGGTATACTTGTCATCGGAATAGGTCTCCCGAAGTGCACAATGGTCAAAGGCACTGCATCGCAGTGCTATACTCGTCACTACAGACCAGACATCGATTCCGGGCTGTATCACAAATGGCCGTGATCAGGAGTCCCATAGGGCGGCGCACAATCAACGCCCTCCAGCGACTCCTTGTGGTGGGCAGGACGCCTACAGGCTGACCTCGGTCGTCAGGTGAACAGTGTTTCCTACGACACATTGGTGCCGCTGGCTTCTGAGTTAAGCAGGTGGGTGTTAAGAAGCGCGGTTTGACGGGTCATGTTTCAAAAGACGCATGACTCGACCTTCACATTCCGAGCCCGTTAGGGAGTTGAAGCGATGAGAAAATATCAACATTGGGGAGAAAAATGGGGTAAAACGGAATAGAGCTAAACAGAGGAAAAATCCTAGAGGATTAAAAATTGGCTTGAAAATCTACAGCAAGACTTGAAAACGGCTGTCTAGCAATGATCAACAACCAACTTGACAGAGATTGAAGAATGTTTGAGAGAATGTGCAGATATTGTACAATCCAGGTGTGCAAAGCTCTTAAGAGACTTACCCACTGCCAAAGGTGATTCTAACATTTATTGATTTAGAGGTGTGAATACTTATGCAAATTAGATATTTCTGTATTAATGTTCAATAAATGTGCAAACATTTCTAAACACATGATTTCAGTTTGTGTAGATGAGTGACAAAAACAATCTACTTAATCCATTTTGAATTCAGGCTGTAACACAACAAAATGTAGAATAAAGGGGTATGAAAACTTTCTAAAGGCACTGTACCTGGTTAAATAAAGGCTAAATAAATGCCAAATAACTAAATAAACTTAGCAGCAAAGAGTAAGCACATGAAAAGTAGGAACTGGGTATCCACAATCAGGTGGACCCTTTTGGTGATCGGGTAGAAAGTGGCCTTTCCTTGAGCTTAATTGTTTTTTGATTGGCTCAACAATAATGACTTCAACAGAAATAGAAAATGTGTTTGCCAGAACATTCTCCAATTCGTAGTCACAAACAGATGACAGAGATGAACTTGAGTAATACTTGTAAGGTTGCAGCATAGGAAGGATACTGATCTCGTTATCGCGCTGAGTCAACATTTCCCTCAGCTTGGTCAGGTCTGCAGGCTGGAGCTGGGGGCTGTCTTTTTGGTCGGGGACTACCACAGGTGGGGGAGGGCTTGGGTGGTCACCTACCTCGTCTCCAATAGACAACCTCTCTCGTATCATTACCTGTAGAAGGGGACACATAACAAAAACACAAAATTAACCCCCCTCTAAAAACAAATTGCACACCACCCAACATCAACACAACCACATTACACAGTTCAATAAACTGCCATACACAATCCACAATCCAATCACAAATGTACATTCAACCCGCACTCTCTAGCAGTACATACTCAACCCACCCTGACCCCCATACCTCTTGAAAACCCTTCACATTATTGACTCTCTCAAACTCGACCCTAAGGTACACTACCGTTCAAAAGTTTGGGGTCACTTAGAAATGTCCATGTTTTTTAAATTAAAGCAATTTTTTTGTCCAGTAAAATAACATACAATTGATCAGAAATACAGTGTAGACATTGTTAATGTTGAAAACTACTACTTTAGCTTGAAACGGCAGATTTTTTTATGGAATATCTACATAGGCATACAGAGGCCCATTATCAGCAACCATCACTCCTGTGTTCCAATGGCACGTTATGTTAGCTAATGCAAGTTTATAATTTTAAAAGGCTAATTGATCATTAGAAAAACCTTTTTTAATTATAGTAGCACAGCTGAAAATTGCTGTGCTGATTAAAGAAGCAATAAAACTGTCCTTCTTTAGACTACTTGAGTATCTGGAGCATCAACATTCGTGGGTTCGATTGCAGGCTCAAAATGGCCAGAAACAAAGAACTTTCATCTGAAACCTGTCAGTCTATTCTTGTTCTGAGAAATGAAGGCTATTCCATGCAAAAAATTGCCAAGAAACTGAAGATCTCGTACAACGCTGTGTACTACTCCCTTCACAGAACAGCGCAAACTGTCTCTAACCAGAATAGAACGAGGAGTGGGAGGTCCCGGTGCACAACTGAGCAAGAGGACAAGTACATTAGAGAGTCCAGTTTGAGAAACAGACGCCTCACAAGTCCTCAAATGGCATGCTCATGCATGCTTCGGTGTCGCTTGCCTCAAAGCGAGCATAAAAATACATTTATCCTGTCTGGTAGGCTCGTGTCACTGGGAAGCTCACGGCTGGGTTTCCCTTTGTAGTCCATAATAGTTTTCAAGCCCTGCCACATCTGACGAGCGTCAGAGCCAGTGAAGTAGGATTCAATCTTAATCCTGTATTGACGCTTTGCTTGTTTGATGGTTCATCTAAGGGCATAGTAGGATTTCTTATAAGCGTCCGGATTTGTGTCCCACACCTTGAAAGTGGCAGCTCTAACCTTTAGCTCAATGCGGATGTTGCCTGTAATCCATCGTTTTTTTTGGGATATAAACGTACGGTCACTATTGGGATGACATCGTCAATGCACTTATTGATGAAGCCAGTGACTGCGGTGGAACAGTCCTCAATGGCATTGGATGAATACCGGAACATATTCCAGTCTGTGCTAGCTAAACAGTCCGCATCATCTGACCACTTCCGAATTGAACGAGTCACTGGTACTTCCTGCTTTAGTTTTTGCTTGTAGGCAGGAATCAGGAGGATATAATTATGGTCAGATTTGCCAAATGGAGGGTGAGGGAGAGTTTTGTATGCATCTCTGTGTGGAGTAAAGTTGGTATAAAGCTTTTTTCCATTCTCTGTCCTGCCGATGCATGAAGAAAAACGGCAGATCTATATTATCTGTGTCGTCGTTCAGCCACAACTTGGTGAAACATAAGCTATTACAGTTTTTAATGTCCTGTTGGTAGGATAGTCTTGATCATATATCATCCATTTTGTTTTCTAATGAAAGCAAGTTGGCCAATAGAATGGACGGTAGTGGAAGTTTACTCCTACGAATTCTCAGAAGGAAACCCGACCTCCACCTCCTTTTACTCTGTCTTTTCTTCACACAAATGATGGGGATTTAGGCTCGTTCCCAAGAAAGCAGTATATCCTTCGCGTCCGACTTGTAAAATAAAAAAAATCTTTGTCCAGTTCGAGTTGCGTATTCGCTGTTCTGATGTGCAGAAGTTATTTTTGGTCATAAGAGATGGTAGCAGCAACATTATGTACAAAATACGTTTAAAAAAATTGAAGTTACAAACAACGCAAAAAAAACTAACAAAACAGCACAGTTAGTTAGGAGTCTGTAAATTGTCAGCCATCCCCTCCAGCACCATTCTATTCTATGACCAGCCTTTGAAAGAATTTAATGTGTACAGATGTGAGTGCAATGGGGCTATGGTCATTTAGACAGGTTACCTTGACATTCTTGGGCACAGGGACTATGGTGGTCTGCATGAAACATGTGGGTATGTATTACAGACAGGGTCAGGGAAAAGTTGAAATTGTCAGTGAACGCACTTACCATCTTGTCCTGGGGCCATGTGAATGTTAACTTGTCTTACTCACATCGGTCACAGACAGCGAGATCATACAGTTGTCCGGAACAGCTGGTGTTTTCTTGCATAGATTAGTGTTGTTTGACTCGAAGCAAGCATAGAAGGCATTTAGCTCGTCTGGTAGGCTCGCGTCACTGGGCAGCTCTTGGCTGGGTGTCCCTTTGTAATCCGTGATAGTTTGTAAGCCTAGTCACATCTGACGCAGTAGGATTCGATCTTAGTCCTGAATTGATGATTTTCTTGTTTAATGGCTTATCTGAGGACGTAGTGGGACTTCTTATAAACTTCAGGATTAGTGTACAGCTTCTTGAAAGTGGCAGCTCTAAACTTTAGCTCAGTGCAGCTGTTGCCTGTAATCCATGGGTTATGGTTGGGATATGTAGGTATGGTCATTGAGGGGACGACGTAGTAGATGCAGTTATTAATGAAGCTGGTGACTGATGTGATAAACTGGTCAAGGAATCCCGGAACATATTTCCAGTCTGTGCTAGCGAAACCGTCCTGTAACTTAGCATCCGCTTCATCGGACCACTTCTATATCGAGTGTGTCACTGGTACTTTCCGTTTTAGTTTTTTCTTGAAAGCAGGAATCAGGAGGATATAGCTATGGTCAGATTTACCAAAGGGAGGGCGAGGGAGAGCCTTGTTTGCATTTCTATGTGTGGAGTAAAGGTGATCCAGAGTTTTGTTGCCACTGGTTTGTATTTGTATTTATTGGGGATCTCCATTAGCTGCCTGACTTGGGGATTGTGAAGAGAAATCTGGTGCCATGTAAGGTAGGGTCTTCATAGGTGTGCTACTAGTTTAAACAGACAGCTCTGTGCATTCAGATAGTCAACACGTCTTACAAAAACAAGTAGTGATTAAGTCAATCTCTCCTCCACTTTGAGCCATGAGAGATTGATATGCATATTATTAATGTTAGCTCTCCATGTACAGCTGTAGTCGGAAGTTTACATACACTTAGATTGGAGTCATTGAAACTCGTTTTTCAACCACTCCACAAATTTTTTGTTAACAAACTATAGTTTTGGCAATTTGGTTAGGACATCTACTTTGTGCATGACACAAGTCATTTTTCCAACAATTACTTACAGACAGATTATTTCACTTCACTCTCACTGTGTCACAATTCCAGTGGGTCAGAAGTTTGCATACACTAAGTTGACTGTGCATTTAAACAGCTTGGAAAATTCCAGAAAATTATGTCATGGCTTTAGAAGCTTCTGATGGGCTAATTGACATAATTTGAGTCAATTGGATGTGTACCTGTGGATGTATTTCAAGGCCTACCTTCAAACTCAGTGCCTCTTTGGGAAAATCCATGGGAAAATCAAAAGAAACCAGCCAAGACCACAGAAAAAAATTGTAGACCTCCACAAGTCTGGTTCATCCTTGGGAGAAATTTCCAAACGCCTGAAGGTACCACGTTCATCTGTACAAACAATAGTACGCAAGTATAAACACCATGGCACCACACAGCAGTCATACTGTTCTGGAAGAAGATGTGTTCTGTCTCCTAGAGATTAACATATTTTGGTGCGAAAAGTGCAAATCAATCCCAGAACAGTGGCAAAGGACCTTGAGAAGAAGCTAGAGAAAACAGGTACAAAATTATCTATAACCACAGGAAAACGAGTCCTATATCCACTTAACCTGAAAGGCTGCTCAGCAAGGAAGAAGCCACTGTTCCAAAACCGCCAAAAAAAAGCCAGACTACGGTTTGCACATGGGGACAAAGATCGTACTTTTTGGAGAAATGTCCTCTGGTCTGATGAAACAAAAATAGAACTGTTTGGCCATAATGACCATCGTTATGTTTGGAGGAAAAAGGGGGAGGCTTGCAAGCCGAAGAACACCAGCCCAACCATGAAGCACGGGGGTGGCAGCATCATGTTGTGGGGGTGTTTTGCTGCAGGAGGGACTAGAGGGACTGGTGCACCTCACAAAATAGATGTCATGAAATTATGTGAATATATTGAAGCAACATCTCAAGAAATCTGTCAGGATGTTAAAGCTTGGTCGCAAATGGGTCTCCAAATGGACAATGATCACAAGCATACTTCCAAAGTTGTGGCAAAATGGTTTAACCTCTTACTCCCACCCGACACGCAGTCGTCCCATCTAGCCACCTGGAAATGCAAATGCGCTACGCTAAATGCTAATAGTACTCGTTAAAACTCAAACGTTCATTAAAACACACATGCAGGGTATTGAATTAAAGCTACACTCGTTGTGAATCTAGCCAACAAGTCAGATTTTTAAAATGCTTTTCGGCGAAAGCATGAGAAGCTATTATCTGATAGCGTGCAACACCCCGAAATACCTGAAGGCGACGTAAACAAAAGAATTAGCAGAAATAAAATATAAAACATTCATTACCTTTGACGAGCTTCTTTGTTGGCACTCCTATATGCCCCATAAACATCACTATTGGGTATTTTTTTCGATTAAATCGGTCCATATATACCCAAAATATCCATCTACTGTGTGATTCAGAAAAAAACACAGTTTCAAAACGCAGCGTCATTTTTTTAAATTAAAAAAGTCGACGATAAACTTTCACAAAACACTTCGAAATACTTTTGTAATCCAACTTTAGGTATTAGTAAACGTTAATAACATATCAAATTGATCACGAGGCGATGTGTATTCAATAGCTCCATGTCTTCAAATCATGTTCGGGAAATCTCTCTTCCAAAACTTCCTGTCGGAGACCGGACGGAATGGAATCTCTCTCCTTTGTTTGACCAAGAAATAACTCCCAGGAAATTGACAAGACTGGCGACATCGTGTGGAAGCTGTAGGAATTGCAATCTCGGCCCCATTTAATTTGGTGTCCCTTAAACAATACATGCAAGTGGCGCATGGATATTTTTTTCAGTTTTCAGTGACCAGTTTTTCTTGCGCTTTTCGATGAAACACACGCTCTGTTATAGTCACAGCCATGATTTAACCAGTTTTAGAAACGTGAGAGTGTTTTCTATCCACACATACTAATCATATGCATATACTATATTCCTGGCATGAGTAGCAGGACGCTGAAATGTTGCGCGATTTTTAACAGAATGTTCGAAAAAATAGGGGGTCGACTTAAGAGGTTTTAAGGACAACAAAGTCAAGATATCACAAAGCCCTGACCTCCATCCTAAAGAAAATGTGTGGGCAGAACTGAAAAAGCGTGTGCAAGCAAGAAGGCCTACAAACCTGACTCATTTACCCCAGCTCTGTCAAGACAAATTGGCCCAAATTCACCCAATTTATTGTGGGAAGCTTGTGGAAGAATATCCGAAACGTTTGACCCAAGTTAACTTTGTATGGCTGCAGGGGCAGTATAGAGTAGCTTGGATGAAAGGTGCCCATATCAAACGGCCTGCTCCTCAGTCATAGTTGCTAATATTAGCATATTATTAGTAGTAGTGGATATAAAACACTCTGAAGTTTCTAAAACTGTTTGAATTATGTCTGTGAGTATAACAGAACTCATATAGCAGGCTAAAACCTGAGAAATTCCACTTCCTGTTTTTTTTCTGGAGGTGGCAGATTTTCAAACAAGGTCTCATTGAAATTACAGCGAGATAGAGTTTTCACTTCCTACGCCTTCCACTATGTCAGCAGTCAATAGAACTTTGTCTGATAACTCTAATGTGAAGGGGGGTCGATTGACACAGGAAATAGTCACCACAGCCATGAGTGGATCATGCTTTCACCAGGCGAAGGACTTGCGTTCCACCGCTCATCTGAAGTAATTCTAATTCTCCGGTTGGAACGTTATTCAAGATATATGTAAACCACATTCTAAAGATTGATTCAGTACATCGTTTGACATGTTTCTACAGACTGTTAGGGAACTTTTGGACATTTTGTCACGTTATAGTGGACTCGCTTTGTGACTTTGGGATTACCAAACGCGCTAACCAAAGTAGCAAATTGGACATAAATAACGAACATTTTCGAACAAATCAAGCATTTATTGTGGACCTGCGATTTAAAGGACTGCATTCTGATGAAGTTCATCAAAGGTAAGGAAACATTCGTCATGTATTTTCTGGTTTCTGTTGACTCCAACATGGAGGCTAATTTGGCTACTGTTCTGAGTGCCGTCTCAGATTATTGCATGGGTTTTTCCGTAAAAAGAAATTGAAATCTGACACAACGGTTGCATTAAGGAGAGGTATATCTATAATTCCATGTGTATAACTTGTAGTATCATCTCCATTTATGATGAGTATTTCTGTTGAAACGATGTGGCTATAAAAAAATTACTTGATGTTTTTGGAACTAGGGAATCTAAATAGCCAATGTAAACTCAGATTTTTTTATATAAATATGAACTTTATCAAACAAAACATGCATGTATTGTGTAACATGAAGTCCTGTGAGTGTCATCTGATGAAGATAATTCAAGGTTAGTGATTCATTTTATCTTAATTTATGCTTTTTGTGAATGCTATATTTTGCTGGAAAATGGCTGTGCTTATTGTGGTTTGGTGGAGACCTAACATAATCGTTTGTAGTGCTTTCGCTGAAAAGCCTATTTGAAATCTGACACTTTGGTGGGATTAACAACGAGAACAGCTTTAAAATTATATAAAACACGTATGTTTTAGGAATTGTAATTATGAGATTTCTGTGGTTTGAATTTGGCACCCTCTATTTTCACTGGTAGTTGTCATATCGATCCCGATATCCGGATTGCAGCCATAACAGGTTAAACAATTTAAAGGCAATGCTACCAAATACTAATTGAGTGTATGTAAACGTCTAATCCATTTGGAATGTGATGAAATAAATAAAAGCTGAAATAAATCACTCTACTATTATTCTGACATTTCACATTCTTACAATAAAGTAGTGATCCTAACTGACCTAAAACGGGGATTTTTTACTAGGATTAAATGTCAGGAATTGTGAAAAACTGAGTTCAAATGAATTTGAGCATCCGGCGCCGACAGAGATAGCCACCTCGCTTAGCGTTCAGGAAACTATGCAGTATTTTGTTTTTTATGTATTATTTCTTACATTGTTACCCCAGGAAATCTTAAGTTTTTTCAAATTCAGCCAGGAGGAACTATTGGATATAAGAGCAACGTCAAATTACCAACATTACGACCAGGAATTCGACTTTCCCGAAGCGGATCCTCTGTTTGGTCCACCACCCAGGACAATGGGATCGGATCCCAGCCGGCGACCCAAAACAACGGCGCCGCAGGAGGGGTAGAAGAAGCGGTCTTCTGGTCAGGCTCCGTAGATGGGCATATCGCGCACCACTCCCGAGTTTACTATTTGACAACGTCCAGTCTCTTGACAACAAGGTAGACAAAATCCGAGCAAGGGCTGCCATCCAGAGAGACATTAGAGATTGTAACGTTCTTTCTTTCACGGAAACGTGGCTCATTCGAGACACGATATCGGAGTCGGTACAGCTACCTGGTTTCTTCACGCATCGCGCCGACAGAAACAATCAACTTACTGGTAAGAAGAAATGTGGTGTGATCATAACAACATACAGGAACTCAAGTCCTTTTGCTCACCTGACCTAGAATTCCTTACAATCAAATGTCGACTGCATTATCTACCAAGATAATTCTCTTCGATAATAATCACAGCCATGTTCCGCATAGCGGCGGACAATAACATTGATGAAAACGCTGATTCGGTGAGCAAGTTAATTACCAAGTGCTTCGGTGATGTTGTACCCACAGCAACTATTAAAATCTTCCCCAACCAGAAACCGTGGATTGATGGCAGCATTCGTGCAAAACTGAAAGCGCAAACCACAGCTTTTAATCAGGGCAAGTCGACCGGGAAAAATGATTGAATAAAAAAAAAAAAAACAGTATAGTTAGCTGTTCCCACATGCATCAAGAGGGCCACCATTGTTCCTGTTCCCAAGAAAGCTAAGGTAACTGAACTAAATGACTATCGCCCCGTAGCACTCACCTCCGTCATCATGAAGTGCTTTGAGAGACTAGTTAAGGATCATATCACCTCCCCCCTACCTACCACCCTAGACCCACTCCAATTTTCTTACCGGCCCAATCAGTCCACAGACAACGCAATCACAATCCCACTGCACACTGCCCTAACCCATCTGGACAAGAGGAATACCTATGTGAGAATGCTGTTCATCGACTACACCTAAGAATTTAACACCATAGACCCTTCAAACTGGGTCTCGACCCCGCCCTGTGCAACTGGGTCCTGGAGTTCCTGACGGGCTGTCCCCAGGTGGTGAGGGTAGGAAACAACATCTCCACCCCGCTGATCCTGGGGCCCCACAAGGGTGCATTCTCAGCCCTCTCCTGTACTCCCTGTTCACCCATGACTGCGTGGCCATGCACAAAGGTGGAACGTTTTAAGTTCATTGGCGTACACATCACGGACAAACTGAAATGGTCCACCCACACAGACAGCATGGTAAAGAAGGCGCAACAGAGCCTCTTCAACATCAGGAGGCTGAAGAAATTAGGCTTTTCACCTAAAACACTTACAAACTTTTACAGATGCACAATCGAGAGCATCCTGTCGGGCTGTATCACCGCCTGGTACAACAACTGCTCCGCCCACAACCGTAAGGCTCTCCAGAGGGTAGTGAGACCTGCACAACGCTTCCCCTGGGGGCCAACTACCTGCTCTCCAGGACACCGACACCACCCAATATCACAGGAAGGCCAAAAAGATCATCAAGGACAACAACCACCTGAGCCACTGCCTATTCACCCCGCTATCATCCAGAAGGCAAGGTCAGTACAGGTGCATCAAAGCTGGGACTGAGAGACTGAAAAACAGCATCTATCTCAAAGCCATCAGACTGTTAAACAGCCACCACTAACATTGAGTGGCTGCTGTCAACATACTGACTCATCTCTAGCCACTTCAATAATTAAATATTGGATGTAATAAATGTATCACTAGTCACTTTAAACAATGCCACTTAATATAATGTTCACATACCCAACACTACTCATATGTATATACTGTACTCTATACAATCTGAATCTTGCCTATGCCATTCGGCCATCACTCATCCATACATATTTTTATGTACATATTCTTATTCATTTCTTTACACTTGTGTGTATAAGGTAGTTGTTGTGAAATTGTTAGGTTAGATTACTCTGATATTTATTTTATTTTTCATTTCACCTTTATTTAACCAGGTAGGCAAGTAGAGAACAAGTTCTCATTTACAATTGCGACCTGGCCAAGATAAAGCAAAGCAGTTTGACACATACAGAGTTACACATGGAGTAAAACAAACATACAGTCAATAATACAGTAGAAAAATAAGTCTATATACAATGTGAGCAAATGAGGTGGGATAAGGGTAGTAAAGGCAAAAAAAAATGGGAGGTATGATTTAACCTCTCTGGTACACTAGCGTCCCACCTCGACAACAGCCAGTGAAATTGCAGGGCGCCAAATTCAAAACAACAGAAATACCATAATTCAAATTCCTCAAACATACAAGTATTATCCACCATTTTAAAGATAAACTTCTTGTAAATCCAACTACAGTGTTCGATTTCAAAAAGGCTTTACTGCGAAAGCACACCATGCGATTGATTATGTTAGATCAGCACCTAGTCACAGGAAACCATACAGCCATTTTTCAAACAAACATCTGTCTCAAACATCTGGTGAAAGTACAGAGAGCCACATCAAATTACAGAAATACTCATAATAAACATTGATAAACGATAGAGGTGTTAAACATACGAATAAAGATAAACTTCTCCTTAAACTTTCTTGGTGACAGGCGGCAGTTTTTTCACGTCCGGGTGAAATGCATGCCAAATTCAACTGCCTGCTACTCATCCCCAGAAGAAAATATATGCATATTATTAGGAGTGAGTACAACATAACTTTTTTTTTTTCAGGTCACTCTCCTTTCAATGAGGTTTCATTGGGAATCAAGATTTCTAAGGGACCTTCTTGCAGTTCCTACCGCTTCCACTGGATGTCACCGGTCTTTAGAAATTGTTTGAGGTTTTTCCTTTGTGTAATGAAGAAGTACGGCCATCTTGAACGAGGGTAACTTGAAGTGTGCTGTTAGATAGAGGCGCGCGACCAGAAAGCATGCTACAGTTTGTTTTCCTCCTGTATTGAACACAGATCATCCCGTCTTCAATTTTATCGATTATTTACATAAAAAAATACCTAAAGTTGTATTACAAAAGTAGTTTGAAATGTTTTGGCAAAGTTTACAGGTAACTCTTGAGATACTTTGTAGTCACCATTTGCGTTTTTTTTCTGGATCAAACGTGCCAAATAAATTGACATTTTGGATATATATCGACGGAATTAATCGAACAAAAGGACCACTTGTGATGTTTATGGGACATATTGGAGTGCCAACAAAAGAAGCTCGTCAAAGGTAAGGCATGAATTATATTTTTATTTCTTCGATTTCTTATTTTATTTATGTCGTGCCTGCAGGGTTGAAATATGCTTTTTTCACTTTGTTTACGGCGGTGCTATCCTTAGATAATAGCATTGTTTGCTTTCGCCGAAAAGCCTTTTTGAAATCTCACATGTTGGCTGGATTCACAACAAGTGTAGCTTTAATTTGCTATCTTGCATGTGTGATTTCATGAAAGTTAAATTTTAACAGTAATTTATTTGAATTTGGCGCTCTGCATTTTCTCTGGCTTTTGGCCAGGTGCCGTCCCACATATCCCAGAGAGGTTAAGGTGCGTGCACTAAGTCGAGACGAAAAGTCAAAAGTAGTACAATAAAAGTTAGTAGAAACATGCCAAACGATGTTTAAAATCAATCTTTCGGTTGTTTTTGTCATAAATAATAAATAATATTTCAACCGAACAAAAGCTTCGTCAATAGGAAAGGAGAAACAAGAAAGGTGCATTCCCGATCAGGCTCATGGCTGATGAATGGAAATGTCCACTGGCCACTGATTGAAAGTGCTGTATCTCCCTCATGTTTCAGAGTAAAAGCCTGAAACAATGCCTAAAGACTGGCCACATGTAGAGGAAGCCATAGAGACCGTGAACTGGGTCCTAAGTTTTGTATGGTGGATAGGCATTCAATGGAAAAACAGCCTTTCAAAATAATAGTACTTCCTGGTTGGATTTTCCTCTGGCTTTCGCCTGCCATATCAGTTCTGTTATATTCACAGATTTATTATATCCAAATCTATTAATTATATGCATATCCTATCTTCTGGGCCTGCGTAGCAGGCAGTTTAATTTGGGCACGCTTTTCATCCAAAATTCCAAATGCTGCCCCCTACCCTAGTGAAGTTAATACAACCACTAGCATTATAAGCACAGCAATGCGCACACAGCAGTAGGCTATAAGCATGAATGTTCTATTAGCAGGAAAACACCATTCTCAAAAGTGACTGAGAGTTTGATTATGCATGTAATGCTTTTATTATGAAGGTGCATTGTTATGGTGAAAATCATCTTACCAAAGCTTGAAACTCACAAGCTGCTTATGTATGCCATTTCGCCACTACACCCATTGTAAAGTGTATTAATAATGAGCTTCATTTTAAGAAGTTTTTTGTCAGAGTGATTAGAGGGAAAATAGAGTGCTGAGTAACAGGTAATAAGCAAGTTTGGTAGGCTACTAATGACCATCAGCAGCATCACAGCTTGGAGAAGCCTATTTACCATGACTAAACTGTACATTTTACTGCCGTCATGACTCGTGACTGCCGATGAGGTGGTGATACGGTCACCATAACAGCCCTATCACCGACCAGCAAATATTCTTTACATTATCAGCATTAGAATCACTACAAAACGTATTGTATGACCTCATACACTATATTAGGCTCAGCCTTGGGATTTTGGTTTTCCTAGATATGGCTACATCTGATGGATTTGGATACTGCTTTAAAGCAAATTTCTGCAGCATTAGTAAAGATGTGATCAATATATGTTGATGATTTCATTACTGTGCTGTGTGTAACTACCCTGGTAGGTTGATCTGAACCAGGTTGCAGACATTAGTTACAGTTTGAAGCTTTTTCTTGAGTGGGCAGCTTTATGAAAGACAATCAATATTGAAATCAACCAGAAAATATACCTCTCTGTTGATATCATATACATTATCAAGAATTTTACACATATTATCCAGATACTGACTGTTAGCATTTGGTTGTCTATAGCAGCTTCCCACAATAATGGCCATATTCAGACCTGCCAAACCTGTCCAACTTTTTAGAATACCAGACGCACGCAGCAAATTGGAGATTCGCATAGCACGTGCCGAATTGGGGTTGGAATACTTTCTTTCTTGACAGCATTCTATTTACACATATGGTAAAAGTCACTAACAAGATCTAATTAGAAAGAACACACAAGTGTATTTGATTTTATTTAAAAAATAATGTTATTTGTTTAGAAATAAAATGTACAAACGTCTTATCCACGCTATTTAAAAACTCTGATATGATAAGAACAAATGTTTGAAGCAGAGTATCAGTATCAAATAAACATGTCATCCATAATAAAAAAGTAATGATAGGAAACAGTGGGTGAGAACAAATCTTCTAGAGACCTTCAACTGTTCAGGAAATAATTTCCTAGACAGGCTAAATCTGCTAGCTATCAGGCAAATCTAACGCAGTAGGGCATCAGGGTAGACTTCTCTGTGGCAAACAGTTCCTCTGGTAATCATTGAAACCTTCTTGAGGGAGGCTCTGTACTTGGTTTTGTTCTTGGAAACAAGACTGAATATTCATTCACAGTCTGCATTGCTGTGGAATATGACCAATATCCCCAGCATCACAGCCCTAGGTGGGAGTAGACCAGCACCCCACCTTTTCATTGTGCCGATTTCTCTCCAGGCCTGATCCATGTGCATGTTGACCAGACTCTGCTCAAAGTTTGTTGCCTGATAGAGTCTAAACTCATCTTCCACCAGATCAACAGACGCTCCCTCAGGAATAATGCAGGGAAAGCGTGCCATGAAAAAGATGAGAACTTGTCAGTCTGCCTGTTGGCAATGCATGCTGGAGGAGCACATCTCCAAATGGAAATTTCAGCAACATGTAGTCTACTGCAGAAGAAAATATGTTTCTGACATCTGCATCGAAGGTCTTCAGATCCAGTTTGCCTTGGCCCCCAAGTTCAGTCTCTAGTAGAGGAACGCTTGTCAACTCTCAAACAGGGCCAGTCACTCGGGCCAGCTCACAAGTATTGGCTTTTTAGACACGGTTCCTAATCAACGCTAAAAGCAAAATCCTTTTGAAAACATAACAAAAACAAATGATCGCATCGACACAGACCGCAAACTGTTTACACAACGCTAAAGTAGGCTACCACAAAGGGAATCTGAACGCTGTTCGCCAGAAGAGTCCCGTGTTTCAGCCCACGTAAAGGTGCTTATTGTATTTCTTTGCAGTGCATACATCATTTCAGAATTTCAAAATTGAGAAAATCTCAAATCTAGTGCAAAAGTATGTTAGAAGCATGGCCTCTATAGCTAATACCGGACACTCATTCATTCATCATGCAGTCTTCAAACCTCCGACTCCATTTAATGCCAAGATGTTAATATTTATTTTTTATTATACTTTTGTAATCCTTTTTGTGATGTGGATCATAATTACAGTTACAGGTTGCGTGATCCTCGTAATGTTATGTGGAAAATACAACTAATGGGACGCAGAATGAAATGTATATCAAACTCGCACAAATGCGACCAGTTGTTTTTCGGATTTGCATTTAATTTCTTTCACTAGCAAATGCGAGTGAACTGCTGGCACTTTAGAGCCCACTGAATGTCCATCTTACGTTCGCTAACGCTAGCTTGAAATAATTAGTGTTTACCTTTCCACAACACACAGAGCCAAAAAGAGTTTTGCCCAAGTGTTTATGTACAGCTGACAGTCGGCAAACCCAGAATCACAACAAACAAGTGGCAGACGAGGTCGCTACGTCGAATAATGATATATTAATCTCCATGTCCGTTGACACAAACTCCAAACATGTCTGTGTGTTGCAGCTCGAGAATCGATGTTAGATTTACTCAGTGGATTTATTTTTTATTAAAATGTTAAAATATATTTTTTAAATCAAGCACTATTCATTACTGTGGACTTTTAACTCGGATCTCGTACCTGCGTACATGGACAGAGAATTGCTTACTTGATTACCGCATACAATAGCTGTAGGATCAATAGGGCAGGGCAGGTAGGGGGACATGAATTAAGTCCCTGGGATAATATAAATTTGCTGCAGCATTACAACAACTCAGCAACAATGGTAGGGATTAACTGAGCTGGTCTTAGGTCATTCATAAGTCATTGTCTCAACGCAGCCTTGAAATATGTGAGCCCAGGAGCCAAGATGATTTGGATGGACTCTGTCATTCCTGTAGCGCTTTCTCTGTTTCCAGAAGGTGTCAAAGTTATCTATAAAAGTGACTCCAACAGTGGTACAGTAATCTTTTAGCCAGGTATGTAATGCCAGTAGCCTGCTGAATATTTCACACCCGCGGAACAACAATGGTACCGGACCTGAAGCAATTGGTCGCTCTTTGGAATCTTTCAGTGCTAGAATCAGTTCTTTAAAATATATTTGCATAGGTTCCGAGCTTGCCCTCCTGATGTCGTTTCACAAGACATGGACTACGACAGCGTCCGCTCCCGGCATCTGTAGTAGAACGGTCGGATGCAGCCTTGTAATGTCCTGTATCGAGGATAGCACAGGATATTTGCCACTTCGCCCATGTAGTCCTCTGCAAGCAAACAGTTACTACATTGACAGTCCAGGTGGTCCACATTGTCTCGGAAAAAGCCAAATAAACAGTTCCTGCAGCATTGAAAACGTTCAATAGTGACCTCCAGTTGAGACTGCTGGCCAGCTAGGCTACCTGGGATTCCGTGTCTCTCTTTCTTACAGGGAATTCTAAACTAAGTGAACAAAAAGAGCTCACACAAATTACAAAATTCTAAAAGCAGAAATATGCGTCCTCCTTTAAATCCTCTCACAGCGGTAAGCATGAAAGCAGTGTCTTTGCATGTACTGTTGACAGCAGCATTGGCTAACGTTGTTAGCTATACAACATAGTTCCAGCCAGGTCAGGTTGCAGGGAATACAGCCACAAATAGCGTGGGACACCTCCGCAGTCCTAGCCACAAGGGATAACCGCATCGTGGGTTGTGTTCAAGCTGTTCGTGGAAAACCCTGCTATACTGATAGCTAACAGGTAGGCTAGTAGCTGGCTACAGAAATAACTTTTTGGTATGGCATGATCCTGGGACAGATGGTAGTGGTCACAACAACTGAGGCTAACCACGTTGTGGGGTCCAAAATCAAAAGGTATATAAATCAAACTTTGTAAAGAGTTGCACAGCTGACATGCTGGTAAAAATATGGTAAAACGGATTTCAGTTTCCATGCATTATAATCACCATCCACGAGAAGCAGATGTGCATTTTCTTCTTTGCTTATGGCCCTATACAGTTTGTTGAGTGCAGTCTTAGTGCCAGCATCAGTTTGTGGACAGCTACGAAAAATATAGATGAAAACTTTCTCAATAAATAGTAGGGACTGCAATTTATAATGAACTATTCTAACTCAGGCGAGCATAAACTTGAGACTTCCTTAACATTAGAGATTGCGCACCCGCTGCCTTAACTGAGGCTTCCGTCCTGTGTAAATGATGCATAGCTAGATGTATATTATCCATGTTGTTGTTCAGCCATGACTTCGAGACACATAGGATATTACAGTTCGTCAGGTCCTGTTGAAAGGATAGTCACGAAAGGAGCTCGTCTAGTTTGTTCTCCAGTGATTGTACGTTCACCAATAGAACAGAGGGTAAGGGCCTCCCGAGTGGTCTAAGGCACTGCATCGCAGTGTTAGAGGCTTCACTACAAACCCAGGTTCGATCCCAGGCTGTGTCATAGCCGGCTGTGACCGGAAGACCCATGAGGTGGCGCACAATTGGCAGAGCATCGTCCGGGTTAGGGGAGGGTATGGCCGGCTGGGATTTCCTTGTCCCATCGCGCTCTAGCGACTCCTTGTGAAGGGCCGGGCACCTGCAAGCTGACTGGACAATGTTTACGCCGAAACATTGGTACGGCTGGCTTCCTGGTTAAGCCAGCAGGGTCGTGTTTCTCGACCGTCGCCTCTCCTGAGTCCGTAGGGGATTTGCAGCGATTGGACAAGACTAACTACCAATTGGATATCACGAAATTGTAGGGAAAAGGGCTAAAATAAAAACATGTTAAAAAAAATAATAATAAATAAGGGTAGAGGCATTTCATGTACTCGCCGACATAATTTCGTTAGGATGCCCACACGTCAGCCTCTCTTAAAACCTGTTAAGGATATGGCAGACATACGCCCCCTTTGGAGAGATTGGGTACCCCTAGTAAACTGGAAAAAAAATCTGTCAAAAATTGCTAATATATGCAAATAAAAATTATTATTGGATAGAAAACACTCTAAAGATTCTAAAACCGTTGGAATTATGTCTGTAAGTATAGCAGAACTCACAGGGCAGGCATTCTTCCAAACTAGTTTGTGGCCATGAAAGTTGGAGCAACTTTGATGTCATGGCCCCCACCCAGTTATGATTCTGTGGACACTTTCTATCTCTTCCGCTAGATGTCCTCTTTCATTAGAGCTTTGAATCGTTCAAATCCCCCGAATTGACCCTATGGGAGTGAAATTAGTGCGTGCCACGAGAGAATAGGCTGTGCGTATGGGCGCGAATTGGTCCCAGCCATTCCTTTGTTCCAGCACTCAAGAGAAGGGCAGACGATGGCCGATTGAATTGAAGTTTGTTTTGCGTGTCTAAAACATCATAAAGCTTGCTTCTGCACTTAGTTTGACCTGTTTAGTCGACATATGTGTAATTTTGAAGTTTTGATGCGCAACTTTTCCGGACCAGAGGACGTTTTGGGTGCATTTCAGCTGATGTTATTAGCAGTAGCTAATACAAAGACGCAAGACTTGAAACCAAACGATGTATTGGGTAAGTATGAAGCCTTCCAGAACATTCTGAACAAAGACCATCGAAGGTAAGGGAATATTTATGCTTAAATCTGTGTTTCTGTTGACTCCAACATTACGTGGAAATGTAGCTTGGAACTGAGCGCTGTCTCAGCATATGGAATAGTGTGCGATTTCTGTAACGTTAAAAATAAATCTAACACAGCGGTTGCATAAAGAAGCAGTGTATCTTTCTAACTATATGTAGAACATGTATATTTAGTCAAAGTTTATGATGTCT
The DNA here is from genome assembly GCF_013265735.2 of Oncorhynchus mykiss. NCBI lineage: Eukaryota > Metazoa > Chordata > Actinopteri > Salmoniformes > Salmonidae > Oncorhynchus > Oncorhynchus mykiss. Next base: position 10,901,554 of record NC_048590.1, read on the forward strand.
ATTTACGTTATCTTGCCGCGCTACATAGATTTCCTGCGGGCATTTTTGAGTAATTTCTGAAGGTGAACTCACTGTAAATGGACATTTATGGATATAAATGGCATATTATTGAAAAAAAAAAAAATGTACTGTGTAATATGTCATATTACTGTCATCTGATGAAGATTTTCAAAAGGTTAGTGAGCGATTTATTTTTTAATCCTGCGTTTGTTGATTGCATGTTTTGGCTATTGAAATGAGCTGTGTCTGGTGGTGGTTTTACATATATATGTGCTATGTTTTCGCCGTAAAACATTTTAGAAATCTGACTTGCTGGCTAGATGAACAAGGTGTTTATCTTTCATTTGAGCTATTGGACTTGTTAATGTGTGGAGGTTAAATAGTTTTAAGAATATTTTTGCGTTCCATGCGCCACCGTTTCAGCTGAACGTGGGAGGGTTGATCCCCAATTGGGAACCAGTATCGTAGACAGGTTAAGCCTCAAATGTATTTTTCTGCCCTTGGGAATTAGGGCCTGGTGAGGAAACATAGATTTAGGGAACACAGGATCCAGGGAACATACAATCGTGGCCAAAAGTTTTGAGAATGACACAAATATTAATTTTCAAAGTCTGTTGCCTCAGTTTGTATGATGGCAATTTGCATATACTCCAGAATGTTATGAAGAGTGATCAGATGAATTGCAATTAATTGCAAAGACCCTCTTTGCCATGCAAATGAACTGAATCCCCCAAAAACATTACCACTGCATTTCAGCCCTGACACAAAAGGACCACCTGACATGTCAGTGATTCTCTTGTTAACACAGGTGTGAGTGTTGACGAGGACAAGGCAGACTGGAAGCTTCAAAAGGAGGGTAGAGCCTGGAAGCTTCAAAAGGAGGGTAGAGCTTGGGATCATTGTTCTCACCCTGTCAACCGTGGTTACCTGCAAGGAAACACGTGCCGTCATCATTGCTTTGCACAAAAAGGGCTTCACAGGCAAGGATATTGCTGCCAGTAAGATTGCACCTAAATCAAGCATTTATCAGATCATCAAGAACTTCAAGGAGAGCGGTTAAATTGTTGTGAAGAAAGCTTCAGGGCGACCAAGAAAGTCCAGCAAGCACCAGGACCGTCTCCTAAAGTTGATTCAGCTGCGGGGTCGGGGCACCACCAGTACAGAGCTTGCTCAGGAATGGCAGCAGGCAGGTGTGAGTGCATCTGCACCCACAGTGAGGTGAAGACTTTTGGAGGATGGCCTGGTGTCAAGAAGGGCAGCAAAGAAGCCACTTCCCTCCAGGAAAAATATCAGGGACAGACTGAAATTCTGCAAAAGGTACAGGGATTGGACTGCTGAGGACTGGGGTAAAGTCATTTTCTCTGAGGACGAGGTGACAAGACAAGGTGAGCGCTACCATCAGTCCTGTGTCATGCCAACAGTAAAGCATCCTGAGACCATTCATGTGTGTGGTTGCTTCTCAGCCAAGGGAGTGGGCTCACTCACAATTCTGCCTAAGAACACAGCCATGAATAAAGAATAGTACCAACACATCCTCCGAGAGCAACTTCTCCCAACCATCCAGGAACAGTTTGGTGATGAACAATGCCTGTTCCAGCATGATGGAGCACCTTGCCATAAGGCAAAAGTGATAACTAAGTGGCTCGGGGAACAAAACCTCGATATTTTGGGTCCATGGCCAGGAAACTCCCCAGACCTTAATCCCATTGAGAACTTGTGGTCAATCCTCAAGAGACGGGTGGACAAACAAAAGCCCACAAATTCTGACAAACTCCAAGCATTGATTATGCAAGAATGGGCTGCCATCAGTCAGGATGTGGCCCAGAAGTTAATTGACAGCATGCCAGGGCGGATTGCAGAGCTCTTGAAAAAGAAGGGTCAACACTACAAATATTGACTCTTTGCATCAACTTTATGTAAATGTCAATAAAAGCCTTTGACACTTATGAAATGCTTGTAATTATACTTCAGTATTCCATAGTAACATCTGACAAAAATATCTAACGACACTGAAGCAGCAAACTTTGTGGAAATTAATATTTGTGTTATTCTCAAAACTTTTGGGCACGACTGTACACCTGAGGGAACACCCCTGTGGGAATGATAATGATGGGTATACACTGTGAGATACATGATGATAGTGGTTGTGTGGGAGCGGGGGCAGAGGAGGAGGAGAGAACAAATGTAATGAGGTAATACAAACATATCAAAAGAGAGTTTAAGACTAAAAGAAGTGGATGATGAGAAATGCTGAGCAGAGAGAAATTGTGTGTGAGAGAGAGAGCGAGTTAAAAGTACCTTTAGCAGAGAGAAACAGTAATGGATTTTTCTCATGTCAGGTCCCAATGCCAGTGTGACCTCACAATCAGGGTCTTCCAGAAAGACCTTGACCAGCTCCTCCATCCTGGGAGAAATTAAAAAAAACATGGAAGAACAGCATAAAGAAGACAATGTACACACGCACGTGTGCACAAAGAATACATGTTGACGCAAACACACACAATACTACCACAATACGACCAAAGCTTACAGCACTAAAGCATTTCGCAACCTTACTCCAAGTTCTCCATTAGTTTCTTTTAAAACTTGAGCAATCAAAGGGTTAAAATCTGTTTGAGCTCAACAGCTATGTTTAAAGATTGGGTAGTCAAAGACAACTATTTACTTAAATGTGTGCAACAGTTCCACTGGGATAAACCATCGCTAGATGATAGTCCAAACATTGGTTCGTCAAGCATTGGAACTGGCCACAGGAAAAGACGCGGGGCAAAGATCCAATGTACTCAAGACAATACACAGTTCCATTTCCGCTAAAACATTGCTTTTGCAAAAACCTGCAAAGTTCATAGGTGTAAGGACATAAAACAAAAAAGGTGCTCTTATTTGAAGGTCCTGCAAGTCATCACATATATTTTAAGTGCTAAGCTCAAACTGGATTTTCAGAATGTTCCTCAATGCAAATGCTAATATTGAAGGGAGCAAAAGCTCATCCTTGGTCTAACTTAGTACTGCATGATGTAGTACATGTGCTTATGTATTGAGAAACCGAAAGGTGTCCCACCAGCAACCATACAGTATGACCAATAAACAGTTGAAGTCGGGAAGTTTCCATACACTTAGGTTGGAGTCATAAAAACAAATTTTTCAACCACTCCACAAATTTCTTGTTAAGCTATAGTTTTGGAAAGTCGGTTAGGACATCTAATTTGTGCATGACACAAGTTTCCAACAATTGTTTACAGACAGATTAGTTCACATATAATTCACTGTATCAACAATTCCAGTGGGTCAGAAGTTTACATACACTAAGATTACTGTGCCTTTAAACAACTTGAAAAATTCCAGAAAATGATGTCATAGCATTATAATCTTCTGATAGGCTAATTGACATAATTTCAGTCAATTGGAAGTGTACCTGTGGATGTATTTCAAGGCCTACCTTCAAACTCAGAGCCTCTTTGCTTGACATCATGGGAAAATCAAAAAAGAAATCAGCCAAGACCTCAGGAAAAAAATGTGTAGACCTCCACAAGTCTGGTTCATCATTGGGAGAAATTTCCAAATGCCTGAAGGTACCACGTTCATCTGTACAAACAATAGTACGCAAGTATAAACACCATGGGACCATGCAGCCGTCATACCGCTCAGGCAGGAGACACGTTCTGTCTCTTAGAGATGAACATATGTTGGTGCGAAAATTGCAAATCAATCCCAGAACAGTAAAGGACCTTGTGAAGATGCTGGAGGAAACAGGTACAAAAGTATCTATATCCACAGTAAAACGAGTCCTTTATCGACATAACCTGAAAGGCCGCTCAGCAAGGAAGAAGTCACTGCTCCAAAACTACCATAAAAAAGCCAGACTACAGTTTGCACATGGGGACAAATATCGTACTTTTTTGGAGAAATGTCCTCTGGTCTGATGAAACAAAAATAGAAATGTTTGGCTATAATTACCATCATTATGTTTGGACTTGGGCTTGCAACCCAAACACCATCCCAACCGTGAAGCACGGGGCTGGCAGCATCATGTTGTGGGGGTGCTTTGCAGCAGGAGGGACTGGTGCACTTCACAAAATAGATGGCTTCATGAGGAGGGAAATTATGTGGATATATTGAAGCAACATCTCAAGACATCAGTCAGGAAGTTAAAGCTTGGTCGCAAATGGGTCTCCAAAAGGACAAACTTCCAAAGTTGTGGTGAAATGGCTTAAGGACAACAAAATCAAGGTATTGGAGTGGCATACACAAAGCCCTGACCTCAATACTATTGAAAATGTGTGGGCAGAACTGAAAAAGCATGTGCGAGCAAGGAGACCTACAAGCCTGACTCAGTTACACCAACTCTGTCAGCAGGAATGGGCCAAAATTCACCCAACTTATTGTGAGAAGCTTGTGGAAGGCCATCCAAAATGTTTGACCCAAGTTAAATAATTTCAAGGCAATGCTACCAAATATTAATTGGGTGTATGTAAACTTCTGACCCACTGGGAATGTGATGAAAGCTGAAATAAATCATTCTCCTATTATTCTGACATTTCACATTCTTAAAATAAAGTGGTGATCCTAACTGACCTAAGACAGGGCTTTGTACTCAGATTAAATGTCAGGAATTGTGAAAAACTGAGTTTACATGTATTTGGCAAAGGTGTATGTAAACTTACGACTTCAACTGTATGCTCGTGGATCTGGAAATGTTACAACAAAAAAGCCAGGAAAAGTTTGCTTGGAGGATGATTTGACTTGGGCCGATCAATTGAATGCATAAACAAGTGAAGAAACAAGTAAATAAAAAGGTGGCCGTCGGTTGGTGCGGTCACAGCAGACATCATTACGTTTCCCCCTGTGTGAGTTTGACCACAGATAGGGGAAACCAGGGATAATCAGCCGAGGAGAGAGGGGAAATTGTAAAAACATTGGATCGAGGAAGCTGGGAGAGGTAAAGAGATCAGAACAGGAGGGAAGTGTTGCCAGGAGTTTAGGTGAAACCCTTGGGGTCTGAACACTGGGCCCGTCCACGGTCGAGTTCATTAGGCACCAAATGGAAAAAAGCGGACTGGAGCACATCGCGAAAATACCCGGACTCAACCATTAAGAAACTCATTTTCATTTTACATTCCAAAGCATAAAAAATCTAATCTGCACATGTCCTAATGAACACTACCCAGGTATTCCGTCTGTTGAGAGCGCTAGGGTCACTTTAAACGTTTCCTTAACTTAAACAATTTCCCCATACATATATTTTATTAAACCTGGCCCAGATTGCCAAGAACAGTCCTTTGGGGGAACCCATGAAGTTCAAAGTAAGCAGAAGATAATGTGGCTTTAACATCTTGGCAACTACTAGCTACATTGGCACTATTGCACAGTCCCGAATAACAGTCAAAATCATCATATACTATGCGGCTAAAACTCGCTAGAATAAATAGCTGTGTAAAATAAGAATTTCTCTCTGTCTGGTGCGTGGTGTAAACATCCTGGAAGCAGGACAGAGGCCAGCACAGCACTGTTCCTGTTCTCACTGTCCTGAGATGACTGCCTCAGTGAGGTCTAACTGCTGCTCAGATCATTACAGACACACAACCAATGCGGCACTGGCCGAATGCCTGCTGCTGCATTCTCCGGAACTTTGTAAATGTATTTTGCAACATTGAGCATTTTTTCTTCCATGATACTCTAAATGTGTAAACTAAGAAACTGTGTAAACTTTGCTAGGCCGGGTTCGATTTAATTCCTGCTATAGTTTTCTGAGTTGAAGACACATGCTATGAACACCCCTAAACATCATGGACGCATCGAAAATAGCACCCTTTTCCCTATTTCAGGGCTCTCCAACCCTGTTCCTAGGGAGCTACAGTCCTGTAAGTTTTCACTCCAAGTCTAATCTAGCGCACCTGATTCTAATAAATAGCTGGTTGATCAGCTGAAACAGGTTAGCTACAACTGGGGAACAGAGTGGAGCCCTGCCTATATAGTGCATTTATTTTGACCAGAGCCCTATGGGTCCTATAAAGGTAATACCGTGCAATTTGGGAGGCAGCCTATGATTTTAGTCTATGAGGCTTTCATTCGGTGGATTTGAATGACATATAATTGACTCTAGGCAAATATGAATGGAGCGTACTTATGAATCTCCTCTTGAGTTAGCTGGTCCTCTCTTTTCTCCCCGGTCACCATAGAGAGCTCTTCCTTCAGGCACTGGATCTCCCTCTTCAGACTCACAATTAGCTGGAAGACACAAAAGAACACACACACAGGTCAGCAGGAGAACATGCACACACAATTTTTGTCAGAGCAGGAGATAGCTCATTCACCCACTTAGAAATAGAGCCACGTTGGCCCATACACACTCAACATTTTGCCACTGCCAATTGATGACAGAATAAACTTAAAAATGAACTTGTGGTGACATGTTATTTAAGGACAGTCTAACCAGTTCCAGACAACTGGATGTTCTAGCGAGAAAGCACAGGAAGCTCTGATACCTCACCAAAACATAAAATAGCATTAACCTATTACGGGAGAAAGACAACACAAAATCTCCTGTTTCTGTCTGTACGTGTTTGGTCAAAGCCTGCGAAGCCTATGTTATGACCCAAATGGCACCCTGTTCCCTATATAGTGCACCACTTTTGACCAGGGCCCATAGGACTCTTATCAAAAGTAGTGCACTATGTTGGGAATAGGGTGCCATTTGGGACAGCGCTTATGTGCCGCTTGCCTTCAGGAAGCACTGACACTATACGTGTGCGTCCCAAATGGCATCCTAATCCCTTTATAGTGCACTACTTTGGACCAGGGCCCACAAGGATTTTGTATTAAAAAAAAAAGTACTGCACTATATAGGGAATAGGGTGTCATTTGAGACACATACTAAATATAAAAAAAGCCAAATCTCTCGCTATGTAGAGACATGACTTCTCTAACCACCTTTTGGACCAGACTTCACTCATTTGCAAAAGAACAGGACTTTTCCAAGTCTAATTGTTACAACTGAAAATGGGATAAATATAATGTAAACACTGATTAGAATCTTTAAACGTATTCACAATATTTTTCAGACGTCACAAAATGCAGAAATCAAAAAGGATCAAGTGGAATCTACTTCCTGTTGCATTACCTAATTCCCTGAAATTTGCACTATGTAACGGCTTTCTTCGGTAGAAGGAGAGCCGGGCCAAAATGCAGCGTGGCTATTACGATCCATGTTTATTTGACAATGATGAAACATGAACTGTACAAAAACAAACGTCATGTGAAAACCGAAACCGCCTAAACTGGTACAAACTGACACTAAGGACAATCACCCACAAAACCCAACACCAAACAGGCTACCTAAATATGGTTCCCAATCAGAGACAATGACGAACACCTGCCTCTGATTGAGAACCATATCAGGCCAAACATAGAACTAGACAAACTAGACATGTAACATAGAATGCCCACTCAGCTCACACCCTGACCAACCAAAACATAGAAACATACAAAGCAAAACATGGTCAGGGTGTGACACACTAGCTGTGATAGCAAAGGCTGCATGTTTGGCTTGATTAGCTATATTTCAGTAATAAATAGCAAACCCCAGCATAGGCAACAGCTTTATAGAGATGACATGACTTGGAATTAAAATAAAGTCATCAAATAAAACAAATGTAATATATGCACAACTGAAATATTTTATGAAAGTAATGTGAATAAATGATTGTTAATAAGTGATGCAGTAAAGGGCAGTCACTAACATCATGGGACTTTTATAAGTGGTTTTATTCTGTGTTACAGCATTCAACCAACATAATGCATCAAATCAAATTGTATTTGTCACATACACATGTTTAGCAGATGTTATTGTGAAATGTTTGTGTTTCTAGCTACAACAGTGCAGTAATATCTAACAATTCACAACAATACACACAACCTAAAAGTGAAAGAATGGAATTGAGGAATATATAAATATTAGGATGAGCAATGTTAGAGTGGCATAGACTAAATACAGTAGAATAGAAAACATTTTATACATATGAGATGAGTAAAGCAAAAATATATAAACATTATTAAAGTGACTAGTGTTCCATTATTAAAGTGGCTAGTGATTTCAAGTCTATGTATATGGGGTAGCAGCCTCTAAGGTGTAGGGTTATGTAGCGAGGTGAACAGAAAATGGCTTGGGTGGTTGTTGTCCTTGATTATATTTTTGACCTTCCTGTGACATCGGGTGCTGTAGGTGTCCTGGAGGGCAGGTCGTTTGCCCCCGATATGTGCATTTAGTGTAAAAAAAAAAAAGTATAATCGAAACAGAAATCAAAAAACCTGATAATTTTTTCAATAATCAAACTGAAACCAAACAGACCAAAAAAAGCACTAATCGCTCAGCACTATTTTGTTGAAACACATGGAGGGCATTCCTCATTTATTACTATTCTCTTTCTACAGTCTGTTCCCATCTGTGCTTCAGCCCCGGCCTCCACATTAGGGCAACCTGAGGGATAAATCTCCTGAAGTGTCTGGTCTATTGCAGGGGCTAAGAGGTTATTAAGGGTCAGGGATGACCTGGCTAGACATGACTTCAACTTTGATGCTAAGAAATAATATCTAGACAGTATAATCTCCAGCGGATGGGTGGGTGGGTGTGTGCGTGTGACCAGTCTTTGGGGACAAATCACGGTAACACTTTATTTGGATAGTCCATCTGTAGATGCTCTACAGACTTCAACTATCTACTTACCCTAACCTTAGCTATCCATAGGGCGGCGCACAGTTGGCCCAGCGTCGTCCAGGTTTGGCCGGTTTTGGCCGTCATTGTAAATAACAATTTGTTCTTTAGTGCCTAGTTAAATAAAAGGTTACATTTAAAAATATATTTATAAATAAATAAACCCTAATTCTAAACATGAGCCTAACCTAAGTAAGCAGTTGCTTATCAACAGATCAACTGAATTGCTCTACAGACTATCCAAATAAAGTGTGACCCAAATCACAAGGCAGATTCAGACACTAACTATTCCAGCAGCAGTAGAGAAACACAATCAAGAGCAACAACAATTTGCAACTGCTCTCGACAGTTGTCAGAAGCCTAGGGTCATTGAAAGTCAAGTGAAGGGCAAAGGTCAGATGAACAGACCTTAATAAAGCAGTATGACATCTTACAAAAGCCTGAGGAAACCAGACGGTCAGACAAAGTGACAAGAGAACCAAAAGCCGCTCCCAATCTCTTTTTACCCATTAAGCTTATGTGATATTCCCAGCTGTGCCCTCAAAGCTTGACCACTGGTCATTGGTCACTGGGAATGGTTTGGTTCTATTTCGGAGCCTGAACCCACGCTGCTACCGCAAGGCCAAAATCGTATCCCATAGGCCAAGAATAAAGCCTGGCCGAGGCCATGTCATCCATGATGTCAGCACATAGCTACAGATCACTAGGTCAGGCTGGTGCAACAGAAGGCTACAGTCATGCAAACACTCTTTCTCCTATAGAGCTCCATTTTTATGGAATGGTCTGCCTACCCATGTGAGAGACGCAAACTCGGTCTCAACCTTTAAGTCTTTACTGAAGGCTCATCTCTTCAGTGGGTCATATGATTGAGTGTAGTCTGGCCCAGGAGTGTGAAGGTGAACGGAAAGGCTCTGGAGCAACGAGCCGCCCTTGCTGTCTCTGCCTGGCCAGTTCCCCTCTTTCCACTGGGATTCTCTGCCTCTAACCCTATTACAGGGGCTGATTCATTGGCTTACTGGTGCTATTTCATGCCGTCCCTAGGAGGGGTGCGTCACTTGAGTGGGTTCAGTCACTGATGTGATCTTCCTGTCTGGGTTGGCGCCCCCGCTTGGGTTGTACCGTGGCGGTGATCTTTGTGGGCTATACTCTGCCTTGTCTAAGGATGGTAAGTTGGTGGTTGAAGATATCCCTCTAGTGGTGTGGGGGCTGTGCTTTGGCAAAGTGGATGGGGTTAGGGCTAGGGTCAGTTTGTTATATCTGGAGTACTTCTCCTGTCTTATCCGGTGTCCTGTGTGAATTTAGCGTAATTGCTGGACTATTAAGCGCACCTGAATATAAACCGCACCCACTTAATTAAAAAAAATATGTATTTTGTACATAAATAAGCCGCACGTCTATAAGCCGCAGGTGCCTTCCGGTACATTGAAACAAATTAACTTTACATAGCCTTTCAACAAAACACGGCTTGTAACAAAAATAACTAGGCTTTTAAACGAAACACGGCTTGTAACAAAAATAAATAGGCTTTAACGAAACACGGCTTGTAACAAAAAAATAGCAGTAAACAGTGTCCTACCAAGAAAGTAATTGGTCACTATCTTCCTCCTCCTGTGCACTGAAACCACTGAAGTCATCTCCTTCGGTATCGGAGTTGAATAGCCACAGAATTGCTTCATCCGATGTTGGATCGCTGCCCTCTTCAAAACGCAGCAGTCCAGCATTTCGAAACCCGTTGATGATAGTGGATTTTTTGACAATGCTCCACACTGTCAGCAGCTCTATTTCCTTTTCCAACAGCCAGATCGATCGCCTTCAACTTGAAAGCTGCATCATATGCATTTCTCCGTGTCTTTGCCATGATGAGGGTGACAAAATGACTACCGTAATCAGAATGATGGGAAGTTTGAGCGAGCTCGATTTATGTCACATTATGTGACGGTGCTCAGTTTTTTGGCGGCATGAATCTTGTGAAAGCGCATCATTGTATAAACCGCGAGGTTCAAAGCATGGGAAAAAAAGTAGCGGCTTATAGTCCGGAAATTACGGTAAGTATGCTCTCTCTAATTCGCTCTTTCTCTCTTTCTTTCTTTCTCTCTCTCTGAGGACCTGAGCCCTAGGACCATGCCTCAGGACTACTTGGCATAATGACTCCTTGCTGTCCCCAGTCCACCTGGCCGTGCTGCTGCTCCAGTTTCAACTGTTCTGCCTGTGATTATTATTATTTGACCATGCTGATCATTTATGAACATTTGAACATCTTGGCACAGCCAGAAGAGGACTGGCCACCCCTCATAGCCTGGTTCCTCTCTAGGTTTCTTCCTAGGTTTTGGCCTTTCTAGGGAGTTTTTCCTAGCCACCGTGCTTCTACACCTATATTGCTTGCTGTTTGGGGTTTTAGGCTGGGTTTCTGTACAACACTTTGAGATATCAGCTGATGTACGAAGGGCTATATAAATAAATTTGAAATGCATTGGAAATGTTTTTTGGGGGATTCAGTTCATTTGCATGGCAAAGAGGGACTTTGCAATTAATTGCAATTCATCTGATCACTCTTCATAACATTCTGGAGTATATGCAAATTGCCATCATACAAACTGAGGCAGCAGACTTTGTGAAAATTAATATTTGTGTCATTCTCAAAACTTTTGGGCACGACTGTACATACACATCTATGTGTTATTTGTGATAGGCCTATGGGATAATATTTGATCAAATCACAGTATTGTAGTGACCTTAGTACAACAACTCAACCGGGGTCTGAGCCTCTTGGTGTAATGGCTACATGTTGGGCTACACCCCCAATAATTCCCTGTAAGGTGCTATTATGGGAACACTTTCAAACAGACTGGCATGTTTCACTCAGTTTTGTGCCTACTGAACACCACCCTTCAGACAATGACGCTGAGTATGTCCTTCGCTGCCCTGTACTGGATCGTGTTCGCTAAACACAAAATGGAAAAACGGACAGAAACGGAGAAGGACTTCCTGAACTTGGGAAACAAAAACAAACTTTTTTGCTATGTGTTCAATAATGAATATGACCCTGGAATCCATCACCAACAAGCACTATCGTCCGTTTCCCCTCCCTTCTTTAATGATGGCGAGACGATGGGAACTTCAGGAATTTTTAACACCCATTTCCCAAACTTGTCTCTCTCTCTCTCTGGCTGACTGTAGCAGGCAGACCTGGGTTCAAATACTACTTTGCATCTTTCAAATACTATTTGAATACTATATATTTTAGCCTCCCTCGTGTGCCAGATGGGCAGGGTTTGCAGTTTTGTGAGTATTCTATTGATTTCATTGCAACAGAATAGCTCAATCAAAACCATTTCAAGTAGTTGAAATTATTTAAAGTAGTGTTTGAACACAGGTCTGGTAGCAGGGCTGGTTGTTTGAGTTATGTGTATGTGCAAATCACCCCTCTCTGGTCAGACAGGGGGAGGGGAACGGAATGCTGCTACTGCCTGACTGCTGATAGGTAAACTAAGATAAAAAGGAACTTGAGTGACCACCACAGAGGGGAAAACTGTCTTGGACACAATCCTCTCTCATGAAGAAACAATAACGCACATCTCATACGTATATCGATAAAATACATAGCTTTATAACCAGGGATGGAATTGGGAATAAGGTGGAAACAGAGTTAGAAAAGTGAAAAGGTCAAAATCTAAGAGGCAAACACTTGGACAATTGTGAGTTTTAACTTTGCACAACTCTTAGGACAAGATTTATCTATTGTTTTTGTCAAACTTGCTCAAGCTCAGTACATCTGGATGGGAGTCATTGATGGACAGCAATATTCAAACTTTGTCTAAAATTATGAAGCAAATGTAAGTGAGGACGGAGGCTGGACCACTCAGAAAAACTCAACATCTCTTGGAAAGCCATTCAGTTGTGTCTTTGACATAAAACATTTTGTAATTGTCCCGCTGAAAAATAAAACTATCCCAGGGTTAGATTTTCAGAAGACTGAGGAGGGTTTTCCTCTGCTTTTTGCCTAGGCTTTGCTCATTTCATTATTTTATTTCTCAGTCCTTGCCAGTGACATGCATACCCATAGCATGAATCTGCCACTAGAATACTTGAAAATACAGAGGGTTTCACTATGTATTGTGTTGTATTGGATTTGACCAAATCATGTAGTTTTTAATTTAGGCCAAAAATCAAATATATCTGTTGTGTTGTCTTGCAGTGTTACCTAATGGCCTTGTTGCAAACATAACGTATGAATTGGAGTGGACTTTTTAAACCAGGCTTCATTCTTTTCACTTTGTCATACAGGTCAGTAATGTGGAGTGAATGCAATGTTGTGAAACCCTTTCAAATATTGTGGTGGCAGCATCATGTTCTGGGTATGCGTGTCATCGGCAGGGACTGGGGAGTTGTCAGGATCAAACCCGAAATAAAATGTTAGAGGAAACCCTGTCTCAGTCTTTGGAATACCTAAGGAATAGTTTTCCTTTTCAGTGGGACAATTACACCCATTTTTATGTCAAAGACATACCATACCAGCTTTTCAATAGGTGTTGACAGACAATATCCACTTTAACATGTCACCCCCTTTCTCCTCATTTACATCTACCACCCAGACTCACAACCACGCGACAGCTACAATTCCAGACACACACCCCCCCATTTACAAAGGGTCTAAAGATGGGCAATCTTGTCTCAAGGTAACAGCAAATCAACAATATGTATGCAGATTTAACACTTGCAAAGGCTTATGGTGGCGATCTACTGTATACGGGGAATGAAAAGACCGTTCAACAAGTACCTCACCTCCCCTATACCAATTCCTCTCCAACTTTCCCCCAGCTCTTTTTGGATAAGTGGTCTATTCACTTGCTGGTTAACAAGGAGCCATGTAGGATTAAGACCTGTCAATTGACCAATGGTAGGACTGGAGATCCTAACATCAGTTTCACTATGAAAGATTACATCATCACATGTACAGACTACCGTTCGAAAGTTTTAGATTTCGATTTTTCTTTACATATTGTTGAATAATAGTGAAGACATCAAAACTATGAAATAACACATATGGAATCATGTAGTAACCAAAAAAGTGTTAAATATATGTTATATTTGAGATTCTTCAAAGTAGCCCTTTGCCTTGATGACACATTTGCACACTCTTGGCATTCTCTCAACCAGTTTCGTGAGGTAGTCACTGGGAATGCATTTCAATTAACAGGTGTGCCTTCTTAAAAGTTAATTTGTGGAATTTATTTTCTTCTTAAGGAAAGGTAGGGGAGTATACAGAAGATATTATATATATCCATATCCATATTTTATTTTATTTCACCTTTATTTAACTAGGCAAGTCAGTTAAGAAGAAATTATTATTTACAATGACAGCGTACACCGATCAAACCCAGACGATGATGGGCCAATTGTGAGCCGTCATATGGGACTCCCAATCACAGCCAGTTGTGATACAGCCTGGATTCGAACCAGGGTGTCAGATTTGACCCAGTGATGCCTTAGACCGTTGCACCACTCGGGAGCCCAAGTTTTCATTATGGCAAGAACAACTCAAATAAGCAAAGAGAAACGACAATCTTATCTTCACTGTTGACGTTGAGACTGGTGTTTTGCGGGTACTATTTAATGAAGCTGCCAGCTGAGGACTTGTGAGTTTTTCAAACTAGACACTCTAATATTGTCACGTTCTGACCTCTATTTCCGTTGTTTTGTATTTATTTAGTATCGTCAGGGCGTGAGTTGGGTGGGCAGTCTATGTTTGTTTTTCTATGTTTTGGGGCATTTCTATGTTTTCGGCCTAGTATGGTTCTCAATCAGAGGCAGGTGTCATTAGTTGTCTCTGATTGAGAATCATACTTAGGTAGCCTGGGTTTCACTGTGTGTTTGGGGGGTGATTGTTCCTGTCACTGCGTTTGTTGTCACAGGATAGGCTGTATAGGTTTTTCACGTTCCGTTTGTTGTTTTGTAGATTTAAGTTATTTCATGTATCGTTCATTTTCCATTAAAGAACATGAGTAACCACCACGCTGCTTTTTGGTCCGCTTCTCCTTCTACAGACGAACGTCGTTACAAATATACTTGTCCTCATGCTCAGTTGAGCACCGGGGCCTCCCACTCCTCTTTCTATTCTAGTTATAGCCAGTTTGCTCTGTTCTGTGAAAGGAGTAGTATCTTGGCAATTTCTCGCATGGAATAGCCTTCATTTCTCAGAACAAGAATAGATTGACGAGTTTCAGAAGAAAGTTCTTTGTTTCTGACCATTTTGAGCCTGTAATCGAACCCACAAATGCTGATACTCCAGATACTCAACTAGTATAAAGAAGGCCACTTTTATTGGTTCTTTAATCAGAACAACAGTTTTCAGCTGTGCTAACATAATTGCAAAAGGCTTTTCTAATGATTAGCTAACATAACGTGCCATTGGAACACAGGAGTGATGGTTGCTGATAATGGGCCTATGTAGATATTCCATGAAAACAATCTGTCGTTTCCAGCTACAATAGTCATTTACAACATTAACAATGTCTACACTGTATTTCTGATCAATTTGATGTTATTTTAATGGACCAAAAAATTGCTTTTCTTTCGAAAACAAGGACATTTCTAAGTGACCCCAAACTTTTGAACGGAAATGTATGTCTGCAGCATCAGTGGATAGAATTATGTTCATATGTGCAAGAGCTCTTCAATGATCTTACAAATGTAGTCTAATAATATTTAACATGCCACATATATTCATGTGTAAAATATCTACGATCTTAAAAAAGTGGTTTAACCATATATCACATCTTACAATCCATAGCCCTCCATTTGGCAAATCTGACCATAACTCTATCCTCCGGAATCCAGCCACACCAATGTGTCGGAGGAAACACCGGGAACCTGGTAAAGGTGTCAGCGTGCATGCACCCGGGCCGCCACAGGAGTCTCTAGAGCGCGATGGGACAAGGACATCCCTGCCGGCCAAACCCTCCCCTAACCCGGACGATGCTGGGCCAATTGTGCGCCGCCCAATCGGTCTCCCGGTCACGGCCGGCTGTGACAGAGCCTGGACTTGAACCTGGATTTCTAGTGGCACAGCTAGCAACTGCGATGCAGTGCCTTGGATCACTGCACCATTCGGGAGGCCGTACAAGCAACAATTCCAAGAGGAAGTACCAGTGACGTGCTCAATACGGAAGTGGTCAGATGAAGGAGATGCTAAGCTACAGGACTGTTTCTGAAATAGACAGACTGAAATATGTTCTGGGATTCATCCGATGGCATTGAGGAGTTAACCACATCAGTCACCAGCTTCATTAATAAGTGCATCGACGACGTCATGTCCACAATGACAGTACGCACCATGACTTTTGTCAAATGTTGTTGCGTCACAAACTTGAATTTAAAATGGATTAAATTTAGATTTTGTGTCACTGATCTACACACAGTATCCTATAATGTCAAAGTGGAATTTTTTTTTTTTTTAAATGTTTACAAATCAATAAAAAATCTATAAAAAATGAGTCAATAAGTATTCAACCCTTTGGTTATGGCAAGCCTAACTAAGTTCAGGAGTAAAAATGTATTTAAGTCACATACTAAGTTGCATGGACTCACTCGGTGTGCAATAATAGTGTTTGACATGATTTTTGAATGACTACCTATCTTTGTACCCCACACATACTGTTAGGTCCACCAGTCGATCAGTGAATTTCAATCACAGATCAAATCAGCAAGACCAGGGAGGTTTACCAATGCCTCGCAAAGATGGGCACCTATTCGTAGATGGGAAAAAAAACAAAAAAAACAGAAGACCTATCATATCCCTTTGAGCAAGTTATTAATTATACTTGGATGGTGTATGACAACACCCAGTCACAACAAAGATACAGGCGTCCTTGCTAACTCAGTTGCCGGAGAGGAAGGACACCACTCAGGGATTTCACCATGAGGCCAATGGTGACTTAAAAAAAAGTCTCATTACAGAGGGCAAAAAATATGGCATAGCATTTTTTCTCCTTAATAGAAATTGTTATGTTTGGAGCAAATCCAATACAACACATTACTGACTGCAACTCTCCAAATTTTCAAGCATAGTGGTGGCTGTATCATGTTATGCTTGTAATCGTTAACTGGAGAGTTTTCAGGATGAAAAAGAAATGGAATGGAGCTATGCACA